>NC_081412.1:210845126-211530483 GCF_030272615.1 Cryptomeria japonica | reverse complement strand
TCCCCTTGGATTACTAGCATATCAGATCAAGCCAACTGAGTCATGTCTGTTGCATATAGAAACCTTGGAGTTGATTGTCTGAACTTACTGCAATCTTAATTTAAAGGAATGCAAACATTAGTGAGTATTTTCAAGCTACTAGGCATAGCAATGAAGACAAACCATCAAAGGTATAATAATCATAATGAAAGGTTACACATGACAATCTTCTGAAAGGGTATGTATATCATAGTGAATATAAAGGGCAAATTTTATGGAGAAAAGAGTAGGGTATTTTAGAATAGGAAATCAGAATTGATGCAAGGAAAAGGTAGTAGACTTGAGGCATTAAATATTTAGCCATAATAGACTACATATTGCTCACAGAGATTGGTGTGACAAAGATCTAGAGAGAAAATATCATCATCATTAGAGGAAGAAGATGTGCAAGAAGAGGAAGAAAAATCAGAGTGGGAAACTGTAAGCGAAACCCATGAAGAGGAGATAATTAACTCCAAACATAACGACTTAATGATACACATAAAAGCACAAAAGACAATCTTAGGTTGGAAAGTGGAAAGTGGACACCAATCATTGGATATATCATAACAACTTTTGGCAAAATCCTACACCTAGCTGGGGGAAAAACTCTTGATCATTTTCAGCTTAATCAAACAAGTAGAACAACGGTTAGACAACTCTTATCAAAAGCAAAAACTGAGACATATCCAACATTGAACATAAGATCAAACTAAACTATCAAGCTTTTTTACCATTGACTGTAATAAAACAAATTCACATTTAAATTGAGAAGCATTATCTCTATTTCTTAGGGGATGAGAACCATGTGACTAAAAATCAAAATCTCTTCTGGTAGATTGGTTGTGACCTAGCTAATGCCATGAATAAAGGATTGGAAGTGGGAATGTAGAATCTATTTTGACCATGTTTAGACAGTATCTAGTGGGTGGAAAGTATTGAGTCTTAATAAAGAAAAATGACAAATATGTTCTAGATCTAAATAGACAACAAACATATTCTCAACTTTGACTATGATTTTGAAGATCTATGAAGTGGGTATCGGTCAAGGACACTCTTACAACCAGACTTTTACCATTGACTGTAATAAAATGAATTCACATTTAAATCAAAATCACAATCAAAGTTGAAAATATGTTTGTTGTTCTTCTAGCTTCTTCTCTTAGTCTAGCATGTCTATCAGGGCATCCTGAAGCCATATGACCGATCTTATTGCAGTTAAAACATTTAAAGGGTGCTTTACCTTCATACTTACAATGCATACACACATATATACATATATATACACATATATATACATACATACACACAAACACACACACACACACACACACACACACACACACACACACACACACACACACACACACACACACACACACACACACACACACACACACAGATATATGTATAGGTGAGCTAGAAACGCCATCAGCAAGTTGTTCGCACAACCCTTTACCTCTAACTAGCTTGGTAACCTGAATTTTGACATCATATTCCATCACCTTGGTTACCCAATCGGCCCTCTTGTCATTGAGATCCTTGCTCAATAGAAACTCTTTTATGCTTGGGTGAGCAACCATTAGATTAATGCTATTGTTAGATAGCATGTGTTTGAATTTCTTCAAACTCCTGGTAACAACAAGCACATGTTACTACTCTTCTTCATAAACTTAGTATCTAAATCAACTTCAAAGTGGATGAGAATAACATAAGTCAAATCAAAACTTATAAGAGAGCACCGATAGTGGAAATGATCATAACTGAACTGGTAGCACCTACACCTGAACAAAATGTTGAATCAGTTACTCTGGAAATATCAAAAAATTCAACAGTAACTGAAGATTAATGCTATTGTTAGATAGCATGTGTTTGAATTTCTTCAAACTCCTGGTAACAACAAGCACATGTTACTACTCTTCTTCATAAACTTAGTATCTAAATCAACTTCAAAGTGGATGAGAATAACATAAGTCAAATCAAAACTTATAAGAGAGCACCGATAGTGGAAATGATCATAACTGAACTGGTAGCACCTACACCTGAACAAAATGTTGAATCAGTTACTCTGGAAATATCAAAAAATTCAACAGTAACTGAAGATTAATGCTATTGTTAGATAGCATGTGTTTGAATTTCTTCAAACTCCTGGTAACAACAAGCACATGTTACTACTCTTCTTCATAAACTTAGCATCTAAATAGCCTTCCATTGATAAGATCTTTCTCTTTAAATAGTTAAACCCTTTTCCAAGATTCGAGCTCTAATACCAATTGTTAGGCCCAATATGGAAAGCTAATGTACTGAGAGGGGAGGAGTGAATCAGTACTTTAAAACTTTTCTTGAATAATAACTTTACTGTTATGCATAAACCAAATAGTGCAGTAACATAAAATAAAGCTAAAACATGTGTAACTGATTCAACATTTTGTTCAGGTGTAGGTGCTACCGGTTCAGTTATGATCATTTCCACTGTCGGTTCTCTCTTATAAGTTCTAATTTGACTTATGTTATTCTCATCCACTTTGACATTTGTGCTCTCCACAATTCTCTACAATCTTTTGACTTATAAGAGAGAACCGGCAGTGGAAATGATCATAACTCATTTAAGCTTTGCTCTCAATTGATGGATACTTCCTCTTCTATTGTTATTGTCTATGGATCCCCTCCAAGTTTCTTCAAAAGTATCAGAGGTCTTAGATAGGGGGACCCCATTTCCCTTATCTTGTTTACTATTTTAGCTAAAAGTTTGGGTAGATTCATCTTTAAATATGTGGAAGAAGGCAATCTCAGAGGACTGAAACCTTCCTCCTCCAATTTTACCTATACTCATGAACAGTTTGTTGATGATTCAATCACTATGGGGGAAGCTACCATTAGGGAAGATAAAAATATGAAGAACATTTTGAATATTTATGAATCTGCCTCTAGTCAAAAAATTAATTGGGATAAGAGCTCTTTGTTCTTCATCAATACCCCTGTTCAAAGAAAATTAAGGATTGAAAGAATTCTTGGCTGTAAAATTGATGAGCTTCCCTCTACTTATCTGGGGCTTCCCCTTTGTATCAAGCCTGTGGATAATTTTTGGATTAAGTTGGTTGATAGATTCAACTCCAAACTGGCTGGTTGGAAAAGGGTTGTCCTTAGCCAAGCGAGCAAAGTTACTCTTCTTAAAGCTTCTCTCCAAAACCTACCTGTTTATGCCCTCAGTTTGTTTAAAATTCCTAGAAAGTTTGTGGAAGCAATTGAAAGAATCCAAAAAAAGTTTCTTTGGCCAGGAGTGGAAATCAAGAACAAAATTCCCCTTATTGCCTGGAATAAAATATGTTCTCCTAAGGCCATTGGAGGGCTGGGATTAAGGAATATTAGTTCTATGAGCGATGCCTTATTAGCTAAACAAATTTGGAGAATGAAAGGGGAGGAAAGAGAGTGGAATTTAATCTAGAGAAATAAATATCTTCACATGCAACCCTCTGAGGAAGAATTTTTAGATAAATATTTTATTGTTGAAGGTTCTGCAATATGGAATGCAGTTCAATCGACAAAAAGTTGGGCTGCAGCTGGTAGAATGTGGAATTTGGGAAATGGTAGAAGTATAAGATTTTGGGAAGACAGATGGATAATGGATAAACCTCTGGAGGAAATTCCAATCCTTTATGAGTGGAAAGATTGGTTCAAAAGAAGGTTTGGGGGTCTAGTTAGAGATTACTAGAGAAATGGGAAATGGATTGATTTTAGCAAGCAGAGTCCAGAGTTAAAGTTTCTTGAGGTTGTGCTTTCTTCTAAAATTCTTGGAGACAACAAAGAGGATAGTTTGATATGGAGGGAAACCTCAGATGGGAAGTATTCTGTGTCCTCGGTCATGGCTATCCAAAATAAAGTTGTGGAAGAAACTCCTATTTGGGCTAAAGTTTGGAACAAAAAGTTAGTTCCTAAAGTTAATATCTTTTTTTGGATCTTTATCCAAAACAAGGTATTAACTTTGGACAACCTTCAAAAGCGAGGATTTGTTTTTCCTAACAGGTGTTCTCTTTGTTGTAGGGAAGAAGAGTCCGCTTGCCATATCCTCCATCAGTGTACCTTCAGCCAAGAAATTTGGAAAATTATTTTAAGTAGGTGGAAGTTGAGTTGGGTCTTTACAAACTCTTTAGGGGAATCTTGGCAGCAATGGCAATGCCCTAATTCCAACCCAAAGATAGTGGAGCTTTGGAAACTTACCTTCCTGTATGTTATCTGGAATATCTGGAAAGAGCGTAATAATAGGATCTTTAGGGATAAAAGTGCCATCCCTGAAGAGGTGGTGGATAAAATTTACAAGAGTATCTTCAAATGCATCAATGGTATTGATGATGGACCAGTTGCTAAAGAAGACTTCAATGACAAGTGGAACCTCTCCACTACCAAACCTAGTAAGGATAAGGGTAGAGAAGGTCTTGTTTGGTGTTTTCCACCTTAGGGATGGCTAAAGGACAAATTTGATGGGGCTTCTAAGGGGAATCTGGGTAAAGCTGGTTATGGGGGCATTGTCAGGAATTTTGCTAGAAGTTGCCTAGTGGTGGTTGTTGGTCCTTTGGGGAGTCAAACCAGTCATTTTGTTGAAGCCTCAGCTATGTTGAATACTCTTATTATAGCTAAGAACCTAAATCTTGATAAATTATGGCTTGAGGGAGATTCACTTAATATCATTAAGTGTTTGAAGGGGGAGACCGAGCCATCATGGTCCATTGAAAACATAATTTTTAAAGCTAGGGAAATCATTGCTAGTTTTAAAGCAATAATCATTGAATATGCCTTTAGAGAGAAAAATATGGTGGCGGATTGTCTGGTGAACCTAGGCATTAACTCCAATTCTCAAATAATTTGGCACGGGGAAGATATTAATTTGAGTATTAAAGAGCTCCTTAGAAAGGATAGATTTATGGGGAAAGAAGGACCGCATAATCATGATAGCTTATATGAATAATTTATGCTTTGATGGAAAGGTTATGATTACCTGGCAAAGTGGTAGAGTCCCAATCAAATATAATATCACTTCGCACACTTTGTGGGTCATCTTTTTCAAAATCTTGAGAGACAACGGGAAGAAAGTTTTGAGTTTGCAGAAGAACAAAGGTGAAAGTCTGAAATTGAATATGGGAGGAGATTTAAGGAGGGAGGAACCAGGCAACATGTCTAGATGGAAGGACATGCCAAAAGTTTGGGTGGAGCTGGAAAAAGGATCCCTTACAAGTTTCATGGAGAAGCTGGTGGATTACGACAAAGGTAGGGTTAATCTCAGTGTTAATCTCACTATCTCCAAAATCTCTGAAAATTGGTGTAATGGGTCCTTTAAAACCTATGGTGTTAGGTTCAAATTGGAGGCAGGCCTCATCATGACTGTGATAAGTATGCCCCACTCCAGGCTTAATTTCTTTAGAAATCTCAAGGTTTCCTATAATACGGTAAATTTGTTCTCGCGTAAGGAAAATGAGAGGGCTAAAATTGGAAAAGCCACAGGGGGTTATTACGAAGCCTCCAACATCAAGAAAATCTGGGGCTAGGTTTTGAATGCCACAATGGAATACATAACTATTGAGGGCCTCTTTTCTAGGGCCCACTCTTATCACTTTGTGTTATTAAACCACTTTAGACATGAGAAACGGGTATCCCTACCCTACTATCTCTTCAGGTCCCTTTCTAGGTCTCTCAACTAACACAACAAGAATCCCTTGAATCCGGTGCTCCATTGTGGGATTTTGCTGCTCATTTATGAGCATTGTAAGACCCTTGCCATGCTAGAAAACAAGAGGTTATCCGCTTCTCCAGGGAAAGCCAAGAGAATGTTGGAGGAAGGGGAACCTAGCAAGGAGGAGGCTACCTCTAGGAAAAAAAGCAAGAGTGCCATTGGGATGAAAGCCCATGAAGATAAGAATGACATAGAGGAAACTGGAAAAGAGGGCAGTGAAATGGAAACAGATGAGTCAGAGGGTGAGGATAGCTGGAAAGATGAGGATGTGGGTGCAGAACATGAAGAAGGTGAGAATGAGTCCGACAATGATAGCCCAATTCAGAGTGCTAGCCCTGGCAACAACAACAACCAACCTATGGTAGATGTGGATGACAAGGATAATGAGGAAAAAAGTTTGAATTCTAAGAGGGAGAAGAACAAGGAACTTGAGAAGGATATGGCAAAGGATAGTTTGAGTGAGGAAAAGGAAAGTGTTGGAGAAGGGTTATTCTTGGATAACCTTAAAAAACTCACTAAGGCCAGATTGGGTTATGACAGATGGACTTATGAACTTTTGAAGAACATGGAGAAAAATGGGAAACAAATTGATGACAAAAGGAAGGAAGATGATAGGGATCAGAAGCAGTGGAAGAAGGAAATGGAGGAGAAAGTTAATAAAATGACTACTCAAATTAACTTGCTAGAAGAAGGGAAAGTGGCGATGAAAAACCTGTTGGGTATTATCCCGAATATCTTGTTTGTTATCACAAAAAACCTTGAGGATATTTCAAAGGTCCTTGATAATTCCAACTCTCCCAATCTGGTGGTGGACCTCAACATGGATGAAGTTGCTATCGAGATTGGAAGTGGTGAAGCTACACCGGGTGGAGTTGGAAAGAGAACCAGAGTGAGTGTCAAGAAAGATGCGATTGCGTCTACTAAGGAGATCCCTAATCTTATGGAAAATATCAAAGACCTATATGGGATTAGAAATAACTTGGCTAATGCCCTAAAAAATATTAATTAGTTCCTTTTGTCGGGTCTGGCCGAATTTTGCTGGTTTTTTTCTAGGGGGGCTTTAGCTGGTTTTCTCTGGTTATTTTGCTGGCTTTTCTTGGGTTTGTTCCTCCTGGTTACTTAATGCTTTTATCTTGTAAGGTCCTTTTGTAAAGGGTTTTGGGGTCCCTTCAAAACCTGTTTTTACCTTAATCAAAAACATTAGACCTGATATTGTTTTCTTTATTTTCCTTTTTATGACTAGGAGATTTGGCACCCACTTGACAGGAAGATGTGTTGCTGAAATTCCTGGTGAGAGTTGTTGCGGGTTTGATGGCATTAAGATATATGGATATGGCATGGTCATTTGGAAAGGTATCAATGGTAGTATGTCCTTCATTTTTCCAATCAATAAGTTCAGGGTGGATTAGAGGTAAGGGGTCATAAGGTTGAGATGTTTTGAGAGTATCAAGGGTCATGATGGATGTATCAAAGTTTTCAATATGTATGTCGATGTCTAGAACGGTACTCGCATCAGAATGACCTTGCATGAGAAGTTCTTGATCATCCTCAGTTAAGTCCAAGTCAGCCAAATGTGATTCTGATTCAAGTGAACTCATTCCTAATGTTTGTCCTGCATACGTGTGAACGACATCGACTCCTACATCTTCTTCAAAGCAATTTTCTTCAGCTGATTCTTCAGAGTGATAGGAATCTCATTCCCATTCATTAGAATTTGTATCACTTGCAGCTTACAATCTATAGATTTGTTCATATAGTGTTTGATTTGTTTCTTCAGATTTTCTTGTTACATCTTTTCTTCTCTCATATTCAACCTCTTTAGGACTAAGATTGAGTTTTGTCAACCTTGCTATGAGCTCTCCTTGATTATTACTAAGTTTTTGTTTGTTTTGATTGAGATTTAAGGCTGCTTGAGAGGTGCTTTTAGTTTGTTTTTCTTGTTGATTTGAAGCTTTCTTCTTTTCCCCTTTCATGTTTGCTTGTGCTTGTTGCTTAGCTAATGTTTCTTCTCTTTCAATTGCTAGTTGTTCTTGTTTTTTTTCATATTTCTCTTGTTGTTGGCTAAAACATGTGTCTTCTGGTAGAGTAACTTGTCCATATCCTAAGCATGTTTTGTCTGTATCTTGTTGAGTGTAAGGTTGGATAGGTTCTGACATACCTTCTTTTCTTTTACCTATAGGACTTGTTCCAGTATATCCCATTTTTCTGAGAATGTTGAATCCTTTTTCATACTTTTCTGTAGGTATGTGGACATTGTTGAACTTCTTCATCTTTGTATAGCCACTGTAGCACATCTTTCTCTTTTGTTTCCTCTAATAAGGTTCCAACACTAACAAATACTCCATCAAATATTAGAAGATGTTTCACAATTGGTTGTTGTTTAGAGTTTTATGGTTTTCCAAAGGATTTAGGAGAAAGTGGTAATTGTGATATTGAATATTCTCCATTCCCTCGATCTCTTAGCTGCATTTGTTTTTCCATACTTGACAAAATTGAGGCACATGATTTTTCTTTAGATTTTGTGTTAGAAGATGATGACTCCCTATTATGAGGAACAATGACTTCTTGCGTTGGTTTGAGATTGCTACAATACTGAAATGGATTTGAATCTGTTGAGATCGTGATTTTTTGCCCATTGTAGGGAAACTTTAAGCACTGATGATATGTTGATGGAACAACTTGTATGTCATGTATCTTGGGTCTTTCCAAGAGTATGTTGTATGATAAGTCCAAGTCTAGAACTTGGCATGCTGTGTCCTACTCTGATGGGTAACATCACAATTCCTTTAGAGGAACGTTCTTCTTCCTCATAGGCTTTAATGGTGATCTTTTTTTGGGGATCAACTGCATCCTAATAACCTAGAGTACGAACTATACTCAAAGAGAAAATGTTTAAGTTAGCTCCTCCATCTATTAGAACACATTTAACTTGCATCTTATGAATGATGACTTCGATATGCAAGGGAGAATTATGGGGATGTTGCAAGGACATGTCATCTTCTTCAGTGAATGATAAGCAGTGAGGGGTTGTGAGGTGTCCTGCCATCATTTGGAATTGATCTATATCCATATCTTTAGACACTATTGTATCTACTAATGCTCATTCAAGAATTTCTTTGTGTGCAGGTGAAAGCTTTAAAAGTTCCAAGATGGATATTTGAGTGGGTATTTTTTGTAATTGATCCACTAGGTTATATTGTTTTGTAGTGGATGATGTGTTCATTGTAGAACCTGACAAAACAACTTTATCTTTGCTTCTTGTGATAGCATGAGCAGGTTCTTGATTTTTCTTTTCTTTAACTACAATCACATTTACCACATTATCATATGTATGAGCATAGTTTACCTTTGCTTTACCCTTACCATTATTTGTTGTTGATGATTCACCTTTCTCATAGTTTGGAAGCAGAGTTTTAAAAGTTGTATGAGATTCATTTGTTGTATGTCCATCCATAGTTATTACTCCATTATCAATCAAATCTTGTATGACATGTTTCAACCGCTGACAATTATCTGTGTGATGTCCCTTGTTTCGATGGAAATCGCAATAATGGTTATCATTCCACCAAGGTGGTTTTACTTGAGGTTTGCAGTTCCTTTCTTTTGGTAAAGTAATAAATTTGTTTGCGAGAAGTTTCTTTAGTGCTGACCCAAGGGGTTCACCAATGTTTGTAAATTGTCTTCGAGAGAAATTTTTGATAGTTGCTTTTTGGTGATGATTGTTGTTTTGTTGAGCCATTGTTGAGTGATGGGATAAATTAAAAACTAGTTATTTTGGTTTCACGTTGTTGTTATCCACTATTCCATTGTTGACGACATTATGGTTTCTATTTCAAAACTTTGGCTTATCATTGTGGTTGTTGTTAGTGTTGTTAGGAGGATGAACTCCATCTTTGTATATTTTCAATTCACCTTTCTTTATCGTGGCTTCCTCCATTCTGATTCCATTATCAATCATCTTTCTGAAACTTTGATTTCCTTGCATTTTTAGATGATAACTCATTTGATTATTTAGGTTGTCGATGAATATGTCCTTTTTTTCATACTCTGGCACTGCACGAGGATATCGTGAAGCTAACCATCTCCATCATTGTAAAAATGTCATCAAAGGTTCTCCACTCTTTGGTTTGGCATTACATAGGTCTAGCATTGTTACTTCATGTTGTATGTTGTAAGATTATTATGAAACAAACTTATCCACCAATTCTGAGAATGATTTGATTCCAGGTGGAAGTTTGGAGAACCATTCCATAGCTAGTCTGGTTAAGCTTTTTGAAAATAATCTCATCAAGTAGGTATCCTCATGTGAAAACTCCATACTCATTGTGCAAAATTATCGTATATGATCTTGAGGGTTTGTGCTTCCATCATATTTTTAGTATCTAGGAGTTTCACAACCTATAGGAAATGGTATCATGTTTAGATTTTTGTTGAATGGATAAGGACAAATTTCTTGAAGTGAGTATCTTCTAACATTTCCTCTCTACATATCTTGAATTTGTGTTTACAGTGTTTGTATTTGTTGCGTGAGAGTTGTGATAGGATTATCAACATGATTTGTTCTTGCATAACCATGATTTTGCATTCTAGGAGGATCTGGATCTCTTCTTGTATCATCTCTACCTCCACTTGTATCTTCATTGGATTGAATGTTATTTAGAATTTCTATTTCATCTCTTTTGGGCATGTAAGCTTCCTCATTGGTTCTGGTGTTACTAGGAATTGACTTGTCATTCATTTTGAGACCAAAAATATCCTCATATTGTTCATTATTAGGGGTAGGGTCGCTTTTCTTTTGTGTCAATTTATTCACATCAAAATCTTGGGGGAGTGCAGCACCAATTCTTGCTAAAATTAGGAAGTATTTTTCTTTGTCTCCCTCCAATATTTTCTCCATAAATTTATCGAATTGGGGATCTTTTTTGATGTCTTTGACATGTTGTTCTGTTATTTCTCCTTCAACTTGTATTTCATCTTTGTGTTCCATGGTTCTATGCTCTTCAGTTATTTCGAATGTTTCGATTTCTGACTCTACGATATTTCGTCTCTGAGCTCTGGTTAAAACGGGCATACACGTGTGTTAGATATTGTGCTAGGATTCAATTGTCTAAAATTTGTTTTGATAAGTGATCAACTGTCAATGTAAATGCGATAGAGTGATATGACACGAAAAGATGGTTCAGGTGTTTAAAAGTTTGCAATTTTTTTGATTTTCGGTTTTTGGAGTGCAATAATGATGATTTTGATAAAAACCAAGTCCAATAGGAATGATATATCCTACAATGTGGGACAAGGTTATCTTGATCAAACATTGTAGTTTCGTGATAGAGGATGATTGATCCTGATGAGAAACTATTTTTAATGGATCAGTTTATCAAAGAGGGTGATAACGCACTTTGAGATGCTTAGATCTTGAACTTGCTGGGGGTGAATACTTGAAAATCTTGAGGTGTATAGCTTTGGAATCTGATTATATAAATGATAACTTGACCAAACAAACAAAGGAGACAATCCAAGCACAAAATGACAAAAATCAGATGTTTATGCTCACTATAAATTGATTAGGTAGACATGACAAATCTGAGAAAGACATGCAAGAAAACTGTTCTGGATTGATAAAAACAACAATTCGTACGACAGTTTAAGCAGCTTCAGACGACAATACATACAGACCCATACGACAAATTAGGAATCTCATACGACAAAACACAAGCTTGTATGACAATTCCCACTAAGAAAAACAATAAACTAGAGACCTCGTACGACAAAACTTTCTGAACCATACGACAAACAAGAAGGCTCATACGACAAGACTTTCTGAACCATACGACAAATAAGAAGGCTCGTATGACAAGACTTTCTGAACCATATGACAAACAAGAAGGCTCGTACAACAAAACACAAGCTCATATGACTCAAGACAGAACAAAGGTAAAAAATGTTGTTTGGACAGATTTTTGATCATTGAAGTTTGATGTTTTGCTTCTGTTTTCCAATTTTAGATGTTTGATTCTTTTGTTTCAGGGATGAAGACACAACAAACAAGCAATATAATTACGTGACCTCAAGCACATTACGCTACCTAAGGAAGTTGGTTGAGAGAGAAAACATTTTCTTGCAAGCTTAGGTACACACCCAATAGCTAATCAAAATACGACCACTGAGTCTCACGTAATGGATTCTCAATGCAATATTATCTGACTCCAAATGCTAATGGGGGCACGATATGACAAGTGTCTTGGGAGAGTTACTATCTCTCTTGCACACAAATTATCACCCTTTCAGGGGTGAATCAGGTAGCTTCTAATTTAAACAGAACTAGTAAGGGATCTATTCGGCGCGTCAAGGTATAAACTCAATTAAGAGGTCTCCCAGTCTTGAAAACCAAGGTTTGATATACCCGAAGGTACAAAGGAGAGCTATTCCTGAGCATTGTCATTGACTTGATTTTCATAAAATCACATTTATTTTATAGTGGGTTGGAGTACTTGGCATTAGTTGTTCCCACTTGGGTCGTTCTCCTCTCACCAACCTTAATGGCTTAGAGTTATTAGCTCCTCAGGAGGGCAGGCCCGCTAAAGATATGCACTAATGAAAGCAAAGGATGAGTCTAGCTTTCTGATCACCTAAGAAAGGTGAGAGCATACTCGCCTATCATCGAAACACATAATACATGATTGTTCATTCTCATTAGCAAAATAAGTGTGCCTAGAAAGTTTAAGAAAGACATAAAGTTTGGTTGAGTCCTCCTAGGCAACCTGCAAAATAGATGCATTAGTAGTCATGATGTGTTTTGGTGAAATGAAGCTTTGACAAGTGTAATCTTCGACAATCGTCCTGCAAAAAACCAGTTAGGCTGCCAAAAAACTCAGAAAAAGACCAAGGTTAGCATTAGTAATAATCCAAATTAAGCATAAAACCTTGAAATGCAATCTGCTTTGAAAACCAGTAAGCAGAAATTTGTACGACAATTCACAGTGTCGTATGAAACTCTTTACCCCTTTGTACGCGAGCGAAAAGTATGTCGTACGAGATGCAAAGGCTACTCGTATGATATTCTGATTCCACTTCGGCCAGAAACACATTTGATGATGCTAAGAGGCCAAAAATGAGATTTTCGACCCCACGGTGGGCACCAAAATGTCATGCTCTGTGAAGTGTGATACCTATAGCTGCAACACAAAACACTCAATAGATCCTTACAAGCTTGGTTAGTGAATTCAAATGCAAACGAAAGATAAAACCATGACAAAGCGACCTATCGCCTCCTAAGAGATGCGAGTGTGGGTTTGCTCTCAGATCTGGATAAGCAATCCCAGTGACTTGACTACACCTAGACGAAGGATTTAAAATGATATGATAATATGCAAGCTAGATGAGATTGATTAAGCTAGATGCAAGATCCAAGAGACTAATTAAGCTAATGACATGCATGATTAAGCTACAAAATAAGATTGATAAAAGATTGATCTAAGATGCAATTGCCTATAATAACAATTTCTCGAAAGATAAACTAAGATGCAAATGTCTATAATAACAATGCCTAAGATAACATGAGATGGGATCTACCTATAATAATAATGCACAAGATGAAAAGAGATGGGGATCCTTATTGCTCCAAAATGGGGGATATTTATAAGATTTCCAAGGCCAGGGGTGAGGTGGCAGGAATCAACGACCAAGATTGAGTCTGAAGATATCAAGGGTGAAATTGGAGGAGGTTGGAGAAGAGGTTGGAGGAAGAGACACTTGTCATCTCTGTGGTGACAAGTGTCAAGGAGCTTTGCTCATAAAAGGGCAAGTGTCCAAGAGAGGAGACATGTGGCCAAAGTGCCATGTGTCTCAAGAAGAAAATATCCACACCATAGGAGGTTAGGATAAGGAGGTTAGAATGTGCAAGATAGGACAGGGTCGGTTAAAACCCAGGTTAGGTGGAATGGGTGAGGTTAGAGGGATGGTTAGGTTAGGTGGTTAGAAGTTAGGAGGCATGTGGGTAATTTGAATTTAAAAATTCAAATAATAGGAAAAGACAAATTAATTCTCAACAACTCATAAATTGATTTGTTTTAATTAATTAGAGGATTAGAAGAATTGATTTAAATGGGAGGAGGATTAATTAATTTGAATTAATTAACCAAAGGGGACTATGGAAATCAACCCATTAAATAAATCCTTAGATTTATTAATAAGTAGATGAAAGGGAGAATTTAATCAAATTGCTAATGAATTTAATTAAATTAGGAAGGGGGATTAATTAAATAATTACTTATTTAATCAATTATCTTCAGACCATTTTTAGGTGTATACAATTACAATGACTATGTCCAATTGAAATGTAAAAGAGATAAAGTTTTGAACTTGTTGATTTGTATTTTAATGCTTTCCAATCTTGTTTGAAGACGTTTGATCCAATATGAAGAGCTCCAATCCCACTTTTGTTATCCTTATACCTTGAAATTCTACACATACAAGGACAACAAAACACACGAGAAAACCTTAGAAAGATAATGCTAGATCAAGTTGGGGGGTTAGATGTAACTCAAGAATGCTTAGGTCCAAGATATATTCTAGATATTGGCAAATTAAAAACTAAATCAAATAAACCTTAGCTTCCTCATAGTTTTTTGTATAAAGGCATATGAACAAGCCATAAATGGATGTGATCTACCAACAAAAGCACAAAAGAAACATATATATGCACACAGAGGCCTCACATATGCTGAAAAACTGAACAATAGTTCTATAGAATTGAATAATAACACAACAAAATTGAATAATAGAGCAGATGAACTGAACAATAATGCAACATAGTAGAACAATTGTGCAACAAAATTGAACAATTTTGCAAAAGTATTTGATAGATGCACAAAATCACCTAGAATTTTTGAAAACTTACTTAAGTCACTAACAAATGCACAAGATCGAAATAGAAGCACATAAGTGAAAATCAAAAGCACCAAAGTAGAGGAGGTGCACATAAACGGAGTGCAAAAGCACCAAAATATGAACGATTGCATATATCAAGCTTGTTGATGAAAATAAAACCATCTAAAATCAAAATTGATCTTCTATATATAGCATGCACAACTTTAGTCAGCCCAAAAGTATAAATATAACTTGTAACCTAAAAAATAATACACTTTTTGTAAAAAAAATATTTAGATATCAAGGACACGGGTATCACTAGACGTGCCAAAATGTGAATCATAATAATGAAAACAATGCAATGCAAGATCCAAATTCACATTCACTCAAACACGAAATGAAGCCTAAGATCTATGCATAAATCAAATGATAAACAATAATACCATCACAAAAACCTTAGGAGGCTCTATTGTTACTTGAGATTTGCTTGAATGTTTTGATGTAGATTTGCTCTTAGATTTTGTAGCATAACTTTGATATCATCAATGTATGAATGAAGGATTGATGCTTGATAATAATAGGAAATAATGCTCAAATGGTAGTAGTGCTCTTGAAAAAAATGCTAGCTCTAGGGAGAAATGAATGAGTGAAGGCCTTATTTATATGGCTCACATCACATTTGATCAATGGTGGCTATAAATTAGAAAGAACAACAATGAATTTTTTGAGAGAGAGTGGGTAGGATCTATAATGCACATGAATTTATGAGGTAGAAGGATAAGGTGAGGGTGTAAATGCATAGATGAAATAAATAAAATATTAATTTTATTTATTTGAGGCGATAAATTAAATAAATTCTTTAAATAAATCTAATTTGAGAGGGAAGCATTACCTAAAAAGTAATAAAGTTCTAGGTAGAAATGAATGAGTGAAGGTCCTATTTATGTAGCTCACATCACATTTGATCAATGGTGGATATAAATTAGAATGGTTAACAATGAATTTTTTTTGAGAGAGGTTAAGACCTATAATGCATAGGAAGTGACTATCTCCACATAAAATGACATTCCGTACGATTTTCAAAATGTGCAAAACACAACGGATTTAGACAAAATTTTCAGCATGAAATCTTCATGATCTTCATCCCCATTGCTGTAAAAACACAAAAAAAATGCACAAAAAATCGTTGTGTTTTGCATATTTGGAGATTGTTTTTATAAAAATTTTAGTGCCATTTTATGTAGAGATTAGCCCGTTCCTAATGCATATGGATTGATGAAGTGGAAGGATAAAGTAAGGGTATAAATGCATAGATGAAATAAATAAAATATTATTTATTTATTTGAGGTGGGAAATTAAATAAATTTTTTGAATTCTTTGAACTTATATAATTTGAAAAAAAAGTGTTACATGATTATGAAAGGAAAATTCATTAAATAATAAAATTATTTAATTAATAAGAAAAAAATGATAAAATTAGTTATGAATAAAAAAGACTAAAATAATTAAAAAATATTTAATTATTAGAAAAAATCAACTTAATTAAATAATTAATTGATGTGGATAATTTTAGAATTGATGATGTGGATAATTTTAGAATTGATAAGATAAAATGTATAGATGTCTACATATTATTTTACAAATATTTAATCAATCTAAATTTATTTATTTATGTAAAGCACTTTATTCCTGTACAAAGATAATGGAATAAAGGTCGATAATTTGAAATCTCCTTGAAAAACTATATACAATTTTCTCCGAGAGAATACCAATAATTGAATAATTGCCACGCGTACTTTTCAAGAGCTCTAACTACCTACCTTTGATGACGTTTAGTCGTCCTTTAAGAGACTTATGGAGCAAGCACAAGTTTATTGTGATCTGAGACGAAACAACTGTGGTTACCTTGGAAGGACCCTGGTCAAGGACAAAGCTTCATCATGAACATGTAGCCTGTAGAAAGAAACACGATAATTCCAAGGTTTAGAAGTTAGGTCCAGATATACTGCATTGTCTAAAAGGAAAGTAGAAATACTTTGGATGTCTAGCTACGTTTCTGTATGGATACAGAGCAGTAGGCCCGCTTCCTTTATTTTGAGAGAAGGGGCGGGGAAGATACATTAGGAGGCGTTGGAATTATTGATCCTTAAGCAGGAAGGAGGAGCAGAAAAACATTATGGAGATGGAGAATTACGATGAAGATTATGCATTCAAAGAGCAGATCAATGAGGCTTTGGCTGCATCCTCTACCTTTTCTTCGTCCTCTGTTTGGGACCCAATGGACTCTGAGTTTGTCTTGGCCCTCCGCTTTCAGGAAATGCTGGAAAATGAATTCAAAACCCCCCTAAATGATGAATGGCAGGATGCCCATCAAGATTTTGACCAGCGTACAGAAGAGGAGCGGTCAGATATTGATGAATTTGGCAGCTGTTGCGAGGAGGGAGAAGAGGAGGACGAAGAAGAATGGAGAGACGCAGAGGGATCTGAAGAGGTTTGCTGCCCCAGTTCAGCTTCTGGAACTGAGTATCGGGGTTCTCGTTTGGAGAGATATTACAGATTGTTCTTCAAGGGCATGTCGGAAATTAGGTCGAGGCAGAGTTGTTCTGGCATAGGAGTTGTGATACAGAATCCCAGCGGAGAGAACCTGAAGCAAGTGCAGAAGAAGTTGGACTTCTATGTGGATGGTACTGTGGCTGAACACCTGGCTCTCATGGACGGTCTCTTGGCTGCATTACAGCTCAGTGTCCCTCGTGTTCAGGCATTTACGGATTCACAGCTTGTGTATGACCAGGTAACATTTTGAGAGCACTCAAATGTAAAAATTCTGTAAAATGTGAACCCACATGTAGGAACTAACTACATCCACAATGGGCATCAAGCATCATTAATTTTGTTTTACTGAAAGAACCCACCTCCTTATGCAAAAAAAGTAACATTACTTAAAACTATTTGGAGGAACTTGAATACCATGCAGTGTGTAATTTCCGGCTATTTCCAGCGACTCCATCCTTTGTGGCAAGCCTGTTCGGAGTTCAATCTGATGTAATATGTTATTCACCATGTGTAACGACTGATGTAATATGTTATTCACCATGTGTAACGACTCTATCTGATGTAATATGTTATTCACCATGTGTAACGACTCTATCTTACGCCAAAAAACTGCCCATCGTCCTTCTGCAGGGACTCCATCAGATGTAGTAGAGCCATCACACATCTGGTGTGGCAAACCCAACACCCATTTGCAGGGACTGCATCTGATGTAGGAAGCCCATTACCCATCTATAAAGGCTCCCTGGGATGTGATAAACCCTTTACCTCATCTCTAAGGTTTCATTCTGTGTGGTAAGCCGATCAGCCATCTGTAGGGAGGTCATGTGATGTGGCGGACCCAGTGACCATCTACTAGGACTCCGTCTGATGCAGTAAGTCCATCACTCATCTGTAGGGACTTGATAAGATATGACAGTCCCATTGTATATCGGCATTTCATCTAATTGGTTGGATATCTGACTGTATAAGTCACTTGCAATGTGGCACACCCCTCATCCAGATGCAGAATATGATGTTGTAAGCCCATTACTTATCATTAGGAATTCCGTCCAATTTGGCAAGCCCACTACCTATCTGTAGGAATTCCATCTGATGTAGCATATGTATCATTTGTAATTTTGAACTCTGACAGAAATTAAAAAGTCCCAGCCTAGATTATTTAATTGGTAGCTCGGCTCGTGGGAACTCTGCAGCGAACCAGAAAAAGCTCAGTTGTGGAAAACCTTTCTGAAGAAAACCTATGTTGATAAGACCTGCCTGCATGTGGCTACATTAGAATGCCTTATCTCAAAATAATGCATTTGTGAAATAACCTTTGTGATTTCTTCCCAGAATCTCACGCGAAAAGCTGGATTCATTCTGATTGGTGTGACTGTGGGTTAGTGGTATACTCTTACTTGTAATGTTTGGTAAAGATTAACTGGCCAATTCATATATAGGCTATTTTCACAGTTCCATAACTGGGTTTATCTTGATTGGCATTTACTAGGTCAAAGATTCATAAATAAGATCTCATTGGAAAGGACTAACTCACTGCCTCGTTGCCATTTGTTTGTCAGATAGCCAGAGGCCAAAAGCTTGAGAATCAGCTTTTGATAGCTGTAAGACATCGCATTCTGGAGCATGCTAGGAAATTGGATAATTTTGTCTTAACACTAATTCCCAGGATTGAAATTAGAAAAGCTTACTCTCTAGCAAAAGAAGCAATTGACATATCCAGTGCTTCATCAAAGAGAGTTGCTCTTCAGGATACATCTCAGACAGAAGATTGCTTGATTTGTTGTGAAGAGAAGGCTCCATGGGAGATGCTCACAGTGAGATGTTTTCACAAATTCTGTTCTCATTGCATGGTAAGATATGTAGATAGTAAGTTACAAGCTTCCCAAGTTCCAATACGCTGCCCTCAAACAGGTTGTGAACACTACATGAGTGTGGATGAATGCAAGGCTTTTCTTCCAGCTGCCCTCTATGAAAATTTGCTAAAAGCTCTTGCGGAGGCAAATATTCCTGATTCAAAGAGGGTTTATTGTCCTTTCCCGAATTGCTCTGCGTTGTTTTACAAGGGACAAGATGCATCTACAAGAGCAAGCTCATCTGGTAATCGAGAGGATACTGCAATTGGATGTGTTGAATGTCCAGAATGCCATAGGCTTTTCTGTGCTGATTGTTGTGTGCCATGGCATTCGTCAATGAGCTGTGAAGAATACCAAGGCCTACCAGCTGATGAGAAAAACTCTGAGGACATAACATTGCATCGGCTTGCACAAAATAGACAGTGGAGGCGCTGTCAGGAATGCAGGCGGATGATTGAGCTCACGCAGGGTTGCTTCCACATGACATGCTGGTATGAATTCAATCCTTTTTAGATCATGTTCAATTTACATTTGACAATTTTTTATTGTTTAAGAATACAAAAGCTGGCAAGCTTTTTTCTAAGGTTGGATAAAGTATTCAGCTAGTTAATGTAGTTAGAAGACGTGGGTAAAGAATAATGTCTCTAGGTCATATATATTCTATACAATTTTTTTTGACAAATCATGCCTCTTGAATTTCCTTTTAGAAACTACAAATCATTTTTTATTTATATTTTATTTTATTTTATATTTTTTGTATTTATTTTTATAATTATATTTAAATATATATGCATATTCATTTTCTCTCTTCTTTTTGCATTCAGTTTGTTTCATTTTGTTTATGTTTTCTTCCCCTTTTTTATGTATTTTTGTTATTTTGTTGTTCCTTGTTGATGATTATTTTATTTATATTTTTTGAGCTCCTTCTTGGTCTATGTGCCTCTGTCCTTGTGCATGTTTCTTACATCTTTTTAACCTTTTAGGTCTGCTAATATCCTCATATTCTGTTCTCTTGGCTCTCTCACTTGCTCTCTTGCCCTAATGATGGATCATGGTATTTGATCTGAAACGTTGGCAGCATAAAAAACTACACAGTCAAATCCAGAAGCATAAAACAACAAATGATTTTTTGCCAAGAGAATTATCAATTTTGGTTCATTATTTTGTAAGTCCAAGATGTGTTTTGTTTGTTTCTTTGAAATAATTTGTTTTGTCATCTTGTCATTTATTGAGGCTTATGAAACATTTGCAGTGCTTCTGACGCTTTAACAATTCCCTTTTCCTTGGCATTCAAATAAATTGCTTCCAAAGTTGAACTTCTTAAATTCTCGTTTTATATGTTTATTTCATCAGATCCTTCTTTTCATAGACAAGGCTTCAAACATACTTGGCAAATTGGAGGCATTTCCACGGCATATGCATATAAAAAGCATCCAATCCCAATAGATATCTGTCTGCTTCCAAGTTCTTGCTTTAAAGCAGAGCTCTGCCCCACTTTGAAAGCTGTTTCAGCTTGTAATTTACTGTCTTAAATCCCAATAGATAATTGTAGTCGCATGGCTATGTTTACTCTATTAATGCTCCAGCAAGAAGAGTTGTCATTGGTGTAAAGGAACAGGGTATTTGGTACACATGCATGGTTTCTGAACAATGATCTTTTGCCTGGCTGTTGAAAATGTGCCAATATGGTTAACTTGCTTGTGCTTCACAGTTTGTGTGACTTTTTTTTTTTTAAGGATAATGCAGTTGCTTGGCTGTATTTACTCCATTAATTCCCCAGCAAGAAGAGGTTGTCATTGGTGTAAAGGAACAGGGATTTGGCACCCATTCATGCTTTTTAAACAATGATCCTTTGCCTTTATCAGATGATTCATGACTCTGAAATCCAACAGTGTTCATGTAATAATTACCTCGAATGCAGACATATAGAAGCCTTTCTATAGCTAAAAATATTTCTCAAGTCTTTAGCAAACATTTTCATATTGCTTAATTTAATTTAGATATCTTCTCTGCCTGCATCAGCTCATGTTTGTCTGGCATGCTAGAAGAGAGAGATTTGTAATCAAACATATGTAAGGTACATGGTTAATACATAACTAACAAGCCTAGCATAAACTGGATCAGGTTAGCTGAAACCCTAGCTTTTCGTGGCTTTTAACTCTTAAAGAGTTCCAGTTGAGCTTAGTCATGTCAGAATCCATTCTTTAAAATACATGAATAAGTTCAATTGCAAGTTCCTTCTCACTAAAGTCTTCTCTGCATGTTCATGCTTGTTTCTCCTAGGCATCAAAGTCTGGACACATTTGATGAGCAATTGTTTGACAGAAATAATAAGCTTTTCTTGACCTGGAATGAGATGATTTTCAAAAGTAATATTCAGATTTTGCTGGTGTAATTGAAATATGCTTTCACATTTTGACATCTTGTTCTCTTTACCATCACATTTCAAATAGAAGAGTGTTTTGGAAAACATTGAACTTGTCTTGTCCAAGTCTGTGAGAGAAACTTTTTGTGGGAGAATCTAAAGCATATTCATCTTCAAGCAACAATTAAGCTGGTAATTAGGTTAGTTAAAGTGTTTGACTAAAACTAAAATAATAGGTTAGTCTTCATTCTGCACCTAAAACCGTAGGAAAAGCTAGGTTTTGGTTATATAAGTCTATAAGATGTATTGAATAAACGATAAATGTTTTGGGATATTCCCATGTTTAAGTTTGAATTCCTGATGCTTCAGCTTGTATTCCTTTTAGGTTTGGATAAAGTTATAATGAAGTAAAAATAAAACACATATTAATAGGACTGTGAAAGAAGAGTTTACAAAAGTTAATATTAGTATTTAAGATTATATACATAATTATATTCTTTTTAATAATCATTATGACTATAAAGATGACAATGCTATTTCCAAGTCGAATTTTCGATGATATTTTCAAATCTATTAAACATAAATACTATTTCTGTTGAATTTTAACTCGTTGACTTTGATATACGCATACGCTATCCATGTGACCAGAGCAACCATTCTCTATCGTGTAGAACTTTCTGTTGTTATGCATAAATTTGTACTTCTTTATTGAAAGTTGAAACCCTTCAGAGCAGTTTTTTGGGAATTCTCAGTTTTTGCAAACATGTCCTGCTCTTAAAAATCACTGGAATGTGTTAACTAGAATTTATGGTTGATAAAATGACTCAAAGTAGGAAATTTATTTAATGGATAGTTTGAAATCACACAAACTAGATTTAGTTGATTCTGCCTCTGTAACTCCAGCAACTAACTCAAGGTCCCTGCATTTTAACTACAGGTGTGGACATGAATTTTGCTATGCATGTGGAGCTGAATATAGAAATAAGCAACAAACATGCCATTGTGCATATTGGGATGAACAAAATATAATTAATCGTCCAGTAACAAATGAAGTATCAAGTTGGACCTTATTTAGTGGTCCGATTGACCATTACACAGATAATGAGCAGTCACACCTGGCTTTGCTAGAGAGATTTCTTTTGGAGGACTTTACTTTAAGCTATCCATCTCAAACACCATTGAGGCCACGTGTACATGAAGAGTACATCGATAATGATTTTCGCGATCTTCATCGAGTACCTTTGCTTGGGAGTTTTGTTTCAGCAATAAGTGATACTTCATATGAACACTTCCCTGGACATTGAATCAATGTCTGTAATGTGGCATGCCATGGAAATGAAATTCAATTAATATCACAATACTTTCAGGACACCTAATTGTGTCTATTGTAGTTACTCACATGGTATATGAGTGTTCAAAGCAGGGTAAGGCTCTGAACTCAACAATCCAAAAGTCCTGTATCAAATACAGAAATTCCAAATTTATCTAATTGCACTCTTTTATCTGTTGTTCTTTTCTTACCTTTCAGAGGTTTTATTTTGGTGAGTATTTGGTAAGGAACATTAGCTGCGATCAATTTGTCCTTAATTTGTTTTAACTCGATGGTTACATGTAACAAAATACTTATGAAGAGAATCTTCATGACCAAATTTCCTCATTTCAAAATGCATAACTCATTGCATTAAGCTTGAAAAAGTTATGCTAACTCAAATGGATGTGTGATTATGTCATAAAGATTTAAATTGTTTGGGAGAAGAGCTAAAATTAGTAATAACTATGGTTTATATCACAAGGGCCTTGTGCTACTGTTTTTACAATACATCTAGACTTTCAGTTTTGGTTTGATGTTTTCTTGTAAAGTAGTTTCATCTCACAGAGGATTATATTTGGCGGATATTATGAAATTGTGGTGGCTAATCTGATTATTCAACCATCACTGGAAATGCTAGAAAAGTTGGCTAGATTTCAGATGAAGCTTTCTCAAAGGAGTTATATTATACGAAAATCCCTTGTTATGCAAGTGGTTTACAGTCTACATATGGAGGATTTCTTATTCACAGAGAAGTACTTGCAACATTGTCTGGTTGAATTTCCTTTTACTTTTTCTTTTTCTTTTTCTTTCTGTTGATTTCAGGAATTTAAAAGATTCAAAGCCAATCATAAAAACTCTATAGGTGCTCTGAATGATCCTATGCAGAAAGTTTTGGTGGTAAAACTTAATCCTGAGCATCCTTTGGAATTTAACATGGATCATAATTATTTGATCTGTCTGAAGTCTTGGTAGAAAAAACTTTCTATTGTAGATGATAATGCCTTATTATTTGCATTACAGTACTAATGGGTGTTTAGTGTCACAGGTCTGGCTCATGGTACTGATTGTTCTCTGATGGCACTCTACATTATTTTCTGAGAAAAATCTCTGAAGTTTGATAGCTTCTCAACAGCAGTATCAACCATAAGGCCGAATTGCAATAGCATATATCAAGTATTCAGAATGCAATTATGAATTTATTAAAAGGGAATTTGACTGGGTGCATTGGGGAAACCTATGTCCCAGCCCCCTCTTACGGCCGGCTTCCCCCCAGTCCCCCCTACCTGGAGCTGCATGGGTCTGGTTCAGGGCTGGGATGGCCTAAGGTTCACCCATGGGTGGCCAAAAGAAAAAGTAATTTTTCTTTCTTTTAAAAAAGCAAATTTTTTTATAAACAAAAAGTGCCAGAATACCTAATTTCAATCTAAGTGATAAAATGGTGAAAATGATGTGCACCATGAAGGTTTGTGTGGTTTCAAAGGCCTTAATTTGGGTTTGGTGGTGGGGGCTCTGCTCAACCCCGTTATGTATTGCGATAGGGATTGCTCTATGGGTGCTGCCCTTGAACCCTGCTTGGGGTGCTGCCCCTTGACCCCACTAGGGCTGTTGCCCATTGACCCCTATGAGGGGCACTGCCCCCTTACCCCTTACATTTGTGAGGGGCATTGCCCCTTAACTTTGATGGGGGCATTGTGCCTAGGCCCCCGCAAGGGACACTGCCCCTTGACTCTTGTGATGGCCATTGCTCCTTAATTTTGTTGGGGGCATTGTCCCCAGACTCTTGCGAGGGCTGCTACCTCTCAACACCATTAGGATCTCCACCTCTAGACCCCCACTAGTTGCCATCCCCCAAACCTTGGCCTTGAGTCCCCCCATCCTCAAGACCTGTCACCACATCCTCTTGTCCCCTCATTTTGAAATTGCATGGAATATATAGCTTATTTTGTCCAAAGATGAACATTTCTACAGGTTGCCTTTCAATTGAGAAGAATTTGAGAACATACTTTTTTATCCACTCATTTAAGTGCAAAAGAACTTGCTATGTTACCCTATTTTTTTCAGCCGTCCCCGTTTCGGGGACGTCCCGGGGACAGGGGACTCCTAGGGAACGTTCTCATAAACTCTGCATATAGACAATGAATTCTATAAGCAATTTGACTTTGACTCTCAATTTAACACAAATTTGCCATAAGAACTCTACTAGTTCTTATATGTTAAGGTTCTATAATGGATATGTGCATGTTTTATCCATGTTTTCATATGAATATTTAAAATTTCCCTATATATTTTAATTTTCCCTACTTTTATATAGCCGTCCCCTTTGCCGTCCCCTAGCCGTCCCCAAAACTGGCAAAAAAAATCACCGTCCTGGAAACGCGTACCCCTGTCCCCTGCCGTCCCCGTCCCGGATTTAGTCTTTGTGCACTGCAACTTGCATCTCTTGTCACATATAAAACTTGATTATGTTGAGGGGTTATAAAAAATAGGGATCTAAACCCTAAGAGTGCCGACTTGGATGTTATTGTTTGATATCTTGTGAAAATCTCTTTATATGAGGTAACCTCTTCATATGACATGGCTAATGGAATTGACATTGTGGCTGATTTTGTTTCAAATGAAGTTGAACCAAAATTTGACTTTAATGCTCTTCATGATGAATGATATGAACATTATTGAATATTGATTGCAATTTTCATTGTGTATGACATTTGATGAATCACTGAACTATGAATTTATGAGTATATATTTTTTTTTTTTTGGTCAAATTATGAGATATGTACATATACACACTCAAACCGGTACCTGTACCTGAGAAAAAAAACAGCCAGCCAATGTTCTCAAGCCTCAAACCTGTATCCATCCCCGTACAAGGACCAGCAAGTTAGACTGAAACAAAACAAAGTGAATTTGTAAGCATATAAGGAGACTTCCTGGATATTTTCTTGTGGTGAAGTTATTTTAGAAACTAAATCTTAAAAATGGTCTCAAAAAGACAGGAATTGGTTTCTGGCTTCCCTACAACGGGAAGTTACAAAAGAACTTAGTTTAGTATATGCAGGGTTACGGTTTTAAAAACACCCCAAACAGCAGAGGCCTATGTTTTGAGCAACTTGATGCTTAACCTAAACCCAACTCATTCTTTAATTAAAGCAAGACTGGGGAAATGCATATTAAGTGGATAAGTTCTTCTATGAAGAAGATTCAAAATTTGCTATATCAAGGTTTCATCTCAGTTTTGCCAATCGGTCGGTGTACATAACATTCAGAAAGAGGGAGCTCAATAAATTTTTGGCCAAGCAACGTTTCCAATGGAGAGGTCTTTTGGCGGTCAGGTTCTTTTTTCCAACAAAGAACTGATGCAAAAGGGAAATGTTTTGCTTTGATGATTACTCGGGCATCTCATAATTCTGTTTTTGTTTTTAGTTAGGATTCAGTTTTTAGACCTAACCCTTAAGGTTTTTGTTACCTCTCCCTCAGTGTAAGTACTGCTATAATTATATCGTGCAATTGAAAGAGAAGTGAGAGTTTTGAATGCCTACTAAGGAACATCAACTGATTACAGTTGGTACATTTCAACATATAAGTAAGATCGCGTCAATAATTTTTTTTAAAGATTCGTCTGCTTAATGTTGTCTATCGACGTACAAGCAGGTTTTGGTGGTCATGTACTCAGACTGATGTATTAGCATCCTATTTTTTCCCTGGTATCGACATCATTGCCTGTTTTAGTGTCATACCGTGTGGTACCCCTCTCATCTTATGTTCATTAATGTAACGGCCACTGATTTACAAGCTATTTAGTATTGGGTAAAGCTATGCTAGCGATGATAAACACTATATTTATGAGTAGCAATGTTATGACAAATATAGTAATTTATTTGTACAGGTAGTGAAAGGCAACGTCTATCCAGCACCCATATTGTACCATTGACCATATTTAATAATTAATTGAAAAATAAACATCAATTCTATTTTAATTATTAATTAATTAAAAAACATGGTCAATGGTACAATATGGGTGCTGTATGGACAGAGATGTCATGGCTAGACAGAGGTGTCAGGCCTTCCTCTATTACAACCCTATTGCTGGGAAAATATATTCTAGTCTTGAATGTATGCTGTCTTTGACTGGATGCTTTTCTTTTATCATCTCGTGTTTTCTGGATTTGATTGTGTGAATATTTTTTTAGTTACCAACATTTCAGATCAGATCAAACACCATGATTCATCATCGGAATAAGATAACAAGAAAAAAAGATATTTATTTCAGATTCAATATACCCAACTTCTTAATATTCAAAAAATACAGAACCTCATACTTAACTAGATTTTTAAACATAAAACCAACAAAGAATCAATTCTCAATTTTATTAGACCAATAAAGCAAGTTATCTTTAAGAAAGAGGAGAGTAAATAATCAACAAAAGCAAAATACAATATCTACAAATATATTCCAATTATATCATGTACTGTTATTGTTCTTTGGAATAGTAGATTTATACCCTCATTTCTGATTCATCAAGGGGTTTCAATTAAGTGTGAGGATCACTCGTCTGCAAATTTGTATGCTCAAAATTCTCAAAATTTTAATGGATTCTGATAGTGGGAGTCAAGATTCTCCCAATTTCTCAATTTCAAATAGAAGTTAATTAATTTTCTTTTCATAAAGAATCAAAGCCTTTTCCAAAGAAAAGGCTGGGAACAGAAGTGAAACGCCCAATTTACTTTATTTGTCAAACGAATGCATAGTCTGAGAATGGTGGGTCCAACTAGTGCGAACATTTTTTTTTCATATTGTTGTAAAGCTAGAGTCTTGATTTAGAAGACCATTTTGTCTGAAATTATAACTATGACAGTAGTAATTATCTAGTAAAGAGGTTAGCCATAGGGCACCACGTACATTTAAAACAGGTGACCGTGGACACTCTATCAGCTTCCACATTCCCTCTACGTACAGGGAAAGCTTGCTCTTTCCTTTAAAGTATAATAGCTGGTCGGACCCACCCCTTCTTCTGGAATTTAGAGGCCCTTAATGCTTAAGATCTCTATCTCCTTTATCTTTTTAAAGAATATTTAAAGGAGTTTGAAAGTATTAGGTCTACGGACAGGGTCTCTTAACAACGTGACATGGCTCATTATGTAAGACACAGTCCAAATGTAAAACACCTTCACCTATTACCGAACCATCCTTAATCTACTTTTGTCCGTCTTATTCATTAATTAATTAGGGGAGTCAAAATATTGCAAGTCTCTTGGTTCAAGGGCTAGGTATAAGGTTCAATTTGGTTTAGGGTTAGAACTTGGTTTAGAGTTTAGTTAGTTTTAAGTTTTTTGAATTTGGTGGCATTGAATGTATTAGGTCTACGGACAGGGTCTCTTAACAACGTGACATGGCTCATTATGTAAGACACAGTCCAAATGTAATGGGTTTTTATTTATTTATATTTAATTAGGATAAGCATATGTGTAGCTGTTATAGTCAATTTTGTGTATCCACAAAATCTAAATGGTTCATTAGATTTTGACAATTTTTTTTTGGGTTATCTTGGTATGCGATTTAACTTCTCATGGCTATTGTTCCGACTTTTGGATTGTAACGATGCACGCTATGAGATTCGTAATGCGCGCAAGGATAAAAAAGTGATCATTTCAAAGTGTCCCTTGATATAAAAATCTCCCCATGTTAAAACACATCATTAATGATACCACAAGATGTTGGATATCAACACCAAAAGGGTGGATATAAAAAATGAAAACATCTGCTTAACTCACACAATTTGCAATAATCCTTTGCATGGGAACATCAACCATCTATGATTTCCCTCTACACTATCCAATAGTTATAGTATCATTTCTAACAAAGAGAAACATATATTTCATCAGCAAAACAATAGGTTCAATCAAAATTAGTTGCAACATCAACAATGTGAGAAATATGGTTGTCGTTGCATGAAAAGATTGACTTGTTAATGCCTGATACAACCATAAGATTTAATCAATCCATGGGAGGCATTTAAGCCATGTTGCAAACCTGAGCACTGTAGTGCACAACACAAGGAGACCAAGGGCACACACCTTGCAACAATCTCTCTCCTAGTGCAAGTGAGGGGTTTGAATCCGTGACCTAGGTTTTGATACCACTTGTTAGAAACATGGTTGCCGTTGCACCAAAAGATCAACTTGTTAATGCCCGATATAGTCGCAAGATTCAATGAATCCATGGGAGGTAGTTAGGCCATGTTGCAAACTTGAGCATTGCCTTGCACAACACAAGGAGACCAAGGGCACACACCTTGCAACAAGCAATGACAATATTTAATAATTTCAAATCTCCATCATAATAACTTTGTACTTAATTGCACTGCGACATAAATGACAAGACACCAACATAACATATTGATTGTAGACTTCAACACTAAAACTATAGAGATCCACAACAAGGGATAATTTCAATCATTAAAAACCATTGTAGTGAAAACATTTGACAATTAGTGATAACATATGCCACAATCTCCCATACTTATGACAATCCATCATATGCTCAAAGACAACATACAAGTTCATGATTACTTTATTAAACAACTGCAACAATATCTATCCAACCAATCACCATATCGTTAATGACAAACACACAAACTGCAGGTTGACATCAGTGACAACAACTTTGCATCAATGACAACACAAAAATTATCAATAATCAAGCACAACATATATTATCAGACAACAATAAAGGACAACATATATTGTTAGTCATCAATGAAAACACATATTGCCAACAATCTCCCCCTTTGCCATTGATGGAAACACTTACCAATGTAGTGTAGAGGCACCTAAGCACACAAGCATACCAAGAGGTCAAAAGTCATAATATGAGCAATTTTATTGTATTTGAGTCATTCATAATGTATTAAGGTTATTTGAGTCCATTGAATCATAATATGTAAGGATAAATAAGGTATTTTGTCCAAAGATATCATATTTGGTCCATCTTGAAGTATTAAAAGTGTCCATGTAAGGGTTAGAGTCATTTATGTAAAAAATGCAAAACATGTAAAAATTGCAAAGTTGCAACATTGCCAAAAAGTGCAACAAAAGTGTAAGAATGAAATCCATTGGTCATGAGGTGGTTAGAGTAGTTAGTAAGGAGTTGGAAACGGTTTATAAAACCATGTTTAGTCGAAATAAAGAGGGTAGAGTAGTTTGGAGGATATTTGACAAAGATTATCCATCAAACCCTCAAACTGTCATAAGGTTTTAAGGAATCTGTGGTTGTCATAGATCCATGGAGTATCACATTTGGTGTAATTTTTATATGTAGATGTTTTTGAATGATAGATTAATGAAATATATTTCAGATGAATCCTTTCTTATGCATTTTTTGTGGAGTATTTGGCAAGATATGTTTGTTTTTACAAAAAATGTCAAAACCCTACCAAGGGTTACCCATTTTTGGAAAAATACTCATAAATTTTGATTTAACCGTTGGATCTGGCAATAAATTTGAGAGAAGTTTTTTAACTCAGTAATCTAAAGTCTGACCAGAGCGATTTTCTTTAAAATCAATATTTAAAAAAGTTATTGATGACTGTTTGCTACAGTCATGGTGAAAAGTAGATTGGTGAAGGCAACAACAGTCCGGTTGCAACATTTGGTGTGGTCACATGAGGGATCATAATGAAGAAAGGATATATGTGTTGGAAATGTTTCTGAATCCTCTTTCTACTTCTTTTTGTCTGACTTAATTTGGTTAAGAATTGAATAATTTGTGATTATTTTGGTGAAATTGTTTTTAAAGGATGAAACCCTGAACTAGGGTATTCCATGGCAATAAAGAATTTGTTCTCTTATGTTATGGTGAATGTTATGATCTGAAATATTGAATGAAGGTCTGTAGGGATTGAATATAACCTTTGAAACTGGTTTGGAGTTGAGAAGAGTGGTTGATCTTTCTATATGTCTCTTGATTCAAGTTTAAGGTCTTGTATTAGTTTTGGGTCAATAATACCCTTGAATGAAGGTTTTATGGTTTGTGATAGATGCTTTGCATCAAATTGGTTTCAGAGCCCAACAAATGATCTGGGATAAGAGAGATGTTTGTGTTACAGATGAGTTTTGGTTGCAGCTGCTTGTCCATCTAGCTGGAAGAGGAAGTTGGTGTTATGTGTGGGTAGACAAGGAAGGTTTGTTAAGGGCCAAAGGGATGGTCCATTGATTGCCAAAAGACTAGGGAGAGAGGCAAAGAGGATAACTTCTAGGTGAGGCACAAAGGTTGTTGGTGAGGTGATGCAACATGAAGAGGTGGACTTATGGTTGGTAAAAACACTTGGATGGTAGCCACTACAAACTCCATTGGTAGGAGTCACAAAGAGATTGTTTGAGAAGGAAGCACCAACATAAAGAGGTAAAGATGAAGACAAAGGTGAAAATTTCACTCAAATTTTTTCTTGCAAGTCATTGTATCTACGTTTCCAAGGGACTTGGACAATTTTTAAGGTTGGGAGTATGGTGCAGAGGCACCTAAACACACAAGCATACCAAGAGGTCAAAAGTCATAATATGAACAATTTTATTGTATTTGAGTCATTCATAATGTATTAAGGTTATTTGAGTCCATTGCATCATAATATGTAAGGCTAAAAGAGCCATTTTGTCCAAAGATATCATATTTGGTCCATCTTGAAGTATTAAAAGTGTCCATGTAAGGGTTAGAGTCATTTATGTCAAAAATGCAAAAATTGTAAAAATTGCAAAGTTGCAACATTGCCAAAAAGTGCAACAAAAGTGTAAGAATGAAATCCATTGGTCATGAGGTGGTTAGAGTAGTTAGTAAGGAGTTGGAAATTGTTTATAAAACCATGTTTGGTTAAAATAAAGAGGGTAGAGTAGTTTGGAGGGGATTTGACAAAGATTATATCCATCAAACCCTCAAGTTGTCATAAGGTTTTAAGGAATCTATGGTTGTCATAGATCCATGGAGGATCACATTTGGTGTAATTTTTATATGTAGATGTCTTGGAATGATATATTAATGAAATATTTTTCAGATGAATCCTTTCTTATACATTTTTGTGGAGTATTTGACAAGATATGTTTGATTTTACAAAAAAAGTCAAAACCTTGCCAAGGGTTACCCATTTTTGAAAAAATACTCATAAATTTTTATTTAACCGTTGGATCTAGATATGAATTTGCGAAAAGTTTTGTAACTCAGTAATCTAAAGTTTGACCGGAGCGATTTTCTTTATGATCAATATTTAAAAAGTTATTGATGACTTTTTTCTATAGTTCAAGGTGAAAAACAGATTGGTGAAGGCAACAATAGTCCAGTTGCAGCATTTGGTGTGGTCACATGAGTGATCATAATGAAGAAAGACTATATGTGTTGGAAATTTCTCTGAATCCTCTTTCCACTTCTTTTTGTCTTACTTAATTTGGTTAAGAATTGAATAATTTGTGATTATTTTGGTGAAAACAATTTTTAAAGGATGAAACCCTGAACTAGGGTATTCCATGGCAATAAAGAATTTGTTCTCTCATGTTATCGTGAATGTTATGATCTGAAGTCTTGAATGAAGGTCTTTAGGGATTGAATATAACCTTTGAAAGTGGTTTGGAGTTGAGAAGACTGGTTGATCTTTTTATATGCCTCTTGATTCAAGTTTAAGGTCTTGTATTAGTTTTGGGTCAATAATACCCTTGAATGAAGGTTTTATGGTTTGTGATAGATGCTCTGTATTACAATCCTTACTCAATGCAATGTTCCCTCCTTCCATATCTGCATTGTCTTCCCCTTTGACATCAAGGACAAAGGGAAAATATCTTTAATAGGATATGCAATAACACATTTGTATTCTCTATACTTTTCTATCATCCTTTCATCCCATTTCTCCCCCTTTCATTGGTATCTCTCTAGTGCAGTACTATGTAATATCTCGTAACTTTTGACAAACAAAAATGAGCATTCAAGAGTATCTCTCTCACATAGAATCTATCTAGTATCTCTCCCCCTCTAAGATAAAGGATCTTCATTTGATTCTGCATTCTTTACTCATCAATATCCAACACTTTCTTTCACTTACACATTCTCCCCTTGTCAACATTAATCCAATAGATTGTCTTCTCCTCCTAAGGGGTAATCATTAATATTCCTTATTCCTTTCTTTTGCATCCTCTGATAAGACAACCAAATCAACAACACATATTGCTATTGACATATAAAACAATACTTGAATCATCATCTTTTTTTAAGGAACTACTTGACTTCATCATCTCTTTAAACATAAAAACTAGTAAGCTTCCCAAGGAGAAGCCACAAAACTTATGGGGAATAGATATATGCAGTGAATAACTCTCCCCAAATCTATGCTTTCTTTTCAATTCCTAGAAGACTCTTCTGTATCCAACAAAAGCTTGGATCCGTTTACTACCTCATCCAAATTTTTCCATATCTCCTTCATCTTGTTCTTTTCCTGTTCTAGATCAATCTTCTTTTGCACAACAAAAGGTCTAACATTCAACCCTTTGCAAAATCTTGCAATATGTCCTAGTTTGTTGAAATTAGAACAAGTGATATTATGTTGTGGAGCATAACTACTTCTTATCAGATTAGATCTACAATCTGCGGCCTTACAACCAAGATTGTTGCATGTGTAATATGACCCATTGAAACAATACAAGGTTATAACATTGTTATTACCCATGTAATTGTTCCTCATTCTACTTCTCCAGTCATTATCCTTGTGACCAAACTTAGTATGAACATAACACTGACCACATGGAATGGTTGAGAATTCATAATATTAGACCATGAAGCTCTACCTAAATTCATGCCCATAGTGCCTCTACATTCAGTATCCTTATGACCATATTTGGTATAGGAATAATAGTTACCATTGAAAGGCTGAAAATACTTGGTCAAAGTAGTTTGATTAGGAGTAGGTCTTTTGGCTCTAAAGTTGTCTGAGCTTATTCTCTTCTGCATTTGTCTTCTTGGATTCATCACGTGTCTTCTCTTCCTTCTTCTTATTCTTGCTATCACCCATATTGTTTTTGAGTATTCCCATTTTTAAAAAATAGAATCATTCTTATTCTTATTAGTTCTTTTTGGCCTTTTTTAATTCTCTCTTCAGAATAACAATTTCTTCCTCAAGCTTAGTGCATTTAGTATTTTTGTCATGAAGATTGGAGTCTAAACAATCAACAATCATTTTATCTTCTTCAATTTGAATTTTTAGGTTGATAATTTCATCCTTTATGAGTTTGTCTGCATATTCTTTACTTCCTTGAATCTTAGATTTTAGCTTGACCATTTCATCCTCTACCTTCTTGAGTCTTATCTTGTACTCTTCACATTCCACCCTTACAACAACTAGGTCATCAAGAGAAAACTGGAGGTTTCCTTCAAACTTTACTTCCCAATCATCAATTTTATAATCGTCCTTATGATAATTCATCACTTTAGTTTCCACAAGATCTTCCCAAGCTATTATATTTAGAGCTATGAAAGGGTTGGCCTCCTTTAATTGATAGACATTGATCCCTATCCTTGTTCCTTTTTCAATTAGTCTTTTTGAACTAACTTTTTTTATTTCACAACCTCTCTCATGAAATGTATGTTTTATCCTTTGCTGCATATTTGATTGAAATTGAACAAATTGCATCTCAAACCCTTGACATAAAGAACATCTTCTGTTTTGTTCTTTCCATCAATGGTTATTGTTCCTTTACCATAATTTGAACAACTTCTTCACCATAAAACTTAACTGTTCCACCATTCCACTCTTCAAAATTGATAAACTTTCTTCTATCACTAGTCATGCGATTAGAACAACCACTATCAATTACCTAGAAGCATTTGGTTCTTCTTTTGCATGAAGAGCAGTCCATACAATCAAATATTTTTCATTTGTTTCATCAGCATGAAGGATACCAAACACTTCACATTCTTCAAAATCGTCAACTTTAACAACCATAAATAACATCTCATCATTTGGATCATCACATTCCTCATCTTTAGATGATTGACTACTTTAAGGAATGTCTCTTTTGATTCTGTCTTCTTCTCTTTTGTATCTACCATATCCTCTTCTATTGTTATATTTTTTGAAAGTACATTTAGTTGTATAATGACCAATTCTTCCACAATGAAAAAATCTGAAGGGTAACTTACCTCTATATTTGCTAGTGCATTTCTTCAATCTTCTTACAAATTTTGCTTCTACATTGTCAAGATCATCATTAGGATCAACATCATCTTTCACTTTTTTATTGGCTTTGAATGCAACTTCCTTCTTAGGGTTATCCAATTCAAATTCTCTCATCTCAAAGGTAGAGATCGCACCATAGATTTGATCATTATATATTTGTCCAAACCCCTAGTTTCCTTAATACCATACACCTTAGAACTATAGGATTTGGGAAGACTTCTAAGTACCTTCTTCACTATTTCATCTCCATCCAATTTTACACTAATACCTCTAATTCCATTTACAAATTTTGTTACTCTATATATGTAGCTATCAATATTTTCTTCTTTTGACATTCTTAGATTCTCAAATTTTCTTTATGAGGTTTTGCAACTTGACCTATTTACTTTTAGATCTCCTACATATATACTATCAAGCTTTGCCTAGACATCTTTGGCATACTTGCAGTTCATCACCTTTAAGAGTTGTGAGCTAGCCGAACCACTTATGATTGCATACCTTTCTTTCCCATTGTTCTCATGCATTTTGATCCCATCTAAAGTAGTTAGAGGAGTAGAAGGAGCATTATAACTATCTACACCAAAGTTATGGATTCCAAATACCATAGAGTTCAAATATGATTCCATCCTTAGCTTCTAGAAGGATTAGTTCATGCCATAAAATTGGGTATCTTGTAAGACCCATGTTGTGTCATCCTAGGCCTTCCTCAAGTGGTTAAGCTTCTTCCAAAGGAACTTAGCTTTGATATAAATTGTTAAACACACTCGAAGATTGAGAGGTGGGAGTGAATCAATCTTGATCAAAAACTTAATTACACAAATCAATACCAACTTAACCTTAATCTTATAAGCAACAATGAAAGATAAAACAATGAACACCATACACAAGAGAACACTCGATTTACATGGAAGACACAAATAGGGAAAAACCATGGTGAAATTCAACTCACAATGAATGAATGGGATTACAATATTATTTTAGGTTAACTACCAAGGAAGCTCATTTCTCCTTGAAGGACTTTTAGGCTGAGGTGCACTACCCCAGGACAAGGTATAAATGACTTATAGGCTGAGATGCACTACCTGAGAGCAAGATACAATACTTTCTAGGGAGACTCACTACCTTTGAGAAAGGTACATAAATATTGTAGCATCATAAAATTGCGACCTTGCAATTTTCAACCACATTTGGGTCTTCACATTGGCGAAATGAATCCCGAAGCCTGATTGGAGATCCAAGACATACTCACATTGCCCAAAGCTTGCATTTCCTTGCACCCCGCACTCCTTGTCCTAAATTAGGGCAAGACAGGGGCGTGGCGCCCCTGTCCTTGCCCTATTTTGGGCCCCCTCTGCATTTATCCTTCATTGGGCTTTGCATTTGGAAAGTGGGAAAAGTTTCCCTATGTCGGCCTATGACAAAAAATCAGTCAACTAACCCTAATTGACGAGTATATAAGACACATTTTCCCTTCCTATTTGCATAAGCAAAAGTAAGGTGAACAATCATTATCGTTATTCAAGCATTTGAGCAATCAAGCATTCAAGCATTCAAGTATCCTTTCAGACATTGATCATCTCAAATCTCCTTTCAAGGCTAAGTGTTGAATTCAAGTCAAGGATTCAACCTATGAAGAGGAGATCTCTTTGACATCCTATTCTACACACCCCTCGAATAATTCTATCAACATTTCAATTGCATCCTCTCTTAAGGTAAATTCTACTTCAGTCATTTACTTTCATTTACTTGCAAGTACTTTTTCATCATTTGGTTAACTCCAAAAACGGGGTTTGACCTGAAGAAAAACTCCCAATCCCAACAACATTTCCTCTCTTTTCTGTGTGTAGGTTGTGCAACTGTATTTCTAGATTCAAACTCCATTCTTAGAGGCAGAAAAACCCTTTTTGGCGCACGAACTTTTCGAAGGACCATGTGCACTTTCAACACAATCCCGACAAATTTTGCACAAATTTACAAGGGAGCTTCGTCTTGACCTTTTATTGCCAATTCCATGTGCACAACTTCATCCCGCATTTCTATCTCAACTTATAATCATTTCTTTGTTGCTTTTACACTTAGTCTTAAACCACATAATTCAACCTATTGCATTCTAAAAGAGGGGTTACTTTTAATTTCTAAATTCATTGTCAATTCACTTAGCATTCAATCTCTTGAGATTAGATCTATTGAATTATCCCCCCTCTTTTAAATGTAATGCCTAAGAGGTTGAAGAGAATCTTTTCCGAAATTTTCACTCCTTTCCTTGAGGAGAGAAAAGATTTCCTCTTGACTTCTCCATCACCCTTTTTCACCACATTACATTTTGGTGAACCCGATGTCTTACATGATTGACATTTCAAATCATTGCATATTTTTCATTTACAAGTTTAATTTTCTTGCAAAATTATAAAACTTAGTGGTTAATTCAATCAAAACCCTAGTTTTCAAAAATTGGAATTGAACTAGTGTCTTGTAAAAATTGCTATCTATTGTCTTGTTCAAATTGCAAATCAAATTTACAAAACTAAGTGGTTAATTGTCAAAACTCTAATTTTTAAAAATCAACTTGAACTTGTGCAAAAATTGAATTCACATTTAATTTTCCGATTTAGGACTATTTTCAGATTTGTCTTCTTGTTTAAAATTCAAAATTTCAATGTCCCTCCCTTTTTCAAAATTCAAAATTTTAAAATTTAGTAGTTAGGTCCTAAAACCCTAATTTTCAAAATTAATTGGATTCTGTGCAAATTTCAATCAATTTCAGTCAATTTCAGTTTCCTAAACATTCTTCAAGGTGGCCCTATCCATTAGGTTTGACCTTTTTCAAATTTGCATTTCAACTTGTTGTCTTTTTCAAAACCCTGTTAGGGTCCTATTTTCACATTCAAACCTCAATTTCACCTATCTAAACTTCGTAAAATCAACCTTTTTTTTGGGTTAGCACTAAAATCATCGTAACTTTCATCCCTGAAAATTTCCAAAAAAGTTGGGAGGATAGTGTGCACTTTCAACATGGTCCCTAGCTTTTTTCATGAAATTTTGGGATACTGTTATGATTGTATTTTAATTGCTTAAATCCAAAAAAAATTGGCTGATTTTCTCAAATTTTGCTCTCTCTAAAATAAAAAAATACTTCTCAATTTCAATATCACAACTTTCAAGGAAAATTTTGAAATTAAGCGGTTACTTCTAATCTGCCTTGATTTTAAAAATTAAAAATTTAACGAATTTAATTTTGAAATTAAGTGGTATTCAATTGGCCCTAATTTTAAATCTCAATTTCTTAAATTATTTTGGAAATTGTGTCATTTCGCCTTTCAACAAAGTTCAAATTGTGTAAAACTATTTTCCTTGAATTTTGCATCATTTGATTTTGCAAACTTTGTTCCTAAAATTTAAAATTCAAATTTTTCCTCTAGTGCATGAGTTTTACCACTATTAGTCCTACCTACACTATCCCCGTTATACAAAGTATTAGAATTTAAGGCTTCCCAATGTTTAATTACCAAGGAGATGGAGCCTAATTTGGGTGACTTTTACAATGAGGATAATGCTATTTCTTCCCATCCTAATAACATTCTTATTTACCCAATTGGTGATTCCAATGATGAAGAAGAAGCTTTGACTAGAGTTTCCATAGATCAACTTTCAAAATTGGATAATCAATTTGACAACTTTCGACAATGGATGTCCCAAGAATACCCTAATAGTGAAGCTCTTCCATTAATTGAAGGCCTAAAGCACATGATTCAAAGTGATAAGAATGAAATTGATATATTGCATGACATTGCTCGTATTGTTGATTCTAATGTCATGCCTACAAAGAGTTGTGCTGAGAACTTACATTATTCACAACCTTCTATACAAATCAATCATTCTATTCCTTTGACAACTCTGATGGCTAGTATTCCCACTTTCACTTCAAACATCATGGCTACATAAACTCAACATGTCATACCTACAACCATTAGTCATGGGGGAAATCCCTCTTCTTCAATAAGCCCTTCATCCTTACCCATGTCTTCAATAAGTATTTCCCTTGTCTCTCACCTAATCAATGTGACACAAGGGGGCAATATTCTATTCCTCCTTTTAGTGTCCCATTTCCTACTCAATCATCTCCTATGCCTACTTACCATAGTGTTCCTCCACCTTATTCTCAATCGATGCCTTCTTTCAACAACATCATACCACCTTATCAATCAAACATGTCTAACATTAATTCTGCAACCGAAGCAACAATTAAAAATCTTGCTCAAACTGTGTCATCATTACAACAACAAATTGCTTCCATGAGTCAATCCAAGTTTAGTGTGCCCACTTTTGATGTTGCGAGCCCACTTTCTCTTGATATTGTTAGAGCTGTCCCTCCTAAACATGTTGAAGTCCCTCAATTGGAACTCTATAATGGAAAAGGTGATCGTTTAACACATGTCAAGACATTCCAAACTTTGTGTACTGACTTTCCTTATGATCAAAGATTACTTGCAAAATTGTTTACTAGAACATAAAGAGATAAGGCTTTACAATGGTATTTCTCTTTGCCTTCTTATTATATTACTTCTTTTCAACAATTAGCAAATGCTTTTATTCAACAATTAGCAAATGCTTTTATTCAACAATTTCAAAACAACATAGGTCCTAATATCACTTTGACTGATTTAATGCATTGTAAACAAGGCGTTAAAGAAAAAGAGACTGATTTTATTGGTAGATATAAGAATTTGTGTTCTCAAATTTCTTTTTAAGTGCCTGATAATGATATTCAAAGAATTTTCATTTCTAATTTGCAAAAAGATATTAGAGAAAAACTTCTCTTTTCTGAGTTTACTTCCTTTCCGCAGTTGTGTGCAACACTTCACAATTATCAACTGACTGTGAGTCAACTGGAGCAATCCACTCCTATGGCTCTAAGTGATAAGGGTGACAATGCTTAACAACCATTTGAGAAGTTTAAACCAAGTAAAGGATTCATCAAATTCAATGTCAACATAAAAAACAACAATGTGAATGCTACAACAAGTGTGCCTCCTATTTCTAAATTTTTCAAAAGAGATAGACAATTTACTCCTTTGAATGAATCTTTACATAGCATTATGTCTCAATTTTTACAAAGAAATGTTATCAAACTTCCTCCCATAAAACTTGTTGACCCTTCTAAGGCAGCCTCACCTTACTTTGATAATAATTCTTTTTGTCAATTTCATCGTCAACTTGTTCATGACATTGAGAAGTGTTTTGCATTAAAAAGTGTGTGGGAGAAAAAGTGACACTAAGCAAACATGCCCTAATCTCACTTTCAACCACACACTTGTGGAATACGAAAGAGCCTAGAGGTATCACACAATTGGCTACTTCTTCTTGTGGAAGAGAGAGCCATGGGCTACCTATTAGGATTTCTATTCCTTTGTTGTAATTGAAAGATGAAATGATGCAAGTTCAATCCCTAACCCCAAAGTGCAAGTATGAACTAATAACAAGATTACAGAATTGAACTTAAATGATGGAAAGCTGTAAACACAAGGACAAGACAAGAATGCAAATGCATACCCGGAGTTAAAATCTGACTGAAAATGTTCGGGACGGGGGCGCGGGCGCCACTGTCTTGATTCTGCCCCTGAAACTGCTCCGGAAATTGCTGTTTTGCAAAGCTGTCGAAAATGCTGAAAACTGCTGTTAGAAGGACCAGGGTGCCCAGCGCCCCTGTCCCAGGGACCAGAGCACCCAGCGCCCCTGTCCTGGCAGGACCAGGGCGCCCCACGCCCCTGTCCTGGTCTTTTGCTCTGAGATTTGGTGTGTTGTTTGGTCTCCGTCTGCTTCTTCCGGATCTGTAACTTGCGGTGTCGTCCGAGTCCCAAAACCTACACTTATATCTGAAAAGGTGTTTGGGTGGCTATATAGGGTTTTGCCTTAGTCAAACCCCCGCTTCGGTGATTTCCACCTCCACGAATAGCCAAGTTGTATTGTAAAATGTATTGTGTGTGCAGACCTAGTGTGTGTGCAAGGTCCTTAAATGCAAGAAAGCAAACTAGAGCAACCTAGAAAGTAAACCCTAATTGCTTGTAAATGATAATTTAAATGCTCTAAATCAAGATGCAAAGTGATCTAAAGCATGAATAAGTGATGTATTGAAGCTTATGCAAAGACATGAAAACAACATGAAATCATACCCAACCCTCAAGGGAGGACTACAAGCCAATCTTCAGTCGGTAATCTCCTATTGTTCTTCAATGTCTCCCAAGCCCTAAATGAATGAAATTGATGAACGCTTGATGGATGGATGTTGAATGTTATTGAATTCTTCAAAGATCTGCTCTTTCGCTGCATATCAGGTTCCTGAAAACAAAATTCGGATCCTTTCAAATGAAGAAAGAGAGCTCTTATGTATGAAACCCTAGGTCTTAATTTCGACTTTTGGCTGACCTAGAGATTGAATATCCCGCCAATTTCTTGGGGTTAAGCTTTATTTTATGATTGGATCATGCTCCTAAAATTTTGAGAAAAATGTCCGGGACCATGTTGCACTCCGGGTGCCATGGTCCCGACAACTTTTCACCAAATTTTCAGGACTGTCGGATATGATGATTTTAGAGAGAATCCCGAAGTTACAGGCGATTATTCATGCTTTTTTCCTTTCTTCTCTTCTCTTTGCATTTTTTTTCCATTTACATCCTTCATCTTGTGTTAGAGAACTCTCAAATCCTCACACTCTTTGTTGTGTTGGAATTGAGATTTAGTCCTCTTTCTTACCAAATGATTCTCCATTAGTTTTTTATCAAATCTTCTTGTGAGCATTTGTCATCAATATTCTTTAACAATTCGAAGTGGTAAACATGATACCCTATTTCAACTCACTAAAATTAGCAAGCCGAAACAGGGGGGGGCATATAGCTACCCTCGAATTTTCATCACCTTCCTTAGTAAGTATTAGGTGATTTTGTGATCTAACGTGTGTTTTGTAGGGTGCGGTTCCTAACTGTGTACTGCAGATACCGCTGGGGGCTTCGTTCGACAGACTTATGGATATATCCTTTTTCAAATAATGTTTACTTTTCTGTACTTTAGCTTGCATATGCACGTAGTGTTCATATGACCGCTAAAGTGGGGGCTAAATGTGGCGTCGTAAATTGTACGCACTTGCTAGGGTGGTACAATTTCACACCTAGTTTAGCACCCGCCTTGGCGCATTTTGTATTTTGCATTGCATTTCCCCTTTAGCACTTAATTAATCAAATTAATTAGGTCTAAGGTTCTATTTCATAAAGTTGGGCCCTTTCCTTAAAGTGTGCCCTTTTCATTTTATTCCTCCAATACATCATTTAATCAAAAACCCTAATTAGGTCCTATTTTGAACTTGGGGGCTTGATTTCGGGGGTCAAAACATCTCGAAATCACCTGTAACTTCGGGATTCTCTCTAAAATCATCATATCCGACAGTCCTGAAAATTCGGGAAAAATGTCCGGGATCATGTTGCACTCCGGGCGCCATGGTCCCGACAACTTTTCACCAAATTTTCAGGACTGTCAGATATGATGATTTTAGAGAGAATCCCGAAGTTACAGGTGATTTCGAGATGTTTTGACCCCCGAAATCAAGCCCCCAAGTTCAAAATAGGACCTAATTAGGGTTTTTGATTAAATGATGTATTGGAGGAATAAAATGAAAAGGGCACACTTTAAGGAAAGGGCCCAACTTTATGAAATAGAACCTTAGACCTAATTAATTTGATTAATTAAGTGCTAAAGGGGAAATGCAATGCAAAATACAAAATGCGCCAAGGCGGGTGCTAAACTAGGTGTGAAATTGTACCACCCTAGCAAGTGCGTACAATTTACGACGCTACATTTAGCCCCCACTTTAGCGGTCATATGAACACTACGTGCATATGCAAGCTAAAGTACAAAAAGTAAACATTATTTGAAAAAGGATATATCCATAAGTCTGTCGAACGAAGCCCCCAGCGGTATCTGCAGTACACAGTTAGGAACCGCACCCTACAAAACACATGTTAGATCACAAAATCACCTAATGCTTACTAAGGAAGGTGATGAAAATTCGAGGGTAGCTATATGCCCCCCCCTGTTTCGGCTTGCTAATTTTAGTGAGTTGAAACAGGGTATCATGTTTACCACTTCGAATTGTTAAAGAATATTGATGACAAATGCTCACAAGAAGATTTGATAAAAAACTAATGGAGAATCATTTGGTAAGAAAGAGGACTAAATCTCAATTCCAACACAACAAAGAGTGTGAGGATTTGAGAGTTCTCTAACACAAGATGAAGGATGTAAATGGAAACAAAATGCAAAGAGAAGAGAAGAAAGGAAAAAAGCATGAATACACACATTGGTGATCCATGAGAAGAATAGTGAGAGAGAAAACAAGGACTTCTCACCCCTAGATCTTGTCTAGGTGATCCATGGGAAAAGGACATGGAAAACTAGCCCCTAGAGTCTGTCTAGGTGATCCATGTAAGGGAGGAGAGTGAGAAAGTCTAGCCTTATGCCGCTAGTTCCACTCAACCTCGTGCATGTGTGTGTAAGTGAGGTTAGAAGCAACTCATAGGAGTCTATGCCCGAGTATGCTACAACCTGTATATGTATAGTACAAAAGTGTGACATCTCGCTCTAAGAGTCTGTGCTCTAGTTCCGAGAATGACCCATTGCTCAAAAAGTGTAATGTTTATGTCATAAGAAAATTAGAACAAGGATACCTACCTTCATCACAAAAGAAGATACCCCAAAAATGCAACAATGTCATAGATCCAAGCAAGAGAGTTTTGCACTCTTTAAGCAAGGATAAGATAATTGAGAAGTGATATCCTGTAGTATGTGTAAAGGAGATCCTTAGAGGAGAAGAGATCTTTGTACAAAAGACACCTATCCCTGAGAGAAATTGTCTTAGACAAATATAACATCTTCTAGAATAAGACAAAGAAGAGAATAAGAATGCAATACTTCCTTCTTTTGCGAGGTGAAAGTGATTCTTAATGAAGGATGACGCTCTTTTTAACCCAATTAGGAGAGTGAATTTGTTATGGATGTATTTTACCAAGTGCAAAAGAGGTTGTAGTCAAGGACTTACACCTCTTGTAAGAGAGAATCCTTGAACAAACAACAACAAATGCGTACAAGGCATAACATCAAGTAATAAAGTCCACACCATCCATAAAATAGGAAAAAGTGGATCCTTAGATAAAAATAAGGAAAGATCATTGCCTCCCAAGGATAAGGACAATGAGAAGGACTTACACAATCTTCTAGGGAGAGATTTGGACATAAGCAAAAGAAGAGATGTATGAAATCACTCTTGTCCCCATAGGAACAAGAAAATTAGGCTATTATGTTGCTTCAAAAAATATGATTGCACTTGAAATTGTACCATCATGAATGACAATGAGCCCCCAGTAAATGAGCTACCAATGTCACATAATGATGAGCAACATAATAGCCATTAATGTTATTTAAAGACATGATAGATTGAATGAGGTATTTGAATATGACATGCTAAATGCTCAACTATAAGTGAGATCAAAAACATGTATAAAATGATAAAAATTGAAGAAGAAAAGTCACATGAAATCTTAGAAGAGGGATGAGTGTAATTTATTAGAGCCTTATCCCTAGAGGAAAGGACTTTATGATGAATAGGAGATAAAGATTCATAAGTGGATTTAGAAATTTGAGGGGATTCATAAAGAGATTTGTTCATTGCCAAGATTTCTTTATGAGGGGAATGAGAGTTGATAGAAGTAGAAGATGATTTAGTTGAAGTGAGATTATCATCACTACTAAATATAACATTCACATTGATAGATGGTCTTTTAGATGCTTTAGTGCGTTTGCAGGGATTGCAGCCAAGTCCGAAGGCATAATTGTGAAAATTAGTCTCTAGAGGAACCTTCATCCCTTGTTCATGAGTGCCACAACCATTTCCATGATACCCATGCTTAGCAAAAATGCGAAAACCACGACCATAACGATCAGCCATTTCAGAAAGAGAAGGTGGTTTTTCATAAGACAAAGAATCAAACTCTTCATAATTAGAGGTGTGAGGAGAAGAAGTTTGAGAAGCGGCCACAAAATTATTTCTCATAGGTTCAAGTAAGACTGATTGATCTCTAGTTTCTTCCTTCTCTTTAACTTTAAGTGCTCTAGGAGGAACCCTATACTCACCTACAAAGGTGGGATTAAAGTCAAGAGATCCCCAATCATCTTCTGCGAGAACCTTCTCAGGATCAAAAGCCTTTTCATGTGTAGATTCAAGTTGAGAAGAATTTTCTTCAGGAACTTCAGACTTATCCAAAGAATTTTGACTATCAGAGGATGATGATTTGTTCATAGGTATCATGTTTAAAGAGTCATCACTAGAAGAGGAAGGCTTAGAAGAACTCCCTTTGGAAGTAGATGTTTGCAAACAAGCCTGAAGATTAGTATCACCTATCAAGGTATATGTCTTATTGTTATAAATAAATTTAACTTGTCTATGCAATGTCGAGGGGACAGCTTGCATACTGTGAATCCAAGGTCTCCCTAATAACAAGTTGTATGTTAGATTTCCTGACATAACATGGATAGGAGTAGGCAAAGTAACAGGTCCCACTGTGATGGGTAAGGTGATAATACCTAATGAAGACTTAGCCACATTATCAAAGCCTCGAATGGGACGAGAGTCAGGCTCAATAAGGGATGTATCCACATTCATCTTATGCAATAGATTGATGCTACACACATTAAGGCCAGAACCATTATCTACCAGTGTTCGTCTTATAGCAGTGTCATTTATGATAACCACAATCATCAAGGGATCATATTGATGTTGAATTTCACTAGTAGGCAACTCATCTTGAGTGAACACAATTTGAGCTTTAGGATTCATCACAGAGTTAACCAAAGATACTATATTACTAGATGTATTAGGTGGAGGAACATTCAAATCTTTCAAGGCATCTTGTAACATTCCATGATGAGCGGAAGAAGTTTGGATCAAATCCCAAAGGGATATCTTAGCAGGGGTAGCTTTAAGTTGTTCTATGAGATCATATTCCTTACCAAGAACTTGTGAAATATGTGGAGCTTGAGGAAGAATAGGTTGGGAAGGAGGAAGTGAAGTTGGGATAACTAGAGGAGGATTAGGTTGCCTATTGTTTCTAGTATTATAAGTATGGGCAACCGCATGATAACTCTCTCTAGTCAATTGCTTAGCATACTCATAAGGACTCTTAGAGGAATAACCTCCTTGCATAGTAATAACAGGTTTCTTAGGAGTGCAAAAAGAATCATTAGCATAACCACCTTGAACCACTAAGATAGGCTTATTTAAAGGTTGAGAATTTTGAGAAGGACAAGCACCTTGGACAGTGAAGAGAGGTTTGTTAGGTGTCTCATTCACATGTATCAAATTGATTGAGGATGGTTTAGAGGAATGAACAAAAGTGTTGGAAGAATTATTGATAGTCTTCTCTTGCACTAAAACCTTATCACATATTAGATCAATTTTAGGAGAGAGACAAGGGATAGGCATTGATGTTCTAGTAGGCAAAGTAATACTAGGAAAGGTCATGTCATCCTCTATCATCAAAGGATCTACATGGGGAATAAACTCTCTAGGAGAAGAATCAACATTACTCTCTAAAGTCTCACTTTTGAGAGGGAGATCTTTGAAAGAGATGTTAACCATCTTGCTTTGAACTAGGGTATCCTTATGAGTAGAACCAAGTTGAGGAGAGGGAGATGCTTTATTTTTAGAGGGATAATAATTGAGATTCAAGGAAGGTGAGAAACTATCAAGGGAGTTTTCAATCTTGATTTCATCCCCTTTGGCTAGGGTTCTCTCATGGGGTAGAGAATAATCTACACCTTCTTCTAATGGTTCATCCCAAATAGTGAGTTTGTTGAAAGGAATGTTTGAAGTATTGTCAATTTCAGGAGAGGAGATAGCATTGTTTATTAATTCCTCATCCTTAGGAGGGAGAGCATCAATAGATGTGTTAAACTCATCCTCTTTCCTCAAAATATGTTCAATATGATCTTTAGGGGAGAGAGAATTAAGGAAACTGCTTATTATTTCATCTTCTTTCTCTAAGGGTTGCTTATGGGTAAGACAAAATTTAGGAGAAGGGTAAGCATTTATCATTAATTCATCATCTCTAGTGGGAATTTTGTTGGAAAAGGAAAGGCCATCACTAGGAAATGTAGGGATAATGTCATCTTCTTGCACAAAAGGATCCTCATGAAGGGAGTGTTTTTTAGGAGACACAAAGGCATCAAGGGCATCATTCAACAAAGCATGATCATATCTATTAAAAGGTTTATCTTTTGATTCAAAAGGAGATATCTCTTCATAGAGGGGATCATTGAAAACAACCATGTTACTAGATTTAGTGGAAGAGCTGATAGGAATGTACCCTTGAGAGGAATCATTCGACTTATCTTTCTCATCACAACAAAATGGCATAGTAACAATGTTTATGAGTTTTTGGTAAAATGAAGGTTTGGTATCTTTAGGTTTCAAAAACTCATCTAAAGCTTCATCTAACTCATAATCATCACAAATATGAACATCTTGCAAATAAAAATTTGACATTTTGAAATTGCATAAAATTTAAACACACAATGCAAAGAAACACACTTTTTTTTTTTTTAATGAAAATGAAATGAAAACACACTAAATCTAGATCTAGATCTAACAAATGCAATGCAAGAGGAAGCAATGATAGATTCACGTTAGGTTCACCAAAATGTGTGGGAGAAAAAGTGACACTAAGCAAACATGCCCTAATCTCACTTTCAACCACACACTTGTGGAATACGAAAGAGCCTAGAGGTATCACACAATTGGCTACTTCTTCTTGTGGAAGAGAGAGCCGCGGGCTACCTATTAGGATTTCTATTCCTTTGTTGTAATTGAAAGATGAAATGATGCAAGTTCAATCCCTAACCCCAAAGTGCAAGTATGAACTAATAACAAGATTACAGAATTGAACTTAAATGATGGAAAGCTATAAACACAAGGACAAGACAAGAATGCAAATGCATACCCGGAGTTAAAATCTGACTGAAAATGTTCGGGACGGGGGTGCGGGTGCCACTGTCTTGATTCTGCCCCTGAAACTGCTGTTTTGAAAAGCTGTCGAAAATGCTGAAAACTGCTGTTAGAAGGACCAGGGCGCCCAGCGCCCCTGTCCCAGGGACCAGGGTGCCCAGTGCTCCTGTCCTGGCAGGACCAGGGTGCCCCACACCCCTGTCCTGGTCTTTTGCTCTGAGATTTGGTGTGTTGTTTGGTCTCCGTCTGCTTCTTCCGGATCTGTAACTTGCGGTGTCGTCCGAGTCCCAAAACCTGCACTTATATCTGAAAAGGTGTTTGGGTGGCTATATAGGGTTTTGCCTTAGTCAAACCCCCACTTCGGTGATTTCCACCTCCATGAATAGCCAAGTTGTATTGTAAAATGTATTGTGTGTGCAGACCTAGTGTGTGTGCAAGGTCCTTAAATGCAAGAAAGCAAACTAGAGCAACCTAGAAAGTAAACCCTAATTGCTTGTAAATGATAATTTAAATGCTCTAAATCAAGATGCAAAGTGATCTAAAGCATGAATAAGTGATGTATTGAAGCTTATGCAAAGACATGAAAACAACATGAAATCATACCCAACCCTCAAGGGAGGAGTACAAGCCAATCTTCAGTCGGTAATCTCCTATTGTTCTTCAATGTCTCCCAAGCCCTAAATGAATGAAATTGATGAACGCTTGATGGATGGATGTTGAATGTTATTGAAGTCTTCAAAGATCTGCTCTTTCGCTGCATATCAGGTTCCTAAAAACAAAATTCGGATCCTTTCAAATGAAGAAAGAGAGCTCTTATGTATGAAACCCTAGGTCTTAATTTCGACTTTTGGCCGACCTAGAGATTGAATATACCGCCAATTTCTTGGGGTTAAGATTTATTTTATGATTGGATCGTGCTCCTAAAATTTCAGGAAAATGTCCGGGACCATGTTGCACTCCGGGCGCCATGGTCCCGACAACTTTTCACCAAATTTTCAGGACTGTCGGATATGATGATTTTAGAGAGAATCCCGAAGTTACAGGTGATTTCGAGATGTTTTGACCCCCGAAATCAAGCCCCCAAGTTCAAAATAGGACCTAATTAGGGTTTTTGATTAAATGATGTATTGGAGGAATAAAATGAAAAGGGCACACTTTAAGGAAAGGGCCCAACTTTATGAAATAGAACCTTAGACCTAATTAATTTGATTAATTAAGTGCTAAAGGGGAAATGCAATGCAAAATACAAAATGCGCCAAGGCGGGTGCTAAACTAGGTGTGAAATTGTACCACCCTAGCAAGTGTGTACAATTTACGACGCTACAAAAAGTAAGATTCAAGATTTGATTGATAATAATTCTATATCTATGGTAGGTGTGAATGACAAGGGAAACAAATCAGTAGCCCCTCCTAATCAAAATCTTATGATTTTTACTTATCCTTTACCTTCTCATACCTCTAACATGATTGAGACTGAACATACCTCTTTCTCTCCTGATGTGACTACTACAGTTCAAAATTTGGTGAATATGGTAGAGAAACAAATAAAACCTAAGAACTTCTGTATCACATTTGACCCTAGCGAGACCATTAGAGAACCTGATGGGCCTTTATACATAGTTGCAAAGATGAAGGACATGCCTTGTCATTATGTTCTTATAGATCCCTCTTGCATGGTTAATGTAATCACTAAGGAGTATCTTTTCACTTTACGTTTGCAACCAATCTATGATGACACTAATGTGGTCGTTAAGTTATTTGATGGATTCTCTTGTCCTACCATTGGTTCTATCACACTTCCTATTGAGGTTCACACTAAATCTATGGATGTCAACTTTGTTATCATTCCTTCCTCTAAGCAATTTGGTGTGAAGTTGGGATAGCCTTGGCTATCTTCCATGAAGGCTATTGCTTCTCCAATCCTTAAATATTTGAAATATCCCCACAATGAAGAAATCATAACTATTAACCATATCTTATTTCGACTAGATGAAATAAGCCTAGGTGTTCCTATTGATTTATTTTGGCCTAAAAAATTTCAATCTCTTTCACTGAGAAGTGATGCTCTCTTTCAATCTTATCAAAAGTGGAAGAAAGACATGATCCTATCCTTAAGCCAACCTAGAACTCCAAAACTTGACATTCCTATCATTATTGAGCATGAGGTTCTTCCCTTGACGGATAGAACTAACCTTCCTCCTAAGAAAGATTCTCAACCTATTCTAATGGATGAAATTATGCCTTCTCTTCATAAGAATAACAATATTCCTCCTAAGGTTAGACTTGTACCTCCTCCTCATGATGTACTTGGTCTCCTTCCTACACCAAACATTCATCCTTTATGTGGTGCAATTCCACTGCCTTGCTCTTATAGAGAGAAGAGACTTGCCTCTCCTCTTGTTCAACCTAAAATACCTCAACCTAAACCTTCAACTATCAGAGATGAGAATATTCTTCCTTCAACAAATATTCCTCCTCCTTTTCAGTCTTCCACTAAGACTAGACGAAATCGTTGTACGAGAGACTATCGATGAAAGCGTCGTGCTCGATCTCATAAAGTTGTTCCTCAAAATATTCAATCTCCCAAAACAGCCACAATTGACATGATTCCCTTTTCTCTTAAACAAGATGTTGAACCTACATCTCCAAATCATAAGTTGCAAAAAACATGTGATGGTTTTATTCCCATTCATGTTCGCACTCCTCTTTCTATGAATCTTGATGAAGAAATAGGTGAAAATATTAATCATGATGGAAATACAACTTCTAATGCTTCTGATAGTGACTATGAATATGTTAATGTGGACAAACATTTATCTGCATGGTTTTCAAAAGGCTTAATCCTAGCTCCCAGAAATGAACAAAGTGACTTAGCACATGAGCATAGTATTTGTTTGGATCTTTTGATAGCTCCATCTACTGTGCTCGATGTCGCTCCTCTGGTGTGTTTCCCACCTTCCCAACATAGTGATCAACAAGATTGAGAGGTGGATGACGTGCTAGATTAGCTTCATTAGCACCATAGATCCTCTACCTCTCTCTCTTTTCTCGCTCTTTTGTGACCATTCCTCTATGTGTGTCCCTTTTCTTCTATGTTCTGTAGTAATGTCTACTTGAGGATGATGCAAAGAATTGAGATCTCTTTTGGTCTCTTTCATGTTGACTCAAAATACACCTTCTATTCCATTTCTTCCAAGGTAGTTTCCTTTCTTTGGAGAATGATGACTATTGTATGCATATATATATATGATATACGTGAGTTATCGTATAGCATATTGACCCTGAGGAAAGGGAAACTACCTCGTGATTTGTGTTTGTGTTCATTATCCTTGGGGGCTAAATCCTTGTGATAACGTGCTCTCTCTCTCTCTTTTTCTCTCTTGGGTGTATCCTACCTTAAAGCAATCATTCTTGATAAGGCATGCACGATCGCTTTAACATGGGGGCATATACTCTACTCATTTTTTCCTTCTTGATACTGGAAGTTACTTAGTGAACTTGGCTTTACTTTTAATTTTTGGTATCCTTTCTTTTCAAGACTCATAGTGAGGGAAATGTTTCTACATGCAGTCGTGGTCCTTCCCTCTTGATCTTCCCTTTTACTTTGTCAATCAATGTCATAAGATCCTTAGTCCACTGGAGGCTTGGTGTATCTTGTCTCCTTGTTGTAGTGAAAGTCTTTCAATCTTGTATCCTTGTACTTTACCGAAAGTATTGGCGTACACATATACTTCCTCTAAAGTGGGGGCTAATTGTAGCATCATAAAATTGTGACCTTGCAATTCTCAACCACATTTGGGTCTTCACATTGGTGAAACGAATCCCTAAGCCTAATTGGAGACCTGAGAAATGCTCACACTGCCCAAAGCTTGCATTTCCTTGCACCCCGTATTCCTTGTTGCTGCTTCCTATCCTAAATTAGGGAAGGAAAGGGGTGTGGCGCCCTTGCCCTTTCCCTATTGTGGCCCCCCTATGCATTTATCCTTCATTGGGATTTGCATTTGGAAAGCGGGAAAAGTTTCCCTATGTCAGCCTATGACGAAAAATCAGTCAATTAACCATAATTGACGAGTGTATAAGACACATTTTTCCTTCCTATTTGCATAAGTGAAAGTAAGGTGAACAAGAATTATCATTATTCAAGCATTCAAGCAATCAAGCATTCAAGCATTCAAGTATCCTTTCAAGCATTGAGCATCTCAAATCTCTTTTCAAGGCTAAGTGTTGCATTCAAGTCAAGGATTCAACCATTGAAGAGGAGATCTCTTTGACATCCTATTCTACATATCCCTCAAACAATTCTATTGACATTTTAATTGCATCCTCTCTTGAGGTAAATTATACTTTAGTCATTTACTTTCATTTACTTACAAGTACTTTTTCATCATTTGGTTAATTCCAAAACTAGGGTTTGACCTGAAGGCAAACCCCCAATCCCAACAACATTTCCTCTCTTTTCTGTCTGTAGGTTTCCGGTGCACAACTATATTTGCAGATTTAGACTCCATTCTCAGAGGTGGAAAAACTCTTTTCGGGGTGCGGATTTTTCGGAGGACCGTGTGCACTTTCAACACAGTCCCGACAACTTTCACCCAAATTTGTAGGGGAGCTTCATCTCAGCTTTTTACCGCTGAATAGGTGCACAACTTCATCCTACATTTCTATCTCAACTTATAATCATTTCTTTGTCGCTTTTACACTTAGTCTTAAATTGCATTATTCAACCTATTGCATTCTAAAAGAGGGGTTACTTTTAATTTCTAAATTCATTGTCAATTCACTTAGCATTCAATCTCTTGAGATTAGATCTAGTGAACTCTCTTCCCTCTTTTAAATGTAATGTGTGTGAGAGGTTGAAGAGAATCTTTTGCAAAACTATCACCCCTTTCCTTGAGTAGAGAAAAACTTTCCTTTTGACTTCTCCATCACCCTTTTTCACCACATTACAAATATATAAATAAAGATGAATAGGCTTTCAACAATATTTCATCCAACAATCTCCAAGTATGAAGCTACTCTTGAATCTCTATCTCAAGTAACCGACTTCAGAATAATCACCACACACTTGTTCTACCTTAACTTCACATCACTAACTCTGCAAATGATATGATCATGTAAGAACAACACACTCATTGATTCACACACTCATCCACACAATCAACACTGATTTGATCTTCTACATATACTATCCTCTTCATTGCAAACATCAATTAGGTTGTTTAGAGTAATGGACAAATATAGGTCCTATCAACTTGGCCACCAAAATACAATTTTGGTGAAGAAGGTCAAATCTAGGAGATAGATAGGACCTAAAAGCATCATATTACATCTTTCTAAGCTTTCTCAAAAAAATCACACAATATCACACATCCTCCAAAGTTGGCAAAAAGGTAACGAGTAGATAAGCCATGTAGCACATTACTAGTTGGCTGAAAAACATATCTCCTAGATGAATTAACTCAATGCAGATGACCACATGACAAATTATGACCCAAATATAACATAACACAATCTTCAAAGTGAGTGGAGATTCCCAAGGATGCATTGCAAGTAGGAAAACAAATTGTATTAACCAAACAAAAGTAGTTACCTTGAAACACAAATAACAGACACAATGCATCAACAAACACATCTCCTAGCATCATGTAAAGAATGAAAGGATTTTTTTTGAACATACAATAAAATTACCATAAACTTCTTTCCCATTGTAGGATCAAAAGCATATTGGCACAACACAATGCAATATAAAACACTTCAATTCAGAAGGCCAAAAGACACATTCATGAATAAAACACCATTATCACCCCTTGTAGACAACATCAACACCTAAAAATTGAATTGACATAACACAAATAGTTTAAGAATGCCCTCCAAGCCGCAACACCTAAACAATAAATGCAGAGCATTTCTCGAACTATTCTGATAGACAATTAGACTCTCAACAAACCAACAAGATCATCTACAACACCAAAGACTTGAAATTACATTAGTGAAATTTACACAAAGTATACACATTATGTTTAAATACACAAGACCAAATCATCAAATGAAGAGGAATGGAGAGAATTCTTCCAGCCTATCTTCAACATACATTTAGCAACAACATACTCTATCAAACTTCCAAGGACCAAAATATCTTGGAAGCATCATTTTATCACTCAGAAACAAACAAGAGATATAACCACCACTCAATAGCATACACAAGATCAACATAAATGTTTCCATGATTCTAATCCTCATCTAAATATTCCCCATCTTAAATCATCTAATCCTCATCTTAATATGATATGATCATCATGTTTGAATACATCATAGAGTAGACAGTAGTCACCAAACTGAGTGTGGACATCAAACACCAAGGAGGTGGACATCCACAACATAAAGAAATTGCAACCATCATTTATTTGACAATAATCTCCCCATATTTGAAAATATCATCAATGATATCATAGTGTAGTGTCATAAAATTGTGACCCTAGCAATTTTTGACTTCATTAGGGTCCTCATGCATGCGAGTTTGAATCCTCTAGGCTGGTTGAAGATCAAAGATTGCTTAGCTTACAGAAACACCTTCTTCCTTGGCCTCTGCATCACCGTGTCCACACTCTGCCCTAGGGAAAGGGGTAGGGAAGGGGAATGGCGCCACTGTCCCCCTTAGACATGGGCATGGCACCCTTTTCCTCCTATGATAGGGGCATGGCGCCCTTGTCCCTGCCCTATTTTGGGGCAGGACCCTTCCTAGGGTTGCATTATTGGTTGTGCCTCAGGCAGGAAACTCCCCCGATGTTGACCTGTGACGAAATTTAAATCCACTAACATGTATTTAAGGGGAATTCGTCCTCTCATTTGCATAAGATGGAAATTCAATAAGATGAATAAGTTGAAGTTGGATAAGATTGGAGTGTGCACAAGCAATCGAGCACTCAAGAGCATTCAAGCATTCAAACATTCTTTTCCAGCATTGATAATTCTCAAGTCTCCTTTCAAGGCTAGGTGTTGCATTCAAGTCAAAGATTCAACCATTGAAGAGGAGATTGATTCCAACATTCAATTCCACACAAACACTTATATCAACATTGCTACTACAACCTCCCTTGAGGTGATTTACAATTCAGTCTTTCATTTACATCTACTTGCAAGTACTTTCTTTCATTACTTGGTTAATTCCAAACAGAGGTTTGACCTAAAGGCAAACCCCCAATTCCAACCCATTTTCCTCTCTTTTTTGTGTAGGTTGCAGGCACACAATTTTACTTTTGGATTCAGGCTTCATTTGCAGAGGCGGAAAAACCCTTTTCATCTTGCAGATTTTTTGGAGGACCGTGTATATTCCCACCACGGTTTGGGCAAATTTTCCTCAAATTCGCAAGGCAACTTCGTCTTGACATTTTACTACTAGATCCTGGTGCACAACTTCATCCCATGTTCCGATCTCAAGTTATAATCAGTTATGTGTCACTTTGCACTACATAATTCAATCAATTTCCTTTCTAAATCAAAAAAGGAAGAGAGGACCAACTTAGCATTCCCAATTCATTCAGAATTCAATCTACCATCTTTGTGTGGAGAGATTGAATCTAGTGAATTATCCTCTCCTCTTCCTAATGTAATGGTGAAAAGTGCTTGAATGGTAATCGATAGCAAAACTCTCATCTCTCTTTACGGGAAATGGTAGTTTCCCTTCTTGATTTATCATTCACCATTTTCCCACCATTACATTTTGGTGAACCCGATGTCTTGCATGATTTACTTTGAACAACATTGCATATTTTTCATTTACAAGTTTCAACTTTCTCAAACTTAGTGGTTAATTCATTAAAAACCCTAGTTTTTAAAATAAAATTGAACTTGTGATTTGTAAAAATTGCTTGTGGTTATCTTAGATCTGAAAATTGTTTTGATTGTCAAATTCAATTTCCTCATTTTTTTGTTCAATTTGCAATTAAAATTTACAAAATTGAGAGGTTACTTGTGTAGACACTCAAAATTGGTCATCACTCCTGCGTCGTCAACCTAATTTTTAACATGTCTTCTATGTCGCATTTGATTTTCATCATATGTTGACATTATGTCATTCTTCTAATTTAAATTTTCTATTTTCCTAATCATTTAAATCATTTCATCATTAATCATTAATTTCCTAACATTAATTGAATAATCTTTATTATTTGATTAAGTTCAATCCAACTTTAATTAAATAATCTTCGTTATTTAATTAAATTCAATTTCATTTTCCTCACAATTGAATAATTTCTTTAAATTATTTAATTAGCTAATTCTTTCATCATAATTAAATAAATTTCTATTTATTTAATAAAATCTTAATTATCTTCTTCTAAAAATCAAGAATGGAAACAAATCTTTATTTGTTTTTATTTAATTAAACAAATTTCTAATTATCCTCATCCAAATTCAAAAATGCCAATAAATCAAGAAAATGATTTAAAAATTAAAAATAATTCATTATCCATTTTAAATAAATAAATTTTCTCATATTCTCCCAATTTAAAAAAATGGAAAGTATGTCATCATCTGCTTTATATGATTTTCAAAAATCATTATCATATCTTCTTAAAAATTGAAAATGGAAATAACCAGTTAGCTCTGATTTTCTTGATTTATCTTCCTGGAAAATATCTCTTTAATCTCAATTTAAAATTCAAAAAGGAGATATGTCCAGTCAAAATCCGCTTTATGCCATCTTTTTTAATCCATCTTGATTCTCCAATCAATCTCAATTTTTCTATAAATTTAGCCCTTTTCTCATTGATTTTTAACCACATTTCGAGTATCCTTATGCTGTCAAAAATCACTTTTCTATCATTATCTTGCTTTCAATAGATTTGTGTTTGTAGGTGAGAGCCACATCCATTTGAAGGAGAAAGAAAGCCAATGGAGAATTATGGAGGAGATATCCGCATTTGTAATGGTTTGCATTTGGTTTGATTATCTTGTCTTCATAGCTCTATTGAGTGTATTAGGACATTTTTCATTGCAACTTAGCTTTGTGGTTAGCTAATGTTTATTGCTTTGATGTTTTCCCAAATTCCTTAGGTCATTGTCATTATCATTGTCCTCTTGTATTTAGTCTCAAAATTAGGCTTTCCAAACTTGAAAAATTAAAACTTTAGATTAAACCCTAAGTTGTTGTTAGGGAGTCTTGACCTTGTCCAACAATTGTCCTTTTGTCATCAACATCATTTTGTCAAACCTATCTTAGTATCCAAACGTATAGGCGAGACATTGTCATTGTCCTATTGTCATTTTGTCCTTTGTCCTTTTGTCAATTAAGGTCTCGGCTTCATTTCAATTTCCCAAGGTTGTGTCTTTAGCTCCGCATTTCAAAAGTTTGTCTCCAAAAATTCAAAAGGTACAAAAACATTTAGTTGCATTGTCAATCACCTAGGTTGCATTAGTTGCATACGTCATTCCTAAAAATAAAAAATCCCAAAAACATTGCATAGTGACATGTCTATTGAAACAAGGTTCCAAGCTCCAATGATGCAACAAAGTTTGACATATCAATCGACAATGCAATCAAATTTTAATCCAAGGCAATCACAATTATATCCAACCCAAGGACAAGGCAATATCGGTCAAACTTTTTATGATGAAACAAGTCTCCAAATACAAAAAGTAGAGGAGAAAATAGCTCGAGAAACAAAGATCATTGAACAAAAGGTGAAAAACAGTGAGAAGATTAGATCCCAAATGTCCAAAACATTTCAAAAATTTCAAGGTCCAAACCCAAACTTTGAGCCAATTGATGTAAGATTTCTCATTGAATGATCAAACATACCATCTCTCCTCTCATAAATAGAGATGATGAAACAATTTCAAGAAAAGAGACAACAACATTATGTGCCACCAAAACAAGAACAAGAAGGTGTTTACTATTAATCACATTTTCAACCATCACAACCAATTGTTCAACAGTTCCAACATTTCCAACAGACACAACCAATGGTCCAACATATACAACCAACACAACCAATGGTCCAATTTCAATAATATGTCCAACCAACTATACAATGTCAACAAATGGTTCAACCAATGGTGGAATATCAACAAGTTCAATCAACATATCAATGTCAACAACCACAACCAAACATTCAAAAACAAAGGTTGCAACACACACCAACCCAAGTTTCAAACATGTCAGAACAATTGAACCAAGTCCAATATCAAAACGTGACATCAAACCAAGACCAAATTCTCACCAAGAAAGTTCAAAATATAAATCCAATAATGTCAAAACCTCGCAAGGATTCAAATGCATCTCCAAAGAAATGTGGCCTTATTAGACAAATCTTGAAGAGAGTCCTAAGTGATTTTCCTAAGGATGATCAAAATCACACACCAATGTCTAGCAATGGCTCATCCACCCATCAAGAATTTGACCCTCAAGTGGCCTCCACTTCCCCTCCCATTCCATCATATTTTTAAGTTTCACAAGAGAAATTTACACCATCTCCTTTAAATGATGCATCAAATAATGCATCCTCCCAAGGGTTGTTTGGCACAAAAATATATGCTAATCAAATCCTTTATACACATCCCTTGTACTATTTAGAAATGCAAGATTTAATACCATCGAATGCTTCTCTTTTAGAGAGTCCCATTCAAAATCCACCCCCTTCGTGCCAAATCATTGATCCCTTGCAAAAATCCTCCATGCATATCCAAAGTCCAACCCCATGTCAAGAGGATAATTTAGAGCATGAAGAAACACATCTTGAAACAGATCAAGATCAAGATCCTAAAACCTTATCATCCCATCCAATTGTTGACTAGGATCCCATCTTCCTAGAAACTCATGATGATTCCTCTATTCTTGTCCATCCTATCCAAAGTCCTATTTACACTCCATTCCCTAAGCAAGATCAAGATATCCCAGTCCATCCAATCCCAAATGATCCCCTTCCATTTCATGAAAAAATGTCATTTCAAATCCCATTGACATTCCATTTCCTAAGAAAGATCAATATATCCCTTCCATCCTTTCCGATGATCCCATTGAAAGTCAAGAGAAAAGCACCTTTAAAGAGGATTCCAATGATCTTCCTCCTTGTCAAGATCAAATTATTCCTTTAAATCCTCCACAAGATCCTTTTCTTCCTCCATCTCCTTGTCTTAATCCTCCATATACGCTCCAAGATCTCATTTCTTTTGATGATCCCATTATTTATCCCATTCCATCTCTTGAAGAGCCTGGCATTGATCCATGTCCACCACATAATCCTAGTTCCCCTCGTGATCCTGATCCCCCTCATGATTCTAACATGTTGGTGCAAGATGTTCATGAACCCCCTAGAGGCACAGTGGGTTCTTCCACTTTTGTCCATTCCGATCCACTTTATGATCTCATTATTTATCTCATGTCATTTCCACCTCATAATGGACTCTCATCTTCTTCCCAAAGAAAAGAGTATCCTACAAGTCAAGATATTCATAAAGGAAAAGGGTTAGACCTTCTGAAGAAAAAAATCCCTCATGTTAAAGAAAATATTAATGGTCATGGCCTCAGTGACATTCATCAAGAGGTTGGTACCCCTGCTAAATCCACCATTCCTCCAAAATCCAAACATATACCTTCCCCATCATACCTTCCATCCATCTTAGGTCCTTATATCCCTTCATCCTCTGTGCAAGGTCAATAAAGGCACGCATCCTTGAGTAAATTTCATCCATCCAAAAGAACTCCATTTCATTCATATCCATCCATCCATTCCTTTACCCCTTCAAGCAATTTGGATGCCAAGTATAAAAGTAATAAGTCTAGCAATCCACATGTATTCAAGGATCAACATGTCCAATATAATCGACATGTCAAAACAAAGAACAATATGATCTATAAAGAAAAAGAAATATCCAAAAGGCCACAAAGGCCCACTGAGAAAAATAAAGGAAAGTTAAAATCTATATGGGTTCCTAAATCCCTTATGCAAGCAATGCACTCCAAGGAAATACAAAAAATGAAACATAAAAAATGATGTGGATTCCCAAGAGGCTCCTTGAAGCACAAAAAGAAAAACCTAGATTGATATCTGAAATTGCTATTCCTCCATCTAAAATTTCCAAGTCTATTCCTCCATCACCTTCTTCATCCATTTTGGGCCCTTATATAGTAAAATCCATAGCCTTTCCTCCATCAAAATCTCAATATCTAAAATAAATTTTTCCTCCATCAGTCCATCACCCCTCAAGGTGTGTGCCAATGTCGATCTTGCCAACATTTCTATCCACTCAAGCACAATTCTTCCAATACCCTATCCATTATCCAATGCATATTTTTCATCCTTCAATCCCTTTGATCCCATCCTTTACATAAATCCTTGCCTTAGTTTCATCTCATTTTCCATGTCCTTATCCTACCAACGTCTTTGAGCATACTTTTAAAGGTCATGGTCCATTTTTTTTCAAGGCTACTATCCAAAAAAAAAAAGATGCATGATTCCTTCTTCCATCCCCTATCATGTGTCCATCTTCTATTGAAAAAGTCAAAATAAAAAAAAAAGAGAAAAAAAAGAAAAAGAAAAAAAATAAAGAAAAATAATTCATCCATTGGTGAAAACCTGGCAAACAGGCACCTTGGGCAAGTACCATGATGAAAACCTGGCAAACAGGTGTCATGCATAATCCATGAACTTCTTGCACACCACACTTGGGCGCAGGTTTCATTTATTTTATCCTATCTTCCTACTATCATCCTTCATTATCCTATTGGCCTTCATTATCCTTTCACCCTTCATTATCCTATCATACCCTTGTCATACCCATTCCTTGTCCTATCATCTCTCATGTTTAGTTTCCCTTTCCACCTTTGATCTTGACAAGGCTGAGGATCATCATGAGCATCATGCATCTTGTTTGTAGCTTTTAGTCTATCATAGCTTTTGGTATTTATCCATTTGCTTATTACCACCTTTCATCCATATTCCCTGGCTTATTGCAACTTTCTGCCACTATCTCGTAGCCTATCCCAACCTTCAGTCCATGTCCCTTATCCATTCTTGGTCTTGCTTATGCTATCCATATCTTATCACTATCCATACACTCTTTTTTCATTCATTGATCTTGATTTGACATAAGGACACAAAATTGAAACATGGTTTCAAAAACCTCTTGACATGTGCCTCATGCCATGTCATTGCTTTACATTGTCATATCTAGTCTCTTGTCCCATTGTCTCCATAATAAAAGACCTTTTTCTTCCCTCTATCCACCAACATTTTAGCAAGCCTATTTATTCACTTGTCATATTCCTTGCCTTGCTAGACACAGGGGGCAAAATCATAAAAATCCCAAAAAAACAAATAAAGTCCTAAGAAAAAACAATCCTTAAAAAATTAAAAAATGTCTTGAAATAATCAAAAAACATTCAAAAAATGTCTTGAAATAATCCAAAAACATCGAAAAATGTCCTAAAATAATTCAAAAACATTCATAAAATGTCCTGAAAAAAGCCCTAAAAATCAAAATGTTCAAAAACCCTAAAAATTTCAAAACATTAAAAATTCAAAAACAATCACTTTTGTTTCATTTCATCAATAAATTGTCCCTTCTGTGCATAGACAAACTTTTGCTCAAACAACAAATAGATTACATGTTACAACAGTGTGCTTAACCATTAATAGATGAACTTTTCAATCAAACCAAACATTCAAACTGATCAAAATTGTCATGTCAATCAATCAACATCAATATCATTTGTCCTTGTCAAAATTATCATGGGTCTCATATAGGATGTGGTATACTCGAAACCAAACTGTGTCCTGTCTTAGACGGGGTACTGCATTCCTTGAAACCAGACAACATGATCGTCCTTTTATCACGACACTATCACTTTGGCAACGAAGATCAAAATGTTTGTTTGACTTGTTTGAATTTGTGAGTCTTATCTTTTTATTGATTTATTTTTATCTTCGACCATGTTCCTATGTCGCTCGATGATGTCACTAAGTGATTTAGAGTGGTCGGGATGACTCATGGTCCTTTATTGTTTTTGTCTTCTATTTGTGGAGTGTTTCATAACAATCTGGGGCAAGTATGTCTTAGGATTTTTGAACCATTCCTTGTCTGTGAACATGTTTGTCTTACACAAAGGGATTGCATTATCATCCTGGCCTTCATTGCCATGGTGCGACACATCTGTTTTGCCATATCAAATAAAGGATCTCACCTACTAGTTGCATTTGTGAAAGGAAAGATTTCATCACATTAATCATTCTTCACTTCTCACTTGCATTTCTTCTGGCTAACATTTCCTCTATCCCATGAATCCTTCTATCTTTTCATCAAGTTGATCATTATCATGCTATCTATTCCCTTTGATCAATCAAAAATTTCTTCATTTGGTATCAATCATCCTGTTTTTCTACAATCCCTTAACATTCTTCCCTTCTTATTAACATTTTTCTCCATCATATTTTCTCTTTCTTACATTTCTTCTCTTCTTTTGAGAGATCATATATTTCTTTCATACATAAACAATCTCTCGAGGGGACATCCTACCTCCATTCCTTAATTTGTTGGGGGATGACTTTTTTTTTTTTTCTCAGTTTTCTTTGAAACAATGATCAAAATCACATTGTCTCAAAGAGGGGCAAAATGAAGACACTCAAAATTGGTCATCACTCCTACGTCGTTAACCTAATTTTTAACATGTCTTCCATGTTGCATTTGATTTTCATCATATGTTGACATTATGTCATTCTTCTAATTTAAATTTTGTATTTTCCTAATCATTTAAATCATTTCATCATTTCATCATTAATAATTAATTTCCTAACATTAATTGAATAATATTTATTATTTGATTAAGTTCAATCCAACTTTAATTAAATAATCTTTTTTATTTAATTAAATTCAATTTCATTTTCCTCATAATTGAATAATTTCTTTAAATGATTTAATTAGCTAATTCTTTCATCATAATTAAATAAATTTCTATTTATTTAATAAAATCTTAATTATCTTCTTCTAAAAATCAAGAATGGAAACAAATCTTTATTTTTTTTATTTAATTAAACAAATTTCTAATTATCCTCATCCAAATTCAAAAATGGCAATAAATCGAGAAAATGATTTAAAAATTAAAAATAAATCATTATCCATTTTAAATAAATAAATTTTCTCATATTCTCCCAATTTTAAAAAATGGAAAGTATGTCATCATCAGCTTTATATGATTTTCAAAAATCATTATCATTCTTCCTAAAAAATTTAAAATGGAAATAACTAGTTAGCTCTAATTTTCTTGATTTATCTTCTTGGAAAATATCTCTTTAATCTCAATTTAAAATTCAAAAAGGAGATATGTCCAATCAAAATCCACTTTATGCCATCTTTTTTAATCCATTTTGATTCTCCAATCAATCTCAATTTTTCTATAAATTTAACCCTTTTCTCATTGACTTTTAACCACATTTCGAGTATCCTTATGCTATTAAAAGTTCACTTTTCTATCATTATCTTGCTTTCAATACATTTGTGTTTGTAGGTGAGAGCCACATCCATTTGAAGGAGAAAGAAAGCCAATGGAGAATTATGGAGGAGATATCCACATTTGTAATGGTTTGCATTTGGTTTGATTATCTTGTCTTCATAGCTCTATTGATTGTATTAGGACATTTTTCATTGCAACTTAGCTTTGTGGTTAGCTAATGTTTATTGCTTTGATGTTTTCCCAAATTCCTAGTTACAACTTGTTAAAACCTTAATTTTCAAAAATCATCTTGAACTTGTGCAAAAATTGGATTTCCATTTAATTTTTAGATTTCTGATTGTTCTCAGATTTATCTTCAATTCTACAATTTAAATTTTCAATTCCCCCCCCCCCTTTTTTTTCCAAAATTCAAATTTCAAAATTAAGTGGTTAGGTCATCAAAACCTAATTTTTAAAATTACTTGGATTTTGTGTGAATTTCAAATCAATTTCAATTACATTCAGATTTATAAATATTTTTGAAGGTGTCCCTATCCATTAGGTTTGACCCTTTTCAAAATTGCACTTCAATTCCTATTTTTCTTCAAAACCCTAATAGGATCCTATTTTCATATTTGCGCCTTCATTTAGCCCATCTAGAGATCGTAAAATTCACCAATTTTTTGGGGTTAGCTTTAAAATCATCATAATATCCATCCCTGAAAATTTCAAAAAAAGTTGGTCGAACCATGTGCGTTCCCGCCACGGTCCTCGAATTTTTTCCCGAAATTTTAGGAGACTACTATGACTGTATTTACTAGCTTAAATCCAGAAGATTCGCTGATTTTATCGATTTTTGATCCCTCTAGAATCGGAAATACCTTCAAAATTCAATATTTCAACTTTCAAGAATTTTTTTAAAATTAAGAGGTTATTCATTGTCTGCCCTATGTTTAAAAATTCTAATTTTACAATTAAGTGGTATTCCCTTGGCCCTAATTTTAAAATTCCAATTTCCTTCTATTTTTGAAAATTGTGTCATCCTATTCCCCCAACAAAGTTCAAATTGTGTAATCATTATTTTTTTAAATTTTGCAATACCCAAATTTGTAAGCTTTGTTCCACAATTCAAAATTTAAAATTTCCTAGTGCATGAGTTTTACCACTATTAGTCCTACCTATCCTATCCCCATTAGACGAAGCATTATAATTAAGGCTTCCCAAGGTTTAATTACCGAGGAGATGGAGCCTAATTTGGGTGACTTCTTTAATGAGGATCATGCTAATTCTTCCCATCCTAATCATGTGCCTATTGATGGATCTCATGATGAAGAAAAAGGCTTAACTAGGGTTTCTTTAGATCAATTTTCTACATTGGACAATCAATTTGACAACTTTCAACAATGGATGTCCCAAGAGTACCCTAATAGTGAAGCTCTTTCATTAATTGAAGGTCTTAAGCGCATGCTTCAAAGTGATAAGAATGGAATTGATATATTGCATGGCATTGCACATATTGTTGATTCTAATGTAATGCCTATCAAGAGTTTTGCCAAAACCCTAGGTTACTCACAACCTTCAACACAAGTCAATTCCTCTAGTCCTTTGACTAATCCTATGACTAGTATTCCTACTTTCACATCTAACATTATGGCTACTTCTGTCATCCCTACAACCATAGGTCATGGGGGCAATCCTTCTTCTTCATTTAATCCTCCATCTTTACTTATGCCTTCCATGAGTATTCCTACTATTCCTCAACCAATCAGTGTGACACAAGGGGGCAATTCCTAATTTTTTTCCTCCTTTCCATGTCCCTTTCCTACCTAATCATCACCAATGCCTACTTATCATAATGTCCCACCACATTATTCTCAGTCCATGCCTTCTTTCAACAACATCACAACACCTTCTCAATCACCTATGTCTAACATCAATTCTTCTACCGAAATGACAATTAATAATCTCAGTCAAACTGTGTCTTCCTTACATCAACAAATTGCTTCTATGAGTCAATCCAAGTTTAGTGTGCCTACCTTTGATGTTGCGAGCCCACTTTTTCTTGATATTTTTAAAGTTGTGCCACCTAAACATGTGGAGATCCCTCAATTGGAACTCTATAATGGAAAAGGTGATCCTCTTACACATGTCAAAACATTTCAAACCTTGTGTATTGGTTTTTCTTATGATCAAAGATTGCTTGCAAAACTGTTTACAAGAACACTAAGAGATAAGGCATTACAATGGTATTTCTCTTTGCCTTCTTATTCTATCACTTCCTTTCAAAAACTAGCAAATTCTTTCATCCAACAATTTCAAAACAACATTGGTCCTAAAATCACTTTGACTGATTTAATGCATTGTAAACAAGGTGTTAAAGAAAAAGTGACTGATTTCATTGGTAGATATAAGCATTTGTATGCTCAAATTTCTTTTCATGTACCTAATAATGATATTCAAATAATTTTTATTTCTAATTTACAAAAGATATCAAGGAAAAGTTTCTTTTGTCTAAGTTTACTTCCTTTCCACAATTGTGTGCAATACTCCACAATTATCAACTAGCTGTGAGTCAAATGGAGCAATCCACTCCTATGGCTTCGAGTGATGAGGGGGAGAGTGTTCTACAACCATTTGCAAAGTTGAAACCAGCAAAAAGCTTCATCAAGTTCAATGATCCAATCAACAACCATGTGAATTCTACAAAAGGTGTGCCTTCTATTTCTAAATTTTTTCAAAGAGAAAGACAATTTACTCCTTTGAATGAATCTTTACATAGTATTATGTCTCAGTTGTTGCACATAAATGTTATCAAACTTCCTCCTATAAAACAAGTTGATCCTTCCAAACTTGCATCTCCTTATTTTGATAACAATTCCTTTTGCCAATTTCAACGTCAACTTGGTCATGATACTGAGAAATATTTTGCATTGAAAAATAAGGTTCAAGAATTGATTGATAATAATACTATATCTATGGTAGGTGTGAATGATAAAGGGAATAAATCAGTCACTCCTAATCAAAATCTTAATATTTTCACTTATCCCTTGTCATCTCATACCTCTAATGTTATTGAGATTGTGCCTAATTCACTCACTTATGAAGAATTCACCTCTATGGCTCCAAAATTGGTTAATATAGTAGAAACACAAGATACGCCTAACGATCCTTGTATTACATTTGACCCTAGTGAGACCATTAGAGCACCCGATGGCCCTTTATACATAGTTGCAAAGGTTAAGGATATCCCTTTCTGTGGTGCCCTAATTGATCCCTCTTGCATGGTTAATGTCATAACTGAAGAGTATCTTTTTAATTTATGATTGTATAAACCAATATATGATACTTCTAATTTGGTTGTAAATTTATTTGATGTCTTCTCTTGTCCTACCATTGGTTCTATCACCCTTCCTGCTGAAGTCCATACTAAATCCATGGATGTTGACTTTGTTATCATACCTTCTTCTGAGAAATTCCGTGTGAAGTTGGGCTATCCTTGACTATTTTCCATGAAGACTATTGCTTCTCCAATCCACAAGTGTCTTAAATTTCCTCACAATGGAGAAATCATAACTGTTAACGATAGCTTATTTCATCCATCTGAAAGAAGCCCTGGTGTTCCTATTGATCTCTTTTGGCCTAAACAATTTCAATCTCTTCTATCAAGGAGTGATGCTCTTTTTCAATCTTATCAAATGGAATAATGATATGATATTATCCTTAAGTCAACCTAGATTTCCAACACTTGACATTCCTATTATTCTTCAAGATGAGGTTCTTCCCCTCTCGGATAGAACTAACCTCCCTCCTAAGGAAGATTGCCCACCTACCCCTGTGGATGTGAATTTACCTTCTCTTAAGGAGAACACTAATATTCCTCCTAAGTTTAGACCTATACCTCCTCCTCATGATGGACCTGGTCTCTTTCCTACACCTAATATTCCTCCTTTCTATGGTGTAGTTCCACCTCCTTCCTCTTATCGAGAGAAGAGGCCTGCTTCTCCTATTGTTCAACCAAAAATACCTCAACCTAAACCTTCCACTATCAAGGAGATAAGCATTCCTACTTGTTCAAGTGTTCCTCCTTCTTCTTAGCCTTCCACTAAGACTCAACAAAATTGTTGTGCAAGAGAACATCGACGAAGACACCATATTCAAGCTCGTGAAGCTATCCCTCAAAATACTCAATCTCCTCAGACTTTGATAGTTGACATGATTCCATTTTATCCTAAGAAAGACGTTCAACCTACATCTCCAAATCATAAGTTGCATAAAACATGTGATGGTTTTACTCCTATTTGTGTTATTGCTCCTCTTTCTTTAAACTTTGATGAAGAAATGGGTGAAAATGTTATTCATAATGATAATACAACTCCTAATGCTTCTGATAGTGAGTATGAATATGTTGACATAGACAAACATTTATCAACCAAGTTTTCACAGACCCTAATCCTAGCTCCTAGAAATGAACAAAGTGACTTACAACATGAGCATAGACCTTGTTTGGATCTTGTGATAGCTCCATCTACTGTGCACGATGTCTCTCCTTTGGTATGTTTCTCACCTTCCTGAAATAGTGATCAGTAAGATCAGGAGGCAGATGTCATGCTAGATTAGCAAAATTAGCATTGTAGATCTTCCCTCTCTCTCCTTTCTTGCTCTTTTGTGACCATTCTTCTATGTGTATTGCTATTCTATTTGTTCCCTTAATGTCTACTTGGGGACAATGCAAAGCATTGAGATATTTTCTTCGTCTTTTTCATGTTGACTCAAAAGACATCCTCTCTTCCCTTTCTTCTAAGGTAGTATCCTTCTTTGGAGAATGAATATTATTATATGCATATACATACATGATATACATGAGTTATCATACAACATACTGACCTCAAGGAAAGCGACACTACCTCATGTTTTGTGTTCATTGTCCTTGAATTTATTCCTTGATTGGGGGCTAAATCCTTGCAATAATGTGCTCCCTCCTTCTCTCTCTTGGGTGTATCCTACCTTAAAGCAATCACTCCCAATAAGGCACATGCGATCGATTTAACGTGGGGGCATACACTACGCTCATACTTTCCTTCATGTGATACTGAGAATTACTTAGTGAACTTTGTTTTACTTTATAATATTTTGTATCCTTGCTTTCATGACTCATAGTAAAGGGAAGTTTTCTAATTGTAGTCATGGTTCTCCCCTTCTCGATCTTCCCTTTTACTTTATCAATTGAAGTCATAAGATTTTAAGTCCACTGGGGGCTTGCGCATCTTGCCTCCTTGACGTGGTAAAAGTCTTTCAATATTGTTTCCTTGTACTTTACCGATAGTATTGGCATACACTTATACTCTTTCTAAAGTGGGGGCTAAATATAGTATCATAAAATTGCGAACCTAGCAATTTTTGACTACAGTAGGGTCCTCACGCATGAGAGTTTGAATCCTCTAGCCTGATCAAAGATTACTCAGCTTGCGAAAACAACTTCTTCCTTGGCCTTTGCATCACCCCATCTGCACTTTGCCCTAGGAAAAGGGGTAGGATAGGGGCATGGCACCACTGTCCCCCCTTGGACAAGCGTGGCACCCCTATCCTTGCCCTATTTTGGGGAAGGAACCTTCCTAGGGTTGCATTATTGGTTGTACCTCAGGTGGGAAACTCTCCCAATGTCAGCCCATGATGAAATTCAAATCCACTAACATGTATTTAAAGGGCATTCATCCTCTCATTTGCATAAGGTGGAAATTCAATAAGTTGAATAAGTTGAAGTTGGCTAAGATTAGAGTGTGCACAAGCCATCGAGCATTCAAGAGAATTCAAGCATTCAAACATTCTTTTCCAGCATTGAGAATTCTCAAGTCTCTATTCAAGGCTAGGTGTTGCATTCAATTCAAGGATTCAACCATTGAAGTGGAGATTGATTTCAACATTTAATTCCACACAAGGAATTCTATCAAAATTACTACTACAACCTCCCTTGAGGTGATTTACAATTCAGTCTTTCATTTATATCTACTTGCAAGTAATTTCTTTCATTACTTGGTTAATTCCAAAACTGGGGTTTGACCTAAAGGCAAACCCCCAATCCCAACCCATTTTCCTCTCTTTTCTGTGTGTAGGTTGCAGGTGTGCAACCGTACTTTCAAATTTGGGCTTCATTTGTAGAGGTAGAAAAACCCTTTTCATTTCACGGATTTTTTCAGAGGACCGTGTACATTCCCGCCATGGTTTGGGCAAATTTTCCTTAAATTCGTAGGCCAACTTCATCTCAACATTTTACTGCCAGATCCTGGTGCACAACTTCATCCCGTATTCCGATCTCAAGTTATAATCAGTTCTCTGTCACTTTTGCACTACATAATTCAATCAATTTCCTTTCTAAATCAAATAAGGAAGAGGGGACCAACTTAGCATTCCCATTTCATTCAGAATTGAATCTACCATCTTTGTGTGGAGAGATTGAATCTAGTAAATTATCCTCTCCTCTTTCAAATGTAATGGTGAAAAGTGATTGAATGGTAATCGATAGTGAAAATCTCATCTCCGTTTAAGGGAAAGGGTAGTTTTCCTTCTTGATTTATCATTCACCTTTTTCCCACCATTGCACATAGCATGATGAATATCAACACCAAAAGGGTGGATATCAAACATGAAAACATCTAATTCACACAATCTATAATAATCCTTTGTACGTGAACATCAACCATCTATACATCCATCTAAACTCACCACATCAATACCAAGAATATAAGTTGCACTATCTAATAGTTATATTTTCATTTCAAACAAAGAGAAACATATATTTCATCAAAACATCAATAGGCTCAATCAACATTAGTAGAAACATCAACAATCATAATATCTAACAATTCCAATAATATCTATCATCATATCTTTGTACTCAATTACACTATGTGACATAAATGACAACATCTAGTACCATCATAACATATTGAATGTAGACTTCAACACCAAAATGATATATATACACAACAAGGAATAATTTTAATAATTAAAAATCATCGGAGTGACAACACACTACAGTGACAACACCTAAAAATTAGTGATAACATTAGCCACAATCTTCCATACTTGTGACAATCCATCATATGATCAAATACAACATACAACTTCATTATTATTTTTTTAACTGTAACAATCTCTATCCAACCAATCACCATATCATCAATGACAACACACAAACTACAAGTTGACATCAATGACAACACACCGACTTTCAACAATCAAGGACAAAATATATTGTCACACAATAATCAAGGGAAACATATTTTACTAGACATCACATTGACATAAATGACAACATATATTTCCAATAAGGATTTGACTATCCTGTGTGTTCCCTATTATGAGTTTATGTTGTTGAGCCTTGTGAAGCTTTTTTGTCACCTTTACAATCATGCTTTTATGTTGTTGAGTTGTTTAACCCTTGGCCAATCATAGTTGAGCTTTGCAATGACATAAATTATTTTTCTGGTCATATCCTTGTGTTCAATTGTTACATGAGTTTTCTTATGAAGTTTTGAGGTTGTTGAATCTCCTTTGTGTGGGTGCTTTTTTTTGTGAGAGAAATCTTTCTAGATTATACCCTCTAAGAACCCCTAAGTCATCAGAATAGTTTCTCAATGAGAAGTAGATGTGTTAAGGAAATCCTCTCTATTGTAGAGTGATGCTTGAGGACATGAGATCATGTATGGAAGTGAGACATGATCTTGGTGAGCTTGGTGGTGTTTTTATCTAATCTTGCGAGATGATTTTCCCTAGCTTTTGTGTTTTATCCCTAAAGGTTAAGTGCCTTATTCTTAGGAGAGACTAGAGGAAGTGTAGTTTTATGTTTTTCCACTTCATGGTGAGATGAGGTTGTAGTATTTTGGTGCCGTTTTTGGTTTTAAATTATCTTTTGGACTATCTAGCTAGTCCTTTCTCGCAATTGTAACATCAACTGGTGAGGGTGTTGTGGCCTATACTCGGAGGGAGTGGAGTGGTCATTCCTATGTACTTGGTGTAGTTTTAGGGTCAAGTACTAGGTGTAATCTATCATTGGATTATGCAGGATTCTTGGAGTAAGCTTATTTCCAGTGGGGGAGGATGTCACACCCTTCCCATTTGTAACTTGTAGATATCTTGATATCAACGTGGTCTTACTATGTATCCAGGGATGCATAGGTGATGGGCGTGTTTTTCTTCTGAGTGATTATTCTTTGTTTTCTTCAATGTGTTTTTGGTGTATTTATGACACAACATGTATGGACCACCAACATGTTCAAGATGGGGATCCCTCAACATGTCAATTGTCGATGTTATTGCATTGAGATGCCTGCTTAATATTGTGCAAGTTTGTTGTGAGGACTTGATGTATCATTATTTGGTATGATATTTCATGTGATATGTGTGAGATGGTATTATGCATGATTTTATTATGCTTCAATTTAATTATGTGTGAGATATTGGTTAAATATCTAGATTAAATGTGATTATGAGATTACGATGTTTTAGATATTAATATTGACATTGAAATTAAATTATAAGATTATTTAAATCAATTAAATGCAATAAAATTATATATGTGATATTTGACCCCATTGGGTAGTTTTATGATGCTTTGACTATTATATACATGCACATGTATAGTTGATTCTTATGAAGTGATTACATGTATAGAGTATTGACTCCACCTGGATCCATAGGTCTAAGCATACCCCAATGGTGGTTATATGGGAGATGTCATATTGGGCGTAACTATTAGCCCTAACCCATCATGTATGATTCCTTGTTTTTGTATTAAGTAATTACCCTAGATACTATGTCTAGTAACCTTATAGAACCCTAATCCATATGTGGATATCTAATATAGAGTGCTTGGGTATTTCAGTGCTAATTTATAGTTCTCATGTGTTAAAGTGTGAAAATGATTTTTATGGTTTAAATGTAAAAATAGGCCTATATGGTGTTTACTGAAAGATTGAATGTTTATGGTGATAATTTTCCATAATTTAATGTTAAAATAGGCCTATATGGTTTTTATTGAAACATTGAATGTTATATACAAAATAATATGTTTTAAATGTATGTTTTGGTCTAGCGGTGAAATTGGGAATTGAATAGGAATTCTTTAATTATTTAATTTGGAAATGGTGAAAAGGGTTTGGGTGTAAAAAGAAATTAAAGTTCATTTTCACACTTAGTCATTCTTTGGAGAAAAAATGTGGGGAAGAAAACCCTCTTTTTCTTCAAATTTGAATTGTGGATTGTGAAGTCATTTATGGATGGATTATAGAATCCATGACATTGGAATAAGAATGGGAAAGGGTGTTTGTTGTTGTGTGGATTTGAGTTCTCCCATCATGTTTTTAAAGAAATTGAGGATTGAAATGTGAGACAAATTTGAGTTAGGAACTTCATTCCTCCTCCATTCTTTTCCACATTTGTTGGTGGATGTGACAAGCCTAGGATGTAGGTACTAGAGAGAATTATGAGAGTGGCTCCCAATGTGTCCTTGACCCAAAGTGGCAAAGAAGAAATCATAGTGTGGGTCTAGTCATTTAATTAAGTGAGGTTACTAAAATATGAGTAACTAATTAATCAAGATAATAAAAAACCATGCATAGTTTAGGTCTCATAAAGGATAAGGATGATGAATTGGGATTGTGTATGGTGAAAAATGGATAATGAAACAACAATATTGAAAGACTAAATGAATTCAACCACAAAACCCTAGCATAACAACAAAAAATATCCACCATAACATATGAAGATTACCTAAGACAATGCAAATCAACAAATTCAAAAAGATTATACCATCACATGCCCACTAGGGTTTGAATCTCCATTCTTCCTATCTCCATTAATCTTGCTTGATATGTTTGCTCTTAGATTTTATGTGTGCACAAGATCTCAACAAAGAATGGAAATATGGTTGATAGCTTGATCACAAAAAGGATTGATTGCATAAGATTGATTAGAATGCTAGGATTCTTAGGAGGATTGATAATGAGGGAAGCATCCTCTTATATTGAAGACATTTTAGGAAATGGAGGGATAAGATTAAGATGTGTCAAAGATAAATGGTCGGTTATGATTAAAGGGTAGGTAGAGGAAATAAGAAAATATTAAAGGGTAGGTAGTGTAGGAATTAAGAGATGAATGACATGTGCCATAGGTAGAAAAGGCTAATAAATTGATTAAATACATAAAGATTCATTTAATTAATAGAGGAAATGAGATCAATTAAATAAATAAAAGTATTTATTTAATTTAGGAAAAGGACAATTTAAATAAATAAATGTATCTATTTAAAATGAGGAAAGTCTAGAAAAGGATAAATGAATAAATTAAACAAATAAAGCTTTATTTAATTAATAGAAGAATTAGGCATAAAATAATTAAATAAATAAAATATTAATTCAATTAGACAGGATAATTTTAGGTGTCTACATGGATTACCCTTGCATAATTTAGCACTTTTAAAGTCTAGGTATGATGACTTGGTAAGACATACCTCCTCAAGAAGGTTGGACTTGTATGATCAAGTATCCTTATATAAATGAGAGGAACACAAGATTTTGTATTGTTCCATCCCTTCGTGCACATGTGATGAAACTCCCTAGCTTTATGTAATGCTAGCCAAAATACCCTAGAGAAATATACAAACCAACATGCTAATAGAGACTTTTTTTTTTCAAGCATCTACTAACACAACACACTAAACTATCATTACTCAAAACAATTATTTAACATCTACAAGATTACATAAAATATCTTTAACATTTTCATAACATAACATCATAATTACACAAGCCGAATACTATACAACATCTAACATTCCCTAGGGTACTTCAACAACATCACATAAATAACTCTAACACATAAACACATCTTCATCCATGATATCATTTAACATTCATCACATTTATTTCTTAATCAATTACTTTCGTTCTTTACATGAGAATCATTATTCAACATATGCATATCCTAGCAAAACCCCATTATATTTTTGATTCATTTTAAGACACCGAACCAAATGTTCCTAATCCCTTTCCAATCCATCTAACATGTCATGTTATCATAAATCTCATTTAGGCATCAACAATTGCGATCTAGCTCATTTCTTAAGTATAACAATACATCCTACAAACTACTCATTCCTTTTCATATTCTAGTGATATCCATTAACGAAGAGTAACATCATCCCCATTAAGAACATTCATATAATGCTAACATTCACACCACTCAATCATTTGGTTTCTTCCAATCTAGAATTACATACATAATGAGTATCCAATTACAACATAGTCATTTACAATGATTTCAACAATCATATTTTATTACAATACATCTGTTGGATATTAGAGTTGTTGGAATGTGTTGTTGTCATTGATGTCAACATATTTCTGTGTTCTTGTGTTGTAGAGAGATGGTTTGGTTGATTTATTGTAGATATGCTGATGTGGATTTAATAATTCAAAGATTACTATCTTTAATTGATTCAACATGAGTTTCTGTGTTTCAGAAGGTAAATGTGATGGAGTTATGTGATCCGGTGAGACTGTTTTTTTTGTTGGTCTCGTATTGCAGAGTTGTGATTTTTGGATTTATTGCTCCATAATAGATTCATTATGTTGTGCGGATTTTGGAGAGTGTTTGGGACATTCATCTATGTTCTAAGTTCGAGTGGTTCATGATTTGAAACTTCACAAGCATATCTTTCAGTTTGTTATGTTGATGTTCTTAATCTCTGGAAGGGAGATGATGATGATTCTTGTAATCCAAGTTGTTGCGGTTGTTGTGGAGGAATTCACATTGTTTGTTGGTGTTTCTAGATCATGTGCTATGCATATTTCTGGTCCACATTGATTGTTGTGCATGTTATTGAAGATTTTTTTGGTCCAGTGGTATTCTTTGTGTTATACGACTTTTGGCCGACTTGATTATTCTTGCATGTCACAGATGATGTTGGCGAGATATTCAGTGGTGTTGCATATTTGAGGATTTGATTTGGGTCCATGCTATGTTCTTTCCAATATTGTATTGGTCTGCATATGGATTTATGTATTGCGTGATGTAATTTTGTAATTAGGTTTTATGAGTTGAGCTGACCTTGAAATATAGGTTGATGAATTGTATAAATATATGTAATATTGATTTGAGAGATGCATCTGCATGTGTGAATATTGTTTTGATCTTTCAGTTGCAAAGGAGAAAAATGAAGAAGTGCAAAAGAGTGTGTAGAAGTGTGAAGAGAAAATTTTGATTATATGTGCTTAACCAGAACTATAACATGTCATTTGGAGATGTTATTCTTTCAGTTCATGTAATCTGGATTGGTGTCTGATCTTTGTAAGGTAGTGAGCTTTCCTAGGGTTGTATCCCTTTGCTATTTTTGAGTAGTGAGCTCTAGGTAGTGTGCCTGAATTCATGTGAATTCCCCATTGTAATATTTACACATACTACTGCAGAGTATCATCTTATTGTGGGTAGGTTCTCATTGTGTTTTTTTCCTTAACTAGGTTTTCCAAATAAAAAATATGTGTTATGAGTGTTGTTGATGTGGTGTTTATCTTTGTTATTGTTGTTCTTGATCAGATCTTAAGTTGAGGTTAATTTGTTTAAGTTTGGTGAAAACTGATTCACTTCCCCCCTATCAATTTTTCTGTATTGTTGTTGCCAACAATTGGTATCAGAGCCAAATCCTCTGGAATAAGTTTGACTTCTTGAGGAGATCCGGGATGACAACTGTTGTTTTCAAGATGGAGAGTCTGAGATTTGATGGAACTAATAACACTATATGGAAGAACCGAATGGAGTGTCACTTGAAATGTCTTGGAGAAGATTGTTGGAAGATCACAAAGAATGTCTACAATGTTCCTTAGAATGGTTCTATTACTGTGAATGAGATCAAGGATTTTGAACATAACATAAGAGCCAACATAACATAAGAGCCAAAGAAGCATTGCTGAGGCCCTGACAGATTCATAGATGGCTAATGTGATGGGAATGCATATTGTGCATGAGATTTGGGAGAATTTAGAAACCTTGTATGAATGGGATAAACATGTGAAATTCTCTAAATTGCAGAAATTGAAAGGAAATTATGAGTTGCTGAGAATGTGAGGAGATGAGAATATTTGATCCTTTACGACTAAAGTGAATGAGCTTGTGCTGAACATCAGATGCACCAGTGGAATAATTGAAGGAGATGAGATTGTATCTAAAGTGCTGAGATTCTTGCCTCCGACTTACAAATATAAAGTTGCTGCTATTGATGAGATCTGGACTATGACCACTTGTTGGCATTGTTGTCATTGATGTCAACAAGAGTAACATGGATGACAAGAGGTTCTAGAGAAGCAGGTAGCAGGTGTGCATAACATGAAGGTAGGAGAAGCACATAACTTGTAGGTTATGCAGTCGTGCATAACACGTCATGTTATGCTACACAAACAATGTAGGTTGTAAAGGTGAAAACTCCATTTGATGGAATTTTTTGATGAGATAAGGTTTTTGTCTCAACGACAATGCCTTTCGATGTAAGATGGCAATTTGGAAAAACCATCTTCTTTCTTAATCGGGCTTCATTGTTATAGCAACAAAATTTGTCTTTGGTGTAGTGGTCGCCATGTCTTGGTGAATGGATAAAAATAAGGAGTAGTATGAAGAAAATAAATGCACATAGGAGATCACTTGCTCAGGGGGAGCACACTGCTTTTTAGATTTCATTTTTGGATAGTGGTTTTGGATTTTTCTCATGAGTGTTGCCATCAATGCCGAAGGGGGAGATTGTTGGAATTCTACACTCTAATGAGAATAGTTGATGTTATCATTGATGGAAACCAACTGACAACCAACTAGTAACAGGTTTCTACATATGCACCGACATCTCAAACATCATACACTGGCAGGCACCAACACCGACAGACACTTTCACTGGCATCCAAATTACATCGGAAATGAAATATATTGGCACTCAAGCTGACAAGGGATAAATTTTTGCTTATATGAATTATATACAAGCATTTTGTGTCAAGTGGTCTCTCCTTATTGTGCTTTTTGACATCTAGTTGGAGGTTTATGCATTGGTCCATCAAGATGATGATGTATGCATGTGGGATGCCACAATGTATTCGAGTGAAGGAAAGAGACCTTGCGGGATAAAAAAGTTGGAGGCAAATGGTGTATCCCTCTACCCCACACTGTAGAAGGCTAGGGTGATATAATCATGTGATCTAACAAGAATAAAGGTAAGAGGTTTCTCCCGCTATCCCATCAAAAGATGGACCACAATAAAAATATCTCATGGGATAACACAACAGTAAAACATGAGGCTCCCCACCATCCGAAATCACTAATAACAATCAAAGTAGTCCAAATGGCCTATCACACTATCCCACTATCCTGTAGTGTTAAGAAGGATGAGATAATGGTCATGCCGGGTAACATGAAGATAGCAGTAAAAGGTCCCCACTATCTTGCACCATTCAAGATGGGTGTGCGATGGTCATGCATGAGAAGAAAGTGGAATAAGAGAAGGATTGCACGATCCCATAGTGAGAATGACCAAAGTAAAATGGTCATGTGGGGTAAATGAGAACAAAGAGAACAATGAAGCCTCTTATCCCACATGGGTTAAGAGGTCATACCGAGTGTCGTATGGGCTAACAAGAGAGAACATAGTCTCTTGGGGATATTTATCCCGCATGAGTCCAAAAATCCTTCAAGGTGTTGTGCGGGCTAACAAGAGTGAATGGAGTCACTTGAAGATGTTTATCTCGCATGAGTAAGATGAGATCCCAGATGATGATACAAGATAATAAAGGGAAAGAATAAGGTAGCCAGATAGAGTCGGTGGGCTACGTGGCATTTGACCAAGGTTGACCTGTAATGCCCACAAAAATACCCTAGAGAAAATAAGCATCTAACATACTAAAAGAGAATAATTTTTTTTAGAACATCTAATGCTACACATCATATCATCTATATAATGAATTAACATTCATTATCATTTAAGCATAAAGAACATAAACAATTCACATAAGTTCATTAGCCAAAACAACAAGTGGAATAAACATCACAACCATTACAACTATCTCTCTAGATCATCTTAACATCATTACTTAACCTACTACCACAAGTAATAACATTCTACTCCTTTAATAACCACTCTCATCATTACTTAATCATTTACCATATGCAAATGCAACTTATTCAATTCCATTCATTATTATATGCAACTACTTGATTATTTAACCTTTATGAGATGCACTCAACTCTAACATGCTATGGCTACTCTTCCCATGCAAGACTAATCCCTTTTCTTAAATTCATATTACATACCAAATCCAAATGTGTTTTAGCCCATCATTTCCTATAATTTCTTAACTATTTAACCATGTTACACATGCATCTAAATTCTAACACGATCATATCCTTTTTCTTGATTCCTAAATGCATTAATGAAAGTATCTTAATTCTTTCCTTTAATCTTATATCCTATGCATACTTCCTAGCTTCCAATACAATCACATGAACAACATCTTATCTACATGATATTCATTTATCAACCACAATTCCTAAATCTTATCCATTTAATTTTCTTAACCCGTCTTTTCACATATGAATCTACTTCTAGATAATAGCCATGAAATGTAAACTAATACAACAATAACATGAATCCATTCTATTACAAATGTAAATCCATTGCAACATCTAAGTACATGAAAGTCATTTACATTCATTATACAAGAACATCACCATACATCCCATGGTTCTAATATTACAAATCATGTCATAATCCTAAATAACAACTACAATACAATTACAATCATATGAATAATACATCATGAGTACAACTCATTCCTAACACATGATTTCATCTAGTTTTACAAGGTAATACATTACATGAGTCAAAGATATCCTTTACATAAATCTGCTACAAGAACATCCATAAGATTCTATAATGAGAAGAATCCAAGAGAACATTCCAATGGTTGAAAAGTACCAACTGCCCGACCATGTGGAATGAAAAGGACCACCCCTTGTGCTAGGAGATGACACAAGGTCCCAACACATACTCTACATCTAGGTTGATACTCAACAACCAAAGAGACAACACACATAAAAGGACTCTCAAGCATGAACCTATCACAAATAATCACAAGAAGGAACTCCCAGAGGCTTACAAATCAACAAGTCATAAATACATATTAGTAAGGCATAACCACAAATCAACAAGGGGACACATGTAGGAGTTGAGTGTCATCACATGCCATCCTCAAAATAACAAGTACTATAACATAAGGCACAAGCTTGATGGACACGTGGAGCCATCTCATCCTATGAGAGATCAAGGGAGATTGACTTGCCACTGCAATGGCCTTCCCATGCCTATCCTAAAACATCCTCCCTAGCATCAAGTCATGGGGCTCACAACTATTCATTATCTTGATTAGTGAATTATTTACCCAACCCATTAATTTATTATTATGTTATCACTTGTTTACATCATGGTAAACTTCCAATGTCCCCTGGTGGTCTAGACTTCATGCATCCTTACAAGGAACCTCATGCAAGCCTATCTCTCGTGACCCCAGTCATCACAAGGAAGCCCACTCCCCCTAACATGGCCCAAACAATAACAATCACAAGAAGCTCTATCCAACATGAAAATATGCAAAACATAACTTTCATATGCATCCAAATACATCCAAACATATTGCTTACAATATACACATGGCTACGACAACAACAAGTAGTACAAAATGAACCTCTTGCACTAATACATTTGGGGTCATTTTTCGATGAACTATCATCATAATTCGGACATATTAATGTCATAGATCTGACGAAATAGCAAAAAGATTTCCGTCACTCAAATTTTGTCAGATTTTTCGATGGACAAATTTTTGTCAAAATTCCAACGCCTTCTTTGTCGAAAGTTGACACATAATGTGGTGGTCTTATTCATTGGAAATTAAATGAAGTCACCAAAGTCCAATGAACAATGCACTGGGGTTTTTGTTGGAATTCTGTCAAAAAAGGGCACTATGCTCCGACGTGAATTCTATACCTGCGATGAATATTTCATCGTAGGTACAACATTCCCATCGAAGCATAGTGCCCTTTTTCGGTGGAATTCTGACGACAAATGCAAGGAAGCTCCAACAAGAGTGCTGCACCTGTGACAAAAAATCAACACTCTCTTTGGGGCCTATGTTAGGCATGCCCATTAGAATTTCGACGAACAGTTTATATCTAATAAAAAAAATAATTTCCATCAAGGAATATAAAGCATTGAAAATATGGATTATGATTTGATAAGCTTTCTTCAAATATGGAATATGATTTGATTCCTCATGATGTGTTGCTTGATGTGCCTTTTGTTTTTTAGATTCTCTTTTGATGACCCTTAATGCTCCATTGACACAAGGATACAAAGAGACTAATCATTTTGTGGCATTCTCATATTTGTATCTTTATTCTTCTATATGTTGTATACATGTTGTGTTGTATATGTGCTTTTGTTTTATCTTTTGGTGATGATGCAAAGCGTTGATGCTTTTTGGTCTCTTCCATGTTGACCTAAAAGGACCCTTTGCTCCTTATGTATTCTTCCTCAAATAGTTTTCATCATCAAAGTTCAGGTATCCATGTGTTAGTGTTTCAAGTAGATCCGAAGCAAATATGAACTAACAATTATATACAGATTTAAATACAAAAGATAAATAAATAAAATAGGACACAGATAACACAAAGATTTAACGTGGTTCACCCAGAATGGGTTACATCCACCATACACAGCTGTTCAATCTTTCTTATTATCTAGCAAAAACAATACATCAACCTTACAATGCCTTAAGCATCCCAACTGCTTATAACATGCATTTTTAGGGCAACAAACAAAGTTGGTCTTTTTACGGTTTTATTACAATGTTGGTTTTCATCAACAAAAAAATGGCAAATTTTTTTTTCTCAGGGGCTACCGCCCCTGAACCCTCGCAACGGGCTATGCCTGCTTTCTCTGGGCCCGACCCAGCCTCGGACCCTGACGAGGATACGTGCTGAGTGTACAATACTTTGCTGATCAGCCACCACATATCAACTATATCCCACTTGGAGACTGATCAAGCTCCAAACCAAACAATCTCCCACTTGGAGACTGATACTAGACGACACCACTGTACTTGCAGCATCCTCTGGATAAAACACTTGGACTTGACTGGTATAAATTCCACAATTATCAATCAAGAAGACCAACAAAAACTGATGAAGAAATCAACTTCTCCTATGGAACTTCCTTCGTGAACATATCGACAGGGTTCTCACTTGTGTGAATCTTCTTAAGCCGTAAATGACCCTCCTCCAAAACAGTCTGGATGAAGTGGTACCTGAGCTAAATGTGCTTTGTCCTTGAATGAAAAATAGAGTTCTTCATAAGATGAATGGAACTCTGGCTATCAGTATACAATGGGTGATCCTCATGTGTCTGACCCAATTCCTCCAGAAAACATTGTAACAAAATCATCTCCTTGCTGGCTTCTGTAGCAGCAACATACTCAGTTTCAGTGGTTGAAAGTGCAACAACCTTTTGCAGCCAAGAAATCCAACTGACTGCAGTTCCCACTATGGTAAAAACATACCCTGTAGTACTCCTCTGTGAATCAATATCACCTGCCAGATTAGAGTCAACAAATCCACTTAGAGTAGTATTAGATCCTTTGAAACATAATGCCTTTGTAGTAGTTCCTTTCAAATACCGAAGAATCCATTTCATAGCATTCCAATGTTCCATACCTAGATTACTCATAAACCTACTCACAACTCCCACTGTATGTGCAATATCTGGCCTTGTGCAAACCATTGCCTACATTAGACTACCAACATCTGATGATTATGAGATGTTAGACATTTTCTTTACCTCTTTCTGTGCCTTTGGGCACATCTCCTTTGTCAATTTGAAATGACTAGCCAAAGGTGTACTAACTGCTTTTGCATCCTGCATGTTAAATCTTTTCAACGCCTTCTTTATATATTCACTTTGGGACAAATTCAAGGTTCTGTTTTTCCTGTCCCGTGTAATCCTCATACCAAAAATTTGGTTAGTTGCACCCAAATCCTTCATAGCAAATGACCTGGCTAATTTCTGTTTAAGATCATTTATATGTTGCATGTTAGACCCAGCAACAAGCATGTCATCAACATAAAGCAATAGGATAATATAACTGCCATTATCCAATCTCTTAAAATATACACAATGATTAGAATGACATCTATGATAACCGTGTTCAGCCATGAAACTATCAAATTTTAAATACCATTGTCAGGGTGCTTGCTTTAGGCCATACAAACTTTTCTTCAACCTGCACACCAAGTTCTCCTTACCTTTGACCTCATATCCCTATGGTTGCAACATGTAAATTTCCTCCTCCAAATCTCCATGGAGAAAAGCTATTTTGACATCTCATTGTTCAAGATGTAACTCATCTGTAGCCACAAGACTAAGTACAGTTCTAATTGAAGTCATTTTTACAACTGGAGAAAATATTTCATCATAATCTATACCCTTTTTCTATGCAAAACCTTTTACCACAAGTCTGGCCTTATATATTTTCTGAACTCCTTCCTCCTCCTTTAGCTAATAAACCCAATTGTTAGGCAAGGCTATTTTTTCTACAGGTAAAGGGACTAAGTCTCAAGTCTTATTTTTCATCGAGGAGTCCATCTCCTCTTTCATGCCTAGCTCCCACTATTGTTTGGCATCCATCTGCATTGCTTCTTCATATTCCTCTGGTTCACCAGAATCAGTTAATAAAATAGAATACAAAGAAGGAGAAAATATTTCAGGGGGTCCACTTGACCTCGTAGAATGTCTAACACTTGCAGGGGTTTGTGGGACAATCTATTGTTGTTGAGCATCAAGTACCTGTGGCATTTCATTTTCAGGAATCTCATCCAACACCACGTATTCTTGTTTGTCCTGCTCATGATTCTTTTCCTGCATCTGCTCTTTATAGATAACCTTCTCATTGAATATAACATCTCTGCTTCTAATTATTTTCTTATTTTAAAAATCCCATAATTGATAACCATATTCATCTATCCCATACCCAATGAAGGTACATTTTTGAGATTTAGCATCAAGCTTGGTTCTGTTTTCTTTATCAATATGGACAAAAGCTTCACAACCAAAGGTTTTCAGAAAATAATAATTTACCTTTTTACCAGTCTATTCCTCCTCTAGAATACCACCATCCAAAGGGGTTGAAGGTCTTCTATTTATTTAATAGACAGTAGTATGTACAACATCTGCCCAAAAATGTAAGGGCAATCCAGCATGCAATCTCATGTTCCTCACATGTTCCATGATAGTCCTATTCATTCTCTCTGACACACCATTTTCCTGTGGAGTTTTTGGAATTATCTTCTGCTTTCCAATCCCATTTAAGGAGCAATAATCTTCAAATGCTTTGTTGCAATACTCACCTCCATTATCCGATCTAAGAGACTTCAACTTTTTTCCTATCTCATTCTCAACCAAAGCTTTCCATTTCTTAAAAGTTTCAAAAAACATCTAATTTTTGTTTTAGGAAATATACTCATCTTTTTCTGGTTGAGTGATCAATAAAAATAACATAATAAAAAGAGCCACCAAGAGATGATACCTGAGCCAGTCCCCATACATCTGAATGCACAAGCTCTAACTTCTCACTCTTCTTCTCTTTCCCAACCTTGACAAATTTGACTCTTTTCCGTTTACCATAAACATAGTTTTCATAGAACTCTAAATCAATCTTCTTTAGTCTTGGCAATAGATTTTTGGAGTGAAGGATTTTCATCCCTTTCTCACTCATGTGCCCAAGCCTATGGTGCCACATTATCGAATATGTTCTTGCAACGTCTATTGTTGATGTCCCTGTAGTAACTTTATTTGTAGCAACTAGGGTAGAGTAAGTGTTACCAATACATAGATATAATGTGCCTACCTTCGCACCTTTAGCTACTACTAATGATCCTTTACTGACCTTCCAGATACTATCTAAGAAGGTAACTATACAACCTTCACTACCTAGTTGCCCTGCAGAAATTAAATTTCTTCTTAAATTAGGAACATGTCTTACCTCCTACAGAAACCAGTCATTTCCATTCTGCAACTTGATCTTTATCTTTCCTTTTCCAACAATTTGACAGGGCTCATCATCACCCAAATATACCTGTCCAAAATCACCTTGAACATAATCTAGAAAATATTTTCTATGGGATGTAGCATGAAATGAAGCCCCAGAATCTATTACCCAGGAATCATTAACATTATCCAAACATAAGGTTAAAGCTCTTGTAAAGTATTACTTGCAATATTAGCTTCCTTACTGTCATTTTCATTTTTGTCTCCTTCTTTGTTTTTCTGAGACCAACAGTCTTTCTTTAGATGACCAGGCTTTCCACAGTACCAGCAATATTTTTTTCCTCTAGAATGAGAGCGTCCTTTCTTTGACTTCCCTCATGACTTCTCATTCCAAGGGCCTTTTCCTCTTTCCTTTGATCTTCCTTTGTTCTCCACATTCAAAACACTACTTGATGATGTTGGAGTCTCACCTGTGCTTTTCCTTCGCATTTCCTCACTTAGGTTAACACCAACAATATCATCAAATATCAAAGTACTTTTACCAGAGACAGAGTTACTTATAGCCATAACCAAGCTATTCCAACTTTCTGGCAAAGAACATAAAATCAAGAGAGCCCTAACCTCTTCTACAAAGGTAATTTTTACCGAAGACAATTGACTAGTAATTGTATTAAATTCATTTAAGTGCTCCGCTATAGATCCTCCCTCACTCATTTTCAAATTAAACAAATGCTTCATAAGAAATACCTTATTCAAAGTCGAGGGTTTCTCATACAACCTAGCCAATGTCGCCATCAAATCTATAGTCATTTTTGCTTCTGCTATATTGAATGCTACAGACGGTGCAAGGCACAATTGAATGGATCCCAGTACCTTTCTATCTAAAATGTCCCACTCTTCATTTGACATTGTGGTCGCTTTCTTTGCCTTTCCTTGCAATGACCACCACAAATCCTTTTGATACAGGTAATCCTCCATCTGCATTTTCCATAACTGATAATTCAGGCCGTTAAAATTTTTGACCTTGAATTGGAATCCTCCATTGCTCCCACTCAAATCTGAAAGTCCTGCCAATTTATAGAAAACCTCGCTCTGATACCAATTGTTAGGGTTTCAAGTAGATCCAAAGTAAATATGAACTAACAATTATATGTAGATTTAAATACAAAAGATAAAGAAAAAAAATAGGACACAGATTACATAGAGATTTAACATGGCTCATCCATAATGGGTTACGTCCACCATACACAACCGTCCAATCTTTCTTGTTATCGAGCAAAAATAGTACATCAACCTTACAATGCCTTAAGCATCCCAGCCGCTTATAACATGCACTTTTAGGGGAACAAACAAAGTCAGCCTTTTTAGGGTTTTATTACAATGTTGGTTTTCATCAACAAAAAAATAGCAAAATTTTTTTTCTCAGGGGCTGCCGCCCCTGAACCCTTTTAACGGGCTACGCCTGCTTTCCTGGGCTTGGTTTGGCCCCAGACTGCGGTGAGGCTACATGCTGAGAGTACAATACTTTGCTGATCAGTCACCACATATCAACACCATGAACATAAGATTCAAGAACCAGCCTTGAGAGTATAGGAGAGATTTGAGCAAAAAAACATGAAGGAATACAAATTGTGAAGTGACTGATTTTGTGTCTCAGACTATTAGAGACAACAAGATTGGAGTTGTTGGGGTGGATATAAGAGAAAAAGTAAAATTGGAAGGTTGGAGGAAGGTAGTAAGGGGTGTGAGGGGTTAGTGCAGACCCTTCCCAAAGCATTGTGGCCCTTGGTGGATCAGATTGACCATTATTAATATTATTGTCCTAAATTGAGCCTATGACTATCCTAAAAGATTAGTGGACTGAGATCTTATGAATAATATGTAAAGAGTGGGATTGGTGAGTGGGAAACAATTGGGAAAGGTGTGTGGAGACATTTAGTGACCCTTAGAGGTGCTAGAAAGTCCTAGTGGGAGGAGAGGACCCCATTTCTCATGGCTATCCTAAGGATAGTAAACCTACAATAAATGTTGTTGAATCCCTTAGGGTGGATGGGGGGTGTAGAAAGGTCAAGAAAGAAGAGTCTTCAAGGGGGTTGTGTATGTGTTTGAGAGAAGTCTTAAACATTGTGAGTTGGTATTTGATGAAGAGAAGGAGTCTTATTTAAGGGGCAATCCTAGTTGAGTAACAATGTGAAGTTTGAGAGTGTTTGTGAGTTGTGGAACAAGATTGTGGGTTCAAGAAGGTTAGATATGTGTGGAAGGATATGTGAGTGTGGCCAATCTTTCTCCCAAAAAAACTCAACCAATTAGGGAGATCTTTCTCCCAACTCACTTATTCAAACAAGGTGATTACCCTTCCCAAACTTCAAGAGCCCTCACAAGGCCACTAGGTATTCACAAGGTTTACACATCCCAACAATGCACTCATTCTTCCTAATCCTCATTCAACCATTAATAACATTATTTTAGTCTTACTAAACTTTTCCAAGGCCAACTTGAGGCTCTCCACTTCCTAATTCACACCAAACCCCGAAATCCTACTCACACAAGGATACCTCCTAAAGGACTCCTAATTGCTTATAGACACAACTTCCAATGCCAAGTAGGAACACACCAACCCAAGGGTCTTCATAAAAAAATAAAGGAGACTCCTCCATATTGAAAAACCACCATTTTTTACCCTCCCTTCCACCCAAAAGTCTCAAGAAGACCTACTGCTACAATTTTGCCTTTCTATGAAAGTCATACACATTTAGGACAATCATAAGAAACCAAGTCATTTCCTCATTCTAATGCCTCTAGAAACCTTCAAACGCTTCTCAAAACATCCACACACCTTTCCCAATCATAAACTGATCATCAAACCCATTCAATACATCATACTCATAAAATATCACTCAAACAACTCTCTTGGCCAGCCACATCCCCACTTTAGGATAATCATAGAATGATGAGTTTCTTGGCCATCCAAGGGCTACAATGACTTCTCTTGGGTCTGCACTAACCCCACACATACTCCCAAATACTCACCGACCCTTGGAGATTCATCTTTTGCAAATTCACCACTCTAACACATCAATTCCACCTCCTCAATGTACTCTTGCAAACCCACACTCCATGAGTATGCCCCAAGTGAACTTCCATGAAGAACCACAACTGTCCATCTAGGTATCATTTGTTTTCTTAGTTTTTTGGGAGAATTTCTATTTATTGCCCAAAAACTAAAAACCTAGGGCGAGTACGATTGTGAAGCGTTTGTGAAGAACAAGGATATTAGGAAGTTTAAGAATCACTTCCAATGCTTGAATCATGTCTCATAGGATGTAAGAAGGCATTGTGTATGGGTGGTTTGGGTTTGTGCCATATTGTTGGTGTATTTCCTTTGTAAGGGTATGTATATCCTATTGGGAATTAGGGCTATAGGAAGGAAGGTCACATTGAAAGCATGCGTTGTCAACCAATGACTTGTCGAGTCATTTGAGAAGGGTAAAGTGAGTAAGTCCCTTGGAGAGTGTGTATGTGTGTTGGGATTGGGTATTCTTGTTGGCAATTGACACTCAATTGGTTAGTTTCACTATGTTGTCATTGATGGCAACATGGTATCTTTTTTTGGCTTCATATTTTGGTTCACTTGTGTATCGACAGGCACTTCACAGGTACCGACACTGGCATGATAGAAGGATTTCTTAGGTTACTGATAATGCAGGCTGACAAGGTTTAGAATAAGGTTATCGGTATTGGAGGCCGACATCTCTTGGATCAGGTATGGAGAATTATTTTTGATATTCATGTATTTATGTTATCTAGCCAACATGTATATTGATATTATAATTATCTTTGTAAGCCGACATAAGACATGCTAAGTTGTATAGGGTATATAGGTTAGTTAGATTAGATCATTTAGATATTGTAATTGTAATGGATATGTGGATGTGAAATGATGTGAAATATATCAGAGAGATCATGTATGTGAGGATATTTATGTAAGGGTTATTCCGGTAAAGGGTTTAGGGTTTCAGATCGGAACAAACAGAGCTTAAATAGAACTGTATTCTGGCATAGAAGATGCTATCTTAGCAGTTCACACACTTCTCTGGATTGTAGTATGGATTTATATGTAGTTAGTGAGGCTCCCTTTGTGATTGAGTAGTGTGCTCTAGGCTGTAAGCCTTCCTGCAAGTGCAGGCCCCTATATTTTGTAATATCTCTTCATATGGCCAGTGGATTGATATTGTGGGACACAAACCCCACCATGGTTTTTCCTCTTTGAGGTTTTCCATGTATAATTCTATGTGTTATGGTTCTCATTATGTGATTGGCTAAAATTGGTTGCTTTACTTCTTTCAATTCTGTATTTACTGGTATACCAGTTGGTGTATGTATGTTTTAAATAGGCTAAAATTGATCATTTTGGTATAACACTGATTCAACCCCCCTCTCAGTGTTATTGGATTCCAACAATTGGTATCAGAACCTTATGCCTTAGAGGAAGTTTAATAGCTTGAGGAGGATCTTGAATCTAGAATCCATGGATATGGGTTTGGAAAAACAACTTGAGATGGCACTTGAAGATTATGATGGTGAAAGGTTGAAGAACTTAAAGCTACAAGATGAATTGAATTCTGCTAAGGAATTCATTCTTGTCCTACAAGAGAGGATGCCATTTGTTCAAGCTAGGAGGAAGGAACTTTTTCAAAATCAGGATGATGAAGAGAAAGATGCACTTAAGGAACAGTATTAGAAATTGAGTCAGGAGAACATGGTTATGAAAAATAAAATGCAAGCTATAACTATGAGAATGTCTAAGGAGATTGAGGACCAGAAGAAAAAGGAAGACAATCTTGTTGTATCCCTGAAGAACAAATTTGAAGAATGTGGTAGGTTGGTTCATGAGAATGATATGTTGAGAACATATTTAGTACAATCTGAGAGTAATGAACAAGAGCTTGAGAGACAAATGATAATTTTGAGAGATGATCTAACTACTACAAGTGAGTATAAAGATACATTCAAGATTAGTTCAACATATCTAGGTGAGTTTTTGAAGAGACAAAGGTAGACTAGAGATTCCAGTGGACTTGGATTTGAGCAAGGACAGAGTTCCGGTACTGCTAATGAAGATCAAAACCATAAGGCACTGGTATGACAGTTTAATGCTTATAAATTTAATGGTAGCTATTTTGTTTGCAATAGATTTGGTCACATGGCTAGGCAATGTAGAAACAGAGCAAATCAGAAACTTGATTCTACTCCTGGTCAATGTTCAAATGTAATAAGTATGGTCATACGACAAAATATTGTAGAATGAATGTTAAATGCTATGCATGTGGAAAATTTGGACATATGGCTAATTAGTGTAGGTCAAACAATTATACCGGTTTTAGCAAAGCAATTCAAAAGAACAATGTTATATGTTATGCATGTAATGAAGTTGGACATATTGCTAAATTTTGTAGAAGCAAAATTCCATCGGTTGGTAATGGAGGATAAAATGAGAAAGGGAAAGAGAAGGTTAATGAAATCTGGAAAGATCATACCCAGAGATGGGTCAGGAAGATTGAAGAGCAATCAACAGATGGGAATGCATTGGTTACTTATCCGACATAAGAGGTTGCTCCTACATCGATAGGTAGCTCATCCAAAAATTGAGGCAAATGCCTTAGGGGTAGGAAAAATTCACGAAGATGTTGCATATGCCCCGGGAAAAGGTTCTAGAAGATGTTCTAGACATTGGAGATGCTTATTTGACATGGATATGTTTTTTTTGAGATTCGGTATCTTTCACTGAAAGTCATTGATGTCAGTGAAAGATTAGGGTTTTTCTTGAAGGATAAAAGGTTGAATTCACTTCATTTTTGATCACCTTGCATTTAGAAGTGATTCAGTGTGATTAAGAGTGATTAAGAGTGATCAAAGGTGATTCAGTACGATCAGATATCTTCTTGAGCGATTTCATCGGCGACTGAAAGAGTTTGTTAAGGGTTTCACCGGAAGTGATTAACATGTATTTATCTTTAATCATGGAAGCAGGATAATCATCTGTTCCTATCTTTTTTGCAAACCCAACTGTTGTTGAGGTCAAGGATTGTCCCACACCCATTTTCAAGTAGTATCCGCATGTGGCTATCCTGGAAGATTTGGTTGGAGCATTTTCCCATGTTCTAGAGGGAGTTGTGTATGTCAAAGATGTTAGGGCATACATACACTGTCACATTGAGGATTTGGGGACATCTGATATAAAGAGAATGTACATGAGTGAGCTTATGGGAGATTCTGGAAAGATCAAACTGACATACAAGAACATTGAAAGCTTAGGGTTTACCAACATTCTGGACATTCCATAATTCGAAGATAAAATAGTTAGGTATGTTTTAAGAAGAGTACATGAGAGTTTATCTAGTTGGATATACCTTACAAGATCACCAAGGAAGCCATCGGAGTAATCACTAGTTTACCACGAGTTGGGCAACATCTAGATAAGAAGGTCTCTATGATTATTTCAACAAAATAATTGGTGCAACATCAAACAAGAGATCTATGAGAGTCAACACTATTACCAAAACAAACATCATATTTAGTAGCATGATCATCGGTTATAAGGTAACTCAGTCAAACCGACAAAATTTTGTTTCTAGCTCCTGCATTTTCATAGCTTATAAGATGATGAGAGAATGAGAAATTGGATCTATGTGGTTGGATGTTAGATGAATTATTAATAAACCTAGGAAAGATTAAAGGTGAAAAGAAAGGGACTTTCTGGTATGCCAACTTAATTGTCTACTTAATGTTATTTTTCATGAATGACACTCTCAGTTTTGGGAAAAGGCAATAGGCATTTGACATCTCGGTAGGGAGACATTGAAATAGTCAATTGATACATTAGGAAGTCAGAGAGATGACAAAGTATGGGGATATTTTAAGGGATTCCAAAAGTCTATGAAATCTAGGGAAAGGGTTTCTAAGCATTTTGTTGAGAAATACTCAACAGACATATGCTTCATGGTGAAGAAAGATGAAACACTCATGGAAGTGGTCAAACCCTGAAAGATTTGGATTGAGGAAATGGGCTATGAAGTTGATACATAAATCCTTTATGCGTATGCAAAGATGTTGATTGATGCACCTGTTGATGAAGTTGAGAAGCCCTATGGTACTGCAAAACAAAAGACATAAGAGGTTGAAATAGAGTTCAATTGGAAGAAGAGAGAGAATCCAGAAGGAAAGGCAAGAAAGTTTGTTGAGAAGGTCTCACAGGACATAAATGCATTAATTGATGCTGTCTCGGAGAAAGGCAGGAAGAGGAAAGAACCATAAGTGTTCATTGATTCTATTACAACTGAGTCTGAATCTAAGGATGATACACCCCTGACATTCAAAAGGGTTATAAGGAATAAAATAGAGGAAACCAAGGTAGAGGCTAAAAAGAAACCGGCCAGGAAAGTTACATTCAAGTTACCAACACAAAAGAAAGTACCAAAAGTAACACCTTTAGCTCCATCCGGTACTGCAAAAAGGAAGAAGATGAATGACACTGATAGGACAATTTTTTTAGGGTTTCAAGCAGATCCGAAGCAAATATGAACTAACAATTATATGTAGATTTAAATACAAAAGATAAAGAAATAAAATAGGACACAGATAACACAGAGATTTAATGTGGTTCACCCAGAATGGGTTACGTCCACCATACACAACTGTCCAATCTTTCTTATTATCTAGCAAAAATAGTACATCAACCTTACAATGCCTTAAGCATCCCAGCCGCTTATAACATGTGTTTTTAGGGCAACAAACAAAGTCGTCCTTTTTTAGGGTTTTATTACAATGTCAGTTTTCATCAACGAAAAATGGCAAATTTTTTTTTCTCGGGGGCTGCCGCCCTCAAACTCCTACTCAGGGCTTGGCCCGACCTTGGACCCTAGCGAGGATACGTGCTGAGTGTATAGTACTTTGCTAATCAGTCACCACATTTCAACAATCTCCCACTTGGAGACTGATCAGGCTCCACATTGAACAATCTCCCACTTGGAGACTGATACTACATGACACCACTGTACATGCAACATCCGCTGGATAAAACACTAGGACTTGACTGGTATAAATTTCACAATTATCAATCAAGAAGACCAATAGAAACTGATGAAGAAATTAGCTTCTCCTATGGAACTGCCTTTGTGAACATATCGGTAGGATTCTCACTTGTGTGAATCTTCTTAAGCCATAACTGACCCTCCTCCAAAATAGTCCGGATGAAGTGGTAGCTGAGCTGAATGTGCTTTGTCCTTGAATGAAAAGTAGAGTTCTTCGCAAGATGAATGGCACTCTGGCTATCAGTATACAATGGGCTATCCTCTTGTGTCTGACCCAATTCCTCTAGAAAACATTGCAACCAAATCATCTCCTTGCTGGCTTCTATAGCAACAACATACTTAGCTTCAATGGTTGAAAGTGCAACAACCTTTTGCAGCCTAGAAATCCAACTGACTGTAGTTCCTCCTATAGTAAAAACATACCCTGTAGTACTCCTCCATGAATCAATATCACCTGCCAAATCAGAGTCAACAAATCCACTTAGAGAAGCATTAGATCCTTTGAAACATAATGCCTTCGTAGTAGTTCCTTTCAAATACCGAAGAATCCATTTCATAGCATTCCAATGTTCCATACCTGGATTACTCATAAACCTCCTCACAACTTCCATTGCATGTGCAATATCTAGCCTTGTGCATACCATTGCATACATCAGACTGCCAACAGTTGATGAATACAGGATGTTAGACATTTTATTAACCTCTTTCTGTGCCTTTGGGCACATCTCCTTAGTCAATTTGAAATGACTAGCCAAAGGTGTACTAACTGCTTTTGCATCCTGCATGTTAAATCTTTTAAACACCTTCTTTATATACTCACTTTGGGACAAATTCAAGGTTTTATTTTTCCTGTCCCGTGTAATCCTCATACCAAGAATTTGCTTAGCTGCACCCAAATCCTTCATAGCAAATGACCTGGCTAATTTCTGTTTAAGATCATTTATATGTTGCATGTTAGACCCAGTAACAAGCATGTCATCAACATAAAGCAACAGGATAATATAACTGCCATTATCAAATCTCTTAAAATATACACAATGATCAGAATGACATCTATGATAACCGTGTTTAGCCACTAAACTATTGAATTTTAAATACCATTGTCGGGGTGCTTGCTTTAGGCCATACAGACTTTTCTTCAACCTGCACACCAAGTTCTCCTTATCTTTGACCTCATATCCCTGTGGTTGCAACATGTAATTTCCTCCTCCAAATCTCCATGGAGAAAAGCTGTTTTGACATCTAATTGTTCAAGATGTAAATCATCTGCAGCCACAAGGCTAAGTACAATTCTAATTGAAGTTATTTTTACAACTGGAGAAAATATTTCATCATAATCTATACCCTTTTTCTGTGCAAAACCTTTTACCACAAGTCTGGCCTTATATCTTTTTTGACCTCCTTCCTCCTCCTTCAGCCGATAAACCCATTTGTTAGGCAAGGCTCTTTTTTCTGCAGGTAAAGGGACTAAGTCCCAAGTCTTATTTTTCATCAAGGAGTCCATCTCCTCTTTCATGCCTAGCTCCCACTGTTGTTTGGCATCTACTTGCATTGCTTCTTCATATTCTTCTGGTTCACCAGAATCCATTAATAAAATATAATACAAAAATATTTCATGGGGTTTACTTGTCCTTGTAGAATGTCTAACACTTGTAGGAGTTTGTGGGACAATCTGTTGTTGCTGAGCATCAGGTACCTATGGCATTTCATTTTCAGGAATCTCATCCAACACCACATATTCTTGTTTGTCCTGTTCATGCTTCTTTTCCTACATCTGTTCTTTATACATAACCTTCTCATTGAATATAACATCTCTACTTCTAATTATTTTCTTATTTTCAAAAACCCATAACCGATAGCCATATTCATCTATCCCATATCCAATGAAGGTACATTTCTGAGATTTAGCTTCAAGCTTGGTTCTATTTTGTTTATCAACATGGACAAAAGCTTCGCAACCTAAAGTTTTTAGAAAAGAATAATTTACCTTTTTACTAGTCCATTCCTCCTCTGGAATACCACCATCCAAAGGGGTTGAAGGTCCTCTATTTATCAAATAGATAGTAGTATGTACAACATCTGCCCAAAAATGTAATGGCAATCCAAAATGCAATCTCATGCTCCTCGCACGTTCCATGATAGTCCTATTCATTCTCTCTGACACACCATTTTCTTGTGGAGTTCCTAGAACTATCTTCTACTTTCGAATCCTATTTAAGGACCAGTAATCTTCAAATGCTTTGCTGCAATACTCACCTCCATTATCCGATTTGAGACACTTCAACTTTTTTCCTGTCTCATTCTCAACCAAAGCTTTCCATTTCTTAAAAGTTTGAAAAATATATGATTTTTGTTTTAGGAAATATAACCATGTTTTTCTAGTTGAGTCATCAATAAAAATAACATAATAACAAGAGCCACCAAGAGATGATACTTGAGCCAGTCCCCATACATTTGAATGTACAAGCTCTAACTTCTCACTCTTCTTCTCTTTCCCAACCTTGAGAAATCTGACTCTTTTCTATTTACCATAAACACAGTTTTCACATAGCTCTAAATCAATCTTCTTTAGTCCTGGAAATAGATTTTTGGAGTGAAGGATTTTCATCCCTTTCTCACTCATGTGCACAAGCCTATGGTGCCACATTATCGAATTTGTTCTTGCAACATTTATTGTTGTTGTCCATGCAGTAACTTTATCCGTAGCAGCTAAGGTAGAGTAAGTGTTGCCAGTACATAGATATAATGTGCCTACCTTTGCACCTTTAGCTACTACTAATGATCCTTTAGTGACCTTCCACACACTATCTAAGAAGGTAACTATGTAGCCTTCACTACCTAGTTGCCTTGCAGAAATTAAATTTTTTCTTAAATTAGGAACATGTCTTACCTCCTGCAGAAACTAGTCATTACCATTCTGCAACTTGATCTTTATCTTTCCTTTTCCAACAATTTGACAGGGCTCATCATCACCCAAATATACCTGTCCAAAATCACCTTGAACATAATCTAGAAAATATTTTCTATGGGGTGTGGCATGAAATGAAGCCCTAGAATCTATTACCCAGGAATCATTAACATTATCCAAACATAAGATTAAAGCATCTTTTAAAGTATTACTTGCAATATTAGCTTCCTTACTGTCATTTTCATTTTTGTCTTCTTCTTTATTTTTCCAAGACCAACAGTCTTTCTTTAGATGACCAGGCTCTCCGCAGTACCAGGAATCTTTCTTTCTTCTAGATTGAGAGTGTCCTTTCTTTGACTTCCCTAGTGACTTCTCATTCCTAGGGCCTTTTCCTCTTTCCTTTGATCTTCCTCTGTTCTCCACATTCAAAACACTACTCGGTGATGTTGGAGTCTCACGTGTACTTTTCCTTCGCATTTCCTCACTTAGGATAACACCAACAATATCATCAAATACCAAAGTCTTTTTACCAGAGACAGAGTTACTTACAGCCATAACCAAGCTATTCCAACTTTCTGGCAAAGAACATAAAATCAAGAGAGCCCTAACCTCTTCTGAAAAGGTAATTTTTACCGAAGACAATTGACTGGTAATTGTATTAAATTCATTTAAGTGCTCCGCTACAGATCCTCCCTCACTCATTTTCAAATTAAACAAACGCTTCATAAGAAATACCTTATTCAAAGCCGAGGGTTTCTCATACAACTTAGCCAATGTTGCCATCAAATCTACAACCATTTTTGCTTCTGTTATATTGAATGCTACAGACGATGCAAGGTACAATCAAATGGATCCCAGTGCCTTTCTATCTAAAATGTCTCACTCTTCATCTGACATTGTGGTCAGTTTTTTTGCCTTTCCTTCCAATGGCCACCACAAATCCTTTTGATACAGGTAATCCTCCATCTGCATTTTCCATAACTGATAATTCTGGCCGTTAAACTTTTCAACCTTGAATTTGGAATCCTCCATTGCTCCCACTCAAATATGAAAGTCCTGCCAATTTATAGAAAACCTTGCTCTGATACCAATTGTTAGGGTTTCAAGCAGATCCAAAGCAAATATGAACTAACAATTATATGTAAATTTAAATACAAAAGATAAAGATGTAAAACAGGACACAGATAACATAAAGATTTAACGTGGTTCACCCAGAATGGGTTACGTCCACCATACACAGCTGTCCAATCTTTCTTATTATCTAGCAAAAATAGTACATCAACCTTACAATGCCTTAAGCATCCCAGCCGCTTATAACATGCGTTTTTAGGGCAACAAACAAAGTCGGCCTTTTTTAGGGTTTTATTACAATGTCGGTTTTCATCAACGAAAAATGGTAAAATTTTTTTTGCTTGGGGGCTAGCACCCTCGAACCCCTGGCCGGGGCTCGGCCTGGCCTCAGACCTTGGTGAGGATACGTGCTGAGTGTACAGTACTTTGCTAATCAGTCGCCACATTTCAACAAATTCAATCTGGTAATGTAACTATCATTCCACAAGAAACTTGTGTAGAGTTAGTAGAAGAAATAACTAAGGATGGCATGTTAAAGAATGTATAGTTTTACTATGATCGTTTAGATAATGATGAACTAAGAGAGTTAGAGGAAGCAATATTGTTATATTTGGAAATTTATAAGAAAGCCTTGATAGAAATTCAAGATCAAATACTGATAGAATTATATAATATGTTAGATGCTAGGAGACTATCAGTAATGCAAGAAGACAAGCACATAAAAATTCAAGAGTTGTTATTTGTTTGTATTTCTATTACTCCAAAAGAAATGGATAGGACACTTGAGGTGGCAGATAGAAAATTATTTAACAACAAACATAGAATAACCAGTTTGATGCTAGGAAGGGTAAATGAGATAATAAAGGAAACCCACAAGGCATGGGTTAAATTATTTGAAGAGAAACGAGGTTTGTTTACTTCACCAGAATCTAAAATAGACATTGCAGACATCCCGATTGAAGGAAAAGGAAAGGGTATTATGGGTACTTCACCCTCAATTTTGAAAAACATTAAGATAGTGGAAATTAAGCCCCTGATAGATAAAAATGTATAGGCAAATATTAAGATACTGACAAATATAGAGAGTGAAAAGGTTGATAATGTACATGATACTAATGTTGAGGACAATAGTCCTCTAGATACAAATTTATAGGTTGAGGCTACAGTTCCTACAAATGAATTGACAGTTTCAAAGATTGCACCAAGTGGCGAAGCCACTAGTGCAAGTGAGGAAGCTATAAAGGATAAATCATTAGAAGAAAAGAAAGGGGAATCTGATAGGGAATCGATAGTAGGTCCATCATTGTTGTCAATTGACACCTCACAGGTTGTAAAGAGAAACATAAACAAGATGAGTCCCACTGAACTCATGATGATGGTTGCACAAAAAATGATGGAGGGATCTATGGACAAAGGGATTATTGATCAATCTATCACTGTTTTACATAGACTAGTCCCAAAGTGCAAAATTGATAGGGAAGAGAGCCCATATGGCAAGCTTAAGACAATTACTGAGCACATTTCAAAGGATTTCCAATCCTTGCAACAAATTTCAAACCGACAAGCACTGCAGAGGTTCACATAGGCTAAAAGAGCCGCATATTATCAGATGATTGAATTTGAGAGGAATAAAATTGATGAGAAGTTGAAATTAATAGACATTTCTTTAAAGAAGTGTACAAATATTTACAGGGTATGTTGTAACACAAATGTACTTACAGTTAATGTGGATAAGAAGATTAAGGAATTTTAGGAGAAAATTGCAAGTATAGATAATTCTTTTGATGGATTGACTTCATTGACTACATCCATTGATAGTCAAATTTTGGTTTTCGAAGCTTAAATTTATGCTCTTGAGAGAGAAAAAGGCAAAATCATAAGAAGAGCCAAAAGTCTGAGAGGTTGGGTGAGTCCCCGGTTGGATACACTTAGTGTACATAAGAAGGAGTGTATAGATCTAGTTGGAAAGCCCACACTAACAAAGATAAAAGAGGAGTCCTTTTCCCATATGCTAAATGGACTTGTATCTATTTATAGCACTTTCAAATCTAGTTGGGATACTTATCTTGAGCTATTGGAGAAGGCATATCTAGAAATTTTCAAATTTGTTAAGCTCCTGTAAGATATTTTTGGGATACTCATTTTACATTTTTGGATCTTTGACATTCTTTTTAGAATTTTTGATGGCATTGATGTCAAAGAGAGAGTGATATAGTTGTGAAATGAAGAAAGGGAGTTATATACATTAGGGGGAGAATATAGATGGAAAAGTATGGAAGTATGGAGTATTTTGTATTGAAGAATATTTAGCTCAGGGGGAGCAGGCAAGATGAAACTGACAGATAAAACCTTGACCATTTTTCACATGAGTGTTGCCATCAATGCCAAAGGGGGAGATTGTTGGAAATTGACACTCAATTGGTTGGTTTCACTATGTTGTCATTGATGGAAACATGGTATCTTGTTACGACTTCATGTTTTGGTTCACTCATGTACCAACAAGCACTTCACAGGCACCGACACTGATAGGATGGAAGGATTTCTCAAGTTACTAATAATGAAGGCTGACAAGGTTTAGAATAAGGTTATCGGTATTGGAGGCTGACATCTCTTGGATCCGACATCAACAATTGTTTTTGATATTCATGTATTTATGTTATCTAGCTAACATGTATTATGATATTGTAATTATCTTTGTAAGCCGACATAAGGCATGATAAGTTGTATAGAGTATATAGGTCAGTTGGATTAGATCATTTTGATATTGCAATTGTAATTGTAATGGTAATGGATATGTAGATGTGATATGATACAAAATATTTCAGAGAGATCATGTATGTGAGGATATTTAAGGGTTATTCTAGTAAAGTGTTTATGGTTTCAGAATGGAACAGACAAAGCTTAATCAGAACTGTATTTTGGCATAGAAGATGCTATCTTAGTAGTTCACACACTTGTCAAGATTGTAGTCTAGAATTATATGTAGTTAGTGAGGCTCCCTTTGTGATTGAGCAGTGTGCTCTAGGCTGTAAGCCTTCATGCAAGTCCAGGCCACTATATTTTGTAATATCTCTTCATATGACCAGTGGATTGATATTGTGGGTCACAAATCCCACTATGGTTTTTCCTCTTTGAGGCTTTCCACATATAATTTTATGTGTTATGGTTCTCATTTATGAAATTGGCTTTTTGGTTGCTTTACTTCTTTCAATTATGTATGTATTGATATACTGGTTGGTGTATGCATGTTTTAATAAGGCTAAAATTGATCATTCTGGTATAACACTGATTCACCCCCCCTCTTAGTGTTATTGGATTCCAACAATTCTACAAAGTTTCCCTATGACTCTGGATCAAAATTCCTTGCTTCAATCACAGTGAAAGTCATGGATCACTTGAAAATTGCTTCCACTTTTACTAAATTTATCACAGTAGTTGGATCTCAAACTGATAAATCTTGATCTTAGCTACTTAATAGACATCTAATCTTTGATGTTAGACTTAGACAACTATTTGGTGTATTTGGTGAGTGCCCTTTTAAAAAGTTAAATGAATATTTGCCTGTATAATCAGCAATATGAATATAAACAAAAAATCTATTTTTTGTAATCAGCAATATGAATATAAAAAACAAAATTTTAATCAAGGGCCTTACCTGTGATGGTCTCTACTAAGTAATTTCTTGTGTTGTTGTTCGTGTTGGCTCTATTGGACCTTGCAATTAAGATTCAATACACATTATTCAATAAGATTAACAGTTGAGCATATTGAAATATTCAAAAGTGTGTTACCCTATTGAGCTTCTCTTTGTTTCAAGAATAGTTTAATATTCTCTACTTAACAAAGCCAACCACATGAAGGTGGAAGCTCATTTGGCCCCTCCCCCCCTAACATCAATCTAAATTCCCCATTAACATATAACATTCATTAATTCTTTCATCCATTAATAAAATATAACATTAATTCATTATCACATAACATTCATTAACACATAACATTTATTAACATTCATTAACATGTAACATTCATCAACATTCATTAACACATCATTCATTAACATTTATTAACACATAATTACATTCATTAAAACATAAAATTCATTCATTAACAAATAATATGATTACAATCATTTATTTATTTATTTATTTTTTGAAGCTAAGGAAAGACAAAGTGGAGCATCATTTTCTTCATCATTTTTCCCCTCTTCAGTTGTTGTGCCCTCTGCTCATGATCTTAATGTATGCCTAGTCCTGTACTTACAACGAGGATGCCTATGCAAAGGGGGGTCCACTGCAATAACAAAGAAATGGGTTAAACTCATAAGATTTTTTATTAGATTTACAAGTATTTCATTAACTAAAAGAACATTACATGGGTGCTCTTTACCTGATGGGGCCACATCATCTTCCTGATCATTTTGTCTAGCCTCATCCTCAACATGCTGAACACCCTCTAAATCTTCTAGATTTGAAACATGAAACGTTACATTAATCAATACACCAATTACAATTAAATTCATTTAAAGGAATAACTGTGGTCCTCTTTACTTGATGGGGGCACATCATGTTCCTGATGTTGTCTACCTTAATCATGCTCCACTTGTTCACCATGCTCTACATGCTCTAAAATAAAAGCAAAAATGGTTACATTAATTACTACACCAATTTCAATTAAATATGTTTAAGTGTATTAATAATTACATAAAAAAAATTGTATAGCACATGAATACCTCCAGTACCGGGATGCACACCATGACCTTCATCATGTGGAGGTTGTGTTCCACCCTTAGCATGATGCATTCCAATTTCATGTACATTGTTATCATTGATTTCTTATTTAAAACAAATATAGTCACTTTATGTTGGAAATTAACATCGAATAAATTATTGCTCAAGTATTCAATTTTAAACAATTTTCATTTAGCTTATTTACTTGTGTGATGGATGCATCAAAATCTTGTGTTTGCCCACTCAATTCTCTTAGGTGTTCAACCATAACTCCATAGCCTTGCTGGAAGGCAATTTTCATGTCATCTTTTGTGGGCACTCAATTGAATTTAGAGCCCTGCATTTTTGCTTAATATCATGAATTTTGCTTCTATTGTTTGATTAAAAAAATTTATTTACAATTTATTATTTCGATGCGATATTTCATTTATTGATACTTACAATTCATGTGGAAAATTTTATATAACCACCAGAGCCAAGTTTGTGTTGCATGTGCTTTTCTAGTCTTGCCTTAGTTGCCTTTGATGTGTCAGAAAACCTATGAAAAGTTTGAAATATGTTAGATTATGTAAATATAAAAAGTAATTAGTACATAATTACATTGTTAATAGTATCACATACCTTCCTTCACCCGATGGTGTATGTCCTTTTCTCTTTTCAACTTTCTCCTTTCCATCCAAAACTAGGTCCTTCCACTCCCTCTTTGGAATCATGGGGGATGCCATACTTTCTGTTCTTCTCTAAATGTGTTCTATATTGGTCTCTCACATACTTTAGATGTGTGCCATCTTTCTGGAGGACCTTGGTTTTTTTGAATGTGTCATTTCTGAACAACACAAACAAATAATTTATGTGTTCATATTTTAATTGTTGATTTTGGGCATTCCCCCTTGTACGTATGGTGGGCCCGAAGATCTCCAATGTAATATAATTTAGATGTTTATTAAAAACATCATTGCCTACAAAAAAATCATGGAATCATTAGTCCAAAATGAGTGATCAATAAGTAAATTACAATCACACTATATATAATAATAATTTTAAAGTACCTAGAACCTTCTCTATCTTAATGGGAACAAGATCATCGGTCACCACAAATGTGATTGAAAATGTTCTCGTACTAGTAATATGGGAAGATCCAAGAAATGCTGCTAAAATATCACCACTAGGCCTCTGTATCCTCAAGTACATGTCCTGCTGCACATGTTGGTGCAGTACTCGATGCCTACATGTTGTGTTGCTGGCATTGCAGTCAACAATATAGGTGTGGATGATGGGGTTGGATGAGGTGGTGTATGCATAGGAACATGGACAATACCTATAGATTAATACATTAAATATATACTACATTAAATATATGAGCAATAGCACATTAACAGAAGGACATGAACATGTAAAAATATGAGTTGGTGTATGCACATAACATGGTCATCACCTAAACTACTTGGAGTACCCTGATCATGGCCACCAACTTTATGAGGATGCAAAAATTCCTATAAAAACAACACGTACATATTTTAGTTCATGACATAAAAGAGTATAAAATATAAACCATGAATGAACTTATGTTATAATTAAAGATTTCATGACTGCTTACTTGCATGTTTGTGCTCTCTCTATCAATTGTTTCACCCTCTCTTGTATCTCATCAGTTTGAGGGACTATGAATAACAATTTAAGAATTTATTTATTAATTTTTTTTTATGTTTTTCTTATCGTTTCAGAAGGGTTTACATCGCATAATAGTGAGTCCACCTTTGTATCGATGTTCTCAGCTACTGTAGGTGCCTTTCCCTGAACATCCTTCAGTGACAAGAATATTAGTAACATTATCAAAATTAATCCAAACCCTAAAGAAAAGAACATAATAATATAACATTTTTCTTGTATCTAATTTGTACAATTATAGTAAGTTTTACCTGCTCCGTAGAAGTGCCCAGCTACATCCCAATCTGTGTTATGTGTCGAATCAATGCCGCGCTGTGACAAAAATTAAATATAAAAATGGTATATTGGAGTCATTAATTGGAGGTTGGTTTAAATGGTATATATAAGTACGTACCAGCCCCATGATAGTAACTTTTTTTTTATCTATGTGATTCAAATTGTAATCGATTAGAAGCTCTTCCCCTTCACTTATTGATTTTATTGAATATACGAATACATGGTTTCCCTCACGTGCTTTGAATATGCAATTGGGTTGCTTATTAGTTGACCTAGGTCATGTACTGTTTATAAAACCTGCAATATTCCCTATTTCTTTTGGCCTTCCGTCAATGTACATAGCCACTCTTTTACTTTGATCATTATCTTTTAGCTGTATATAATTTGCTGACAGTGCATACCTATGCATACTTCATGTTTATTGAACCAACTGCATCCAATTTTTGTAATTGTAATAGGGTCCGACATACTCCATCAATTCAAAAACTTTGTTGTAACAAACCTTTATGCTGTCCATGGAAAATAGGACCAAACCATGTAATGATGATGGTGCTATGTGATATATCATCCTGATAACACAAAAATCAGTGTTTATTGGAGGAAGTTCCTTGGGTACCCATTGTTTGTGTAGATGTCTGTAACTCAAGAGCACCTCAATGTCGCCTATGCTCTCATCATCATAAGAACATGACCCCCCTTGAGAAAGAAAAAATTCCATGCATTTATGGAATTTTCTTCTAATATTTTGACTTCTAGTTGATCTCTCTCTTTTAGACCTACTCCATGTCTCACTTTCCTCTTCTCTTCCTTAATTTCCCTCGCTTAAGGAAGACACATTTGACAAATACCTATTTGGTGGTGTTGCTCTGCAAAAAGGATATGTTTGGGGACACAAAACACACATTATCAAACGTTAATGATGTTAGTTATGAATCAGAAACAAAAGACAAAGGAAATCACTATCCTAAGCAAGCATATCAAGAGAGATATCAAACATTTAATAGAAAGCATAGAAAAACAAAGGAATACAATAAAACATCCCCAAATGCCATCCAACATGCTTATAGCTTCTCCTCCCTTGTTCCTCTCCTCTCCAAGTTCCACATGAGTGTAGCTCTCAGTTGTGCACTGCTATGGAAGTCTTATGGAGATTCAAGATTGAAAGATGATTGTGAAAGTATGCAAATGCAAGCTAACAACTATAGAAATATGAGTTAATTAAATGCTATTGTTAATTTTAACCAAAAAGACAAATGTAGATTATGCTAAAATGCTCTCCTAAATTCACTATAACTTAGATGCATGCAATATTTCTGGATTATGGCTAGATGATCTTAGATTCTTGAGGATCCTTGAGGATGTTTGAGGATTCTTAGGGATGCTTGATGATGCTTGGGATTTGTGAGCTCTATTTATAGGTAAAATGGAGCAATGGATGGTTGAGATTGAGTAATCTCAACAAGGATTATGATTGATGGGTTTATGATCCATGTGAGGGTTTTCAACCCAATCTCAAGATGACAAATGTCGTCACGAGATAGGTTGAGAGGAGAGGGAAGAAGCATTAAATGCTTGACATGACTGGAAGTTTAACTTGGGAGGTACGGTTAATGTTGAATTGAATGAATAAAGCCATTATCCAATAAATAATGCCTATCTAATGGATAAACTCTTGTGCAAGAGTTAGTGAGGATAACCATGGTCAAAACAATAAATGCTTGAAGAGACCCATGAGTCAAATTAGAAGGAAGGTCTCTAACCATGTGGGTGAGTTGAGTTAACCATAAATGGTTATGTAAGAGCCATAAATGGTCATGTAAGAGCCATTAGTGGTTTGAAAGACTTTAGGGGCTAGTTTGTTGAACACATAAAGCATTAAATGCTTTTCAAAGACTTTGAGGCTTTGAGAAGTGACTTCAAGTTGCTTAGGAATGTGACAATATTTAGGAAATGGGATTAGGCTAATTAGGAATGATTAGAAGAACTTGGAAAGTGGTTAGAAGAGTCTAGAAGGGGATTTAGGATTGCAAGTGGGTATGGTGGGTGAGGGAAAATAGGATTTTATTTAAAATAAAATTAATTTATTTCAATTGCGGTTGCAACTTGCATTTGTAGGAGAATGCAAGTTGGGGGGATTTTTAAGGATTTAAATAAATCTTTTATTATTTATTTAAAAGAGGAAAGGGGGTTGAATTAGATAAATATGATTTATTCATTTAATTGATTGTGAATCCGGTTTAATGAATTAATTTAAATAAATTGAATAATTTATTTAATTAATAGGAGAAGGGGTTGAGGATGAATTAAATAAATATTAATTTGATTAACTGGCGACTGATGATTTATTAATCAAATAAATAGTAAATATTCATTTAATTAAGTGGACAAACTTATGTGACTACATTTGCCCCTCTTTGAGATGGTGCAGTTCATCACATCATTTTAAAGAAATAAAAATATGCTTGAAGAAATATGCCCCATAAATGTTAATTTAGTGGGTGGTATGCCCCCTCAAGAGATGGGCCAAAAAATTTCAAAAAAATTGGGCGATCTCTCGAAAAAGGATGAAAAGTGGAGGGGAGGTGGAATAGAAGAAATTAGTAATAATGGTGAAAGAATGGGAGAAAACATAGTGAATATGGAGAAAGGGCAAGCCAACGAGTACCCTTAGGTCATGCAAGAGATACAATGCAATGGTAGTGTGTGCTTTTGATTGATACTGTACAATTGATCAAAATTGGTTGGACAATCTGGTGCAATCGGTTAAATTGCCCCAGGTGAGTCAAAGCATGATAGTTGATGTCAATTGTTTGCTTGGACAGGATAAACTCAGAGTAAGTGAATCAAAGTGACCTGCTATGACTTAGACAATTGATGTAATTATCCTATGAAGTCAAGTTATATGAAGCAAAATACTCATTGAGACTTAGATAATTGATGTAATTGTCCATTTTGATTGTGTTTGATTGGTGTGATCAATTGATAGTGTTTGCGTTGTAGGTTGTTTGATGAATCATAGCAGCCCCATTGAGACTAGGTCATTTGTGATAAATGACTATTGTATTCTAGGTTTGCCATGATCAATTACCTATTGAGACCTGAAGATACTTGATCAAAGTATCTGTTGATAGTCTAGGTGTGTGTGAGTCGACGTGCTTGTGTAGACAGAGTAAATGGCTTGATTGGGTTGATGGGACATGATGTAGGGATTATGATGATGCTGGTGATCAAGATAGGGAGGGTGAGGGGGGGATTCAATGTTAGATAGAAGATAGGGAGGACCTAGGACTCATTCCTATGGAAGAAGATTGAAAAAAAGAGTATCCATTGTCATTATTATGTATGAATGATATGCAACTATATGGATGTATGGATGGATGGAATGCAACATAATGCAATATATATAGATGAGATGAAATGATGTTCCATAGAGTATTCATAGTGCCATCATCGAGCATGGTAGTATCATTCTTGGCCGAGGTAGTAGGAACCAAGTTTGGAGCATTTCACCTATAAGCAAGCATTTCAAAGAAGTAAAAGAAAGGGACCCTCCATTCTGGTTCATGTGCAGATGGTCGAGGTATACACTATAGTTAGTAAGTGATAGTGATCCATGAATATATTTTTGCATATTATCACGTAGCTTAGTGAACTTTCCACATAGACACCATTAGTACATGTCCCAGAACTTCATTGGAACAATTCATAGATAATAAACAAAATGATACTTAGGAACTATCCCGACTATTCTAATCACTTGTGGATATCCCAGAGTAGCATAGGAACCTAATATAAATGAATAAATAACTAACAAACTGACCAAGTACTTGATAGCTTAAACAAAATTTTCTTGTCAAATAAAATGTTATCATGTCTTTGTTTTTGGAAGGAAGGATGCATCCTTGTTAAGATAGTTGTGTGTACTTGTGTTGATTGATTGATTTGATAAGTGATCATCATTTTGAGTAGCTCAAAATGTTTGTTTAATGTTTTTTTGCAATGTGTATGTACAAAGGGTTTTATGCGTTGCCATGTTTTTGATTGATTTTTGATGTTTTATGATGTTTTTTGGATTTTGTGAGGGTTTTTGAATGTTTTTGGATTTTGTGAGACAATTTTGAATGAAGAACTCAATGAATCACAAGTAATGTAGAATCCACTTCTATCAATAGGTTAAGAGATTTGCTCCCAGTTTAGACATTACTATGAAAAGCGGGATGCAGGATGCATGAAGTACTAACCCTGATTGTAGATCAATAACAAGCTATGGTTTGAATGATGGATGAATGGATGCAATGAATGTGATCGCAACAAGTCTGAAAGATAATGGAGCCATAGCCTTTACAAATGGCACCTGCTTGCTAGGTTTTCATCATCGCACCTACCCAAGGTGCCACCAGAGTGTTTGTTCACTGTTTGGATGCATGATTTGTCTCTTTACCATTTTGATGTTTTTTGTATTTTATTCAGGACATTTTTCTAAATGTTTTTGGTGTTTTTCTGGTATGCATGATGGAGATTGATTCTCTGTACAACTTATGTATGAAACCATTTGAGGTACATGTTGTTGATCAGATCTGCGAGTGGTTCCCCTTCTAAAGTAGCCAACTAATATGCCCTGGACCCAAATACTATAGTGATAACATATGGACCCAACTAGTTTGACTCAAACTTCCCCTAATGTTCTTTGTTTGGTTGGATATGAGGATTCTCCCTAAGAACAAGATCACCTACCTCAAATGTACAAGGTTTAGCCTGATGATTATAGCTTCTTCTCATGTGTTGCTAATAGGCCTTGAGGTGGTTGTATGCAGCTTGTCGCCTTTCATCAAGTAGTTCCAAGTCTTGAAGATGGGAGACTTAGTATGCTTAATCATCTATCAGATTATGCAAGGAAACCCATAGAGATGATATCTCAACCTCAATAGGAAGGATGGCTTCTGCTCCATAGACCAGTGAGTAAGGAGTTGCGACTATAGGGGTTTGAATGCTAGTTTGATATGTCCATAGCGTTGGGTTTAATTGAACGTGCCAATCATGACTAGCATCATTGACTATCTTTTTGAGGATTCTCAATATATTATTGTTTGATGCTTCAACCTTACCATTGCCTTGTGGGTAACAGGGAGTGGAAAAGTGGTGTTGGATGTGAAACTTCTCACAAAGCTCACAGACATCCTGATTTTTGAAAGGAAGCTCATTATCTATGATGATGGACATGGGTACACCATGTTGGTATTTTGGATATATTGATATGGTTTTGTCATTGATGTCAACACTTATCAACACTGGTCAACTTATCAGCACTTGGAGAATTGGTTATGTTCATCAACAAGCAAGTGACTTATGCATAGTCATCAGTATTTGGTTCATCGACAAGATATATTGTTCACTGACACTTAGAATCACATGGAGAATACTTGGTTATGTCAAAGACATCATTTGGACACTTTGTCTTGGAAATTTATTCATTGGTATATTCGAGTTTGCATATTTGCTATTACTGGCAAATAGGTCCAGGTTATACACCGGCAGGCTTATCTATTCCAGATCAGCATGACATGTCATAGAGATGATTTGTTATTATTGTAAATGCATTGAGAAGACATCATGCATCAGATATTGCTTCTTTGTAATTGATTTTATTGTAATATCTTTTAGTGAGCTGACCTACTCAATTGGTCTTAGGTTAAGGTATAAATGTAAGATCTCATTTGTGAGATTTATGTAGGAATGCAAAAATGATTGTAATAAGGTATATGCGAGAATAAGAAGTTTATACACGCAGACATCATTTGAAGATCAAAGGAAGGTTTTTATGAAGGTATATCAAAGCTGAACCGATACTAAATCTAGGATATGGAGATGCTATTTTGAGTAGTAAATTATCATTGGATTTAATCATCCAATTGTAGTCAGTGTGACTCCCATTTATGATTGAGTAGTGAACTCTAGGGACTTGGCCTTTCTGCATGTGCATACCCCTTATTGTATACACATACTATCTGTAGTAGTATCATCTGATTGTGGGTAAGGTTTCCCACCTTGGTTTTTCCCCTTATAGGGTTTCCATGTTCAAATATTGGTGTTATGTGTTTTGGATGTTACTGTCTTTCTATCTCATGCATTAATCTCTACCGGTACTGCAATTAACTAATAAACTGTCTACCAACATTAAGTTTGGTTTACTAGTATTAAGCATTAAGTTTTGGTTAAGTTAATTTTGTTTGAATTATTTGGACAATTGATTCACATCCCCCCTCTCAGTTGCCTCTAGGACCTAACACACCATACTGGTAGATGATGTAATTAAGGATGAATGAGGTGATCTGCTTGCCAATGACTTGGGTAAGTGGAATGACTTCGATCCATTTTGTGAAGTATTCGGTGGCAGTAATGATAAATTTGTGGCCATTGGATGAAAATGGATGAATTTTACCCACAAGGTCAAGTCCCCATTGACTAAAGGGCCATGGTGTTGTGATTGGTTGCAATTCCTATACTGGTGCATGTATCAGGTCTCTGTGAACTTGGAATTTCTTGCATTTTCTAACAAAATAGTAGGAGTCCTTTTCCATGGATGGCCAATAGTATCCAAAGCGCATGATTTTCTTTGCTAGGGAAGGACCGCTTGAGTGAGCCCCATAAATTCCTTCATGTACCTCTTCCAAGGCCTTTGTTATCTTGTCTTGTTCTAGACATCGAAGGAGAGTACCATCAAGACTTCGCCGGTATAGGGTTTCGACAATGATGGTGTATCGAGTAGTTTGGCGAATGAAGGTTTTGCGTTGGTTATTGGATTGGTGAGGAGGGAGTGTGTGATCATGGAGGTAAGCGAAAAAATCACCGTACCATAGGGATTTGGAACCAACTAGGCGACATCATTTCAGTTTTGAGGATATCATATGCAAGGATCCAAAGCTGTTCTACCAAGAACTCGTAGCGTGTTGAATTTTGTGAAAGATCCAGGAGAGATACAGTTGTAGCCATTGTGTTAGCAACTTGATTCTAATATCTAGGTACTTTCTCAAAGGTGATAGTTGTAAATGATTCTTTGTAACTATCCACCATCCTTTTATATGGCATGATCTTATTATCCTTAGTTTGATACTCATCGGTGACTTGTTGGATGAATAGCTGAGAATCTCCATATACTTGTAGCTCTTTGAGATGCCATTGTATAGCCAATCTGAGTCTTGTGATTAAGGCCTCGTATTCTGCTATATTGTTGGTACATGGAAAAGTGAGCCTATATGACTTCGGGATGCTGTCACCTTGAGGTGTAATGAAAAGAATGCCTGCCACCGAGCCATCTTTAGTATATGAGCCATCAAAGTAGAGTTTCCATGGTTGTGTTGCTGTGATCATGAAGATCTCTTCATCTAGAAAATTTAAAACAAGAGGATGATCACCTGTGAGGGATGCATCGACCAACTAATCTGCAATAACTTGCCCCTTGATAGCCTTGCAGTCCATGTACTCAATGTCAAATTCACTAAGAATCATAACAAATTTGGCCAAGCGGCCCGTCAATGCTGCCTTCCTGAGTAGGTACTTGAGTGGATCAATTTTAGCAATGAGTTGTACCTTGTGTGTTAACATGTAGTGCCTCAGTTTGGTAGCTACCAAGATAACTGCTAGGAAAGCTCTCTCAATAGGTGTGTAATTGAGTTCATAGCCTACCAATGTGCGAGAGATATAGTATACAACACACTCTTTTCCTTCTGCATTGTGTTGCACCAGGAGTACTCCCAATGCCGTATTTGTAGCTAAAATATAGAGCAATAGAGTTCTACTTGGATCTGGTGGGATCAACAATGACGTATTCATCACGTAATATTTAAGAATTTGGAAGGATTGCTGGCACTTTGTATCCCATTGAAAATGGATATTCTTTTGTAATAGATGCATGAAGGGATGACACTTATCATCCAATTTTGCAATGAATCTGTGAATTGATTGTAGCTGCCCTTGTAGTGTCCTTAACTGACTGATTTTCTTGGGAGGTAGCATGTCCATGACTACTTTGAATTTCACCAGATCTACTTCAATGCCCTTGCTTAAGACAATGTATCCTAGGAGCTTCCCGGAGGTCACTCCAAAGACACATTTCTTGGGATTGAGTCGTACATGATATTGTTCTAATATGTCAAAGATTTGACCCAGTATTGTGAGATGACCTTCTCTTGTTAATGATCTAGCTAGTAAATCATTGACATAATCCTCCATTATAGTATGCATTAGGTCATGAAATATGGTTGTCATTGCTCTTTGATAGGTTGCCCTTATATTTTTTAGAACAAATGGCATCATATTCCAATAGTAGGTTCCCCATAGGAATGTGAAAGCAATTTTATATTGATCTTCTAGAGAAATCTTGATTTGGTTGTACCCTGAAAAGCCATCCATATGTTTATTTTGTTTTGGAGTTGGATTTTTCTAAGTCTTGAGAATGAAAAAGAATAGTGGATTGGATAGCTCTCCTACAAATTCTCCTAATTTCCTTTTGCATATTTTAAGGTTGGTTGAAATACTTTCATACATATGCTTGTAATGTTTATGTGAAAATATTGTTTGTACTTTTCTATGGTTGTTCTCTTTGTAGGCTTGAGAAGATTGTTTTGAGTCTTTCCTTATGTATTTTATTGCATGTTGCATGATATATGTTTTCGGGTACTCACCCTTGGGAGGGTAGAGTAGCCTTGGGGGTGAAGGGTTTTTTGACAGCCTAAGAGTGTAGAGACTCTCTTCTTGGAAGAGAGTGATACACAAGGGTTATGGGGCCCTTGCTGCATTATTGTTTTTATGCTTATGCAATGGGGGTCATAAGGGGAGATTTTAGGCTTGTATGTCATGGGGGACATAAGGAAATTTTGGGGCAAGTATGTGACTTGTGGTTATTCTATTTCGGTAGCCTTGTAAAGACATTGTGTTCTCCATATTGTAGGTTCTCCTCTAGGTATTTGGTCCACCTTCACCCCTCAAACGATTAGTCACTTGGTAACTTTGTTTAACCTTGGGTTGGGAGTTCAAATATTGTGAAATTTTCATGTGTTGTGTTTGTATGTTTGTATCCCGTTTAGCTTTGGTTCTCTTAGCTCAGGGGTGGCTTTATGTAAGCCTAGGTTGGGAGGTCAACCTCCATGGTCACAACCTACAAATGTTTTTGCAGGTTTGCTTGGAATGAATAATGGAGTGGAGTCTACTTGCAAGTTCCTATTTTATTGTATTTAGTTTAAAAAAAAAATGTATTTGGCATGCCCTCATTTGGTAAAAATGAAGGGGCTTGATTTTTGTAATCTTCTTATTTGTGTATAGGAAATAAAGAAGAAATAGATGTATTTTTACTTGAGTAGTTCATTTCTAGAAATAAAAAAAAAGAGGGGGAAAGAAAGACATTTGAGTTATTGCATTGTATTTGTATAATTGAATAAGTTGAAATGAAATCTGTTTTCTGTCTTATTAGCTAATAAAATGTATGCATGTTGGAAATGGAAAAGAAAAAATAAAAATAGATGAATATTTAAGTTGTTTCATTATGTTATTTTTATCATTCTGCAAAAATAAGTGTTAGAAATGCAGTTATAAATAAAAAGGAAAATCTATTTCTGTCTTTAGTTTGAAAAGGAAATGTAGGAAAAATACTTTTAAGTGTTAGTTTATATCTTTTTTTAAAAAATTTCATCTTGCTGCTTTATTGTTCAAATAGAAATGTGAAAGAATATAGTTGTAGTTGTTAAATAAATTATTCTATTAAATTTTTATAATCTGAAATGAAAGTTCATCTTTGCTTTCCTATCAAACTCTACATTTGTTAAATTTGGAAATGCATAGTTTAGAGGCATATATTCATCTATGCATTTTTATTTTAAGTAGAAAAGACAATAGAAAGTCATTCTATTATTCGCCATACCTATTCTAAGTTAGTGTAAAAGAAAATAATAGTGCAGATTTAAGGATATATATCCATGTATGTTTTATTTTTAAATACCTATTATTTTGCATAAACCTAATCTGCTGTTATAAGAAAAAATTAAATAGATATGTTGCTACTTGTAAATAAAAAAAAGGAGGAGATTTCATATCATTTAAATCAGAATCTTACATACATTTAATATTCTAAATAAAAAGATAGATTATTTTAGTTTGTGCAAATATATTTGTAACATTTTATATGCTGGTTAAACATATTGGATTATTTAAATCTGACTGAATATATTTGTGCATGAGTATATATACACAAATATATATAAAATATAAATATATTTGAATATATCCAAATATACTCGTATCCCTTTTGACAATATACATATATATATATATAAATATAATATATATATATATATATATTAATACTGATATAATAAAAAAAAATATAAAAAAAATGAATTTTTAGCTAGTTGGAATATCGATGATGGGGAGCCACAAAACCCTCACCCACCGTCAGGCTTCGCTTCCCTGCAGGCGCCACAAAGAGCGAGCTACTGCTCACTATGAGCCATCCGCAGTTAGCGGGGTGATACCTATCACTGTGGGTGGTGGCCGCCACTATGGTAACCCATAGTGGATGACAACCACCACTGTGGTAAACCACAGTGGACGATGGCCACTCACTGTGGCATACCACAGGGGCCACCACACCCAAACCTCCACCCCCTCTCGCACACCTCCATCGCCCTCTCTTGCACTTCGGCCCTCGGTGCCTCCTCTGCCATGGTGCTTCCTCCCTTGGCTCTCCTTTGGCCATGCCACCGCCTTGGTTATCTGGACACACACACACAAAAAAAATAAAATGTTAAGGATTGCTCCATAAAACCCTAATCCAATTTCGGGTTAGGGAAAAATGGAAAGAAGAAAAGTAAATGAAGAGGGATTTAATAGGTTTTTGATGAATAATGATGAATAAAAGATACCCCAACCGGTACTGAGAGGGGGGGTGAATCAGTATAGGCAAAAAACTTTCTCAACAACTTATCTAGTTAAAGCAATACCAACTGGTTGTCACCATCACTGAACTTAACCACGAAAATACCAGTTAAAAATAGTAAGACATCATACACCATAAAATGATAAGTCTGAACATTTCAAATATGATCAATACTTGATATCAACTTCACCCATAAACATATGCATGTGGTATACCAGCAATACCATAACCTATTAATTCTGTATGTATAACCATTCAACTAAATAATACATAATCATCAAATGAAAAATGCATAACACATAACACATAGATTTTTCCTGTGGAAACCCAAATGGGAAAAACCACGATGGGGATGAATACCCACAAGCTTGTTTTTGAACTCTTTTGAAGCTCACCCTGTTAAGAGCCTAGTCTAGTTAAAGACTATACAATAAGGTTCTGTTAGGAACCAATCCTGTTAGAGATCACCTAGTTAAGGGATGGCTATATACCTTGTTAAAGGTTGAAACCCTATTAGAGGTTACCTCGCTAGAGGATTTGAAGTACTCAATGATCTTGAGTCACCTTGTTAAAGGTTTTACAATAAGCCTATTAAAGCTACCTGGTAAAGGGATTTTCCAACTGTTGAAATGATTAGAAGACAACAAGTAAAACTTTTGATCTAATAACAACACTACATGCCAAGGCAGATCCTTTTCATTTCCTCTACTTCGCAATCATACTTTGTAGTTTTACTCTTACTAGTCTGGCAAGTATCTCATCACTCGGATACACACACAACATTTGCCAACAACTTTACGATAACAAACATCATCGATCTTATAGACAACAGTTAGGTTGGTAGTATAAACCCTAAACCCTAAGAATCTTAGGTTTACAACACAGGCGGTCCAATCCTGACCGTCCAAACACTTTGCATAGAGCAATATAATTTCAAACAAATCACAAGAAAATTTGCATCATTCATTCTTAACCGCACATAGGAATCAGTAACTCATCACGCTTTCTTCTCATACTACTAAGAAGAATGATCATTCCCGAGGTAGACTTCAAACACATTCGATCTTCTCATGCAAGATTCTCAAGGAAATCCTTCACGTGCACAAAGCTAATGTGGTACCTCGATCTCATTCATATCTCTTAGCTAACTCATCACAGAATGTCATCGGTTGCATCACATAAGCAAGATTGCCAAACCAGAAACTCTAGAGCTGAGACTACCAATCGGTAGTCACCCTCAGTGAAACCCCGACACCGGTTCACTACATCTCTTCATACTTGTTCATACCGGTTCACCAACTTCTATCAATCTGCATACCAGTTCACCTACACTTATTGACATCAATGACAACATACATTATCATCATATCAACATGCCGGTTCATTATATGCCAACAATTTTAAAATAAAACCCTAGTTAGGGTTAGAATAAGAGATAAAGATAAAAAAGTAAAATAATAAAGGAGAGGGAAATGATTTCTTTTTAAATTTGAAATGGGAATCACCCCATTTAATTTAAGTTATTATTTTAGGCTAGATGACCTTTTTAGGGATTTTAGTTGGAGTTGTAATTAAATATTTATATAGCAATATTTTTCTCATATTTGGGTAAATTTATTAGAAGAGTTTATTAATGGGATTTTTAAATAGAATAATGATTAAATTTTAAGGGGGTAGTAAATGTGGAATATTTAATATTTAATATTTAATATTTAATATTTGGGAAATTATTTTGACATTAAAATGAGGTTATTGACTGGGTCATTTTTATATTTGATTTAGTTAATTTTAATAGACAGAGTTAAAAACGTTATTATTATTGCTCGATTAATTATTTTAGATTAAATAAAATATGTGCTAACATTATTTAAATTAGTCCAAAAGCAATTAAATACTAATGGGAATGATTAATACCTCTTGATTAATAATTGAAGAATTATTTGGGGTAAGCTAAGTAAATTGATAAATATTGTTGCGACGACCCTTTTGGGGTATAATTAGTCTAGTGTAAATTGTAAATGTTATAATTGTGGAGTTAATTAAATTAACTTTTGGAACCCATTCTTTTAACGCATGAGATAACCCTTAGCATAGAAAAACTTATTTATCGCATCTTTATCATAGAACATCTAGTATTTTTTATGTTATTTTTAATTTTTTTTATTGTTGCGTTCTTGCCCAAAAGTTTGGGCATGACATTTTGGTATCAGAGCAAGGTTTCCAACACTAGGAACCTTTCTCCATTACATTTCGCATTAAATATTATTTTCTTCAGAAATTATTATTTATTTTATTTTATTGATCATGAAGGATGCCGCCGATTACGCGACAAGCTTGTAGGTGCGGTAGGGGTCCTAAACATGCTCACATGGCATGCGAAGACGTTGTGCGAGATGAGCTGGTTCTAGAAGGGGATCAGGAAGCTCCTCTTGAATAACTGATTGACCCTAACCGAGACATTTTGGTTGCACTTCAGAACCTAATAGGAATGTTTTAGGATAAACTACCAACAATAGATCGTCAAGCAGAGCACCAGATTTTTGAGAGGCATAGATCAACAACTAGGGAGCGGAGTAGGAGTCCACCTCCTAGCCATATAGAGGCTCAGGCTGAGCATGAGTCTGAGTCAATCCAGCAACCTGAGGCACCTCCAGTTGTGACACCAGTAATTTTAGAGAGTTTTGTAATCTTCCTATTTGTGTAAAGGAAATAAAGAAGAAACAAATGTATTTTTAATTGAGTAGTTCATTTCTAGAAATAAAAAAAAGAGGGGGAAAGAAATTCATTTGAGTTATTTCATTGTATTTGTATAATTGAATAAGTTGAAATGAAATTTATTTTCTGTCTTATTATCTAATAAAATTATTGCATGTTGGAAATGGAAAAGAAAAAAAAAATAGATGAATATTTAAGTTGTTTCATTCTGTTATTTTTATCATTCTGCAAAAATAAGTTTTAGAAATGCAGTTATAAATAAAAAGGAAAATCTATTTCTGTCTATAGTTTTAAAAGGAAATGTAGGAAAAATACTATTAAGTGTTAGTTTAAATCTTTTTTAAAAAATTTTCATCTTGTTGCTTTATTGTTCAAATAGAAATGTGAAAGAATATAGTTGCAGCTGTTAAATAAATTATTCTGTTAAATTTTTATAATCTGAAATGAAAGTTCATCTTTGCTTTCCTATGAAACTCTACATTTGTTAAATCTGGAAATGCACAGTTTAGAGGCATATATTAATCTATGCATTTTTATTTTAAGTAGAAAAGACAATAGAAAGTCATTCTGTTATTTGCCATACTTGTTCTAAGTTAGTGTAAAAGAAAATAATAGTGCAAATTTAAGGATATATATCCATGTATGTTTTATATTTTAAATACCTATTATTTTGCATAAACCTAATTTGTTGTTATAAGAAAAAATTAAATAGATATGTTGCTTCTTCTAAATAAATAAAAAAAGGAGATTTCATATCATTGAAATCAAAATCTATAGATTATTTTAGTGTGTGTAAATATATTTGTAACATTTTAAATGCTGGTTAAATAGATTAGATTATTTAAATTTGAATGAATATATTTGTTCATGACTATATATATATATAATATAAATATATTTGAATATACCCAGATATACTTGTATCACTTTTGACAATATACATATGTATATATATACATATATATATAATATATATATACATATATATATACATATATATATACATATATATATATATTGAAATAATAAATAAAAAAATAATAATATAAAATAAAAAATGAATTTTTAGTTGATTGGAATATCGATGGTGGGGAGCCACAAAACCCTCACCCACCATTGGGGCTTCGCTTCCCTGCGGGCACCACAGAGAGCGAGCTACCGCTCACTGTGAGCCATTTGCAGTGAGCAAGGTGAGACCCATCACTGCGGGCGATCCATAGCAGACGGTGGCCGCCACTGTGGTAACCCATAGTGGACTATGACCGCTCACTGTGGCATACCACAAGGGCCGCCACACCCAAACCTCCACCGCCCTCTCTTGCACTTCAGCCCTCGGTGCCTCCTCAGCCATGGTGTCACCTCCTTTGGCTCTCCTTCGGCCATGCTGCCGCCTTTCTCATAAGCACACACACACACACAAAAAAAATGTTAAGGATAGATCCATAAAACCCTAACCCAATTTCGGGTTAGGGCAAAATGGAAAGAAGAAAGTAAAAGAAGAGGGAGTTAATAGGTTTTAAAATAAAATCCTAGTTAGGGTTAGAATAAGAGATAAAAATAAATAAGTAAAATAATAAAGAGAGGGAAACAATTTCTTTTTAAATTTGAAATGGGAATTGCCCCATTTAATTTAAGTTATTATTTTAGGCTAGATGACTTTTTTAGGGATTTTAGTTGGAGTTGTAATTAAATATTTATATAGCAATATTTTTCTCATATTTGGGTAAATTTATTAGAAGAGTTTATTAATGGGATTTTTAAATAGAATAATGATTAAATTTAAGGAGGTAGTAAATGTGGAATATTAAATATTAAATATTTAATATTTGGGAAATTATTTCGACATTAAAATGAGGTTATTGATTGGGTTATTTTTATATTTGATTTAGTTAATTTTAATAGACAGAGTTAAAAATGTTATTAGTATTGCTCGATTAATTATTTTAGATTCAACAAAAATATGTGCTAACATTATTTAAATTAGTCGAAAAGAAATTAAATACTAATTGGAATGATTAATACCTCTTGATTAATAATTGAAGAATTATTTGGGGTAAATTAAGTAAATTGATAAATATTGTAACCCAGAGTGGACGATAGCCGCCACTATGGTAAACCATAGTGGACGGTGATTATTCACTGTGGCGTACCATAGGGGCCCCCACACCCAAACCTTTGCCCCCTCTCGCACACCTCTGCCACCCTCTCTTGCACTTCGGCCCTCGGTGCCTCCTCCACCATGGTGTCACCTCCCTTGGCTCTCTTTCGGCCATGCCATCGCCTTGCTCATATGCACACACACACAAAAAAAATAAAAATGTTAAGGATAGCTCCATAAAACCCTAACCCAATTTTGGGTTAGGGCAAAATGGAAAGAAGAAAAGTAAAAGAAGAGGGAGTTAATAGGTTTTAAAAAATAAAACCCTAGTTAGGGTTAGAATAAGAGATAAAGATAAAAAAGTAAAATAATAAAGGATAGGGAAACAATTTCTTTTTAAATTTGAAATGTAATTGCCCCATTTAATTTAAGTTATTATTTTAGGCTAGATGACCTTTTTAGGGATTTTAGTTGGAGTTGTAATTAAATATTTATATAGCAATATTTTTCTCATATTTGGGTAAATTTATTAGAAGAGTTTATTAATGGGATTTTAAAATAGAATAATGATTAAATTTAAGGAGGTAGTAAATGTGAAATATTAAATATTAAATATTTAATGTTTGGGAAATTATTTTGACATTAAAATGAGGTTATTGACTGGGTTATTTTTATATTTGATTTAGTTAATTTTAATAGGCAGAGTTAAAAATGTTATTACTATTGCTCGATTAATTATTTTAGATTAAATAAAATATGTGCTAACATTATTTAAATTAGTCCAAAAGCAATTAAATACTAATGGGAATGATTAATACCTCTTGATTAATAATTGAAAAATTATTTGGGGTAAGCTAAGTAAATTGATAAATATTGTTGTGACGACCCTTTTGGGGTATAATTAGTCTAGTGTAAATTGTAAATGTTAATTAAATTAACTTTTGGAACCCATTCTTTTAATGCATGAGATAACCCTTAGCATAGAAAAACTTATTTATTGCATCTTTATCATAGAACATCTAGTATTTTTTATGTTATTTTAATTTTTTTTTTGTTGTTGCGTTCTTGCCCAAAAGTTTGGGCATGACATTTTGGCATCAGAGCAAGGTTTCCAACACTAGGAACCTTCGCTTTAAATATTATTTTCTTCAGAAATTATTATTTATTTTATTTTATTGATCATTAAGGATGCCGCCGATTACGCGACAAGCTTGTAGGCATGGTAGGGGTCCTAGATGCGCTCACATGGCATGCGAAGACGTTGTGCGAGATGAGCTGGTTCTAGAAGGGGATCAGGAAGCTCCTCCCGAATAACTAATTGACCCTAATTGAGACATTTTGATTGCAATTCAGAACTTGATAGGAATGTTTCAGGATAAACTACCAACAATAGATTGTCAGGTAGAGCACCAGATTTTTGAGAGGCATAGATTAGCAACTATGGAGTAGAGTAGGAGTCCACCTCCTAACCATATAGAGGCTCAGGCTGAGCATGAGCCTAAGTAAATCTAGCAACTTGAGGCACCTCCAGTAATTTTAGAGAGAGCACCCTGTGATCCCAGGGATCATATCAGAGAACTTTTACGTCTTCAGCCACCATCGTTTGTAGGATCTACCAATGGGGTAGTGCCTGAGTCTTGGCTATTGAGTCTAAAAAGGTGCTTCGGATTGCATCCCTATGAGATAAATTAACTTTTGGAACCCATTCTTTTAACGCATAAGATAACCCTTTAGCATAGACAAGCTTATTTATCACATCTTTATCATAGAACATGTAGTATTTTTATGTTGTTTTTAATTTTTTTTGGTTGTTGCATTCTTGCCCAAAAGTTTGGGCATGACAAATGCCCCCATTAGGCTTGCCGATAGGTACAATGTTGGAGATCCAAAAGGCATAATCGATTGGCCAGATGAAACCAACATCTAAGAGCTTTTTGAGTTTTGCTTTGACAAGCACAACAATGTGTGGGTGCATCTTTTTGAGATTTTATTTTACCGGTTTAGCTCCTTCTGTCACGGTGAGGTGATGCATGACCAATTCAAGATCTAGGCAAGGCATGTCTACGTAAGACCATACGAAGTTGATTTGATGCTTCTGGAAGAATTCTACAAATTTTGGCTATTCCTCTAGAGTTAGTAGAGATGCCAAATGTATTTGGTGAGGAGTCTCAGGGGTTGCCACATTGAATTCTTTTGTTTATTTGATTAAGATTGTTGATCTTGCCTGATTTGTACTAGAGGGGAGGCTATCAAACCTTTCATCCTCAGGTGCCTCAGAGAGTTTTTCACCTTTGGATACGCTCTTTATTTTTACTTTTTTGGGATCAAAAAGTGCTACTGTGTGGTTTTCACTGGAAGATCCATGTTTTATTGTGATATTTTTACAACTAAAAGGTTTGGCATTTGCCCGAAAGTATGCTGTGCTATTAAGTTCGATATCAAATCTAGCTTTGTGATCCCCACTTGGTATGTGATCCCGTATTTCTAAAAAGTCAATGAGTGCCTCATTATTTTGGAATTGATCAAGACATGGGGGATTTGGCTAGTTCCAGTCAATGAGTTCAGGGTGGATAATGGGCATGACCTCATCAATTAAGTTAAGCTCAGAGGAGGCATTAGTGAGGGTTAAGATAGATGAGTGAATTTCATCGATGGTACTCTCCTTGTCAGGTTCTGGTGTCGGATTTGATGTAGGACATGTGGAAGGTGTTTCTTTCTCACGAGCCCAAAAGGTTTTAATCCATGCCTCCCCGTAAACTAGGGTATCTTTACGAGGTGGTGGAGATGACGTGTCTTCCTCATCTGAAGTATTCAGATTAACTAAATCAAATTCCCACTCATGTGAGCCGTTCTTTGAATCACTTTCTAATATCCGATTACTATACCATGATGGGATGTCCTTTGTATTGAATAGTGCATTGGTCATAGGTTTATGTACTTTTATAAGTGGGATTGATGAGGTTGCTGGTAGGATTATTGGTGTTGTGGATGCTGCTACTATGAGTATCGGTGTTGCTGGTGCTACTGCTATTGAGGCTACCGATGCTACTATTGCTGCTGATGGAGTTATGGGGTTTGTTGATGCTGTGGGTGCTACTGATTGGATTATCAATTTTATTGTTACAGTGGGTGTGAGTGATGCTACTGATTTGATTATCAGTCTTGTTGGTACAATTGGTGCTACTACTACTACTGATGGGATTATTAGTTTTGTTGGTGCAGTGGGTTTTGTTGGTGCCACAAAGATAAACAAGGAGGGCCTCCTTGGAGTAAATGTTTGATACATGGGTTTGCTGGGTTTACCTTTGAATCTGAGCTTAGGAAGAGCTTCTTTTTGAAAGTCTAATCCAGTGTTATCTTTGGGTTTCAACTCAGGCTACAATGGATCATGTTGTCCTTGTTTGCAAGGTCCCAAAGCACTCCGACCATCATATCCCATTCTTTGCATAAGGGTAAGTAATTTTCCATATTTATCAGTAGGAAGCTTAGCCCGTGGGATTTTATAGTGATAGGGTCTTTGTAGATCTATTCTACTAGGTCCTCATCTCTTGTTTCCTCTTCTTGACTTTTACCAAGGATTAAAGGCACCAAAGTGCATGCTTGCTTAGCTGATGATAGTTGAAGCAAATTTTGAGGTTTTCCATGAGTTCTAGGGAAAGTGGGTAATTGACCAACACAAATGAGTTGGCTTAGATTATATTCCCCAGGACCTTCCTCTGCCATTTTCATTTTCAGCTTCTATTTCTTTGGTATAGGGGTGACTGAGCTGGAAAGAGAGGTTGGAATAACATATGATGTGGACAAGATAGCTTCTCTATTGTTAGGAACAATAATCTCTAGCTGATGGTTAATATTGTTACAATATGAAAATGGATTTGAATCGCCAAGGATTGTGATTTCTACACCGTTATGGGGAAACTTGATACAATGATGATAGGTGGACGGAATGGCTTGCATGGCATGTATCCAAGGTCTTCCTAACAACAAATAATATGAAAGAGGAAGATCTAGAACTTGATAGATGATGTGATTCACCACTGGGGCCACTTGGATTGGTAACATAACTGCTCCTTTGGAAGAACGCTCTACATCATCATAGACCTTAATGGTTATCTTTTTGTGGGGGTCTACTGATTCAACTATATATCCCAATGCTGTGACCAACTATAAGGTACATATATTCAGGCCGACTCCATTGTCAATCAAGACTCACTTGATTTTATGCTAGTTGGTGAATCCTTCAATGTGAAGGGATGCGTTATGTGGTTGTTGGAATGAGGCGTTGTCACTTTCAAAAAAAGTGAGGCATGGTGATGACTTGAGACTACCAACCATGGCTTTAAATTGATCTGTGTTAAGGTTGGCATGGCCTGATGCTTCTTGAAGAGCTTGATCCAAGATTGTTTTATGAGAAGGGGATACACGCAAAAGATCTAATATGGATATAAGTGCGAGCATCTTATCTAACTGCTCCATAAGATTATATAACTTGGGGATGGATGTTGTGCCTTGTGGAGATTCTTTAATGGTGATCTTTCTATGATGCATAATAACATTGTAGGCAGGGTTTGGACCTTTGATGGTGAGGATTGTAATTTGTTCATTGGTGTCATATAGGTGATTCACAGTATAATTATAGGTAGCTTGTGTATAATTAGTTGTATCTATGTTTCATTCTGAGGTGGAAGGACCCCTTTGATCTTGTGATGGAAGCGGATTCTTGAACATTAGGTGATCATCATTTGATGTTTTTGGGTCATGTCCTTCGATTTCAATTTCTCCTTGGTCAATAAGATCTTGAACAAGATCTTTCAGTCTATGGTAGTTACTCATTTTATGCCCTTTCCCTTGGTGGAATTCACAATGTTCATTATCTCTCCACCATGGAGGTTTGACCTGAGGTTCATAGTTAGATGTCTTTGGTAAGGTCACCAGATTTGAAGAGACCAATTGATGCAACACCATTTCGATGGGTTCCCCTAAGGGTGTGTATTTATGTTTTGGTTTATAGTTTTGTTGCCATTGTCTTGGTTCCTCTTGCAGCACATTGCGACCTTGCTTTTGTGGAGGAGCAATGGTGTTGTTTTTAGGAGGGGGATTTTGCCCCATAAATCTGACCACAGGTTGTGCAATTTTTACTGTCCTTGCATCTACGACCTTGTCATTGATGATGTTCTTGTTCTTATTCTAGAAATTGGGTTTATCACTGTTAAAATGTGGGTGAGGGCCATCTTTTGGTTCATTGTATATTTTGATAAGTCCCTTTCTAATAAGGGCTCATTCACATTTTAATCCCTGGGTGATCATGTCTTAAAAGGACTCCATGCCCTTCATGTCTAAGTAGAATACCATTTCATCATTCAAGTTGGAAATAAATATTTCCACTAGCTCTCGTTCAAGTAGATGAAGAGAACGTCTACTAGACAGTTGCCTCCACCATTGTAGGAAAGCTGAAAATAGCTCTCCTGGCTTTTGTTTGGTATTGCACAGATCTGTCATGGTAACGTCACGTTCTATGTTGTGTGAATAATGCACGATGAAATTTTGGGTTAGTTCCTCGAATGATCTAATGCCATCTGTTAATCGAGAAAACCATTGCATGGTTGTTCCCCCCAAACTCTGAGGAAAGAGGCGCATTAGATATGTGTCTTCATATGCCACTTCTAGGAAAGCTGAGTGAAATTCCTGAACATGATCTCTAGGGTCTCCTTTTCCCCGATACTTTTCAAACTTAGGTGTTTCAAACCCTCATGGAAAGGTGGCATATGTAGGTTCCTATCAAAGGGATAGGGACACATATCATTAAGTGAAAATCGGGTAGTCTTCACACCACTGTGGAGTTGTTGAGCGAGATTATCAACTTGTTGCCTCAACATGTCTATTTCATTAGGAGGAGGAGGTGGGGGGTTTCCTTGATTAAGGTAATATCAGAAGTAATCTCTACCTCTTCCACCCTTGATACGGCTATGGTGTTTTGATGTTTTCCATATTTGTGTGGTATCAAAATCAAAGGGTAGTTTAGCTCCCTCTTGAGCAAGTCTCAAAAAATGAGCATCTGCATTGTTTTAAAGGATTTCATCAAAAAGTTGATTGAACCTGGGGTTGTGTTGTGATCTTTCTATTGATTTAGAAGTTGGAGTACTAGGATCTTCATCATTTGGACCTCCTCCAATGGCTTCTTGAAAGTCATTGAGGTTTTCGTCCTCCTCTTCTTTGATCTCTAGTTGTCTAGTTTTTGATCTGGTGTGAGCCATTTTATTTTGAAAGTTTTTTTTTTGAAGTTTGGTGAAAGTGATTATGAGTTGGTGATGGAATGAGAGATAAATGTTTTATGAAGTGTTTAGAAGATGGATCTCTAACACTGAAGGTTGGATGTTACCAATGTTCTTTGTAAATTTCTTTTTGTGTTGTCAACAATGTTGATGTGATAAGGTATAGCAAGGTTTGAGATGTGTTACAAACCAAGCTACCTAGTAATGAGAGGAAGTACTCATAGACTAGTTTTAACCTACGTAGAAATGCCTCTTAGGATGTTTTATCCTAGATGTAGAGACACTCTAAAAAAGTGATGTGTTGTTTTGATTTAAGCAATATCTAAAAAAGAACTTAGGACAAGACCTTTTTATGTTTCGAGAGTTGAATGGATTGATGATGTATGAATGTGAAAGTGGATAGAATGTGGACCTCAATAAAAAATTTGTGTCACAAAGGGGACTTCTTCTTCCTCTTCTCACTCATGGGTTGGTGGTTCTTCTCGAGCTATGTTATAGGTAATGTAAATGTTTGGAAAGAAAGCAGGGTTGATTTTGCCTCCTTTGTTTTTGTGATAACTTAAATCTCTATATTGAGTAAAAGCTCTGTTGTTCAAATGCTCTTTATCGAACTCGTTGGATTTTCCTTGAAGACATAGATGCATATGACGCAAGAAGGCTCTGTGTGAGATAAAAATTTGTCTATTGAGATAGAAAATTTCCTTCTTTTTATAAAAGCCTTTGAAGTAAATGTTCTTTTCTTCAAATTGACTTGTTGATGAAGATTCCTTTTTCTCAAGATTTAAAGGATGGTCATATAATTTGATATCTTGTTTGCACTTTGTTTTGATGTTTTTGTTGGACAAATGTTTGATGGAAAATTGTGTTGGATGAATACTTGGTTTGAATTGGTTTTGAATTTCTTTGACAAGAAAACATAGCAAGCACACAAACACAATAATTTTGCCTCAAAAGAGAAAAATAGGTGTGGGTCTAAATCAACCCAATCTTTGAACTTTTTGACCCTTTTTTCAAATATTTTTGTATGTTTTTCCAAAAGCCTGAAGTCGGCTCAAATTAACATTGGTCTAACACAAAATGAAGACACTTCAAGCACACTTTATCGCTAAGGTCAAATGGATAGTTGTGATAATTTCAGCTCACATCTTGATATTTTTTCAACTTTGGTACTACATATCTTATGAATCCCACCGTAGTAGGTAAGGATGTGATATACTAAGTCTTGTATGAGTGTAATAGATAGATGATCCCTATGATATCCAAATGTTATGTTCTTTTTAATTTCAAGGCAAAATGTTATGTACTCTAGGAACTTGAAATCCTGGTCAACTGAATTTGAAGCACGTTTGCTTGAAGTAAATTGATTTGAAAACAAAACTTTGACAAATTGGGGGTTCTTTTTAACTTGCACAAATGAAGTGTTGATTGTGATTTTTAGCTTGATGCAATAAATAAAAGTTTATTTTGTCTTATTTTAAACCCAAAATGAAATGAATCCTAAGTTGCAAGAAAAAGCAAATTTTGTTTGATGTTGAGTTTGTGGTTCTTTTTACCTTGACAAGTGAGGTTCCTTTTAAAGCTCCAATTTGAAAGATGTGATTCATTTTTAGGACCCAAAAGGAAATGTGAAGTTAATTATTTAAAGCCAAAAGAGAAAGTGAATTCATTTTATTCTAAATTTAAAGACAAAGTTAGTAAAAAAATAATTTTACTTCCTAATCTAACTCTTAAAAATCTTGCAATGGGGTTAGTCAAAAACCTGTACAAAAAGCAACTAGTCAATGAAAAAGGAATTATTTTTGGTGGGCTTCTACAAGCCTAAATGTTTTTGATTTTTTGGTTACAATAAAGATTTACAACTCTCTATTACAATAGCGCTACTCTGTGTGAAAACAGAAGTGCTATTTAACACGAAAGTGCTATATTAATGACATAAACGCTAAAATGAAGACAACTATGCTAAACTATGGGCAAAGGCGCTAAAAGACTCTATCAAACAGAATAAAATCTTGTCAAATAAAGAGCGCAAAAGTGCTAAAACTAGGTACAATAGCGCTATTTAATGGTCAATAACATTATTATAAGTACAATAGCACTAATTGGAAGACAATAGCGCTATTCTAGTTAACAATGGCACTAAAACACCAACTTTCAAAGGTGCTAGAGTGTGTTCAATAGCGCTAAAGTGCAACCAGTTTTTCACTTAAAATAAGAGAAGTTAGTAGTTTATCAAAGTTCATCAGAAGGTTGCGTGTTCGATTCACATTGGGTTCACCAAATGATGCTTTGCAAAAAGGATATGTTAGGGGACATAAAACACACAATATCAAACACTAATGATGTTAGTTTTAAATCAGAAATGAAAGACAAAGGAAATCACTATCCTAAGCAAGCATATCAAGAGAGATATCAAGCATCTAATAGAAAGCATAACAAAACAAAGGAATGCAATAAAACATCCCCAAATGCCCTCCAACATGCTTATAGCGACTCCTCCCTTGTTCCTCTCCTCTCCAAGTTCCACATGAGTGTAGCTCTCAGCAGTGCACTGCTATGGAAGTCTTATGAAGATTCAAGATTGAAATATGATTATGAAAGTATGAAAATGCAAGCTAACAACTAGAGAAATATGAGTTAATTAAATGTTATTGTTAATTTTAACCAAAAAGACAAATGAAGATTGTGCTAAAATGCTCTCCTAAATTCACTATAACTTAGATGCATGCAAGATTTTTGGATTATGGCTAGATTATCTTAAATACTTGAGGATGCTTGAGGATGCTTGGGGACACTTGAGGATGCTTGAGGATGCTTGGGGACACTTGAGGATGCTTGGGGATTTGTGAGCTCTATTTATAGGTAAAATGGAGCAATGGATGGTTGAGATTGATTAATCTCAACAAGGGTCAGGATTGATGGGTTTATGATCCATGTGAGGGTTTTCAACCCAATCCCAGGATGAAAAATGTCATCATGAGATGGGTTGAGAGGAGAGGGAAGAATAATTAAATGCCTAACATGACTTTAAGGTTAACTTGGGATAGTGAGGCTAACCATGGTCAAAGAAATAAATGCTTGAAGAGACCCATGAGTCAAATGGAGGTTGAGTTAGAAGGAAAGTCTCTAACCATGTGGGTGAGTTGAGTTAACCATAAATGGTTATGTAAGAGCCATAAATGGTCATGTAAGAGACATTAGTGGTTTGAAAGACTTTAGGGGTTATCTTGTTGAAGACATAGAGCATTAAATACTTTTCAAAGACTTTGAGGCTTTGAGAAGTGACTTCAAGTTGCTTAGGAATGTGACAATATTTAGGAAATAGGATTGGGCTAATTAGGAATGATTAGAAGAACTTAGAAAGTGGTTAGAAGAGTCTAGAAGGGGATTTAGGATTGCAAGTGGGTTTGGTGGGTGAGGGAAAATAGGATTTTATTTAAAATTAAATTAATTTATTTCAATTGTGGTTGCAACTTGCATTTGTAGGAGAATGCAAGTTGGGGGGATTTTTAAGGATTTAAATAAATGTTTTATTATTTATTTAAAAGAGGAAAGGGGGTTGAATTAAATAAATATGACTTATTCATTTAATTGATTGTGAATATGGTTTAATGAATTAATTTAAATAAATTGAATAATTTACTTAATTAATAGGAGAAGGGGTTGAGGATGAATTAAATAAATATTAATTTGATTAATTGGTGACTGATGGTTTATTAATCAAATAAATAGTCAATTTTAATTTCAAATTACTCTGCAAAGCAAAAGACTTCGAAAAACTTCATTCCCACAAGGCAAACAGAAGACCATTGGCGCACGTAGGAGAGGAGATTCACAGGGTTAGAGACGGTGGTGATGAAGACTTCATTCACGCATGCAAGAGGAGGAAATCCATTTATAGGTGAGCAATCACTTAGCTTCATCTTATGTGCATTTTATAATATATATGGGATATTATATGGGATATTTCAATTTTATAGACATATGTAAATGGGATATTATATGGGATATTATAATTATATGTAAATGGGATATTTCAATTTCAATTTTTACATATAATTATAATATCCCATATAATAGTTCTTAATATAAATAGCACCCTTTTGAAAGAGTGCAACTCTCCCTTATTTATGCCCTTCGAAAGGGACATAAAATTTCATAATCAGGTCTACACTTCTTATTTAAATAAGATGTTCTCTTCTCATTTCCATTCAAGACTAGACACCAAGGAACTAGACAAATGCACTCAGGAACAAAAGAAAAACATGAAATTGAAAGTATTGTTCTTTTCTAGGGCCTGTGATCTTGCTAGTGTATCTAAGAAGGTTTTGGATATAGAAGAAGGTTCAACTACTTTGGACTGTGTTAATAAGATTATAATGCAAGTACCAAGTTTAAAAGCAATATATGGCTGCATGGTGGTGGCTTTAAATGAAATTTACACTTCTGATTCTACAATTGTTACTGCTTCAAAATTTTACAATCTGATTGTTTCACTTGGACTCCGCAATAAAGATTGAACATAGTCTCCATTTTAATAAAGTCCCAAATTTTTATTAGCTTCATAACTTAGGGACATAAAATTTCATAATCAGGTCTGCACTTCTCATTTAAGTCAGGTCTGCACTTTTCATTCCCATATGTGTTTCCAAGCAAGGGTCTTGAGTTTCATAATGACCGTCCTAAATGTGGATGTGTGTTGAGCCAATGGAATGTGGTTTGGCAACTGGGTGTTGTGAGAACTTGAGGGGTGTGTGAAGGTATTGGGTCTTGTGTTCAGTCATGGAAGTGAGGTACATAGTGTTTATCAAGCCTTGGGATTGTTGTAGATGTGTGATTTTGTGAATCCTATTAAGGAAAGGTGTTGATGAACTAGGAGAGTGAGAGCACCTAGTTGATGGAACACACCTACTAGATAGGTGAGTTGGGATAAGTTGTCCCTAATTGGTAAGTTTGTGTGTGGATTCTCTACATCAATTTTGAAGTCTTTTGATTCACATAGTAATTTGAAGTATTTTACTCTAAAATTGAAATTGACCTATGAGATATTATACATTTCTATATGTTCCTAACAATGAATGGATCTCATTTTGATAAATTTTGATGTTAGCTAATGTTTGATCTCAGAGTTAGACAACTATTTGGTGTATTTGGTGACTGCCCTTTTAAAAAGTTAAATGAATATTTTCCTATGTAATCAGCAAAATGAATATAAACAACAAAAATCTATTTCCAACAATTCATGGGTTAAACTCCTTGAATCAATCACAATGAAAGTCAAGGATCACTTCAAAATGGCTTCCACTTTTAGTAAATTCCTAATAATAATTGGATCTCTTTCTGATCCAAGACTTTCATTGTGATTGAAAACATTAATAAAAGAAGATGAGAAATATTGCTGAAATTCATCTAACTATACAACTATTCTATCCTTGGTTCATTTTCGGGTATATGAGAAGAATCATGGATTTGACATAGGTCTTTAATAATGTTTTAGCAAAAGAGAAACAAATAAATCTGATTATCTTTTAAATGCACATAAGATGAATCTAAGTGATTTCTCACCTGTAAATTGATTAGATAAGTGATTGATCTTGAGGTGGCTCAACACAAAACTCTAGCGACTTCAAGCCTTTCCTATGTATGTACACACACACACACACACACACACACACACACACACACACACACACACACACACACACACACACACACACACACCCGCACACACACACACACACACACACACACACACACACACACACACACATGCATGCACACACACACAAACTATACAACTATTCTATCCTTGGTTCATTTTTGGGTATATGAGAAGAATGCATGGATTTGACATAGGTCTATAATAATATTTTAGCAAAAGGGAAACAAATAAATCTGATTATCTTTTAAATGCACATAAGATGAATCTAAGTGATTGCTTACTTGTAAATTGATTAGATAAGTGATTGATCTTGAGGTGGCTCAACACAAAACTCCAACAACTTCATGCCTTTCCTATGCATGTATATGCACACATAGACACAGACACAGATACAGACACAGACACAGACAGACACAGACACAGACACAGACACAGACACACACACACACACACACACACACATTTATACACATACAATATATGTGTGTGTATGTATGCATATATGTATACATATTCATGTGTGTATGTATGTATATATATATGTGTGTGTGTGTATGTATGTATATATGCTGTAGCAATACAGTTCTTCTTAGTAAGCTCCCTATTTTGATCAAACATGCTCTCCATAGTCCTCATTGTATCTAGGTTTTCTAAGTGATTGCTCACCTGTAAATTGATTAGATAAGTGATTGATCTTGAGGTGGCTCAACACAAAACTCCAACGACTTCAAGCCTTTCCTATGCATGTATATACACACACAGACACAGACATAGACACAGACACAGACACAGACACACACACACACACACACATTTATACACATACAATATATGTGTGTGTATGTATGCATATATGTATACATATTCATGTGTGTATGTATGTATATATATATGTGTGTGTATGTATGTATATATGCTGTAGCAATATAGTTCTTCTTAGTAAGCTCCCTATTTTGATCAAACATGCTCTCCATAGTCCTCATTTTATCTAGGTTTTCTTGTAGATCCTTTGTTGGAGTTAATAGTGTTTTACTATTTACTTAGGTTTAACTTAGGTATTAAATAATTAATTAAGTAGATGGATATTGTTGAATTCCAGTTGAACTCAACTTCCTCTAGGTTGAGACACATCTCTTAACCTTGTCCACTTTTTCTACTTTCTCTTGACTATTTAAGAAAAGCTTATTATATGTACCTATCATCTCAATATATCTCAATTCATTCATCATATGTAATGAAATATTTCTTCTTTCATGTGAAGATGTATAGTTGTTTGCAGGTCCTAGAATGGAGTTGATCAATTCTTCATGGTATCAAATCCTTTCATTTAGCAACTCATTCTAGATCTAAGAGTTTGTTCATCAGATTCTTTAGATGACTTAGCCAATCAATTAAATCTAGTCCTTTGATAAGGGACACAAAAGGTTTATTATTCAAACACATACTATTTATTTTGTAATCAAATCTAACCCTTTATGGGATATAGAAGGTTTTATTACATTTTTATTTTATCCCATATAAGTTCCTAACTACGAGGTCATACATCTTTTTAGGGAGGCAAACATGGCTGCAGATTACATGGAAAACATGGGAATAAATTTAAGGACAAAGGATGAGCAGGTTTTCGAGGCAATCTCAAGTGGAACAGATTCTTGTGGACAACTATGAAGCCTCATTGAGGTAGGAAAAATAAGGCATTGGATAGATACGACTAAGGGAGGGTATTGATCTGGATTCCAAACCACAAATTTGGATCTGGACTGACATAGGTGATCATGATAGATGAAAATAAGGCTCTGATTACTGTGAATGAAGGGAGATTGGGAGAAGTGGCAAGAGATTAGAAACTTCAAATCCAAAGATGGATTTGGTTTTCATGGGCTATCAAAATTCTTTCTCTGTTAGATAGAGCCCGTTGTTCAATAAGGACAAAAAATGTTTATGAAGAAATAGAAGGATCTAATTAGTCTTTTTTGAGATTCTTGCCATTTCAAGGGATCATAAGGATAAGGTTAAATAGGAAGGCAAATCAAGCAATAAATGTAGGAGGACAATTGAGGGAAAATGGTCCTTCACTTTGGGTTCAGTTGCCTATGTGTGGAGGAGACATTTCAAAAGCAATGCAAGAGCCTTTTTTACTCAAATGAGCTCACTTGGGATGTGTTGTGGCATCTGGCTAGGGGCATTTTGGGAAGGGACATGCACTAGTGTGATGGTTTCGTGTATGAGGCAATTTTGTGCCTAATGGTTGACATCCATGATTCCAAGGAAGCATGCATACAGATGATCAATGGCTTCGTAAGATTGGTCGATGGGCAGGCGGTAGCAAGTGCTATTTTGGACTTGGATTCAGGCGACTGGACTAGTGTGCTAGATGTGTAATTAAATCCAAAACATTACATACTGGATCCACCAAAGGAAGAGTTTGATTCGGAGGAAGAGTCCGAGTCGGAGGACGAGGATGCTCGGGAGGCCAAGGTTGTGCAAGGAAGGAAGAAGAATTTCATTGCAGAGGATTGGGAGGTATTTTGGGTGGGTGTTAGAAACTATGAATTGGGGCCCTTTAGTAGATTCCCAAAATCAAATGATAACTGGCTTAGTGCGACCTCGACTATGAATGTGGTGGACATTGGTGAAAGGCTCGCTGCAATTTTCTGTTATTTAGAATTATTTTATTTTATTTTATTTTATTTTTTCTAATACTATGTAACCTACATATGGGATGTAAGGGAGGTATCCCCTTTTTATAGCACTTAATAATAATATATTTTTTTTATGTAAATGCAATACATGTCTGAATTATGATCTTCCAGTATGCTTAAGGTTCCTAGTGACAAGACGTGCTGGTCGCCTCGCACATCACATACGATGTCTTCCCCTAACATTTAATTTACTATCCATATACAAAAGAATTACTTGACACAATCCTAACATTCAAAGAACATCCTTCAAAGCCTTCATAAAGAATACAAACCCTTGCAATACCAAGAACAAGTCCCTAAAAAATCCTAGAACATCATTGAAAAGAGAAACAAATAATTCTAATTATGTTTGAAATGCACATAAGATGAAGCTAAGTGATTGCTCACCTGTAAACTAATTTCCTCCTCCTACGAATCTCCTCTCCTGTGAGCGAATGAAATTTTTGTTTACCACCGTCTACGAATCTCCTCTCCTTCTTTTCCTTGTGGGAATGAAGTTTTTCGAAGCCTTTTGCTTTGCCTTGTGGGAATGAAGGTTTTCAAAGTCTTTTGCTTTGCAGAGTAATTTGAAATTGAAATTGAAATTGATGTATGGGATATTATAATTATATGTAAATGCGATATTTCAATCATAATTAAATGGGATATTATATGGGTAATTATAATTAAATGAGATATTATATGGGATATCATAATTATATGTAAAAATTAAAATTTACCTATGGGATATTAAACATTTTTATATGAAATTATAAGTAAATATTGCCAAGGTATGGGATATTATATGGGATATTATATGGGGTATTATACATTTCTATATGTAATTATATGTAAAAATCAAAATTGACCTATGGGATGTTAAACATTTCTATATTAAAAATTATTTATGATATTTTTCAAAGGTCTATTGCTCACAACCTATTAGTACATTGATGCAATATTTTGTACCACATTCTACTAGTATGTTGTTTTGAGGCTTTTAGTTTAAAAAATAAGTAAGGCTAAACATAAAGACAAATCTATTCAAATTTTATAGCGGGTGATCAAGAAGGAAAAAGGTTGACATTATTCTCACTATGAATAGTTCGTAGTTTGTTCCAGGGTGTTCCAAATAAATGCACTAGAGTATTGCACTATTAACTAGCTAGACAAAGTGTATGGATGTTCATTGGACCAAGTATAGTGTGGGTTGGGTGACATGTAGTTCATCTCCCCACTCTTGGAGTAACGTGTGGGTTTTGAGACCTAGTTGACGAGACATTGTGATTGATAAACGAACATGTGGATGACTTGTAGATATTATCTCTCTCTCTCTCTCTCTCTCTCTCAAATGTCTCCATCCCATTTTGTCCATTCTCTCACTGTCCTCCCTTTCTCTTTCTCTCTCACATCTCTCTCTTTGCCCATTACTCTCTTTCTCTCTCAAGTCTCTCTCTCCTTCCCTCTCTCCCTCTCTCCCTCCATCTTTTCCTCTCTCCCTCTCTCTCTCTAGCTTAGATTCATCCATTCATCTTAGATGAGTTCATTTTAGATACATTTAGTTAATTATATACATTAGGGATCTGCTTCAATTAGGATTCAATCAATTCTTTTGAAAAGAATAGAAAAATGCCATAGGGATCCGCTTCAATCATGATTCATTCAATTATATACTTTTGGGATGCAAAAAGGTGGTGATATGTTCTATTAGGATATAAAAATGAGGATGATTCCCCCTCAAGAGGGTACTCAAGAAAAAAATAACATGCGTGGTCTTTTGAAAAGAAAAACGAAGATAAAATAGGATATAAGAGAAAAATGAGAATATTTGAAAGGAAAAAAAGGTTGAAAAATAAATGAATCAAATGAGAAGAAGAGAAAGGGGATAAAAATTGTAGAGATATCCTCTTAATGGTGGCTATCTAAGACAATAGAGTCAAACCCTACATGCGTGTCATTTTATGACAACAAGTCATCATACTTAGAGAATTGATAACAATAATAAATATACATTACATCAATATGTCCAATAAAGGGTATTATCTGCAACAATTATTAATGATCCTTTAATATAGCACACATTCCCTAAGGTATTATCTACAATAGCTCATGCAAATATCATAGACTTGTTAAAATATCAAGATTGGAAAACATCATCTCCTCGAATTAAATTAAGAGCATAGATACAAAATAGTATTAGGTGCATCATTCATCATAATAGGAATCATTGTGTTATTGCATAACGAACCGTTAAAAGGATTCATCCATTAATTTTCCATCAATATCTCAGCAGGGAACACAATGTGATGCAAATATTTGTAATGTAAAAGTATAAATGACTTGACATGTAAAGATAATCACAAAGTAAAAGTCCTCCCACATAGTTACAAACAAGTCCTTCCACATAAAACATTTATATTTCACCAAAAAATATCAAGAAATCAATATCAAATAGATAATATACTAATCGCATACCCCATACATTTAAATCATGTCATTGATCTTCTTCTTCATCCAACTCTTTGTCTGTATCTTTTGATCTAGAATCAACATTGCAAGGATTGGTCATCATCATCATCATCATCATCATCATCATCATCATGAAAATTAACTCCTACATCATCATGATCTTGTTCCTCTTCTTTGACATCTTTGTCGAGCACATCATCTTCTATTTCTTTTGTATCTTCTTCTTCCATGACATTATACTTTACTGGCCTTCCTCTAGGATAATGTTTAACAACAAATGACCAACCCAGTTTATGTGGAACCTCCGAGTAAAATACCTTCTCACATTGGCTTGGAAGAACATAGGGCTCATTTCTAGCTCGCTAAAATGACCTTGTATTGACCATTGTAAATCCATTATCATGTTCAATAAAAGTTCTCTCAGGATCAATTTAATTCAATCGTAGCATGTTCCATTGGATGACGAAAAGAACTAATTTGAAGGACCCAAAGTCACACTCATGTATATCATCTAAAATCCCATAGTATCGATTTTCTGAGACTTGAGGATGTATGTTACTTCTAGATAAAACATTAGTCACATGAAATACTATAGTTATCTCAAGATCACAAGTTTTCTTCATGTCATCCAACTTTTTGATGCAAAATTTATGACCATTGCACCACATAGCCTTGTGGTGTTTTACCTGCAATATGTCAAAATGTAAAAAATATTGCATCACCAGTTGATAAACATATTTATTCTTGATCGAATGTATGCAAAAAACATCATATATATATATATACACACCATTACAATTCAAAACAAATTAAATAATAAGGGTAATTAATATATTTATACATACCTATTTATCTCTTAAAACCATATGCCAAATTAATTTCCCTTGGTGTAACATTGGAATATCCATTATGATGAGATTCTTTAACCGATGAAGCCACACATTCCCATGTTAATGCACGACTAGATTGTTGACATCGTTCAATCCATACCATCATCTAGTCAAGATTGCTTGCGACATAAAAATGTAGTACATCCCACTCTCAAGCATTTGCAGAAAAAATAAATAGAAATTTACACTTGATGTATGGGTGAACTCACAATGTTGGTTCCCACTTTTTCATACATCTCGATTTTTATTGAAATCATACATTTTTTAGAAAATACAATGATTTAAGCTTTTAAGAGGCCCCATTTGAAGAAATTAATTGAAGAGAGTTAGATGAAAGGCTCTTAGATCAAAATTTCTTGGATAGAACCTCTCTACTTGTAAATCATACTTGCAATAGAGTCTCCTTCGCATCTATCAAATGTTGATAAAAAACCAATTTTACATTAGCTTTTGGGAGATAAAATGAATTCATTTAGTAGTTTTTTTTTAAGTATTTTCCCCTTATTATAAGCTTCACAAATAATATACTTTTTAATATATTTAATTTAATTAATATATTTTTATTTTATTTCTTATGAATGTAGGGTTTTCACCAAACATGAACTTCTTTGTACAATGCTTATGGAAAAATAGTAAACATCACCCAAAAAATTCTAATTTTTTTTTATGCACTAGGTATTGAAGTCCTCTTTCCGATAGAAAAAATAAAATTTATTTTCATTACATATACAACAATTTATGTAATATCAAATGGACGTATGTCAAAATTAGAGTTAACTCGACTTCAAATCTTAATAAAATATGAAATATTGAAGATAATGTTATAAAATCAATTTCAAACACTATATATGGATGTTGCAAAACCAAATTCAAAAGAATCACATTCATATATATTATAGAAAAAAGGTTATGCTATACAGAGTGAGTATCACTCTTTAAAATGTTTTTTTCTAAAAAAACTAGTTTTCGAGGGAGATAGAAAAATGGAAGCAAATTGATTCCAAAAGTTATGAAAAATATATATTTATAATCTACATACAAAATGACACAAATCACTAGTTCACATCATCTACAAATTCCTAACGGTTTAGATGTAATAGGTGTCTGAATCTGAAGTTTTTTTTGAAAATGAATATTGCAGTGTCAAAGTTGGCAAAAAAGTGTAACCCACTATTGTGTGTTCACTCATATATTGAAGATTAATAATTAATTAACTACAATATATATAAAAACCAAATGCAAAATGTATTCATATTAATGTCCATGAACATCCAATAATTACCTCTCACTTTCCTCAATCTACCTTTCCCCACTAGGTACTCCCCTTCAAATTTGTTAATGGAGTTGGATCCCAAATGCGATGTACATGAATCTTTGCCACAAACTTAGGAATATATTTAATAATGTACATCATAGTATGGTATACCATATATGCCTCCACCATAGAACCATCAGGATGTAAAAATTTCAAGTGCCTCTCAATCATCCACATTGACCTTGTGTGTACAGGTCCACACAGTTCAATCTCCTCAACTTGGTGTATGAGGTAGTGTTCTTGTGCATTGAAAAATGTTGCAAGTAGACACTTTTGCATTTCACACATTAGACGAGGAATTTTTGTCTTCCAGTATTTTATATCTTCTTTATGGATTTATTTAGATGACCCCCCACTCTATCAGCTCCACCCACTCTCTGAAAGCCCAAATAAATCTAGGAGTCCAAAGACTGGCCCCAAGTCCCAAACAAATTTGCCCTCCCCGACTTTCAGATTGGAGAAGATGATGGTGGTTGAGGAGGCAAGCCACATAAAGGAGGAGGATGAAAACAACCTGGCAGAGTTGGGTAAGAAAGTGGAAGCCTTGTTTGATAATGTGCAGGAAATCACCAACATGATGGAGACGATGGAAAACAAGATGCATGATGTCTCAAAATTTGCATTGATTGTTATGCATTGCTCAACGACCACCCTGTGCCTTCTACAGGAAAGTTCTTCCAAAGGCAAAAGCAAGGACGATTAAGCCTACAAGGTCCTTTTCAAATTACTCACCAAGGAATGGGAAAGGAAGCTCCTCCCCAAGAGGTGCCATGGGAAAAAGAAGTAATCTATTTCTATGCTGCGGAAGTCTGGTTTTTTGTTTAGACTTAGTAGCCTACGGGCATATAGTTTTAGTCTCTATTTATATTTGAACTTATATACCTATTTCCCTACATGGCAAATGTTTAAAATGTTTACCAAAACTTCTTTATATCTACTGAACTTTCGTAGATTGATCATGGTTTTTCATAGGGGAAAGTAAGAGGGCTATAATTATGCTGTTGATCTGTTGAAAGTGGTATGCCACTATTTCGCTGTCTCTCTCATGGGTCAGCCCCCTTGCATTTTGGCTACTTTTGATATAAAAAATAAGTAAAACAAATGGCAAATATAATATCTATAAAACAAATTGAACAAATAACACTACTTACCTCATGTATTTTCCAAGATCATATATAACTTGTTTGACATTATTGTCAAAGTGGTATGTGAGAGATAGAGGTAGAATGTACTGCAACAATTATAAAATGATATTTTCATTATTTTTCCAAAACTAGTACTAAACATAATACAATGAAAAGTACATGCAGTATACAAATATATAGAAAATATACAAGAACATGAACTACCTTAATGAAGGTATGCCAATCATGCATTTTCATCCCTGACCCAAATTCACTTTTCTTTGTTATGAGATTGTTTATGTTTGCAGCAAATCCTGTGGGAAATCCATTTTTTTGTATGACCTCTTTTATAGAATTTCTTTGCTTCTCCGTTAATAACCAAGGAAGGGCACTTATATTAATTTTATCTCCATCTCTATTTAATTGAATGACATTTTTCATTACATGATTGGATATCTGAATGTCACTACGAATTTTGACAATTTTTTCTTTGTCACCCTTCTATCCAATATTTTTCATAACGTCTCTTTTATATTCTTTCCAATGTGAATAGTATCATACAAATTCATAATTTGTAGTTTCTCATGATAGGGAAACCTACTAAATTGTCTGGGATAGCTTTTTAGTCCCTTTGGAAGGTGGTAATTAATGCCTTGACAACCTTCATGAAGCATATAAGTTTAAAAAGTTAACAATGACAATTATCGTCAATTACAACATGAGGAAAAAAAAACACAATATAAAAATATAAATTCCAAAAATATCATATATGATAGACAAACAATTAGATTGAATGACATTACCTTGACGATTGATTCTATTATGTTCCAACTTCTATAGGCGAGGTGTCATTCTTTGTGGTTTCGATGTAGTCTCTTTTTCCCCATTGAAAATATGTTTTTCAGTAGTTCGATACTTAGGATTTTTGTGGAGGAAGTGTCTATACTCATCAAACACCTGCTTTCCTAAACTTGTTGAATGACGAGATTTCATCTTTGGACCACAAACTGGAGATGCAAATTTTCCCTTTGTTTGAAGACCTGCAAGATCATGTATAATTGGATTAAATATGTTAATTTTTATAATTATATATATTTAATGGATTATTTTAAAAAATGAATGATTTATAACTTAAAAAATTAAACATCATTAAAGTGCGCAAGTTGAAAAGAAAAGGTGATGGGAAATGTTATTGTCCAAACAAGCATTGCATAAAATTGAAATTGTCTTTGTCCTATTGGTCTAGAGATGTCATACATAGTGTCATTATTCCATAACTCCAACAACTCATCGACAAGAGACTCGATATATACGTTCACATCTTTAACTTGGTACTTACCTAGTTGAATGAACAAAAACATTACATAATTATTATAACTATTTTACTGCACTATATATAATTTAATGTACATGACTAGTAAATGAAAAAAATACTAGGAACAATCGTTGCCAACATGATGTGCTCCCTCTTTATTGACATCCATGGAGGAATGCTATTGTTGATAACAAAAATAGGCCACACCGAGTAAATAGATCTCAGCTCTCCAAATTGATTGACATCGTCCACTGCCAATGAAAGCCTGAGATTACAAGGTTCTTCTTTAAAGTGTGGCCATTTTTACTCTATGTCCATAAATGTAGAATCATCCGCAGGCATTCGAAGAATGTAATCTCGACTTCTATTGCATGCATGGTAATCCATAAATTGCACCAAGCTTTCACACCTAAATAATTGTTGCAAACACAAAATAATGAGAATATAATGAAGAACCTTGCGAGGCACCTTTTTTGTTAGTTGATCTGTTCGATATCTACTGATATGACATTCAAGACATTCTATTGCAAATTCATGTTGTTTATGATATATAATATGATCATTGAGACATGGATCTATTGCTTGATACTCCATTCCAATACCTTTCATAATGGCAAATAATTCTAGATTTGAGCAAGGTAGAATATTTGACGGTGGTAACAAAAAATCACATATCAATCTAGAAAGATTTTTTTTTTGTTAATATAGAGAATAATAATGGTACATATTTCACCTTGTATTTACTAGTGAAGAAATAACAAAAATAGATGAAAAAAAAGACATATATGACGTACTTTAATATACGTGATATTGTTATGTTGGATAAACCATTCATAACCTTCAAGTTCACCAACAATAATACAACAGAGAAAAGAGTTGTTTTGGAGCCTTCGTAAAGGGGCTCGTATGCCTTCTCAAGTACAGGTAAATCATGACCAACATCAAAGTTATCTTGATCATCATGATTAGTTGTGCCAGTACTAATTTTTTTTTTTGGCACATGATTATCTTCTTAGATAGGATCATTATCTTCAGCTTCAATATTCACACCTCCATGTTCCTCCACTTGGAAAACTACATTCTTTGGGTCATGGTAGTCCATATCATGTGCCCTAGGGTGCTCCACTTATATAAAAATGATCAACATAAATAAACCATGACCATGATCTCATTAACAAGTGAATTTTATGTATATCAATTATTAAAACGATATAAAAATTTACAAATGCAATCAATATAAACACATATTATGAAAAACCTACCAATGGATGATAATCATGCCCCCTTCAATGTGACCATGCTGCCTACAATGTTTCTCAGCTATTGTGATTAAAAATCTTCTAGTCTTTAAGCCCTTTAAATTTTTGTAGGGATGATAACATTTCCCATCACCTTTTGTTTTCAAGCTAGACCACAATCTAGCAATTGTCTCCTTATTTTGTTGTTTGCTGATATTATCTGACATGATTTTTCTTCATAGGCAAAAAAATTGGGCTATGGAAAATTCTATCTATAACCTTCACAAACCAACAAAATTGATGTCGCAAGTATAGAAAACATTGTCCGCATGATTTTTTATATTATTTACTAGACTAACCCTAAGGGTTTTTTATTTTTTTACTTTTTCACTTTTTTGTTTTTCATTATTCTGACAAATGTCCATTGTATTTCTGACGATATTTGGTTTTGTCAGAATTCCGATGAACGTTGGACAAGATTTAAAAAAAATAGATTTGACAAAAATTGCCTTGTAAGTTCCGAAAAAACAAAAAAAATCCCATAGTTCGTCAAATTTTTTTTTTTAAAAATGCACCCAAATGAATTAGTGTTGGCTTAAAAATATGTAACAAGGGCCATGACAAAGCCATAAAATATTAGTTATAAAACATGTAATTAAGCTACAAGGCCTACTCACTTGCTAGATTAAGAACAACAACATAAGCATCTCCCTCACATGGCACATCAACATGGAGTGAACAACATAAAGCATACGAGATATCAAAACCTCAAGAAATCCATAACAAGGCTTAGAAATAGTCAATTCAAATCTAGAAATCATCTGTAGACTGAGAACAAGCCTCTGGTACAAGATTCAATCAAAAAAGTTATGCCAAATTAAGAAAAACTATGAAAACACATAAATTAGATAGGGTCTCACATTCACCAAGTTTGGTCATGCATACACACAATTTGGTCGCGCATACACACAATTTGGTCGCGCATACACACAATTTGGTCACACATTCATTGTTTTTGCGCATTTGTTAAAAAATGACTCCGATGCCCAGAAAATTATGGGAAAAAAAATCTAATATCAAATACTAAGCAATAAAATTCGATAAGTATATAAAAAGGGTTGCCCAGACCTTAGGAAAAAGTAGGTATAAACAAAATAAAGAATAGAAAAATATAAATAGAGATATCATGAAACACAACTCATGACAATTACTTCCAGAAAACACTCAGAAACTTAATAGAGCTCCAAACACTCGAACAACAAAAGGGAAAATACAATTGTACAACAAGGATTCATACTAAAACAATGATAGACCTCTTGCAACAATAAATGTATACCTAGAGAGAGAGAGTTCTCTCACATAAATGCATACCCAGTGTCATGAATGACAACACACACAAAACATGAAATATTTACCAACAAACTATATATAAATTGCCATAACACAAAGTCCAATCCCCAAATATTTATTTTTCCAACTATATAAAACTATAGAATATAAATTTAATCAACCCATCTCCTCGAAGATAATATGTAGACATGAAGCATACAAAAAACCAGTAAATACCAAAATATAAAAGGAAATAGAACTCCAACCTACAACCTGTGTTATGGAAGGTAGCTAAAGAAGAGCTCCAAATCCAAACCCAACAAGCTCTAGAAAAACCAAACCAAATTCCCAATCCAAGAGTCAAAAGAAAATTGCAAAAAACTTTCTACAAGAAGCAACCCGAAAACAAGCTCGACAAACAAAATAAAAAGCCATTAAAAAACCAAAACCCTAGCCTCCATGAGAACCAATCAAAATATTCCTTTTTGGAATATATTTTACCAACCCACCATATAATATAATTTTACTCTCCCATTTAAAACTCATCCAATGAGAGTAAAGGGTAGGTAGAAAATATAAAACATGTTTACATGAAATCAAGTGTGGAATATTATTATTATTCACCCCAAGGTATTTATAGACACCAATATCATTTAAAAGCTACACTATATAAATAAATCATAAGCCATAAATAAATAATCCATTTGGGAAATTAATAAATAAATAACTCAAAGCGCATAAAATAATTAAAGAGCCAAATAAAATATTACATTAAATAAATAAATAAAACTATAAGCAATAAACAAACATAAACAAATAAAATATAAAATAAATGGCCAACCTCCAATAGGATTAAATAGTAAATATTAAATAAGCCTTAAACAACATAAATGAACATTAATAATCCAATCAATTAAATTAAACATTAATATCTACAAAATCACACATAAATATATCAAATAAACCAACAATAGGCTAGCATACTCACAAAACCACAACTCACTAACTAACATGACAAATTACACAAAGATGCTGACATCTCATAATGAACAACTTAGACCTAGAGTATATGTATGGAACTCATGTCATCTTCAAACCACATACCATTGGGATTTAAAGGCACACTCATACCTGTGAATCCAAGTGGAGTCGATGTTTAGTAACTGCAAATCTCGCGACCACAAAGCAACAATAGAACATATGTATATATATCATAATAGACAAGTGATAGGGAATCACAATGACACATCCCGCTTGCAATGAGTGATGTGACATCATCCCTCTCACGAAGACAATCATACAATAATAAAACACATCTCATAAGTTCATCTTATCATATATAATCATGAAATAGGGTCAGTGTAATCATAATAGAATCAAATCCATGATCAATATAAATCATTAATAATCCATCAACATATTAATGCATATAGAATCCATCAAGCACATATATCCATCAAATCACATGATCAATAATGATAGTGTCATCATCCATATAAACTATCAAAATTACAAATGTCCAATAATGTCTAGCATCATAATGATTACTGAAATACATGTATAATCATAATCCAAAACATCATAAAGAGTCTAAATAAGTCCATCAAGCATGAAATGAAAGTCAAGTCTAGTCAAATCACACAAGTCAAGGGTGGACACTACATGAACAGGTGACTTGGATGATGATTAAGAAGACTTTTGATGACACCTTTGCATGCTGATAGACACAAAGTTTTTATGTGGAGGTTGACCGACCTTGACCAAGTAATCTAGATGAAGAATATGAAGACATGTGGCTCCTTGATGGATAAATATCAAAATAGATACACAAAAGTTGGTGACAATGGAGGAAGTTATCAATCCTTTTAGGGTAGGCCGATAAAGGATGGAGAATGCATTAATGGTGACCAAGTTGCAGGCTGGTTGTATGGCTCGAGAAAGGATTCTAGATCATTTTGTGCAGAGAAAGATTACTAAACTTAGTAATCTAAGTATAGAGAATGACTTGAAGAAAGATAAGATGCATTTACCATAGGTGGAAAATATGCGATCATATTTAGGACAAAGAATAAAATATACAAAGGTGCAGATCTCCAAGACAACCGACTTGAATAAAATATTAAAATTCTACATTGGAGGAAAAATCTGATGTGTACCAAAGTTGATTGAATCCAGCAGTAGGTGTGATGAGATTTGACATATTTTTGTAGGTGTGGCTATTGAGATAGATATAGAGGTGGAAATAAATAAGTCTCAATAAGACTGTTGTAGGAAGTGTAGAGTAGAAAGTGCATTGTTGCTACATAGAGAAAATAGAGCAATATGCAAAAATAGAGAGAGAAAGAACATAGTATTGTAAAAAGTGAAGTTGTAGCAAAGAGAAGAAGACAACTAGATAGAGGAAGAAGAAGTAACAAAGGAAGAACATTAGTAGGAAGAAAAATCCACTCTCAGGTGTGAGAAATTTGTAAGTGTTACAAAACACATTTGTAACAAGGCTTTATCATTGCATTGTAAAACTTAATACTATTGAATTTTTTTGAGTGGGTGCTCAGAGGAGGGATAGGCTCTCTAAATTAGGGGTTTGTGCTCAAAATAATTAGGGGTTGGTGCTCCTTGGGTTGGTGCCCTAAACATATTGTAAACAATGACTTTATTATGAGGCTGGATTGGAGCAGTAGACTCCAACAACTATTCTCACTAAGGTTTTTCCCACATTGGTTTTTCCTCGTAAATCTGGTGTTGTGCTTTAATTTGCATGTGTGTGTTCTTAATTGATTTTCAGTTTTAGTATGTGCACATAGAGAATTCTTTTTATAATACACTGATTCATCCCCCCCCCACACACCTTTCAGTGTCTACTTGTGTTTTTCAATTGGTATCAGAGCCCTATGTTGCCTTAGTGAATAGTTTTCTCTAGCTTGGGTAGATCCTATCTTATGAATGCACTCGCTAGAAATGAATCCTCCTCTAGAGCACGTATGTTTGATGGCACCAATTATGCCTTCTAGAGTAGAAGAATGGAAACCTACTTATCCTCTTTAGGGTTTGATGTCTGAATGTTAGTAAAAAATGGATGTATTGTTCCTCAAGTTCCCCCTACCACCACTGATGCTAAAAGGGAGTATGAAAACAATGCAAAAGATAATAACACAATCTTAAGTGGCTTATTTGACACAGAGTTTGTCAAAGTCATGCACTGCACTTCACCAAAAGAAAGATGGGATAAGATACAAAGCATATATGAAGGAGATACCAATGTGAAAGAAGCCAACCTACAAAATTTAAGAGCTCAATTTAAAAATTTAAAAATGAAAGAAGAAGAGAAGATAACTGACTATCTATAAAGAGTGGATAAGATTGTGAGTGCAATAAGACAACTTGGAGAAGATGTCATAGATGAAGTTACTATAACAAAGGTCCTAATATAATTAACTACAAGGTATGACACATAAGTTTCTACTATTGAAGAAGCTAAAGATCTAAACGCTTTCTCTATGGATGAATTGTTTGGTTCTCTACCATCCTATGAGATGAGGACAGTAAGTGTCGAACCTTCAAAGAGAGAGGTTGCCTTCAATACCACACATAAAGGAAAAGAACAAGCTACAAATGCAGATGAAAATGACTCTGATCCTGTTGTAAAAAAATTTGTAAGGAAGCTCAAAAGAGGTTCAGGGAAGAACAAACGTAAGTTGCCTTTAAAATATTTCAACTATGGGAAGATTGGACACTTTGCATCTAAGTGCCCTTGTGGAGAGAAGGATGAAGATGAAAAGAAAAACATGAATGATTTTGGCAAGGAAAAGAGGAAGAATGCTTACAAGTCAAGGAGAAGAAATTTTAGGATAAAGAGCAGTCTTTACATATTTGAAGATGATGCCTCCGATGAAGAAAGTGTCTTTGAAGATTGTTGCAGTGAAGGTGAAAAAGAAGTTAATATTTTTATGGAATATGGAGAGTTATTTGATGAACCTATTGTTGATGATGAATAAGAGGAAGTTGAAGTTATAATAGACATTGAGGGTGAACTTGTGAGTGCAGTAGAAGAACTCAAAAAAGTGAGAAAGGAATATAAAAAGTACAAGAATGTTGTTGTTGAAGAAAAAGATCTACTAAAAAAATCATTTGAGGAGTCAAAGAAAACAATTTCTGATTTAAGAATCCAGTTGGAAGAAGCAAAAAGGATGCATGAAGTAACAAAATCATATTTAGAAAGGAAGGATAAGGAGTGCCAAAAATTGTAAGAAGATCTTGTAAATTTAGGAAAGGAATGGGAAAAGAATAAAGATGAACCCAACTTGAGGATTAAGTATGGTGGTAGCATTGAAGAATTAGACTAAATGTTAAGTAAGAAGAAGCACAACAAGGACATCAATGGTGTTGGATTTGAGAAGGGACAATGTTCTAATAGTAAAGATTTATCAGGAAAGAAGATACACTTCACCTCTCTAAGTGAAAGTTAAACCAAACAAACATTCATAGTCAGCAAGCCCAATGAGAAGAAGACATATGTGTTGGTATTTTGGTATGGTTTTGTCATTGATGTCAACACCTACTAAAACACTATCACTTTGGAGATCCAACAACATTCACCGACAAGCAAGTAACTATTGCACAGTTACTGGTATATGGTTCACCGACAGGATATAATGATCACCAGCACTTGGAATGATATGGAAGACACTTGGTAATATTGAAGACATCATGTGGACATCTTATCTTAATAAATTAATCATTGGTATACTCATGTTTGCATATTTACTTTTACCGGAAAATAGGTCTAGGGTTACACTAGCAGGTTTATCTTTCCCAGATCAGCATGGCACGCTATGGAGATGATTAATTATTATTGTAAATGCATTAAGATGACATGTTCAATCGGTTATTACATTGGATATTATATTGTTTGTAAAATTTTTTTTATTGTAATATCTTGTAGAGCTGACCTACTAAAATTGGTCTTAGGTTATGGTATAAATGTAAGATCTTAGTTGTAAGATCAACTGTGGAATGCAAAAAGAATTGTGTGAAGGTATATGCGAGATTAAGTAGTGCCATACACGCAGAAATCATTTGAAGGTGAAGCTAGGTTTTTGTGAAAGCATATCAGCATTACACTGGTACTGAATCCAACATATGAAGATGCTATTTTGTGAAGTACATTCTTATTTAATTTAACCATCCAACTGTAGTCAGTGTGACTCCCATTTTGTGATTGAGCAGTGAGCTCTAGGCTATTGGCCTTTCTGCATGTGCATACCCCATTTATGTACACTTACTATCTATAGTAGTATCATTTGATTGTGGGTAAGGTTTCCCACTGTGGCTTTTCCCCTTACAGGGTTTCCATGTACAAATATTGGTGTTATGTGTTGTGGATGACTTTGTGTTTATGTTTCATGCATTAATCTTTACTGGTATAGCAATTAATTGTTAAAACTGTCTACCAGCATACTTAACTAGTTTACCAATATTAAGCATTAAGTTGGTTAAGTTGTTTTTAGTTTCAATTTATTAGACAACTGATTCACCCCCCCCTCTCAGTTGTCTCCGGGACCTAACAATATGCTGCTATTGCAAAGATTCAATCAATGAACCAACATGCTGATCCCAAAAGAAAAGTCAATGTTGATGATAGAGGATTCAAAAAGGTCAAGGATACAAGAAGTAAGAGCTCAAGCAGACCAAACTATGCTACTCCAAGGAGACCAATGAGAAACAGCTTCAACAATGATTGGTATGTACCTCAATTCCATGGCTACTGCTATAAATGTAATACTTATGGTCACATAATTATTGATTGTAAGCTCATGCATAGGTCTCTACCAAGTTTTGAAAGTAGAAATCAATTTTGTACTCTTAGGGATATGAATGTTATTTTTATCATTGGAATGGGTATGGTCATTGGAGTTATGAATGTAGGAGAAATGTATCTTAGTCCTACAAGAATTTTTCAAATTCATCATTCAATGTAAATGTTAAATGCTATCATTGTCAAAACTTGGGCCACATTGCAAAACACTGTAAGATAAGGACTACTAAGAAAAAGAAGGTAGTGTCAACCTTTGAACCAAGAGTCAATTCAAATCAGTAAACAACAACAGAGATCAAGAAAGAATCAAAACAAATTTGGGTAGAAAAGGAGAAGGACAAGGCTGAGTCAAGTTTGATTGTTTAAACTACCTTGCATGTTGAAAGGAAAAAATTATGTGTAGTAGACAGTGGCTTCTCAAACCACATGACTGGTGATAAGAATAAATTTATTAAGCATGAAGATTGGAATGAAGGCTCAATAGGGTTTGAAGACAACTCATCAATCAAAATCAAGAGCAAAGGTACACTAAAAAATGTTGGCAATCTGTAAGCTCGTGATGTATATTATGTGGAAGATTTGAAACAAAATCTGATAAGTGTGAGTCAAATGTGTGACAAAGGATATAAATTTACATTTGATTCTAAGGGCTGTGAAATCGGAAAAGAGAGTAATGGTCAACTAGTTGCAGAATGCAAAAAGAACAAATGGAAATTTATATAACCTTAAGGAGTGTTTTGAGTCTTAATGCATGATGGGACAAGTTGATGAGATTTGGCTATGGCATAGAAGGTTAAGACACATTAATTTTGACAATTTTGTCAAAGTGAGTAAGAAAGGATATGTAAGGCACATACCATAGATTATCAAACCGGCAAGTACCTTCTATGATGAGTGCCAAAGAGGGAAGCAAACTAAAGTAATCTTCAAGATTAAAGAATACTCAAGTAAAAGACCATTAGAACTTGTTCATACTGACTTGTGTGGGACAACCAAGATAAGAGCACCAAATAGAGAAAACTACTTTATGCTTCTTATAGACAAGTTTTCAAGAATGACATGGGTCACCTTCTTGCAAGACAAGTCACATGAATTTGAAAGATTCAAAATCTTCAAAAAGATGGTTGAAAAGGAAAGTGGATACAAGATGAAGTGCCTGAGGTCAGACCATCGAGGTGAGTTTACATGAAATGAATTTGAAGACTACTATGAAAGGCATGGAATCAGAAGACAATATTCAACCCCTAGGACACCACAACAAAATGGTGTTGTGGAAAGGAAGAATAGAACAATCAAAGAGATGAAAAGGAAAATGTTAAATGAAGCTAATTTGCCCGATGTCTATTGGAAAGAGGTAGTTCACACAATTTTATACACCTTAAACAAATTACAACTAAGGGTGAACAACAATATGACATCTTATGAGCTATCATATGATATGCAATTATCAGTCAAGTATTTCAAGGTGTTTGGTAGAAAATGCTTCATCAAAAGAGATGAAGATGGATAAGGTAGCTTTGAATCAAGATGTGATGAAGGTATCTTATTAGGATACTCTACTCATAACAAGGTCGATAAGTGTTTCAGTAGAAGACTAAAGAAGGAAGTTGAAAGTGTACATGTGAGAATTGATGAAGATCTACATAAAGGTAAACCAACCACATTAAATCAAATTGGAGTGCCACATGTTGAAGATGTAGATAAATCTAAGAGTGATCATGAAGAAGAAGCACCAGGCAAAGCCCCAAATAGATAAGTGAAAAAGAATTAGTTTGAGGATCGAATTATTGGCAACAAGAATGATGGTGTGCAAACTAGAAGGAGAGCAAGGAACAATGAGCAAGTAAATTTTTGCCTCATGATAGAGATGGAACTAAGGACATATGATGAAGCCAACAAGAGTGAGAAGTGGATGAAGGCTATGGAAGAAGAGCCACAACAAATTGGAAAGAATAAAACATGAGAAATGGTTCCTAGACCCGCTGATAAGAATATTATTGGTACAAAATGGGTTTATAGGAACAAAATGAATGAAGAAGGTAAAATGATCAAGAATAAATCCAGATTGGTATGCAAGGGATATGCTCAAGTTGAAGGAATAGACTTGGAGGAGAAATTAGCATCAGTTGCAAGACTTGAAGCAATCATAATGTTTTTGGCATTTTCAACATACAAGGGATACAAAGTATATCAAATGGATGTCAAATTTGCATTCTTAAATGGAAATCTCAAAGAAGAAGTGTACATAGAACAACCTAAAGGGTTTTAGTTGCATGAAGATGAGAAATTTGTTTTCAGATTGAAAAAAGAATAATATGGTCTAAAATAGGTACCTAGAGCATGGTATTCTAGGTTGGATAAGTGTTAGAATCAGGGATCACTGAGAGGGGAGGGGGGGTGAATTAATGATCTGCTGGAATCCAAATTCTCAAACTTATTCTTTATCCACTGGTTAGTAATGCATAATAGAAAAGAAGATAAACATGCAACAAAGAATACACAAATCCAAAACACCAAAATTTTTACGTGGAAACCCATAAAGGGAGAAATCACAGCGGGGCTAGAATCCACAATATTCATATACTATGGCTAGGAGTACATAAATATTACATAGATGGGGAATGCACTTGCATTCAGGTTTACTTCCTAGAGCTTAGTGCTCAATTACAATTGCCCGGAAGGCTACAACCTTCAGTGAAGTCTCACTGACTTACAATTTGAATATAATGAGAAAATACAATGAAATTAACTCTCAATTGGCATATGACTATGCAAGAATGAGTTCTGGTTAAGCATAGAATCTGTCACTATCTTTTCTTTGCTGAATACTCTATTTCTATCTCACTCATCTACCAACTGGTCTGAAAGAAAAGTGTGCATGTTAAAATATTCTCACTCACACCAAAATGGATCACCATATCACTAACACACCAAAAATCAATCACCAAAGCGATCTTATATATCCGGTCTTAACACAAAAGCAATCTCCTTCAAGTCGGCTTCAAGAAGTGTAACATGTAGCTCCAAGTCAGCTTTAATATTGAACAAAACATAGCACTAGAACAAAAGATTATAATCATATGATTCCTAAGGGTCTTCCCTATCACCGAGATCACAAAATCAATCACCAAAAACACTGCAATCATCGAAAATCATTCTGGATCAAACTATTTCTAAAATACCTCGTTTTACCAGTTAATGGCCTACCAGTTACCTCTAGCTTCTGGATAAGATGAATCATGACTGTCCGATCAAATCACGAAGAAGAGTTACCATCAATGACAACCCTAAACAAATAAGAAACTATTGGAAGTCACTTGAAATCACCAGATGAGTGTCAATTGCCAACAATCTCCCCCTTTGGCATTGATGCCAACACTTGTGAAAAATGGTTAAGTGTTGAAACCTGTATACTGGATGAAAGAATAAAAGAATTCTAAGGCTCCCCCTTAGATCAACAATCCAAAAAAATCTATATCACCGAACTATACACTCTATACACAATTAGTGTGCACATTTTTCACCTTATCTCTCCCCTTTTGACAGCAATGCCAAAGATAGGGTGTTTCCCATCTTTGACATATATTTTACAAAAACTTGAAGAGGTTAGCATAATTAGTCTTTAATAATCCCAGGTGAGTATCTCCCCCACTCTTCAGGTTATCCAAAATTGTGATAAATGCTTTAAATACAGTAGCATGAATTTCTAATTCTCTCAAATCTGATGGTATAGGTTTGGCCTGATGATACAATGAAAGAATAAGGATCCGGTCAACTACTGAGAGGAGGGGAGGGGGTGAATCAGTAGATAGAAAAACTAATATAAACTTTCACCAATCTTAGAATCAACCTCTCAAAGAAAAATTTAAACCGACAAGTTAAACTACTGAACTATAAATGCAATATCACTGTCAAGTTTAACCGATTGACTGTTACAATAGATTAACAATAAACAACTTGAAACTCACAAACATCCAAATAATTTTACTGACATAAGTAAAACCTCATTTTAGATTGCTGTCAGTTACCATAACTTATCAAAGTGGATTAAGAAGTTAAGAAAATCAACCATAGTAAACATAACTACAAAATCATTCACCACTTGACACAATATTTTTGACATGGAAATCCAAATGGGGAAAACCACTGTGAGATGAGACTCACAAGTTAACTATTTGAACTCTTCTAAATTTTGCCCTATTAGGAGCCAAGCTTGTTAAAGCTTTTACGAAAAGTCCTGTTAAGAACAAATCCTATTAGAGACCACCCGGTTAAGGGATTGACTATAATGCCTTATTAGAAGCAATACCCTGTGAGGAGGTAACCTCGGTAGAGGATTTGAAATCCAAGCTAATGGACCACCTAGTTAGAGGATTTGAATAACACTAAGCTTGGTAGAGCTTACCTGGTTAGGGGATTTAATTGCTATAATTGTTAGATACAACAAGGGTTTACTAAACTATTTGAATAGCACTACACTTGCTTGTTCAAATCCTTTTCATGCTCCTATCTTCCTTTACACAAACTGCAGATACATCATCCTGTTCGACAACCTTACTCAACTAAAAATTTTCCAACTTTGAATAAAAAAAAATCATCGATCTTATAAACACATCAATAGGTCGGTAACATAACAAAAAACTAATCGTCTCATAGATATTACAAATAAGGAGATTCAAGTATGACCGTTGGATTACATTACAATCTCTGCACATCATTCAAGAAAGCCTCGACCACTCCTTGATCACCGCTTCATCAAACTCAGTAACTCATGAAGTTGCAGGTTGTTGATGTTGAATACCTCTATAAAATTCTGCTATAAAATTCTACAAGTAGCTCTTGGACTGATGTACTCTACATCATGTTCAATTTAACTCATGAAGGGGTAAAAGCCCTAGCTGACTTATAAGATACTCAAAAGTAGTCTTAGGTAGAGGTTTAGTAAAGATATTTGCAAGCTGCTCCTTGGTAGAAACATGCTCCAAGATCACATCTTTACTCTGCACTTTTTCCCTTAAGAAATGATACTTCAATTCAATATGCTTGGTTCGAGTGTGCAAAATAGGGTTCTTTGAAATATTTATGGCACTAGTATTGTCATATAAGATCTTAATAGGTTATGAAAACTTCATCTTGAAACCTTCCAAAATGTGCCTCATCTAGATAGCTAGGGTAAGATTCATATAAGCTGCAACATACACAACTTCAGTAGTAGACTATGATATACAACTCTACTTCTTGCTACTCCATGAAATAAGTCTTCCTCCAAGAAAGAATGTTCCACCAGTTGTACTTTTCCTATCATCAACATTACTTGCATAGTCTGCATCTGTATATACCTTCAAATCAAAGTTACCTTCATATAGATACCATAATCCATAGTCAACAGTGCCTTTCAAATATCTGAATATCCTCTTGGTTGCTATCAAATCTATTTCCTTAGGATTATTCTAAAATCTAGTAGCTAGGCCAACTACATGAGCTATATCTCGTTTGCTATGAACAATATAGTGCAGTTTTCCAATCATTGACTTGTACTCCTTCTCATCAACAAATGTAGCATCATCTTCTCTAGACAGTTTACAACCTATAGCCATTAGTGTCCCAACTGGTTAATAGTCATTCATACTAAATGTCTTTAATACCTCTTTCACATACTTAGTCTGTGTTATGAAAATACCACTCTCCATTTTCTGAATTTGCAAGCCTATGAATTTTTTTTCTCTCCCATTAGAGACATTTCAAACTTACTTTTCATTTCATTTGTAAAGTCATTACTCATGTCATCATTGCCTCCAAATATGATATCATCTACAAACACATCACTAACCAGTATCTTATCTCCTTGAGATTTGAGATATATGTTGCTGTCTTCATTGGTTCTATGAAAACCTATCTTCATCAGGTGTGAATGAAGCCTTTCATACCATGCACTCAGTGGTTTCTTTAATCCATACAATTCCTTGTGCAATTTAAATACCATGTATTTTTCATCAGTCAAAGCATAACCATTTGGCTTCTCAATGTATACTTCTTCTTCTCGTATTCCATTAAAAAATGTTGACTTCACATCCATTTGATATACTTTGAATCCCTTATGTGCTACAAATGCAAGTATAGTTCTGACACCTTCTAGTCTAGCAACTAGTGCAAAATGCTTACCATAATCTTCTCCTTCTTCTTGTGCATAACCTTTACAAACCAATCTAGCTTTGTTTTAGACTACTATACTATCTTCATTCAGTTTGTTCCTCAATACCCACTTAGTACCTATCACATTTTTATTCACTGGTCTGGGTACTAGGGTCCATGTGTTGTTCTTCTCAATTTGATCAAGCTCGTTCTCCATAGATTTGACCCAATGATCATCTCCAAATGCTTCCTTAGTAGTTCTAGGCTTAATAGTGGAGATCATGCAAGAATTTTCTCTAATTCTTCTTTTGGTTAACACTCCAACATCCTTATCTCCAATAATCTAGTCGGAATTGTGATTGAGTCTCAGATACCTTAGAATAATATGATCATTATCTTTAGGTTCTTCTTCTTCATTATCATCATCTTCTTCTGAATATACCTATTCTGGTTGAACTGGTACAACAACATTCTCTTTCCCAGTTTCCGGTTTCACAAGTTCTGGTTCCAAAAACAAAATGCAAGGATCTTCATCCTTTTTCTCCACACTAGTTTCCCCTGAGACTTTAGGATACGCATCAACTCAAACATCAAATCTCTCAATGATTCTCTATGTCTGGTTGTTGTAACATTTGCAGGCCTTACTCTTAGTGGAATAACCAAGAAATATACCTTCATCACTTTTAGCCTCAAAATTTCTAACATAGTCACCTCTCTTAATAAAACATTTTCTACCAAATATCTTAAAATAACTAACATTAGGTGATATACCATACTAGTATTCATAATGAGTCTTATCTTTATCTCTTTTTACCAAAATCCGGTTCATAGTGTAGACAACCATGCTGACAACTTCTCTCTAGAAAGTTTTTGCTACACCACCTTGTATCAACATTGTCCTAGCAGCTTAAACAACTGACCAATTGTTCTCTACAATACCATTATGTTGTGGTGTCCTTGATGCAAAAAGCTACCATTTGATACCATTTCCTTCACAATATCTAGTGAATTCCTCATAAGTAAATTCACCGCCTTGATAAGTTCTTAGACAATTTATCTTCTTACCACTCTCATTTTTCAGCTAAGGCCCTGAATACCTTGAAGTTACTAAATTCTTGTATTTTATCCTTCAAGAATGTGACCCACATCATTCTTGAGAAATCATCAGTGAAGATCATAAAATATTTGTCACCTTGAATACTTTTAGTACTTATTGTCCACAAAGGTTTGCAGGAACCAAATCTAATAGATGTTCCACTGAAAAAGATTTTCTTTTAAAAGTTGAGATGCCATCTTTTCCAACTGACATTCATTACATAGAGCATTATCCAGTTTGTCCAACTAAGGAAAACTGATGGTATGATGAAAGAATAAGTATCTGGTAGAATACTGAGAGGGGGGGGGGGATGAATCAGTATACTAAAAAACTGATACAAAGTTCTGAAACTCAAACTCAGTCAAACAAAGTAAACATATCTCAATCAAGATCAATATTCATAGGAATACTTGACATTAACCGGTTTAATTGTTATGACAAATTTAACAGTAAACACCTTCAATCTTGTAAACATCAACAATGCTTAATCATAACTCAACATATTCATCTCTCAATGCTTATACTTAACATGCTTTATCAGAAGTTAATCAAATCAACAAATAAGATCATAGCCACAAAAACATTCACCACTTGACATAAATGTTTATATGTGAAAAACCCAAATAGGTCAAAAACCATGGTGAGATGGGACTCACAGGGATAGCTATCTGAACTCTTTCAAAGTTCACCCTGTTAGGAGCCAAAGCCTATTAGAGCTTTACAATAAGCCCCATTAAGAACTAATTCTGGTTAGGAATCACCCGGTTAAGGGATTTACAAATATACCTTGTTAGAAGCACAATACCCTGTTAGGAGTAACCTCACTGGAGGATTTAAGAATCCAAGCTAATGGACCACCTTGTTAGAGGATTTAATGAGTAACTAAGCTTGTTAGAGCTTACCCAATTAAGGGATTTTACTTTTGCTATAATTGTTAGAAAACAATAGGTTTTCTTGATATATCTAAGTAGCACTTTCTTTTCTTCATCAGATCCTTCTAAGCTTCAATTTGCCTTCACTCAAAGTGCAAATCCATTCACTGGTTAGGCAACCACACACTCAACATGTTTTCTATCAACCTTGCCAACAAACTTTACAAACAACTTCATCGACCTTAAATACAAATCAACTAGGTTAGTAACACAACAAAAACCTAATTCTCATCATTGAGATTTCAAAAAAGTCGGTTCAATATTGATCATTAGAAATCATAACAATCTCTTCACATTCTTCAAGACAATTCCAATTGCTACATGATCACCACTCCATTGGATTTTGTAGCTCATTACACGTTGTGCATTAAATGCAATCCACTTTTCTCCTTCCCTAGATAGTAAGAAAACATGCCAAACCAATTTGAATTTATCCTCATACAGTGATCACATGTGTCTCCATCATTACCACTCATCAAATAATAAACCAACAAACTTGATTGGTTAGAGTTTAACAATTAATAGGGTTTACCAGTTACATTACATAGAAAGGTTTAACCCTTCACACCGGCTCACCGGTTCAACTCACAAACTTTACATACACCAGTTACAACATCTTGTACAACTCTCTTCTTACCGGTTACAAGCCAATATCAAAAACAACAATATAAACAATAACATGAATACCTTTCACCAATTCAATTGACATCAATGACAACATTTCATTAATGCAAACTCTATGCAAAATGCCAAACAAACTCAAAATGCCAACACAAACCCGTCACTATCTTGGAATTATTCACTTTAACAATGTTATCAAAATTTATATAACAAAATCTCCTATGCCAAAGCCAACTATCATCTATTTTAGCAATTAAACTATTGCTGATTTTATGATTTAGGTGAAACAAGTTATCTTTAGTTTGCTTGCCGGTTGAAAATATTTCACCTTTGCTCCATAGATTTTGCACATACCATTCTTAAACTCCAATGGGTATCCTTTGTCATTGAGTTAAGAAACACTCAAAAGATTGCGCTTTAATCCTTCAACCCAATAGACATCATCTGCACTTCTCTTTCCATTAAGAGAAATAGTTCCCTTACCTTTAACCATGCAGGATGAGTCATTACCAAATCTTACAACTCCACCATCAAATTATTTCAAAGAAAGAAATTTGTTCTGATCACTGGTCATGTGATGTGAACAATCACTATCAATGATCCAATCATCAAAATTGTCCATGCGAGAAACTAATGCCTTCTAATAAGATGTTTCTCCTTTAATGGCTACAAAGACAATGTATTCATTAGCATCACCCTTAGATTCCTCATCAGTAATACCACCATCAACTGCAATAAGACAATCTCTTTTTCCTTTTCCCCTGTACTTCTTGAACTTCTCTCGCTTGTGCTCATTATCACCATTAGGACAGTTAGCTGCAATGTATCCAATCTTGTTGCATGCAAAACATTTCAAAGGTAATTTACCTCTGTATTTACTGGTACCTCTAGGCAACCGTTTGGCCAACAATGCTTCAAGATGAACCAAACTATCTCCATCATCAACTTTTCTGTTGGATCTAGATTCATAACTATGACTAACATCTCTACTTTTCCTCATAGAAGGGTTAGAAACTGAAGCTCTAAATGCAGATTCAGATTTCTGAACACTACCATCATAACCATTTAATTCAAAATTAGTAAGCTTACCAATGATGGAGTAAAGGGTTACCTTAGTTTTGTCAATATATTTTAGATCCTAAATGGCTGCAACTCGGATAGTGTAGACCGGTAGTAGGTATCTCAACACCTTACTAATCACTATGGCATCTTCCACTTTACCACCAATGCTCTTGATCTCACTGACTATCTATTTTATCCTTTGACCATACTGTTGGATATTCTTAGCTTCAGCCATCCGCATGTCATCAAACTTTCCTCTTAGACTCTCTTCCTTGGCAATCTTCACATGTTCATCACCGCTATAAATATCTTCAAGTTTCTTCCATACCTCATATGTTGTCTCTAGACCATGAACATCTACATACTCTGCATTAGAAAAACAACTGATAATAGCCTCCAATGCTTCATTGTTTTCTTGTTTCTCTTTCTTCTGATCATCAGTCATAATCCCACTAGGTGCAACATATTGAGTACCAACATGTTCCCAGTATTGATTTCCAAGACTCTTGATATAAATTTTCATTCTATCACTCCATATCCTATAGTTCTCTCAAGTAAACTTCCGACCTTCCCTCTTCATCATGTTCTACAAGATCTTTACCTCAAGTTGTTAGGCTTAGACCTTAGAGTTCCTGAGAAGATCTAATACCAATTGATGATATGATGAAAGAATAAGGATCCGGTCAACTCCTGAGAGGGGGGGTGAATTAGTAGATAGAAAAACTGATATAAACTTTCACCAATCTGAGAATCAACCTCTCAAAGAAAACTTTAAACTGACAAGTTAAACTACTAAACTATAAATACAATATCACAGTCAAGTTTAATCGATTGATTGTTACAATGGATTAACAGTAAACAATTTGAAACTCACAAACATCCAAATAATTTTACTGACATAAGTAAAACCTCATTTTAGATTGCTGTCGGTTATCATAACTTATCAAAGTGGATTAAGTAGTTAAGAAAATCAACCATAGTAACCATAACCTCAAAATCATTCACCACTTGACCTAATATTTTTGGCATGCAAACCCAAATGGGAAAAACCACGTTGAGAGAAGACTCACAAGTTAACTATCTGAACTCTTCTGAAGTTCACCCTGTTAGGAGCCAAGCCTATTAAATCTTTTACAAAAAGTCCTGTTAAGAATAGATCCTGTTAGAGACCACCCGGTTAAGCGATTGACTATAATGCCCTATTAGAAGCAATACCCCGTGAGAAGTAACCTTGGTAGAAGATTTGAAATCCAAGCTAATGGACCACTTAGTTAGAGGATTTGACTAACACTAAGCTTGTTAGAGCTTACCCAGTTAGGGAATTTAACTGTTGTAATTGTTAGAAAACAACATGGGTTTGCTTATCTGTTTGAATAGCACTACACTTGCCTATTCAGATGCTTTTCATGCTCCTATTTTCCTTTACACAAACTGTAGATAAATCATCCAGTTCGGCAACCACACACTCAACAAATTTTTTTACATATATGAAACAATACAACTCATTGACCTTATAAACACATCGATAGGTTGATAGCACAACAAAAACCTAATCCTCGCATAGAGATTAAAAACAAGTCAGTTCAAGTATGACCATTGGATTACATAAAAATCTCTGCACATCATTTAAGAAAGCCTTGATCACTCCTTGATCACCGCTTCATCAAACTCAGTAACTCTTCACGCATTTTGCATTACATGCAATATACTTTCTCATTCCCAAGATAAAAACCATTATCTTAATGTGCCAAAAACACTTTGAAACTCTTCTCATACAACATGGATACATGTCATAATCATTACCGCTCATCATTAGATCATAAACCAATACAACAAACTTCATCACTTAGGTTTTATCAAATCAACAGGTAGGGGATTACCGATTCAACTCTCAAATACTTAGCAATACCAGTTCACTCCATAAACTCACCTATCAGTTATAATTCCCTTCACTAGCTCTTCGTACCAGTTATAAAACAACTTTATAATAATATCATTACCGGTTAATTGATATCAATGACAACATAACATTTCATTAATGTAATCTTCATGAAAATGTCATCAGGGCCATTTCCTTCATAGAGTTTTCCTTATTACTTAGCATGGTATCTAATCAAGCAACAATCAGGTTATGGAGTTCACCCACTTTTCTCAAAACTTTCTCCTTATTCGCTTGAAGGCTTGAGATCTGATCATTTAAGGCTTTAATCTGTAGTTCAATATTTCTGGTTAATGTTACATTCAGGTCAAAAGATTTAGAAATGCTAGCAAGCTTGCCCTAGATGAATCCTATCTATTTATCAATATCAATAGTGAACTTAGGCAAAATAAGGTAGGATTTATACAATTTACCAACTTCTGACAATGTGTCAGAAATAGTCTGCAATCTCTTATTCAATGTTACCCTATCATCTTCAATAATTTCTAGGAATGTTTGTTTTCTAACTTCCTTAAACCAGTCCAAAACTTTCTTAGTAGCCGCCTTCTCCAAAGAATCAAAATTGGTATTTACACTATTAATCAATTGTAATAATTTATCGGAGGGGAGTTGTTATTTGAATCTAACTGTACATTGGAAGACACCTTCTGCAAAACATCTATAGACATCAAAATTAGCTTTTTGTCTTCATTTTCTGATTTCACTAGATCTTGACTGGCTTGAGCTTGCACTATAACAACAAGAATAAGCTTCTTGGTAGGAGACATCTTCCCAAGATCAACTGAGCCATCAAGATTGATCAAAATATGAGGCAGGATCATTGCAATTGGAGGAGTAGTAATTGTCAGATCAACTATGCCTTTACCTTTTTCCACTTTAATTACCTTAGCTTCTCCTGACACAACATCCTTCTTCTCTCCCTTATCCCCAATATTAGTCTGTTGAATCATAGGGGCTGCAAAGCTATCTATCACCAGAGGATTGTCACTGGTCTCAACATCAATTATGGTATTTCCTTGGTCTTTTGGTTGATCTTTAGATCGAGTCTCAACCTAGTGACTTCCAGAATCACCTTGCTTATCTTTCGATTGATATGGTCTAAATGCATCTTTGTACAATGGGTCATTTTGAATAATTTTTTTTCCATATTTCCTCTATCTCTTTCCTCACCTCCTCTAGATTCCCAATCATTAATCTGTTGATTTTGTTCTTACTTTTGAATTCCTTTTTATTTGCTTCTTCAATTAGCTTATTAACTTCACTATGAGTAATATACTTACATCTATTTGCTAGTTCTCTGTCCTTCATTTTTATGTCAATTTTGCTTGCATTCATTCTTCTAGCATCTATTAAACTGTAAAAGTCCTTTGAAATGGACTTTTCTAATTCAATTAATGTCTTACTAAAGTTATGTAAGTATAATACTAATGCTTCCTCAACTTTCATTTGGTCACCATCATCAAATTGCTCAAAATTTGTTTCAAGATTCTTCAAATTTCCATCCACTAATATTTCATCTATCAACTGATTTGCTGATAGTGGAGGAATGATTTTGTACTTACCTTGTATATTTCCAAACTCAAGGTATTTTTTGAGTTGAATTTTGACCTATCTACCTCATTGGTATCTTCCAGTAGGTGCAGGATCTAACTTGGTCTTTTTTCTTTGCTGTGCTCCATAAGATTGAGGCTTTCTCACTAGTCTGACAAACTCTCCCTTTTTCTTAGCTCTTCTTGCCTCTTCCCCAGATTTAGTTTCTAAGGCCACTGAAGATACTATAGCATGGGTTCTTTTGGTTTTTCCTTTTTTCTTCAGCACACCTTTTCTAGAAGGGCTTGGTTTTGTAGGTTGTGCCACCAGAGTAGGAGCAGACTTAGTTGCCTTAGATTTTTCCTCAGAGAGAACTAGACCAACCTTGGGTTTCTTGTTTTCCTCTTTGGCCTCCTCTTGAGCATATTTTTTTCTTACTTTCTTGACTTCCTCCTTGGTGAAACCCATTTGAGCAGCTACTTCTTCTGCCATCTTAGTGACTTTTCTCTTCTAGTTAGGAGCAGTGAATTGCATATGTAAACTAAGGTCCTTTTCCTTAAATGTGCCAAATCTCCATTCTTTGGGATCTACCAATTGACTCGGAAGATTTTGTGCATATGCTTCAAGTGTACCAAATTCAACTTCATACCCCATGGGCATGATTCAGACTACTTGAGGCTCCACTACTTCCATTAGACACTAAATCTTATCAACCATGAAGAAAATGGTTTTCTCATATTTCTCAACTACCTCCTTCAGAATCCTCTCCCTATTTTTCATTACGGCTTGGAAGGTTTTAAAATATCCCCAAAGGGAAGATATCCTCATGGTTGCATCACCAACTCCCCATAGACTTTCCTTGATCTACATGGCCACCAGTCTATCATAGGCCCATTGGATCTTACCATTGATACCAAGTATCTCATTCAGGAAGTACAGTGACAAGAAAATAAGGAGTGTACCATATTTAAAAGTATACTTTTTTATCCTACTTAATTTTCTCTAGATTGCTCAATAATTAATTTAGAAGTATAGTGCATAAATCATACCTCTTATCTTCCTTGAGAATTTGGTACATAGAAGTAGATAGCAGTATCAGAGACAAAGTTGTACCAGTTGGATTGGTAAACCTTGCATTCAACTACCATTGAATCAAACTTCACATCATTCTCCAAAATGTGATTCACAGTCATGGCTTTGCTATCAAATTTGGATCTAGTGGTAGTTACGACGTTGTCATTTGATAGCTTTCTTAGAATGGGCACATCATCGATTCCAGCTAAACCAGTTACAATATGGATTGCTTTCTTGGTGATTTTATGAGGCCTATCAAGCCATATAAACTCATCATGCATGCGACTAAGGATGTAGCAGATCTATTCTGAATCATCAAACAATGGAAAATGCACGAACTATGAGAAACACTTATCTTGTAGCACCTTATATTTGAGTTTGAGATTTCCCAAACTGTCAGCCAAATGCTTGTTGTACAGGTGAAATATATCTACATTCCCAAGCTCTTCAAGGTCATAGTGAATGTAGGCCCTGATATCTTCATTGTGCAACACGTTGTAGGGCATAGATAAGAATTCACCTTCTAGATCATCTTTGATCAATTTAAATAGATATTTCTTAAAGATTGGATGAGCCCTATCCTTAATTTCAACCACTTGAGGAGTCACAATACTAGAAACTAAAGGCATTTTGAATCTTGAGGTTTGTAAAAAATTGAAAATCTAAACAGATAGATACCTTGCTTCAGAACCGGGTGCTAAAATTCACTTAGAAGTTGCTAAAATTGTTGTTGAGGTCACTAAGTTGCTTTTCTCTTTTCTCATCTCTTACTCTCTTGATCACATTGTGACAAATGAAGTCTTTAGATGCACTTTTATTCTTCAAAAACCTAATTTTTCACTGTAATAAATGCAACAATTGGTTATCATGATACTCATGAAATTTCATACCGGAGCACAAGATCCTTCAAAATTTTTTGGTTATCATCTGTACATATGATTCAATCATTCTGCAATCTTCCAGAATTGATTGTAGACCATCGAAGAGGGGGGTTCTTAGAATCTGCATGAAAAGCTCCCTGTAAGGCATAAAGCCTTAGTTACTGGTTGAAGATCCTGCACTAGATTCAGGTGCAAACCCATTGTTAGCTCAGGATTCATCTTTTATCACCCACATCTTCTCATGCTTCTCCTTGATCTCTTCTACTTTCCTTGTTCCTTTCTCATCTGATTTGTTCTTGTTTACTAGAGAACTGTTCTTTCTTCTGCAGTACTTTGGTGACTGATTTTGTTGCATACCCGACAAACAACATTATTCTTCATGGGTTCGAAGTTCATCTGATTCAGTCTTGTCCTGCACTGATTAGAAATATGTCCAAACATTCCACAAGAATAACATCTTCTATTCTAAAGGTTATTTATTACTTCTCTACACATATTTGACTTGTGTCCAAAGTTATTACATATGAAACACTGACTGACAAAGGTAGGAACTTTATTATTTTTGTTTGTCATATTGTTATTGTTAATCGTTCCATTATTCATCCTAGTTCTACACTGACACACTATATGACCAAACTTATTGTAGGTAAAACATCTACCATTGAATTTATGAGCATTAGGATGTCTCATCGGAGGATTCTTGCTCTTCTTCTGATCAGTTTATAATTTCCTCATCCAGATCTGGAGGATTCACCCTTTTCAAATCCTAGACCTCACATATCCTTACCATGTCTCTGACTTTCTAGCATCTCATCAAGCCTTGCTGAACTAGCTCTGAATTTGTCTTTGTATTTATTGGTAGTAGCAAGTTCATCCCTCAAGGTAGCAATCTATCTTTCAAGCCCTTGACCATTATTCCTTGATTGTGTCAACTCTAGATTCAACTGATCATTCTCATAGGTAAGCCTAAAGAATTCATCAACTCTTTCCTTCAATGATTGTGCCAGATTCTCTTCATTCTTCTTTTGATCCTCAATTTCCTTAGTCAGTCTCATCACAATAAATTACATCTCATTCTTCAAAGCAACATTCTCTCTCGCAAGCTTGTTAACTTCATCAAATTTGTCCTGGTATTGCATGATTTGATCTTCTTTCTCCTTCAATTTGTCCATTAATTCCTTCCTCTTTTCTCTACATACACCTGCTTGATCCCTTAGCTCACTAATGAATTCATCATCAACATTCAGGTTGTTAGAGTAATCTTTTATTAGCTAATAATTATTTATTTAATTATTAGTCTATTATACTCTATGCTTAAGCTAATCTTAGGAATCTTATAATTCTTTAGGGTTTTCACCTTTAGGGTTTCGAGTATCCTTTTATAAGGATTCTCTCTTTGTATTTTCATAACAACTGTAATTATTGAATTGTATTCTTGTTGCACAATCAATATGGCTCCTCTTTTCTAGATCTCTGAATTTTTGCCTCCATAGCTTTTTTGCTTCTCTCCTTCTGTGACAAGTTTGCATGCAAGTGATCTTTGGGAGCTATAGAGTTGATTTATCCTCAAATCCAATATGGTATCAGAGCTCCATATCTGCATGCCCCTATTCTCTTCATGAGAGATTTTGGGCCTTGTTTTTTAGATCTGTGTATTTGGGGGTTTGGGAGTTTTTTTTCTATTTCTGGGGGTAACTGATTTTTTGGTACATTTTGTTGCCAAAAAGACTTCATAGTTGGATTCAGAAGGTTGATTCCATGAATTTTAATATATAATTTGCCTATTTTTAGTGACAGGGGCATCATATTTTTATTGGCACATTTTTCAAGGCACAAAAATCCATACGACTATACCTGCAAATGCGTCAGAAAATTTTCGTCAAAAAAAATAAAAAATAATTATTGTTTTTTCCTCTTTATGCTCTACAAGAGGGGTTTTTTTTCTTTTGGCCGTAACTTAGTCATACGGAGGCACTTTTTCAAAAACCTTATATAGTTGGAAAGATTGTTCTGTGTTCTTTCCATTCAAATGAGTTTTCTTTCCAGATTCTACTCTAGGTATATTTTATTTAGTTTTTTGCTTTTCAGCACTCTAGTGAATATCTTAGATGTCTCAGGTCTTGGGAGTTCTTTCTTTCAGTAGGATGTTTCATCTTTGGTTGTTCTTTCTATTTCCAGTCTTCTATCTCTTCTGATCATTATAGCATTTTATTTATGCAAACACACTGAGATAAAGTGCCACCATGCATTGTATACTTGGGATCTTGCACATCTTGTGCCTTATTGTACATGCACTACTTATAAAGTGCCATGGGGGGGTTGATGTTTGCCTTTTGTTTGCCATCTACCTTTGTCAAGTGAGTGTTCTTTCCATGACATTAGCATCATGATGTGTGTCAAGTGAGTGTTCCTTCCATGACACTATGTACTTTCTCCGCACCTTCGATGTTCCTGGTTCTTCGTCATGTAGTTCTTATTGGTCATTCTTTTCAGTGTACCTATCCCTCTCCCTTTTTAGCATTATGGGGAGGTTTATCCTGTTGGTTATAATGCTTCCTTGGTTCGATTGATCAGCTCTTTAGGCTTTGGTGTTCCATGCCATCTATATCTTCGAGTTTAGTTGTTTGCCTTTGTTTGCCATCTGATTTGAGTAGTGTCATTTGAGGACACTCATGCAGATTACAATCTTCTCTTCCTGGTTATGTTCTATTTTAGAGGAGGTTCTTCAGATCAATAGTTACTCTTTGACATTGTTTGCAGCTATTTCATGTTTTAGTGGTGTTCTTCATGCCTTTTTGTTCCTATCTTCTGTAACACTCTTGTTTGGAGGCTTCTTAGTCCTTCACTTGAGCTTTCATCTCTTCTAGGAGAGGAGTTTTGTTCCCACAAGGTTTTCTCCTTTTTCTCGACATTACAGAGATTTTTATTGTACTTGGCTACCTCATCAGGTCTAGTTGTTGGACCCATTGTTTCTTTCCTATATTTTTTACATGCTTTTTTAGTCCTTAGTTTATTTTTAGATACTCCCTAAGTTCTTCTTAAGGGGGGGTGTTAGAGTACTCTTTTATTAGATAATAATTATTTATTTAATTATTAGTCTATTATACTCTATGCTTAAGCTAATCTTATGAATCTTATAATTCTTTAGGGTTTTCACCTTTAGGGTTTCGAGTATCCTTTTATAAGGATTCTCTCTTTGTATTTTCATAACAACTGTAATTATTGAATTGCATTCTTATTGCACAATCCATATGACTCCTCTTTTCTGGAACTTTGAATTCTGGCCTCCATAGCTTTTTTGCTTCTCTCCTTTTGTGACAGGTTTGCATGCAGGTGATCTTTGGGAGCTGTAGAGTTGATTTTTCCTCTACTCCAATATAGGTTCTTCTTCAAGTGACATACTTCACTTCTAGCTACATCAAGATCCTCAAGTGCCACATTGAGTTGTCTCCGAAAACCAGAATCCATAGAATCAATCTCCTAGATATTCCTCAAGTAGTTAAACTTCCTAAGAGGAAATAGATTCTAATACCAATTGTTAGAATCAGGGATCACTGAGAGGGGTGGGGATGAATCAGTGATCTATCAGAATCCAAATTCTCAAACTTATTCTTTATCCATTAGTTAGCAATGCATAACAAAAAGAAGATAAACATGCAACAAAGAATACACAAATCCACAACACCAGAATTTTTACATGGAAACCCAGAAAGGGGAAAACCAAGGTGGGGCTAGAAACCACAATATTCATACTATGGCCAGGAGTACATAAATATTACATAGATAGAGAATGCACTTGCATTCAGGCTCACTACCCAATTACAATTGCTTGAAAGACAACAATCTTGAACATGGAAGTCTCGCTAACTTACAATTTGATTATAATTAGAAAATACAAGGAAATAAACTCTCAATTAGCATATGAATATGCAAGAATGAGTTTCAGTTACACTCTAAATCTTCGACTATCTTTGCTTTGTTGAATAGTCAGTTTCTGTCTCAATCAACTACCGGTTGGTCTGAAATAAAAGTGCTCACATGAAACTGTGCTCACTCGTACCAAAACGGATCACCATATCACTAACACATCAAAAATCAATCGCCAGATCGATATTATATATCCAATCTTAACACAAAAGCAATCTCCTTCAATTTGGCTTTAAGAATTGTAACATCTAGCTCCAAGTCGGCTTCAATATTGAGAAAAACATAGCACTAAACCAGAAGATTATAAATACATGCTTCTTAAGGGTCTTCCCAATCATCGAGATCACATAAACAATCACCAAAAACACTACAATAATCAGAAATCATTCTGAATCAAAATATTACTGAAATACCTTGTTTTATTGGTTAACGGCCTATCGGTTACCTCTAGCTTTCAGATAAGATGAATCACGACTACCAGATTGAATCACCAAGAAGATTTTCCATCAATGACAACCCTAAACAAATAAGCAACTACCAGAAGTTACTTGAAATCACCAGATGAGTGGCAATTGCCAACAATAAGTACTTACATCAACAAGGATTTAAAAAGGGGAGTGCTAATAGTAACTTATACATCAAAATAGAAGGTGACCACATGATTTTAATAGTGGTGTATGTAGATGATATAATCTTTAGAGGCAACAAGGATTCCATATGCAAGGAATTTGCAGATGAAATGCAATCTAAGTTTGAGATATCCATGGTTGGAGAGCTGTCATATTTTCTTGGTTTGCAAATTTCTCAAATAGATGATGGTGTATTTATATCACAAATCAAGTATGCTAAAGACATGTTGAAGAAATTCAGATGGAGGACAACAAACCAGTTGGTACCCCATAGTAACTGGATGTGAGCTAAGTAAAGATGATGAGTCACCTAGTGTAGATCAAACTTTGTATAGACAATGATTGGAAGTCTATTGTATCTCACAACCTCAAGGCCTAATATAGTCCAAGCTGTGTGTATGGTGGCAAGTATCCAAGAAGATTCTAAGAAATCTCATGTTAATGCTGCTAGGAGGATATTCAAGTATTTGCAAGGGACACTTACTTATGGCTTATGGTACCCTAAAAAAGGAGATTTACATTACGAGCCTATACTGATGTAGATTGGGTAGGATTTGTAGATGACATGAAGAGAACTAGTGGTGGAGCCTTCATCCTTGGAGAAAAGTTAGTGTCATGGCACAACAAAAAGGAAGAATCCATTTCATTATCAACTGTTGAAGAAGAGTATATTGAAACTTCTATGTTGCTCACAAGTGTTATGGATGAAGTAGACACTGAAGGACATCCAGGTAGTGTTTTTAGATCCTATTCCCATCATGTGTGACAACTTAAGTGAAATTAATATATCAAATAACCCTATCATGCATTCTAAGACAAAACACATTGCAATCAAATATCATTTTCTTAGGGAAAATGTTGCAAAGAAAGAGGTAAAATTTGAATATGTCTACACTAGTGAAAATGTTGCTAATATCTTCATTAAGCCACTACCCAAGGACAACTTTGAATATTTGAGAAAAAAATTGGGTGTTCTCCCACCCTCCTTCAACACTTAAGCATTTTTTTTGTAGTTTGTGATTCAGGGGGAGCCTATTGTTTTACACTTTCTGCCTTGGAAACTCATTCTTGGTCTCAGAGGGAGATCATAATTTTTTATTAGCAGTATTGGCACTACTTTTTAATATCATAATAATAGCTCATCAGGTGATACATGAATAATCAGATGATCATAGGGGTAGAAGAGTTTGCTGTCTGTTTGGCCCTTTGCCATTTTTGTCAAAGGGGGAGAAATGGTTTGTGAGTGTGTTGACATCAACGCCAAAGGGGGAGATTGTTGGCATTGTTCTCAACAAGAGTAACAAGAATGACAAGAGGTTGTAGAGAAGCAGGTATTGGGTGTGCATAACATGAAGAAAGGAGAAGCACATAAATTGCAAGTTATGCAGTTATGCATAACACGCCGTATTATTCTACACAAATGATGTAGGTTGTAGAGGTGAAAAATCCCTTCGATGGCAGTTTTTTGGTGAGACAAGGTTTCTATCTTAGTGACAATTCCTTTCGGTGTAAGATGGTGATTTGGAAAAACCATTTTCTTCCTAAATAAGGCTTCATTGTTATATCAACAAAATTCATCTTCAGTGTAGTGGTTGCCATGTATTGGTGACAAGCAGTTTGTGTTGAGTGGGTACTCCTTATCGTGCATTTTGACATCCAACTGGTGGCTATGCATTGGTCCATGAAAATGATGATGTATACATGTGGGATCCCACATAGTGTTCAAGTGAAGGTAAGAGACCTTGCACGATGACAAAGTTGGAGGCAAATGGTGTATCTCGCTACCCTAATCCGTAGAAGGCCATGGTGATATAACCATGCGGGTTAATAAGGATAAAGGTAAGAGGTCACTCCCACTATCCCGCAAAAAGATGGACTGCAACAAAAATATCTCGTAGGATAATATAATAGTGAAGGATGAGGCTCCTCACCATCCCGCATCATTGATAACAATCAAAGTAGCCCAAATGGCCTATCACACTATCCCACTATCCTGTAGTGTTAAGAAGGATGAGATGATGGTCAAGTGGGGTAACATGAAAATATAAATAAGAGTTCCCTGCTATCCTGCACCATTCAAGATGGGTGTGCGATGGTTGTGTAGGATAAGAAAGTGAAAGAAGAGAAGGATCCCGCTATCTTGCAATGAGAATGACCAAAGAAAAATGGTCATGTGGGATAAATGTGAACAAAGAGAAGAATGAAGTCTCTTATCCCACATGTGTTAAAAGGGCACGCTGAGTGTCATACAGGCTAATAAGAGAGAACAAAGTCTCTTGTGGATACTTATCCCACACAAGTCAAAAACTCCTTCAAGGTGTTGTGTGGGCTAACAAGAGTGAATGAAGTTACTTGAAAATGCTTATCCCACGAGAGTACTATGGGATCATAGATGATGATGCAAGATAATAAAGGGAAAGAATGAGGTAGCCAAATAGAGTTGGTGGTCTACGTGGCATTTGACCAAGGTTGACCAAGTGACCTGCATGACGATTAAGAAGACTTTTGATGACACCTATGCATGCCAATAGACACAAAGTTTTTGCATGGAGGCAGACTGACCTTGACCGAGTGATCTGGATGAAGAATATGAAGATATGTGTCTCCCTGGTGGAGAAAGAACAAATTAGATACACATATGTCAATGACAATGGAGGTAGTTGTTGATCCTTTCACGGTAGGTTGATAGAAGATGGAGAATGCATTAATGGTGATCAAGTTGTAGGCTAGTTGTGTGGCTCAAGGAATGATTCCAGATTGTTTTGGGCAAAGAAAGATTACTAAACTTTGTAATTTAAGTACAAAGAATGATTTGAAGAAAGATAGGATGCATTTACTACAAACGAAAATATTGAGATGATATTCAAGATAGAGAATAAAATATATAGAGGTACAGATCTCCAAGACAACCTAGTTGAATAAATATTAAAATTCTGCATTGGAGGAAAATCTGATATGTATAGAATTGATTGACTCCAACAGTAGGTGTGGCTATTGAGACAAAGATAGAGGTAGAAATAAAGAAGTCTCAACAAGACTGTTGTAGGAATTGTAGAGTAGAAAGTGCATTGTTGCTGCCAAGAGAAAATAGAGCAATCTGCAGAAATATAGAGAGCAAGAACATAGTATTCTAAAAAGTGAAGCTGTAGTAGAGAGAAAAAGACAACCAGCGAGAGGAAGAAGAAGAAACAAAGGAAGAACATTAGTAGGTAGAAAAATCCATTCTGCGGTGTGAGAAATTTGTAAGTATTACAAAACATATTTGTAACAAGGCTTTATCATTGCATTGTACAAATTAATACTAGTGTATTTCTCTGAGTGGGTGCTCAGAGCAGGGGTAGGTGCTATAAATTAGGGGTTGGTACTCAAAATAATCAGGGGTTGGTGCTCCTTACGTTGGTGCTCAAAATAATCAGGCGTTGGTGCTCCTTGGGTTGGTGCCCTAAACATATTGTAAACAATGATTGGAGCAGTAGATTCCAACAATGATTCTCACCGAGGTTTTTTCCACATTGGGTTTTCCTCATAAATTTGGTGTTGTGGTTTAATTTTTTTTTTTTTTTGTGTGTTCTTAATTGATTTTCAGTTTTAGTATATCCACACATATATTAATTTTTTTATAATACACTAATTCATCCCCCCCTCTCAATGTCCACTTGTGTTCTTCACCACTGTGACAAGAGACATGCTGGTTGGTGAGCTTGCTTCTTTTGAATTGAGTGAACTTGGAGAATCACATGGCAAAAATGACACTTCATTTAAAGATATTGTATCTGGGAAGTAGAAGTATGATCTGGGAGAAATTTCAACTAGGATTTCCAGATATGAAAAGGAAATGCGAGAGATGGAAGAACAATAAAGAGAATTGGAAGAGCTTCAAGCACTTATTGGTAGAATATTGCCTAAAGGAGCTGGTAAGTATGAAGGGAAGATACATTTTAAATGTTTTTAATGCAATAAGATAAGACATTTTTCTTCTAGGTGTCAAGAAAGAGGTGGAAGAGTGTCAAAGTATGATAAGCCTTACAAGCCTAATCCTAAGTATGATATAAGAAGATGTGTTATTATGCTGCTGATGAAGCTGTGATAGATGAGTTTGAGAAAGGGAATTCAGAAGATGCATTTGTATTCATTTCTATCAAGGAAAATGATCTGGTGCCTATTGATTCTACAAGGTGCATTGTTGAAGAAAAAGCCTTGGCTGCTAAGATTGAAGAGAAAGATGAATGGGTGATTGATAGTGGGTTTTCATATCATATGATAGGTTATAAAAGGTTAATTTGTGAATATGGAGAAGTATGATGGCAGTGCAGTAATATGTGGAGACAACAAAGCTTGTGTGATATGTGGTAGAGGTTCTAGTTCTCTTGATGGTAAGCATAATGCTAATGATGTTTTATACATTATGTTTTATATGTTGAAGGTTTGAAGCATAATATTTTGAGTGTTGGAAAAATGGTTGATAAGGGATATGATTTAAAATTCAAGAATGGGAAATGCAAGATCTTGAATAGCTCTGATATAGAAATTGCATTAGGAACTAAAACTATAGGTAATATCTTTCATTTGAATGTTGGTGAGAAATGTTGTTTGATTGCTAATATTGATGAAAGTTGGTTGTGCCATAGGAGGACATGTCATGTTAATTTTGACTACATGGTTAAGATAAATTCTACTCAAGCTGTTAGAGATTTGCCTAAGATAGTGAAGCCTGCTAATCCAATGTGTAAAGAATGTCAATTGAGGAAACAAACAAGAATTTCATTTCAGAGAAAACTATATACATCTAATGGGATAATAGATCTTATGCATACTAATTTATGTGGTCCTTCTAGGGTGAGAAGATTGCAGGGTGACAAATAGTTTATGTTGCTGATTGATGACTATTCTAGAATGATGTGGGTCACTTTTCTAAGGGAGAAATATGAAGCACTAGAGAAATTCAAAATATTCAAAGCTAGAGTGGAGATAGAAACAAGATTGAAGCTAAAGTGTCTAAGATGTGATAGAGGAGGAGAATTCACTTCCAGTGAGTTTAATTCTTTTTGAGAAGAGCATGGAATTAGGAGGTAGTTATTAGCTTCACGAACCCCTCAGGAAAATGGAGTTGTTGAAAGGAAGAACATAACTATTTTGGATGCTGCTAGGACTATGATGATTGAAGGAAATGTTCCACATATCTATTGGAGAGAAGTTGGTAGCACTAATGTGTACACATTCAACCGAGTGCCTATAAAAGATGAGTTTGGTAAGACTCCTTATAAGTTATGTTTTGGTCATGTTCCTACAGTTAGATATTTCAAAACCTTTGGGAGTAGATGCTATATCAAAAGAGATCAGGATATAGGAAAATTTTATGCAAGATGTGATGAAAGAATATTTTTGGGATATTCTAATAAGGGAAATGCCTACTAGTATTGCAACAAAAGATTGAGAAAGATAGTGGAAAGTGCAAATGTGAAGGTTGATGAGAGTCATGAGAAGCAAATCAAAGCATGTGGATACGAATATGATAATTAGGATGTTAATTCAAGGCAAGTGCAGACTCCAAGCATAAAACATAGTGATATGAAAGAGTCAGTTATATACACCTAAGAATGGTCTGAAGATAGTTAATTAAATACGTAGCTATTTGATTAATACCCCTTCCCAATTAATTGAATTCACAAGAAATTTGATTAATTTATCTATTCATCTACTAGTAAATAAATCTACATGATGTATTTACATAGTTCATTTCATAGTCCCCTTTGATTAATTAATCTAAATTGATTAATCCCCCCCCATTAAATTCATTTCTTCTAATCCCCTAATTAATTAATACAAATCAATTTATGAGTTGTTGAAATTAATTAATCTTTTCCTATTATTTGAATTTTTAAATTTAAATTACCCACATGCCTCCTAACTTTTAACCACCTAACCTAACCATCCCTCTAACCTAACCCATTCCACTTAACCCTGGGTTTAACTAACCCTATCCTATCTTGCACATTCTAACCTCCTTATCCTAACCTCCTATGGTGTGGATATTCTCCCCTTGAGACACATGGCACTTTTTCCACATGTCTCCTCCCTTGGAAACTTGCCCTCTAATGAGAAAGGCTCCTTAACACTTGTCACCATAGAGACGACACATGTTCCTTCCTCCAACCTCTTCTCCAACTTTGTCAATCTTGGCCCTTGATATCTTTATAGCAGATCTGGACCATTGATTCCTGCCACCTCAGCTTTGGCCTTGGAATTCCTATGAATGTCCCTAATTTTGGAGCAATATGGACCTCTTGCATTCATATTCTTAGCATAATTACTATAGGCAATTTGCATTTTAATTATCTAGTAATTAGATTTTGGATTAATCATAGCATGTTAATCTAGTTTCTTAGATCATACATGTCATATCATTTTCATAATCAACCATGATCAATTAGCTACTCAACTCTTGAGTTGCCACTTTGGAGGTCATTGATCCGCTAAGAGACAATCAATCCAACACCTTCAAGGTCTTCAAGAATAGAGGAAAATGGGAAATTCCAAGGAAGGCTTATGGTTTGCTTTTTTAATCTGGTTTTCAATTAAGATTTCCATTATGTTTTATTGTGTCATTATATGTGTATGCCTTTCTTATATACCAGTTTTTTAGCATCAGATTAATTGGCACCCACCGTGGAGAATAGTCCCTTTGATCTTTAAAAAGTTTGCTTTCAAGAAATTTCATTGATAGGTTGATTAGCTCTCTTAGAGTGCAGATTAGCTCTCTTGGGCTCCCAAATCACGTTCTTGGCCTCTATTGTATCGTTCCAACACCTAAAATGATGTTTATGGGAGATTCCTCAACTTTGTTTATATGTTTTTATCTATTTTAGCATTTTCAGTCTGTACCTTAGCATTTTTGGTATGTTTTGTAGCGTTTTTGGTACATTTGATAGCATTTTTTAGTCTATTTGACTGCATTTTTGGTGTGCAGAATAGCATTTTTGGTGTGCAAAATAGCATTTTTGGGGTGCAGAGTAGTGTTTTAGGTCTATTTGGCAGTGTTTTTGGCACATATGATGGCATTCTTGGTCATTTTGATGGCATTTTCAATTTTTTATTGATTTGCAAATGTTGTATGTTGCATTCCTTATTTCTATTTCTGGATAGTCATTTTCTTGAACCTAATTTGCAGATTGTTGGTTTTGCAGGTACTCATTTTGCTGTGAGAGACTAGAGGCATAAACCATTTTTCCGTCAAAGAATTTAATATAAAATACTAACTTTATTTGCAACTGCAAGATTTTGCACTTATTTTTGTTAAATTAGGCACATAGACTAATTACAATGGAAATGAACAAACATGTCTTATGTGTTTTGATGATAGGCGAGTATGCTCTCACCTTTCTTTCAATAGTGCATATCTTCAGAGGACCTACCCTCTCAAGGAGCCTATAAGGCCAAAGCCATTAAGGCCGGTGAGACGAGAACGACCCAAGTGGGAAAGGCCAATGCCGAGTACTCCAACCCACTATAAAATAAACATGATTTGATGAAAATCAAGTGAACGATAGTGCTCAGGAATATCTCTCCTCTGTACCTTTAGGCATATCAAACCTTGGTTTTCAAGGCTGGTAGACCTCTTAATTGAGTTTATACCCTACCGTACCAAACAAATCCCTTACTAGTTCCACTTAAAATTAGAAGATACCCAGTTTACCTCTGAATATTATTAAATTCTTAGTGCATGGAGGGGGAAGAATCTCTCCTTAAGATACTCACCATATGTCCCTCTTGAGCATATGTACAAACTCCCCTGTTGAGACCTTATTGCTAGGCTCATAATGAGACTCCACTAGCTCTTGTAAAGGAAAAAACATGAGCACCCTTTAGGGGGTGACAAGGCTATGTGATTCGACAGGGTACCAAGTGTGGGCTAAGAACTAATAATGAATCCAATCTCCTTAGGATAGATTGAATGATGTGTTTTCAATTATTCCAAACCCATGAAAACATGGGCTTTCTTTAAAGCTTCTTGAACATACACTTTATGTGTCCTTTGGGACAAAAATACAATCTGAATTCTATGTTTGTAAGTCAAGTCAAGATATCATCCATTGAAATACAACAAAAATTGCAAACTCAAACCTCAAATTGTCAAATTTACAAGTTTCACAGCAGATTAGCTCTTTTGGTCCAAACAGTCGCACATATGATCCAAACAGTCACACATACGGTTCAAATAGTCATACCTATGGTCCAATAAGTCACACATATAGTTCAAATAGTCGCACATAAGGTCCAAACAATCACACATACGGTCCAAATAGTCACACCTATGGTCCAAATAGTCACACCTACAGTCCAAATAGTCGCACTTTCAGTCAAGTCAAGATATCATCCATTGAAATACAAAAAAAATTACAAACTCAAACCTCAAATTGTCAAAGTTACAAGTTTCACAACATATTAGCTCTTTCGGTCCAAACAGTCGCACATATGGTTCAAACAATCACACCTATGGTCCAAAAAGTCACACATACGGTCCAAACAATCGCACATGCAGTCCAAAAAGTTGCACTTTCAGTCAAGTCAAGATATCATCCATTGAAATACAACAGAAATTGCAAACTCAAACCTCAAATTGTCAAATTTACAAATTTCACAATAGATTAGCTCTTTCAGTCCAAACAGTCGCACATACAAGCCAAGCAGTCGCACATATGGTCAAAAGAGTCACACATACAGTCCAAATAGTTGCACATATGATCCAAACAATTGCACCTATAGTCCAAATAGTCACACCTATGGTCCAAACAGGCGCACCTATAGTCCAAAGAGTCGCTCTTCTGGTCTAAATGCCAACTCTCTTGGTATGAATGTTAGATTTTGCACATTTCAACATTAAATCTCCAAGGTTGAGCTTGCTAGGTATAAACATCAATTTTATCATTCTACACATTAACTCTTGGGGTCAAAATAACCATTGTCTAAGTTCTAACATCACTAGTTTAAACGTCAGCTCTCTTGGTCTAAACGTCAGCTCTTTTGGTCTAAACTTCAGCACTCATGGTCTAAACATCATCTCTCTTGGTCTAAATGTCAGTTCTCTTGGTCTAAACATTATCTCTTTTGGTCTAAATGTCAACCCTATTGGTCTAAACATCAGCTCTTCTGGTCTAAACATCAGCTCTCTTGGTCTAAACGTCAGCTCTTCTGGTCTAAACGTCGACACTCTTGGTCTAAATATCAGCTCTCTTGGTCTAAATGTTAGCTCTCTTGGTCTAAACGTTAGCTCTTTTGGTCTAAACATCATCTCTCTTGGTCTATATGTCATCTCTTCTAGTCTAAACATCATCTCTCTTGGTCTAAATGTCAGCTCTTCTAGTCTAAACATCAGCTCTTTTGGTCTAAACATTAGCTTTTCTAGTCTAAATGTTAGATCTCTTGGTCTAAACAACAACTCTTTTGGGTTGAATGTCAAATTTCTCATGATTCAACACTAGATCTCCTAGTTTTCACTTGCTAGGTCTAAATTTTAGTTATCTGAATCTGAAAATCAAAAAGTTAGGTAAAAAAAACAATCTCCTAAGTTCAAACACTCAATTTGCTAAGTCTAAACATCACTGTTTTGAACTTCAGAGTCACTGCACTACAAAATATCATTTTTGGTATGTTCTTTAGCATTTCTGGTTAGCATAGCAGCATTTTTGGTTAGTATAGCAATGTTTTTGATTAGTTTGTTAGTGTTATTGGTCAGTATAGAAGCATTTTTGGTTAGTATAGCAACATTTTTGGTTAGTATAGCAACATTTCTGGTCAGTTTGTCAATGTTTTTGGTCAGTTTGTCAGTGTTTCTGGTTAGTATAGCAGAGTTCTCAGTCAGTTTGTCAACATTTCTAGTCATTTTGTCAGTATTTCTGGTCCATATAACATTGTTTCTGGGTAGCATAGTAGCATTTCTGGTAAACTGCACCAAAATCAGAAAACAAAAACAACTCATTTCTCAGATAGTCAAACATAGAGACTAGGTCATCTTCTTGGGTCACTCAGTCAAGTTATATTTTTCTCAAACAAATTCAAAGAAAGACACATTAAGGTTCTCAAGTATTCATCTCCAACAAGTTTAAGATCTAACATCTCAAAGTGCAACATCACACCTTCTTTGATAAACTGATCACTCAAAATATAGTTTCTCATCAGGATCTATCATCCTCAATCATGAAACTGCAATGTTTGATCAAGATAACCTTGTCCCACATCATAGGATATATCATTCCTATTGGACTTGGTTTTATCAAAATCATCATCATTGCACTCCAAACTAAGATCGAAAAAACTTAAAAATCTACAAATACATGAATTATCTTTTCATGTCATATCACTCTATCATACCTACCTTGAAAGTTGGTCACTTATTGAAACACCTTTTAGACAATCAAATCCTTGCAATGGAAATAAAAAGCATTCAGAATAGATGAAGATCATAGAAACATGACATACCAAAACAAAATACAAGAAGAAGACATAACAAGTCAACATATGAAAGCAATCAAACAAGTCCAAAATCAAAATCCAACTATGTCAAAACCTTACAAGGATTCAAATGCATCTCCAAAGAAAGGTGGCTCTTTTATGCAACTCTTAAAGAGATCCCTAAGGGATTTTGCTGAGGAAGATCAAAATCACACACCTATGTCTAGCAATGGCTCATCCCCCCATAAGAAAATTGACTCTCTAGAGGCATCTATTCCTACACCTCTTAAAAAATTGCAAGAACCTTCCATATCATCCTCACCATACAATACACCCAAGGATGAAGTTCCCCAATGGATATCCATAATGACCATCGAACCTATTTTAGAGGATCATATTCAAAGCACATCTCCTTCATGTCCAAGCATTGGTTCCTTGCAACATCCCCATAAAGCTCCCTTGCAAATTGAAGTCCTCATTCATAGAATGCTCATTAAACATATCCAAATAGATGGTGGAGTTGGCTTAAACATTTTCTCATTGAGTCTTGTTCGTTCTCTAGGTTATTCAAAAGATATAGTTGATCCCTGAAAAAAGATCTCCATCAAAGCATATGATGAAGAACAGTGTTCCTCTAAGGGAATTGTGATATTACCCATCAGAGTGGGACCTTTGTAGAAAGACACAACATGTCAAGTTCTAGACTTGGAGTTATAATACAACATACTCTTGGGAAGATCCTAGATACATGACATACAAGTTGCTCCATCAACATTTCATCAATGCTTAAAATTTCAATACAATGGGCAGGAAATCATGATCCCAACAGACTCAAATCCATTGCAGTGTTGTAATAATCTAAAACCAGCTCAAGAGGTTATTGTTCCACATAACAAAGAGGCAGCATCTTCAAGCACACAATTCAAGGAACAATCATTTGCCTCAATTCTGTCAAGCATGAAAAAACAAATGCAAGTAAGAGATCGAGGGAATGGAGAATATTCACTATCAAGGAAAAAAAACAAGAGCAACTTGAAATTGAAAGGGAAGAAGCAGATGTAGATGTCGATCTAATTCATGCGTATGCAGGACAAACATTAGGAACTAGCCCACTTGAATCAGGATCACATTCGGTTGACTTGGACTTAATTGAGGATAATCAGGAGCTACTTGTGCAAGGTCATTTTGATGAGGGTATTGTTCTAGACATAGAAATGCATATTGAAAGCTCTGACATCTCTATCATGACCCCTAATATCTTTGAAACAATTCACCCTGAGGATCCTTTACCCTTAATCCATCCTGAACTTATGGACTCAAAAAATGAAAGACATACCACCATTGATACCTTTCCTAATGACCATGCCATATCCTTATATCTTGATACAATCAAACCCACAACAACTTCCACCAGGGATTTCACTAACATATCTTCGAGTCAAGTGGGTGCCAAATATCCTAGCCATAAAAATGAAAATAAAGAAAACGATATCAGGTCTAATGTTGAAAACCATTTATTGGCAACATTAAACCAAGAAAAAATAAAAAGAAAGGATGCATCTAATGGTGAAAACCTCCTCGAGGCACAGAAAGATGGGATATTTAACACCTTACTCGAATACTATCAAGAGGGGTCATCTATGCTGATAGAACCAATTGATCTATATCCAACAATCTCTCTATGAAAAATTGAAGGGCAAAAATATTTGGAACCATTGAAAAGATGGCAAATCAATTTTACCTGGTCATATACAGACATTCCAAGGTTAGATCAAAATCTTATAATACCTCTAGGAGAAGGCGGGACACAACATGGATCAGGAGAAAACATTCTATTCATCACACCACAAGGTCATACAATTCCAAAGGCGTACAAATTAAGCTTTCCATGCACCAACAACACATTAGAATATGAAGCTTTGTTTATAGGTTTCAAAATGGCTATAGAATGGAACATTACACAAATACAAGTATTTGGAGACTCTTAGCTCATCATCAATCAAATTAATGACGATTACCAAACAAAGGATGATAAACTAATGCCTTACAAATAGGTGGTAGATGATTTCAAGAAGTATTTTGTAGAAATAACTTTTGAGAAAATTCCCAGGAATGTTAACAAAGCACCAGATGCCATGACAAAACTTGCTTCTCTACTTCAGATATAGGAAACTCAAGAGTGTTACGAATTCCTGGTGGAAGAGTTGTTTTACCCTACTCATAATTGCCCTGATTCCCAAACTATCTGCTGGTCTCAAAAAGAGACACCCAAGTTCACCTACAAACCATCTATGAAACAGCTAATCTCAATCAATGAAATACTTCAGGGCTTGGACAACATAACATAGAATCCTAATGATCCTCTCACACTTCAGGTTTTGCAAGACCTAGAGGGGATACCCTTTGATGCACAAAGTACAACTAGTTACAAACATATGGCATCAATAAATGCAGATAAATCTCACAGGGCTCAACAAAAAGGAGACTACTGTAGATGGGCTAGATCTACATTGACATCTCAACAAGATTGGAGCATGAGATAGATGGAACAAAATAAAACTATAGACAAAAAACTAAAAGGATATTTCATATTTTAAAATCTTCTGAGAATCCCTAGAATCTGCAAGACCAGTGCCTTATCCAAGGGCATGGAGTCATACATCAAACTGAAAATGACAACCTCTATTGCAAATCCAATTTATTAAGAAAGGTACCCCTATATCAAAGCTTGACATTAATACATTCTAAAATCAAATGGAGGATCATACATATCCAGATATTATCTTGAACCCAAAATGAGTTCTCATAGAATTTAAACTCTTCCTTGAAAAGTACCTAAGAACAACCATTACACTCCCACTTTGAGAGGACAAACCCAAACTCCTTTGAAGATTGGATTCATTGAAAATAAGAAAAGGCCTAGAGACAATCCAATAAAATGTATATATGACTTACATAAATGTGACCTGCAATAGAAAACATCTACATCAAGAAGATACTCTATTACTTGAAAAGGGACATTGTATGACAAATTTGGCAAAAAGCTCAAAATTGGAAACCAAGATTATGGAGCCTTGCTCACAAAAATATGGAACCCCTAAAAATTGAGATGACTCTCAAATAAGAAGGCAGGGAGGAAAAAATCAAATTTCATTCTCTAACAATGGCATCTACCCTATCTTTCAGCATTAACTGTTTCGCACAACTTGGCTTGCAAAAAATCCAATCTTTTGGACTAAAAAATCCAATATGAGATCTTGAGGTAACTACCCCAAAAATACTTGCCGTGGGTTACACTTGATTGCAAAATTAGATACCTTGGATTGAGAGCTTTCCAATGATATATAACACTCATATATCGAGCAAAAACAAATCCTTTTGTCATCAATCCTTTTGCAGGTTGGTTATTTAATTTTCTACCTTTCTACCACAATTTGAAATCATATTTAAATATTTGAATCTCCCACACAGACATCTGCCATGCATTTCCACCATGTGGCACCTTTTGATTCATTCTGGGGCCCTTATCCTGTCACCTCAGCACTGCCCGGGCTCATTACCAGAATCAATCTTTTTGTTTCTTCCTCGGCTTGCTTGTTCTTTATTTCTTCTAGACTACTCTTCTTTTGTATTGGGCCCCACCACTTGGTCGCCAAGTTGAAGCTTTTAGCCATTGAGAAATTTTTCGTTGCGACTTGGTGACAAGCATCGATCTGCCTCAGATCATCGTCGATCTTCCCTAACTTGTCTGACCCTTATCTTGCCTGAGCGGCTCCCTCTATCACTTTCTCTTTTGATGGTCTCGACATGTGGCACATCCTGATTTGCCTTTGGATCCATTTACCCACCACCTTGTACTTGGCACTACACATGGGCCTACCCTGATTCTTCTTATACTCCCATTACATGGAACATTTAGATTCACCCCGAGCCCACCTGGACTACCACCTCAACTGTCACCTCGCCAGTCGCTATGTCGCATGTAATAACCGTCAGGCAGTTTCACATGGCGTTCTAGAAACGGCTGTAGATCTTCCTGCAAGCTGCTTGAACCTTAACGCCTAGGCCACTTACCTTTTAGTACATGTGATTTGTCGCCAAGTCACATGGGATATTTGGCAAGCACTTTCACATTGCAACATGGTGACAACCGTTAGATCATCTCACCTAGTTGTTGATCTTCTTAACCTGCTCAGCCTTTAGCTTCTTTGAATGGCTCTTGCCTATGCCACAGTGTCACTATTGGGTATCTCTGGATTTGCTCTGAGATCTTCCTAGACTCTATCTATCTAGTCAGGCTTGCCACTTGTCAACCTTTGGTTCACCACCTGACACACCTAGACTACCCAGTCATTGCCACCGGGACCACCACCTCCTTTGGTTTGTTGGGAATCATTCTTTTGGCCAAACTTCCTCTTTGGCTATCCATTTTCATGTCTTATTGAAACCCTAGTTTCATCAACTCCTTTCATGGCGATGAAAGTGATGCCTTCAGTGAGTCCCTTCAATGATCTATCAAAGCCATGGTCTACTTGATATACATCTTGATGATATGCCACCTATCTGCCACATGGCACCCTTTGATTGGCTCTAGAGTTTACAATTGGGTGCCTCCTATCGTGAGGGTATTCATTCTAGGCTCTCCACTCTGACACCTTAGCACAACCTCCACTAACTGCTAGAATGAACCGCCTGCCTTAACCGCTTGCACTAACTGTCAGCCATGGTTCACTGCTAGTGGTTTGTCACCAAGTCGCGGGCAATATCTAGTGAGAAATTTTACATCGCGACAGCCCTTGGATCCATCATGATCACTGTTGATCTTTGTTGATCTACTTGACCCTTAGCCCCTCTGAGCGGCTACATCCTATGCCACAGTGTCACCATGTGTCTGCCACTTGTCAGCCACCTCATCAGTTGCCAAGTCACGACCATTAACAGACAAGCACTTTCATTATGTGGTATAGTGACCCCTGTCCGATCTTCTGCACCTTGCCCACTATTTAATTTCCCCCTTTTTCTACAAAATTTTGGACACTTTGAGATGCACGAAGGGGGCCCATCGCTTTTGAACTGCCAGTTTGCCAAAAGCCCATAAGCTTTGACACTTAGGATATATGCGGCCTTGTACATAAATACTGAAATGCTCCTCCTTGCGGCCAATGTGGGATAAAAGGTTCATCTTGGCCATTTCCATTGGGTCATTAAGATAGTCTAAAAACATGACTTTTGATGACCGATAATGATTTTCTGCACTCTGCACCTTTCTAATGGGTCCTACTACGTAGTCACCATGTCACGATGAATAACCATTGAGCACCTTTGGGTTGCACTATAGTGATAGCCGTGAGATCAACAAGAACCTGCTCGATCTTTAGGAAGCTCGACAAATACATAGGAAAAGACACAGGACTTAGGAAAAATTAAAAAACTTATCACAATCTGCCCAGGCCTAGACTTAAAAGGGCTCCTCTTGATGACGCACAGATCCTTCCACTTAAGTGGAAAAATAACGAGCAAAGACCTTAGATAAAAAGAAAGGGACATATTGAACCATGAACCTTGAATTGATTTACAAATGGTCCAAAACAGACATAGCACATTCCCACTTGCTTATTGAAAAATATTACAAAGCCATGACACAAGTAGGAGAAGCGGTTGAACCTTGAACTTTGAACCAAAAAGCTTCAAGGGTTCAAGTTCAAAGTGAATTACAACAATGCACTACAAAGGCTTAATTTTTCTAAATGTTTTCATGAAAGAGTAAAAACCCTAAACCCTTAGAACACAAACTCGCAGGCAAAAGGTCAAATTTTGAATTTCGATAGACTCCAATAGCTAAAAGGCAAGATTTTCAACATATTTGAAATAGTGATAATAGATTCATCAAGTGCCATTAGAAAGTGTAGAGCAAAATTTTAAAATGGGCCACTCAAAATCTCAAAATTTTTATAGGTCCCAATAGTGGCTCTGACTGGGGATGGTTGATTGCAAGATCAACACAAGAATTCAAAATCTTTGGTAGAGCAGACCACCCAAAAAATAGGACACTTCTCTTCCTTTAAATTCTTCAATGAGCTTCACTCTCCAAAATGGGGGTTCATTATTTCGACCCAACAACAGGGCTTCTTATTGAAAACCACACAACTGAAAGCAAAGCAACTATACAATAGACCTTATTTACATATGGCCCTAAGCCATAAAAATTTGAATTGATGCTTACCTCTGTCAAACACATGATTCTCATTTCCATGAATCAAGGGTAAGATGGAAGTTTCATTTACATTTGCTTGATCAAAAACTCTACAACTTCTCATCAGCTCATGACACAAAAGATTATCAACATGCTGGTAATCAATCAATCTTTGAAAAACAAAACCTGCCTCTGAATTTTGACCATTAGATGACACAAAACTGTCATATTGTTTACAATTATTTTTCGGCTGAAAAGAAAAGTAACCCTGCTCCATCTGATCACTGGGAACATCGGGCACATGCTCATTGCTAGTTTTCAAAAGTGGAAAACACTCTTCCATGATACAGGCTTGCAAACTAGAGAGGAACATTTCCTCATAAAATGTCTACAACCTAGCATGCTGATCACACCTTATATCAGCCTTTTGCAAACATGAAAATGCATGATCACCTGTCAATGGTTCATTTACCAATTGCAAATTTGGGAAAACCACTTCAGATTTGTCATTCCTTTTAGCACCAAGATCCACACAATGCATATCAAATTCTGATTTCATATCGACATATGAATCCACATTATCACATTTATCAACCTTATATGCATTTTCATCTTGTTTACTATTCAAATCAACTGTAGGGAATAAATATCATATGTATCATACCTCACACCACCAAGAACATCATCAGTATCAAAACATATACTAATTGGTTATGAGAGACTGGGGAAATTTCTGGATGTATACCTCTTAAGATCAATAGCTAAGAGTTTTGAGATTTATTCACTACTTAGTGAGCCTTCTCCTTCATTTTCATTTTCCTTGGCTTCATCTTCTGTGCTATAAACCTTGTCCCAATCTGATGCATGCATTAAATCTATAGTGCTCATGTCTTTGTGCATATTTATTTTGTCATTACAACAACTTGCATCTACATCACGACCTTTATTAGGCTGATCATAAAGTGTTTCTATATGTTTCAACATAGTTTCATAACCTTGGTTGCAAACACTTTGTGGATTGAACTTAACAACAAGGTGATCTATATTATTCAAATCTGAAACCTCAACAGGCTCAAGATTATTTGAACAATAACTTGTACTTTCACAATTTTCTTCTTGCTCTGAATACACATCTGCACTGTCATGCTGAGAATAAGAGTCATCTTCAACACCATAAGAGGTATATCCACTTAAGGATTCATCTCCATCACTATACTCAATACTGTGTACATTTTCAGATTTGGTCATTTCAATCTCATCTATCCATTCTTTAATACTGGCAACACTTTCTTCCCTCAAAGTTGAAGACCAACTAACTGAGTCAGGCTCATCAAGCTCTAAAAATAATTCAATCCAAACTGACTCATGGGGTCTAACATCAACTGGAAGCTCAATTAATGCAACAATAAATCTTTCATAAAAAACATATGATGATTCAACCTTTCTCTTCCCCACTTTCCTTCTTAAAAACAAGATGCACCTATCTTGGATTTTTTGAAGACAAACCTCAATCTCCCTATCCATGTCTTTCAAATTTGACAAAGAAATTTTAGATCTAGGAACCACATCTAGATCCATCAAATTTGAAACATCTATTGAACCATTACCATGACAATGCATCTTACTATTTTACTCTCTTTTCAAAACATATGCAGTCATTAACTTAATAACCAGACATACTTCTCACCATATTTATGAATGAAACATTTCAAAATAGGAAGTATGTAATCTTAGAACCAATACTCCTTTTCCTAGTGACTTGCTTTACCTTCTAAGGAACAAAATTTATCTCATGAATGGGAAATACCTGGGTATATTTACTATTGCTGTTCACTTCACTTCTAACTGAAAATTTAAAGAAAACCTCTAAACCTCAGGTTCGTTCATACAGAGTCGCCACCTCCTTGAAGAGGAATAAAAATTTCAACCACTGATCTTCACTCTGAAACAACTTTAGACTTAATCTGATTCAACAGTCTATACTAGAGATCTTTAGATCTGTCCCTAGTAGTTGCCATTTTGTTGGTCTCAAAAAGAGACACCCAAGTTCACCTGCAAACTATCTATGAAATAGCCAATCTCAATCAATGAAATGCTTCAGGGATTGGACAACATAACATAGGATCCTAATGATCCTCCTACACTTCAGGTTCTGTAAGATCTAGGGGGGACACCCTTTGATGTAGAAAGTACAACTGGTTACAAACATATGGCATCACTAAAAGTAGATAAATCTCATAGGGCTCAATAACAAGGAGGTTACTGTAGATGGGATAGATCTACATTTACATCTCAAAAATATTGGAGCATGAGATAGATGTAACAAACTAAAACTACAGACATAAAACTAAAAGGATATTTGATATTTTTAAATCTTCTAAGAATCCCTAGAATCTACAAGACTAGTGCCTTATCCAAGGGCATGGAGTCATACATCAAATTGAAAATGAAAACCTCTATTGCAAATCCAATTTATTAAGAAAGATATCCCTATATCAATGCCTAACATTAATACATTCTAAACTCAAATGGAGGATCATACATATCCAGACATTATCCTGAATCCAAAATGATTGCTCATAGAATTTAAACTCTTCCTTGAAAAGTACCTAAGAACAACCATTACACTCCCACTTTGAGAGGACAAACCCAAACTCCCTTGAAGACTGGATTCATTGAAAATAAGAAAAGGCCTAGAGATAATCCAATAAACTATATATATATATATATATATGTCTTACATATATGTGACCTGCAATAGAAAACATCTATAGCAAGAAGATACTCTATTACTTGAAAAGGGCATTGTATTACAAATTTGGGAAAAAGACTAGAATTGGAAACCAAGATTATGGAGCCTTGCTCACAAAAATCTGGAACCCCTAGAAAATGAGAACACTCTCTAATAAGAAGGTAGGGAGGACAAAATCATATTTCATTCTCTGACAATGGCAACTACCCTATCTTTCAGCATTAACTGTTTCGCACAACTTGGCTTGCAGAAAATCCAATCTCTCTGACTGAAAAATCTAATCTAAGATCTTGAGGTAACTACCCCAAAAATACTTGCCATGGCTTACACTTGACTATAGTATCAGATACCTTAGATCTTAGATCGAGAGCTTTCCAATGATATATAACACTTATATATTGGGCAAAAAAAAATCCTTTTGTCATCAATCCTTCTGCAGGTCGATCATTTAATTTTCTACCACAGTCTGAAATCATATTTAAATATTTGAATCTCTCGTGCAGACATCTGCCATGCATTTCTGCCATGCAACACCTTATGATTCATTCTGGGGACCTTATCTTTCCACCTCAACACTGCTCGGGCTCAACACCAGAATGAATCTTTTTGTTTCTTCCTCGACTTGCTTGTTCTTTATTTCTTTCGGACTTCTCCTCTTTTCTATCAGGCCCCACCGCTCGGTCACCAATTTGTGGCTTTTAGCCATCAAGCAACTTTCTGTTGTGACTTGGTGATAGTCGTTGATCTATCTCGGATCACCATCGATCTTCCCTAAATTGTCTGACCCTTATCTCTTCTGAGCGACTCCCTCTATCACTTTCTTCTGATGGGCGTGACACATGGCACATCCTTATTTGCCTTTGGATCCATTTACCCACCACCTTAGACTTGCCACTGGACTTGGGCCCATCCCAATTCTTCTTATACTCCCATTACACGACATGTCTAGATTCACCTCGAGTCCACCTAGGCTGCCACCTCAACCGCCAACTAGTTAGTCGCTATGTCGCATTTGATAATCATTAGGCACTTTTACATGGTGGTATAACAATGGCCGTAGATCTTCCCTCAAGCTACTTGAACCTTAACAGCTATGCTACTTACCTTTTAGCGCACATTCTTTATGGCCAAGTCATATGGGATATTTGGCGAGCACTTTCACATCACAACATGGTGACAATTGTTAGATCATCTCGCCTAGCCATTGATCTCCTTAACCTGCTTGACTTTTAGCTTGTTTGAATGGCTCTTGCCTATGCCATGCTGTCACTACTGGGCATCTCTGGATTCACTCTAAGATCTTCCTAGACTCCACCTGTCTAGTTAGGCCTACCACTTATCAACCTCTGGTTCACCACCTAACACACCTGGACTGCCTAGTCATCAACACTGGGTGCACCACCTCCTTTGGTTTGTTTGACATCATTATTTCAGCCAAACTTCCTCTTCTGCTATCCATTTTCATGTCTTATCGAAACCGTAGTTTCATCAACACCTTTCATGTTGATAAAACTGATTCCTTTGGTGAGTCCCTTCAATGATCCATCAAAGCCATGGTCTGCTTGATATACACCTTGATGATATGCCACCTGTCTGCCATGTGGCACCCTTTGGTTGGCTCTAAAATTTACAACTGGGCACCACCTATCATGAGGGTATTCATTCCAGGCTCTCCACTTTGACACCTTAACATGACCTCCACTAACTACCAGAATGAACTGCCTTCCTTAATCGCTTGCACTAACTGTTGGCCATGGTTCAGTGCTATTGGTTTATTGCCAAGTCGCATGTGATATCTGATGAGTATTTTTATGTCACGACATAGCGACAACCCTTGGATCCATCTTGATCACTATTGATCTTTGTTGATCTGGTCAACCCCTAGCCCCTGTGAGCGGCTACATCCTATACCACGGTGTCACCACATGTCTGCCACTTGTTAGCCACCTCATCAGTTGCCAAGTCATGACCATTAAAAGTCAAGCACTTTCATCATGCGGTATAACGACCGTCATCTGATCTTCTGCAACCTGCCCACTATTTAATTTCCCCCTTTTGCTGCAAAATTTTGGGTGCTTTGAGATGCATGCAGGGGGCTCACCGCTTCTGAACTGCCACTTTTCCAAAATCTCATAAGCTTTGACACTTAGGATATATGTGACCTTGTACATAAATACTGAAATGCTCCTCCCTTCGGCCAATGTGAGATAAAAGGTTCGCCTTGGCCATTTCTATCGGGTCATCGAGATAGTCTGAAAACCTAACTTCCAATGGCCGATAATGACTTTCTACGCTCCACACATTTTTGACAGGTCCCACCACTTAGTCACCATGTCATAGAGAATAACCATCGAGCACCTTTGGGTTGCGGTATAGTGAAAGCCACGAGATCAACAGGAACCTGCTCAATCTTTAGGAAGCTCGATAGTTACATAGGAAAAGACACAGGACTTAGGAAAAATTAAAAAAACTTATCAGAATCCACCTAGGCCTAGACTTAAAAGGGGACCCTCTTGACGATTCATAGACCTTTCTACTAAAATGGAAAAATAATGAGCAAAGACCTTGGATAAAAGAAAGGGACATATTGAACCATGAACCTTGAACCGATTTGCAAATGATTCAAAACAGACATAGCACATTCCACTTGCTTATTAAAAAATATTACAAAGCCATGAAACAAGCAGGAGAAGTGGTTGAACCTTAAACCTTGAACCAAAAAGGTTCAAGGGTTCAAGTTCAAAGCGAATTATAACAATGTGCTACAAAGGCTTAATTTTTCTAAATGTTTTCATGAAAGAGTAAAAACCCTAAACCGTTAGAACACAAACTCATAGGGAAAGGTCAAATTCTGAATTTTGACAGATTTCAACAACTAAAAGGCAACATTTTCAACATATTTGAAATAGTGATAATAGATTCATGAAGTACCATTAGAAAGTGCAGAGAAGAATTTTAAAATGGGCCACTCAAAATTTCAAATTTTTTATAGGTCCCAACACTATCTGTCACCTTGTTGGGCATGATTCCTCCCACTATGTCCAAACTTATACATACCTAAAAGATAACACCCTCCCTCCAGACTTGTCAAAAAACCAAAAGAAATGTTTCATCTGCCAATCCTCCCATTATACTCTTGTCACTGATATCCTATTTATACGAGGTCTGGACGGTACTCTTTTAAGATGCCTTGAACAAGAAGAATCTAAGAAGGCCTTAAATGAAGTCCATAACGACATTTTTGGCACTCATTCAAGTGGTCTTATCCTTTCAAAAAAAATCATATGCTTGGGCTATTATTGGCCAACTATGAAAGAAGATTATTTTCAGATAGCTAAAACATGCAAACATTGTCAGATCCATGGGAATTTGATTCATGCACCAGCACAAGAACTTCATGCTTTGGCAACATCTTGGCCTTTCTGCCAATGGGGTCTTGATCTAGTAGGAAAGATAAATCCTTCTTCATCCAATGGTCACAAATTCATCCTTGTAGCTACAAAATATTTCACAAAATGGATTGAGGCGGTACCTCTCATCAATATCATAGGAAAACAAATTGCTGCATTTATCTCGAACTACATCATCTGTCGCTATGGAATACCCATGACCATTATCATTGATAATGGGTGACCGTTCAAGAATTAGGATATCCAAGAACTATGTGAGAAATTCAAGATCCAACATATATTTTCCACACCCTACTATCCATAAGGGAATGGGCAAGAAGAAGCATCAAACAAAACTATTTTTAAAATCCTCGAAAAGATAGTGAATGATGCTGGCAGAGATTGGCATATTCAATTTAATCCTTCTCTATGGGCCTATTGTACTAGTATCCACACACCCACATGTAGCACACATTTCTCTCTTATTTATGGATTAGAAGCAATACTGCCAATAGAAGTAGAGATACCTTCTCTACGAGTATCATTAAAAGGTCTTATCCCAAATGAAGAACAATGAGTATTTATATTGCAAGAGTTAGAATTGATCCATGAACAAAGACAAAATGCCTTTGATCATTTGAAGGTATATCAACAAAGAATGTACCGAAGTTATAATCACAAGGTCAAACCACGAGTCTTTCAAGTTGGCGAACTAGTACTAAAAGAAAATCCACGACACCAATCAGATCAAGAAAAGAAAGGAAAGTTTGAACCAAACTGGTTAGGTCTGTTTGTGATCACAATAGTATTTGGGTTAGGAGCATATCAACTATCAACACAGGATGGGTATCAGCTCAAGGAACCCATCAGTAGAATGCATTTGAAGAAGTTTTATGTCTGAAAAAGTAGAGAAAATCCAAAAATAGTGAAAAAGTAGAAAATCCAAAAACAATGAAAAAGCAAAAAATCCAAAAATAGTGAAAAAGAAGAAAATCCAAAAACAGTGAAAAAGCATAAAATCCAAAAATAGTAAAAAGCAGAAAATACAAAAACAGTGAAAAAAATGAAAAAATAAATAAAAAATCAAATATGGGAAAGAGTGCAATAAAAATAAATGGTGAAAACCTGGCAAACAAGTGCTATCTGTCAGCTAGCTCTTCCATCTATTGGTTCATGCATCCTTCCACTTGCATTCATTCCCATCATCATTGTTCATATCCATAATAAAAGCTTTGTACATACGCGGGCATCCCAGGTGATTTCTCGTCATGGTTTGGATCATTGAATATATTATAATAAAGTTTGTTTCTAGACTGGGGGCAAAATCCTGAACCTTGCTAGGGGCAAAATTTTTCATCATTTTGAGCTTAATCAAACAGGTAGAAAAATAGTTAGAAAACACTTGTCAAGCAAAAAAACTGAGACACATCCAACATTGAACATAAGATCACATTGTCAACCATTAGCTATCACATATCGGTCTAAACATGACAAACACATATCAATGGATGATATCTCTTGACTGATGATTTTAACACTTTGACAATAATGGTTCAACTATTTTATCTTGATTTTCGCTATCATGATTTCTGAGTGACTCCAGGATGTCTTTGAGTAGAGGAACAAGGAAGGAACATGATATGTTTCTTGTTTACTATTTGTAAATTAATCATTAATATGTGCAAAGCTGTCTCAGGACATGATCATCGAAGTATCATAGAAGACATTTTGGACTTGCATATAGAAATGGTTAATACTGTCTATTTTACGCAAGCAACACTCAGGTCATCTTAGTTCAATTATACCTCGATGCTTGTGCTAACTTGCAATATCAAACCCTAGGAAAGTAGTGCTCAGATCATTATGGTTCAATTATCATTGATGTTTGCAATCACTTCCCACATTTTAAAGGCTCAATGAGGAAACAAAGTAATGACCACATGACCGATCCGATCGGTGCATTGCATTTCATTTTGCATTTGTATTTTTAAAGTAGATTTGCAAGGGATCACAAAAGCTCATCTTATCCAAAGCCAAATCTATCGCAAGAATCATCAATGTATCATCATAGGTGTATACACAATTAGAATGATGACTCATCTCTCCAAATATTATCGACCCAACACAAATCTTATGCTACCCCCTCAAATATGAACCCGCATTAGCACATATGAATCTTCCTACAACATGATATCACCAAACAGTTAGTTCTTTAGCCAATCAATCTTATCAATTCTATCAATCGATCTCATCTAATCGATTCTATCATGTCTTATACAGGATGAATCCTTCCCGGAACCAAACATTTTGATCAAGTCTTATAAAGGATATACCATTCCTAAAACTAGACACTTTGATCATCTTTGTCTTATACAGGAGGTGCTATTCCTGAAACTATACCTAATCTCAATCTCATCAATCTAATCAATCTTATCAATTCAATCAAACTCTATCAATCATCACATAAAGAACCACATGAAAGTGATTGAAGAACTCACACTTTCATCTTTCAACATTGCAGAAATCAACTCAATTCTAATCAGGAAATCAATTTCGTAAAGATCCAAAAAATCCGAAGGTCAATTATCTTAATTGATCTCCTCAGGGGGCATCATCATATCACAATTTAGCAATCAATGGCTGGGGCATCCTATCAAACCAATATCACGTCAACATCATCAAAATGAGATTATTCTTTGAATGAACGCATCATCACACCTCACTTCAAAGAGAGGCAAAATGTATACAACTAAAAATGGTCTCAAGATAGTTAATTAAATACACAGTTATTTGATTAATCCCCCTTCCCAATTAATTGAATTCACAAGCAATTTGATTAATTTCTCTATTCATCTACTAGTAAATAAATCTACATGATGTATTTACATAGTTCATTTTATAGTCCCCTTTGATTAATTAACTAAATTGATTAATCCCCCCATTAAATTCATTTCTTCTAATCCTCTAATTAATTAACACAAATCAATTTATGAATTGTTGAAAATTAATTAGTCTTTTCCTATTATTTGAATTTTTAAATTCAAATTACCCACATGACTCCCAAATTTTAACCACCTAACCTAACCATCCCTCTAACCTAACCCATTCCACCTAACCCTAGGTTTAACTAACCCTATCCTATCTTGCACATTCTAACCTCCTTATCCTAACCTCTTATAGTGTGGATATTCTCCCCTTGAGACACATGACACTTTTGCCACATGTCTCCTCCCTTGGACACTTTCCCTCTCATGAGAAAGGCTCCTTGACACTTGTCACCAAAGAGATGACAAGTGTCCCTTCCTCCAACCTCTTCTCCAACTTCCTCAATCTTGGCCCTTGATATCTTCAGAGCAGATTTGGACTGTTGATTCCTGCCACCTTAGCTTTGGCCTTGGAATTCCTATGAATATCCCCAATTTTGGAGCAATAAGGACCCCTTGCATTAATATTCTTAGCTTCATTACTATAGGCAATTTTTATTTCAATTATCTAGTAATTAGCTTTTGGATTAATCATAGCATGTTAATCTAGTTTCTTAGATCATGCATTTCATATCATTTTCATAATCAATCATGATCAAGTAGCTACTCAACTCTTGAGTTGCCACTTTGGAGGTCATTGCTCCACTGAGAGCCAATCAATCTAACACCTTCAAGGTCCTCAAGAATAGAGAATAATGGGACATTCCAAGGAAGGCTTATGGTTTGCATTTTTAATCTAATTTTCAATTAAGATTTCCATTATGTTTTATTGTCTCTTTATATGTGTATGCCTTTCTTATATACCACATTTTTAGCATCACATTAGTAAATCCAGATGCCGTTGATGGTGAACAAGTTCAAGAGACTAAAAATTAGAACAATTAGAAGACCCCCAGGTATCTAAGATTAAATCATTTTGAGAATTAGATTATTGGTGATAAAAATAAAGGTGTAATGACTAGGAGAAGAATTATTTCTGAAGAGACATGTTTCATTTCTAAGATTGAGCCTAAATATGTTGTTGAAGCTTGTAAATATGAGAATTGCGTAAAAGATATGAAAGAAGAGAAATCAAATTGAGAAGAACAATACATGGGAACTTGTTCCTAGACCTAAAGACAAGAATGCGATTGGTACTAAATGGGTATTCATGAATAAACTAAATGAAGATGGAGAAGTTATTAGAAACAAAGAAAGACTAGTATCTAAAGGATATTCACAAATGAAAGGTATTGATTTTGACGAGACTTTTTCTGCAGTAGCTAGAATTGAAGCTATTAGATTATTTCTTGCATTTTTTGCTCATAAAAATTTCAAGGTATATTAGATGGATGTGGAGTCAGCCTTTTTGAATGGTGATTTGGAAGAAGAAGTCTACATTGAACAACCAGATGGATTTTAATTGACAGATGAAGGAGACATGGTATGCAGATTGAAGAAAGCATTGTATGGACTTAAACAAGCCCCCAAAGCCTGGTATGCCTAGTTGGATAGGTATTTGATGAAGTTGGGATTTTGTAATGGTACTGCTAATAATAATTTATTCTTGAAGATTGATAATGGTAACATTGTGATTGTTGATTTTTTTGTTGATGACATTATTTTTGAAGAAGATGATGATTTGAGTAAGAAGTTTGCTAATGATATACAAAAAGAGTTTGAGATGTCTATGATAGGTGAGATGAAATTATTTTTGGGATTGCAAATTACATAGAATGATAAAGGCATTTTTATATCTCAATCTAAGTATCTGAAGGAATTTGTGAAGAAGTTTTGGTTAGATGATTCGAAACCTATTGGAGCTCATATGATAAGTAGTTGCAAGATGAAAAAAGATGATGAATCTTTGATGGCTAATCTGACCTTGTATAGATCTATGATTGGTAGACTTCTATATTTGACATATACTAGACTAGACATTATGAATGTTGTGTGTCTTATTACAAGATTCCAGGCTGATCCTAAGGGAAGTCATGTTACCCTTGTGAAAAGGATATTCAAATATTTGAAGGGAATGGTTGATTATGGTTTGTGGTATCCGAAGAATGATGAATTCATTTTGAGTGCTTATACATATGTTGATTGGGCAGGTGATGTTGATGAATGAAAGAGCACTATTAGTGGATCATTCTTTTTGGGGAAGAAGTTGATTTCTTGGTCAAGTAAAAAGCAAGATTCTATTTCTTTATCTATTGTAGAAGTTTAATATATTAATACTATTAGCAACTATACTAAGGTAATTTGAATGAAGCAAATGCTGAAGGATATTAGAGTTGTTTATAATGAGCCTACTATTATATATTGTGACAATTCAAGTGCTATCAATATTTTTCAGAATCTGGTGTTGCATTCTAAGACAACACATATATCAATCAAGTTTTATTTCTTGAGAGAGAAGGTGAATGAGAAAGAAGGCAGATTGGAGTATGTATCCACAAAGGAACAAATTGTAGATATATTTACTAAGCCTTTGCATATAGATACATTTGTATATCTAAGAGAGAACTTCAGGGTGATTGCACCTCCTGATGTGAACTAGATGCATTGGGTTGCATCAATCTGGTGGACTTCATAGTCTTATCTTGACATCTGGATTGATAAGTGGGCGCTGCTACTAAGGGGGAGTAGACAATGTGTGGTTCAATTGTTCAGAATTGTTAGTGTTTGTCTAAGGAGGAGAGAATATTTGGTAAGAAGGAGAGAATAATGTTTTTATTATGTTTCTCTTGCATTGATGTCAAAGGGGGAGAGAAGAATGTGAAAAATTGTCTTATCTATCTAAGGTAGAGAGTTGTGTGTCCATGATCTTAGGGGGAGATTGCTGGAGTTGATTTATTTCTTTGCATTGGTTGTTTTTCACATTCATATGTTTTCATCAATGTCAAAGTGGGATATTGTTGGATATTAGAGTTGTTGGAATATGTTGTTGTCATCGATGTCAACATATTCCTGTGTTCATGTGTTGTAGAGAGATGGTTTCGTTGATTTATTGTAGATATGACGATACGGATTTAATGATTCAAATATTAGTGTATTATGTTGATTCAACATGATTTTTTGATTTTAGGAAGCTAATTTGATTGAGTTATGTGATCCAGTTAGATGACTAGTTTTTCTATTGGTTTTGTATTGCAGAGTTGTGATTTCCAGATTTTATTGCTTTGGAATTGATTAATCAGTTCGATTGGTTCATAATTTGAAAGTTCACGAGCATATCTTTTATTTTGTTATGTTGATGTTCTTGAACTCTGGAAGGGAGATGATGATGATTCTTATAATCTGAGTTGTCGCAGAGGAATTCAAGTTACTTGTTGGTTTTACTAGATCGTGTGCTATGCGTATTGCTGGTCTCCATTGATTGTTTTGTGTGTTATTGAAGATTTTATTGGTCTGGTGGTATTCTTTGTGTTATATGACTTTTGGCCGACCCGATTGTTCTTGCATGTTGCAGATGATCTTGGTGATATATCCAGTGGTGTTGCATATTCAAGGATTTGATTTGGGTCAATACTATGTCCTTGCGACATTGTATTGGTCCGCATATGGATTTATGTATCGTGTGATTAAATTTTGTAATTAGGTCTTATGAGTTGAGCTGACCTTGAAATATAGGTTGATAAATTGTATAAATATATGTAATATTCATTTGAGAGATGCTTCTACATGTGGGAATATTGTTTTGATCTTTCATTTGTAGAGGAGAAAAGCGAAGAAGTGCGAAAGAGTGTGTAAAAGTATGAAGAGCAGAGTTTGAGTATATGTGCTTAACTGTAACCTGGCATTTGGAGATGCTATTCTTTCAGTTCATGTAATCCAGATTGGTGTCCAACCTTGAAAGGCAGTGAGCCTTGCCAAGGTTGTAGCCCTTTGTTGTTTTTGAGTAGTGAGCTCTAGGCAGTGTGCCTGAATGCATGTGCATTCCCAATTTTAATATTTACACATACTACTGTAGAGTATCATCTTAATGTGGGTAGATTCCCACTGTGGTTTTTACCTTATCTAGGTTTTCCACATCAAAAAATTTATTTGTTATGAGTGTTGTTGATGTGGTGTTTATCATTGTTATTGTTGTCCTTGATCAAATATGAAGTTGAGATTAATTTGTTTAAGTTTGGTGAAAACTGATTCATCTCCCCCTCTCAGTTTTCTTGCATTGTTGTTTCCAACAACATCATTATCTCTATCCACTAAAAAACCTATTACATGTGATTACAAAGTACAAGTACTTATTCTTTCTTTACAATTATGTCTTGCTCATGTACATGATACCTAATTTACATCACATATATATTGAATATACTCTAAAATTCTATCTACATGAAGAGAAGATATGAATCTACATCTATGCACAAGAGAATCCAATTAAGAACACTACAATGGAAGAAGACATCAAACCACTCGATCATGTGGAACCATAAGGAACCACCCCTCGGGATAGGAGATGACACAAGATCCCACACACACTCTAGATATAAGATGACACCAAACAACCAAAGGAAAACACTCCACACAACACGTGGCTAAATAAAAGCTCAACAAAATATAAGACCTCCAGAGGTAACTCACAATTCAAGACTCAAGGTACTAGGACCTAAATGTAGGGAAATAGTATCATCACATGTGACTAATAGGAACTTGGGAACCCATCTCGACCATCCTAGATGCACATGTGGAGCCATATCAACCTCAAAGAAGTAATGGAGATTAGCTTACCTACGTTACCAAGGCCTTCCAAATCCTATCCTGGATTGCTATGTTGGTATTTTGGATATGTTGATATGGTTTTGTTAGGTCCTGGGGACAACTGAGAGGGGGGGGGGTGAATTAGCTATCAAATAAATTCAAACCAAAAAAACTTAACCAACTTTAATGCTTAATACTGGTGAACCAAACTTGTATTCTAGTAGATAGTTTTATCAGTTAATTATAGTACCGATAAAGATTAATGCATGAAACAGAAAGACAATAACATCCACAACACATAACACCAATATTTTTACGTGGAAACCTTGTAAGGGGAAAAACTATGGTGGGAAACCTTACCCACAATCAGATGATACTACTGCAGATAGTATGTGTATACAAATGGGGTTTGCACATGCAGAAAGGCCAGGCACCTAAAGCTCACTACTCAAACACAATAGGAGTCACACTGACTACAATTGGATGGTTAAATCCAATAAGGATGTACTGCTCAAAATAACATCTTACTATGCTAGATTCAGTACCGGTGTAGTTCTGATTGTCTTCAAAAAACCCTTCTTCAACCTTCAAATGATGTCAGCATGTATAGCTCTACTTATTCTCGCATATACCTTCACACAATTTCTCTTTTGTGTTCCACATTGATCTTACAAATAAGATCTTACATTTATATTATAACCTAAGACCAATTTTAGTTGGTCGGCTCTAAAGGATATTACAATAAAATCATTTTATAAATAAAACAATATCCAATGCAATAATTGATTCATCATGTCGGCTCAATGCAATTACAACATTAATAAAACATCTCCATAGCATGCCGTGCTGATCTAGAATAGATAAGCTTGCTGGTGAATGATCTGGACCTATTTACTAGTAACAACAAATGTGAAAATACGAATATGCCAATGAACAAATCTCCAAGACAAAGTGTCCAAATGATGTCTTTGACATAACCAGATGTTTTCCATGCCATTCCAGGTGCTGATGAACATTATATCCTATCGGTGTACTAGATATCGGTAACTGTGCATAAGTCACTTGCTTGCCAGTGAACATTGCCAATTCTTCAAAGTGCCAGAGTTGATAAGTGATAGTAGGTGTTGACATCAATGACAAAACCATACCAAAATACCAAAAATCTCCCCCTTTGGCATTGATGGCAACACAAGATGGAAAAACCATCAAAGTGTCAAAATAGAAATGCCAAATACCAAAAACCAACAATCTCCAAAAAAAAGATCATAACCAGAAATCAAAATTTAGATATAAACAATCTCTCCCCCAGGGAGTGACGTGTTTTTATTGTTTTTTTCCATACCAATCTCTCCCCCTTTGACATCAAATGCCAAAATCAATACAAAACTAGATTTAAATACAAAATACCAACCAATTCAGTATACCAACTACTCCCGCTGAGAAGTAGCTTCCTCATCAAAGCTGGAATAAAAGATTTCTCTGTTGATTCTACCGGTTGATGACAAACATCAATTGTCTCAGTCTCTACTAGTGGGGGTATAACCCCAAGCTGGTCTCTAAGATATTCTAAGGTCTCCTTAAGCAGAGGTTTAGTGAAAATATCTACAATCTGCTCTTTAGTATTCACATAAACTAGTTTTACTTCTTTTGTTTCAACATTCTCCGTTAGAAAATTTAGTTTGATAGAAACATGTTTAGTTTAAGAATGTAATACCGGATTCATAGATATATCAATTGTTGCAGTGTTCTCACAATAGATGGTTATGGGTTCCTTACATTTTACCTTTATGTCCTTCAACATTTGCTTAAGCCATAATACCTGTGTATAGTTAGTTGTTGCTACAACATATTCTGATTCAGCTGTTGATAAAGATGTACAACTTTGTTTCTTACTCAACCAAGAAATTAATTTGCTACCAAGAAAAAATGCTCCTCCGATGGTACTTTTTCTATCATCCACATCTCCTACCCAATTTGCATCTGTATATGCACATAATTCAAAGTTTTCATCTCTAGGATACCATAATCCAAGATTTATAGTGCCTTTTAAGTACCAGAAAATTCTTTTGACTACTGATTCATGATTTTCTCTAGGATTACTCATAAATATTGAAACAATACATACTGCATTTATAATATGAGGTCTTGTTTGTGTCAAATATAGTAAACCTCTTATCATAGATTTGTACCTAGTCAGATTAACAGGTGTAGATTCATCCCTTAGTGATAATTTGTCATTTGTAGTCATAGGTGTGCTTACTAGTTTGGAGTTCTCCATCACAAATTTCTTTAGTAACTCTTTCAAGTACTTGGATTGACTCAAGAATATACCTTTATCAATCTGTGAAATCTGCAATCCTAAAAAGAATTTTATCTCTCCAATCATAGACATTCCAAACTCTTGTTGCATTTCAATAGAAAAGTTTTTACATAATCCATCTTCTCCTCCAAAGATTATATCATCAACAAAATATTCTATAACCAAGATGTCATCATTAGTCACTTTGTAGTATAAGTTGTTGTTAGCATTACCTTTAGAAAAACCAATCTTCAAAAGATACTTATCCAATCTTGCATACCAAGCTCTTAGAGCTTGCTTCAACGCATACAAAGCTTTCCTTAACCTGCAAACCATATATTTGTTATTTGTCAAAGAAAATACATCAGGTTGTTCAATGTAAACTTCTTCTTCAAGATATCCATTCAGAAATGCACATTTAATATCCATTTGATATACTTTATAGTTCTTGTGTGCTGCAAAAGCCAAGAATAATCCGACTACCTCAATTCTAGCTACTGGTGCAAAGGTCCCATTATAATCAATTCCTTCTTTCTGAGAATATCCCTTACACACTAGTCTTTCTTTATTTTTGATTACATTAGCATCTTCATTAATTTTGTTTCTGAATACCCATTTTATTCCAATCACATTTTTGTCTTTAGGTCGGGGAACTAATATCCATGTGTTATTTTTCTCAATTTGTTCTAGTTCCTCTTCCATAGCTTTAATTCAATGTTTATCTTCACATGCCTCATTAATTGATGATGGTTCAATTTGAGAAATAAGACATACCTCTTCATTTTCTAGTCTTCCTCTTGTCATAGCTCGTTTATACTTGTTCCCAATTATCTGATCTTCAGAGTGATTCAGTCTTACATACTGGGGTGTCTTCGTTTGTTGTTGTTCCTCAGTTACTGCGGAATTTTTAGATGATAGCGGTGTAATTGGATCTTCATTTTGTACCAGTGGGTTCAATGTATGTTCATTTGTTAGAATCTCTATTTCCAGTTTAGAGTCGATATACCTTGAAGTTCGTCTGAATTGCTCATCAATCTTCACATTTGTACTTTCAACAATTTTCTACAATCTCTTGTTAAAACATCTATATGCCTTTCTCTTAGATGAATAACCAAGAAATATTCCTTCATCACTTCTAGGATCAAATTTTCCAATGTACTCATCTCTTCTAATATAGCATTTACCTCCAAATATTCTGAAATATTTAAGAGTAGGAGTAATACCAAACCATAGTTCATGAGGGGTCTTACCGATTTCTCCTTTGATGTGAACTTTTTTGAATGTGTAGACCGCTGTGCTTACTACCTCCAATATACATGTGGTAGATTTGCTTCAGATAACATACTTCTAGCTGCATCTAAGATAGTTCTATTTTTCCTTTCAACGATTCCATTTTGTTGTGGTGTCTGGGGTGCTGATAGCTGTCTTCTAATTCCATTCACTTCACAGAATGTATTAAATTCCTTAGATGTAAATTCTCCTCCTTGATCTGATCTCAGACATTTGATTTTCTTACCGGTTTCATTCTCTACCATTGCTTTGAATAGTTTGAACTTCCCAAGTGCTTTTGATTTTTCTTTGAGAAAAGTAACCCAACACATTCTAGAATAGTCATCAATGATTAGCATGAAATATCTATCACCTTGTAAACTTTTAGTTCTAGCTAGACCACATAAATCATTATGAATGAGGTCAAGAGCATTATTGGATTTTTCTGGAATACTTTTAAAAGATGCTCTAACTTGTTTTCCAAATTGACATTCCTTCCATACTGGATTGTGAGGTTTGATAATTTTAGGTAATTCTCTAACTGCCTTAGTAGTACTGATTTTTACCATGCAATCAAAATTTACATGACATAGTCTCTTATGCCATAGCCAACTTTCATCAATATGTGCAATCAAGCATGTCTTTTCACTATTATTCAAATGAAAGATGTTACCTCTAGTTTGATTTCTTGTTGCAATTTCCAAGCCAATTCTGTTCATAATTTTGCATTTATCATTCTTGAATTGTAACTGAAATCCTTTCTCAACTAATTGACCAACACTGAAAAGATTATGCTTTAAACCTTCCACATAGTAAACATTGTCTGTATTATGCTTACCATCAAGAGATATTGTACCTTTACCTTTGATCAAACAAGCTTTATCATCTCCAAATCTTACTAGACCTCTATTATATTCCTGAAAGTTCAAGAATTTACCTTTTTCACCAGTCATGTGATGTGAACATCCTGAATCAATGATCCATTCATCCTTAACTTCAACTTTAGCTGCCAGGGCTTGCTCTACCAGTTGAACAGTAGGTGTTGGTTGATCTTCTATTATAGCAACAGAAACCCATCCATTGTTTGTCGGATCTTCATTAGAATCATCAATGACTCCTTCATCAACAAGATAACAAGATTTATCTTTATTCTTCTTAAATCTGTATCTCTGATATTTAGGGTTAGGCTTGTATGTTCTTCTAGCTTCTTCTCTAAGTCTAGAATGTCTATTAGGGAATCTAGAAGCCATATGACCAATCTTATTGCAGTTAAAGCATTTAAATGGTGCTTTACCTTCATACTTACTTCCAATTGGACTTTTAGGCATTTTCCTTGCAAATAGTGCTTCAAGTTCTTCAAGTTCCTCATTTTCTCTCCCAATTTCCTCAAGTTCTCTTGCATAAAAGAATTTCCAATTAGACTTGTCAAATGATGGTGTAGATGATGTTGATGCCTTAAAAGATAAATCTATCTTTATAATAGCAACACGACCAAATTCTTGAATTTCAAAAGCTAAAAGTTTTCCAATCAATGTATCCCTAGTTACTGATGTATTAGGCATTGTTCTTAACTCATTTATAACAGTAACCTTCATTTTATATGTCGGTGGCAATCCTCTTAAAACTTTTGAAATAATTTCATCTTCACTTAAGGTTCCTCCACAACATTTAATACCCAAAACAATTTCATTTACTCTTTCCATAAAAGCAAAAATCTTTTCATCTTCTTCCATTTTCAGATTTTCATACATGACCCAAAAGCTTTCAATATTTGCAATTTTGAATGTGGAATCTCCTTCATTCAATGTTTATAAATGATCTTAAATAGCTTTAGTAGTTGATCTATATGATAATCCCATGATTTTTTGATTTGTTAATGCGCTCAAAAGTGCTTCTCTTGGTTTGCAATCATTTTCTTCATCTTTAGCCAAGTTTGGTGGATTAGGCTAACTGGTTGTAGGGGTTGTATAGCCATTCTTTGTAACATCCCAAATGTCCTTTCCAATGCAATTTAGATGTGTCTCCATTCTGATCTTCCATATTCCATAGTTGGTTCCATCAAGCTTAGGGTTGTCCTTCCTGAAATAGTTAGTAGACATTGGATCTCCTCAAGCTGTTAAACTTTTGCAAAAAGAGGAGTAGGCTCTGATACCAATTGTTAGGTCCGAGGACAACTGAGGGGGGGGGGGGTGAATCAGTTGTCAAATAAATTCAAACCAAAACAACTTAACCAACTTTAATGCTTAATATCGGTGAACCAAACTTGTATGCCGGTAGACAGTTTTATCAGTTAATTATAGTACCGGTAAAGATAAATGCATGAAATTGAAAGACAATAACATACACAACACATAACACCAATATTTGTACGTGGAAACCCTGTAAGGGGAAAAATCATGGTGGGAAACCTTACCCACAATTAGATGATACTACAACAAATAGTATGTGTATACAAATGGGGTCTGCACATGCAGAAAGGCCAAGCACCTAGAGCTCACTGCTCAAACACAATAGGAGTCACACTGACTACAATTGGATGGTTAAATCCAATAAGGATGTACTACTCAAAATAACATCTTACTACACTAGATTCAGTATTGGTGTAGTTCTGATTGTCTTCAAAAAACCCTTCTTCAACCTTCAAATGATGTCAATGTGTATAGCTCTGCTTATTCTCGCATATACCTTCACATAATTTCTCTTTTGCATTCCACATTGATCTTACAAATAAGATCTTACAAATAAGATCTTACATTTATATCATAACCTAAGACCAATTTTATTAGGTTGGCTTTAAAGGATATTACAATAAAATCATTTTAGAAATAAAACAATATCCGATGCAATAACTGATTCATCATGTTGGCTCAATGCAATTACAACATTAATAAAACATCTCCATAGCGTGGCATGCTGATCTAGAATAGATAAGCCTGTCGATGAATGATCTGGACATATTTATCGATAACAACAAATATGCCAATGAAAAAATCTCCAAGACAAAGTGTCCAAACAATGTCTTCGACATAACCAGGTGTTTTCCATGCCATTCCAGGTGCCGGTGAACATTATATCGTACCAGTGTACTAGATACCGATGATTGTGCATAAGTCACTTGCTTGTTGGTGAACATTGCCAATTCTTCAAAGTGCCAGAGTTGATAAGTTATAGTAGGTGTTGACATCAATGACAAAACCATACCAAAATACCAACAGGTTTTGTCATTGATGTTAACACTTGTCATTACTTGTCAACACTTATCAACACTTGGAGAAATTTGGTTATGTTCACCATTAAGATAGAGACTTATGCAAAACACTAGTATTTGGTTCACCGATAGACTTATCTATTCCAGATCAGCACAACATGTTATGGAGATGATCTATTATTATTGTAAATGCATTGAGCCGTCATCATGCATCAGATATTGATTTGTTTGTAATTGATTTTATTGTAATATCTTTTAGTGAGCCAACCTATTCAATTATTCTTAGGTTATGGTATATATATAAGATCTTATTTATAAGATCGATATGCAATTGGGGAAAAAAATTGTAATAGAGTATATGTGAAAATAAGGAGATCTATACACGCAAACATCATTTGAAGGTTGAAGGAGGGTTTTGTGAGAACTAAACTAGTACTGAATCCAGCATATGAAGATGCTATTTTGTGCAGTACATTATCATTAGATTTAACCATCCAATTGTAGTTAGTGTGACCCTCATTTTGTGATTGAGAAGTGAGCTCTAGGCAGTTGGCCTTTTTGCATGTGCAGAATCCATATTGTAAACACATACTATCTATAGTAGTATCATTTGATTATGGGTAAGGCTTCCCACTGTGGTTTTTCCCCTTATAGAGTTTCCACATACAAACATTGGTGTTATGTGTTGTGGATGTTATTGTCTTTTTGTTTCATGCATTAATCTTTACCGATATTGCAATTAACAGTTAAGACTGTCTACCGACATAAAGTTTGGTTTACCAGTATTAAGCATTAAGTTTTGGTTAAGTTAATTTTGGTTGAATTTATTGGACAACTGATTCACCCCCCCCCCTCTCAGTTGTCTTCGAGACCTAACATGCTACCCCCGGGAAAGGCAGAGGGGCCACCTTAACCATTTCTTATCTTATTAAGATGAACTATTCTACCCAAACCAAAAGAATTATTATTTAAGTTATCACTTGATTACAAGGTAAACCCCTAATGAGATATTTTGGTGGCCTAGACTCTGGGTGACCTGGCTATCTACTCCCCATGACCCCAATCACTCACTTGGAAGACCACTCCCCCTAGCATGCACCTAGAACTTAGGGTAACAACAATGCATAACACATAACATGGGCTCTAAATCAATCAATAAAAAATCACGAGACATGAATTACATATGTCACCTGCCATATAATGACATGGAACTCACATCATGCATATAAACATAATATCAACAACATGAGCCTGAAGAATAATAACAACAAGGCATAGCACTTCTTGCTAAATCTGCCAAAAGGCGATAGTCAAATTTTAATCAAAATACAAAAGATCAATTTAAATCAACTTTAAAGTCTTGATATACCTTAGGGCACTCAGAGTACCCGGACCCTGCCTCTGAAAAATAGAAATCCAAAAATAGAAACCTCAGATAACACTAATGAAAACATAGAACTATATTAGCGCATTTGCTTAGCAGGCTAGCACTTTTATCAGATGATTTAGCACATATACACAAGCTTATAGCGCCTTCATAAGTTTCTACAATGCTTTAACACAATGTTTTAGCGCTTTTACCAGACATTAGAACATTCACACAATAAAATAACACTTTTGACATACAGATTAGCACATTCATAAAATAGAACAATGCTTCCAATAAATAAAATAGTGCATACCAATAATATAATAGCGCATATAATGAATGAGCGCATTCAAACAATATTTCAACGCACTCGCAAGGTAAGACTCAGAATTTCAGAAATCAAAATATGATAAAGGCATAAAATGATAAATACAAAGTTTTCAACACAGAAACACGACAACAAACAACTTGAACAATACCCCTAACCAATTGAAGAAGGGAAAAGATGAAATTAAATAAACACGACCTATCCAAGGCTCTGAGAACATTTTGACAAAATATAGAGAGAAGAAAAATTCCATTCACGACACTCTCAGAACCAGCACATATAATATATCGAATCCCTCAATACATGTAAATATACTTTTTAGCTATATAAATAATTCTATAACATTGACAATTTTTCCCAGGGCCTGCAAACAATATTTCATAGACATGACACATATATTCCATTCAAAAATCAAAATACAAAGAAGAAGAACCTCCAACCTAGAGAATGAAGAAATGGTTTATAAATCTAATGAAGAGTACTCCAACTAAATCCAAAGCAAGCCAATCCAAGCTCCAAACAAGAAAACTCCAACAAAAATCCAAAATCCAATCTTCAGGAATGCAAATTTTCTGGGAAGCTAACCCGACAGAATGCACATGAAAATAAATAAATAGATAACCATAACCAAAACTATAGAAAAATGTCGGCTAATCAAAATAATATAATAAAATATATTTCATGCCAACCCTTCTCAAAAACCAAAGTAAGAATAATAAAAATTATTTAATCAACTTACCCCAAATTCACAACCAATAGCAAAACAGGGCAGGTAAAGAATATAATATTAATTAACCCAAAAGAATAAATAGGAAATAATAATATAATTGACCAAGGATAAATTAAACCATGGGCACAATTAAATATAAAAGCCCATTAATAAAATAACCAAGGGTGTATAAATAAATACCCAAATTAATATAAAAGCCACAACTTAATAATTAAATAAATAACAAATAATCCTTGATATAAAATAAAGATATAAAATCATTAATTAAATATAAATCCAAAGGATAAATAATAATAATTCCCAAATAATAATCACAAATTAATATCAACTATTACATTAAATTATTATTATAAACTATGTAAATCTATTAATTTAATTTTAACACTATTAAACTATGTAAATCGATTAATTAATAATTAAACCAATCAATAATCATAATACTACAAACCAATCCAACATAGGATAACTCAAGAAACCACTTGACGTTGAACAACAACTCACACCAAGACTCTAAATTGACAAGGTTGCTCAACTTAAACCTAGAGTGTCGGGTGGATTTTCATGTTATCTCCAATCAACTTGCCATTGGGATAAGACATGCTTAGACCTGTAAAGTCAGGTGGATTCTATGTCTTGTACTTGCAAACCTGTCACCACAATTACACATACAACAACATATATTATAACATATATTATAAGTGACTAAGCAAGTGTAGAGAATCACACCATCATATCATGCTCATTGTGAGTGATATGATATGGTCTCTATCGCAAACACATCAAAAGACTTTCACGACAACCAAGCACTAACAAATCATCATCATATCCAATATAATCAGGAATTAGGGTTAGTAAATGGTTAGATACCATCAAATATTCATAAAGTAGACTAAGCCATATCAATATGGTCTATTGATGCACAAAGACAAGATGAATCAGGGAGGGGCATTACACTTTCTCTCTAGCATTTTGTCCTAGTGTAGTTGAGTAGCACTTGAAAGATGATCATGCCTTTCTTGTTAGTGTTGACTTATTGATTCTTATATGCATGCCATGTGTCCTTGGATTTTGGATGTTGTGATATCCTTCATTCTTGGATGCCATGCATTTGTCATATTTGGATGTTATGTATGATTCTTGTTTGGATGAGTGTTTTCATGATGCAAGAGCATCCCCGGTTCATAGCAATCTTGCATCAACCAAAAAAAACATTTTCTTTCTATTTTGCTTCCTATTTGCAGTTTCAACTTTTCTTTCTATGTGTTCTAGTTTTGGCTCACCGGATCCTATGGAGTTGGATTCTACTTGAATAATTGATCATCTTTCTTATTTCCAGACCACATTACATTTGGATCATTTCTCACAAGATATCACTATCGGTTTCCTTGACATTTTCCTATTACCGGTTGATAGTTCTTGTTACCAGTTGCCTAGACCTATTTTGGTGATCTATCGAAACCCCTTCTAAAGCTTCTAGAGCCTTGGGCATTTATTCTGATGTTCCTTGGAATGTAGCCAGCCTTTTCCCATGATCTATGTTTCATCCTTTGGATTTTATGGAGGAATCTGTTGGTGGAGGCTGACCTTGTTTTATTTTATAGGTTAGGTCTCATTCTTCGAGTTTTGATCCCTTTTTCGGCTAACTGGATCCTTTGTATCGATATATATAATTTTAATTGCACATTAGAATGTAATGAATCAAAGAATCAAGTAGCGAGACTATACATAGAAGATAGATCCTAAGATTGAAGGTCCTAGTTGTGAGCTATTATGTATGTTCTACTAGGCCTGTGAGCTAGTTATGTTGTAACCCGGTTGTTACCAGTTTGTTGTAATCAATTTTCATGAAATAAAACAATCTGTTATGCATTGTCTCCATCATATCTTTTTGTTTCCATTGTGTTACTCTTTCTGATTGGTCCAGATTGATCTCTTTGAGGTCCCTCCTCACTGGTGACTACTTCAAGTGGTATCTGAGTTAAGTTTCATTTCGGAGGTTGCATTCCCTGAAATTTTTGTTGTAGGGTGGCAGAATGTGGATTTGACCTACAACTATAGAGGACTAGCGTGAAGACGAGATAGGAATGGTGGAGTGCATTGGAATGGAGACCCTACTGTGATGGAGGTGTTGCGAGGTATAGTATCCAGTTGGAAGCCATGGAGACAAACTAAAGAAGAGGTAGACATATTTAAGATGTAAGTGAAGATGAAGGAGAAGAAGCCCCGACAAAACAAGCAAACCTACCAGTGGTTCATTTAGATGAGGAAAGGTTTTTGAGGGTTTTGAGTAGGGCGAATACTAAACCTCATTTTACCCCACCAAAATATGATGGGAAGTTAGATTCAGATGAATTGATGGATTGGATATCGGAGATGGAAAATTACTTTGATTTTGAAATCACTACAGAAGAGAGGAAGGTGAAATATGCCTATACCCAGTTGAAATGTCATGCATCTCTTTGGTGGGAGCTAATGAATAATGATGAACGGTAAATACTCAATAGATACTGAGAGGGGGGGTGAATCAGTATAGACAAAAACTTCTATAACAACTTAAACTGCAAAGACTGCACTAACTGGTAAACAACATCATTGATCTAAATCAGGGCAATACCCATAAAACACAGTAAGACTATGAAAGACATAAACCGGTAACACTTAGATCTTCACAACACCTAATATCTCATTTCCACTTCACCCATATGCTTAAACAAGTAATACATCATCAAAAATATAATGACCACTAGATCAACATGCTTTACCGCTTAACAAAAGACACTAATCATCACATGAAAAAGCATCACACATGACACACTTATTTTTCACGTGGAAACCCAACTGGGAAAAACCACGGTGGGGATGAAAACCCACAAGTTGTTCTTGGACTCTATTGAATTCCGCTCTATTAGGAGCCTAGTCCAATTAAGGAATTTACAATAGGTTCTGCTAGGAATTGATCCTACTAGGGATCACCCGGTTAAGGGATGGCTAAATACTCGGTTAGAGGTTAAAACCCTGTTAAAGGTTACCTTGTTAGAGGATTTAAAGAACTCGATGATTTTGAGTCACCCTATTAAAGGATTTACAAAAATCTTTTTAAAGCTACCCGGTAAAGGGATTTTCCAATTGATGAAATAGTTAGAAGTCAACAGGTAATACACTGATCTGATAACAACACTTAATGCCAAGGCAAATCCACTTTAGTTCCTTTACATCTGCAATCACACTCTGCAGATCTCTACTCACTATACTGGTCTAGCAAGAATCAAGTATCTCTTCACTTGGATACACACATAACATTTGCCAACAATCTCAAATGAGAATCATCATCGACCTTATAGACAACAATTAGGTTGGTGGCAAAAACCTAAAACCCTAAGTATCTAGGTTAACAACATAGTCGGTCCAATCTTGACCATTCAATCACATTGCATAGGGTAAAACAATCTTGAACAAATCTCAAGATGTTCTCCATCATTCTTTCTTCACCACTTCTGGAAGCTGATTACCCATCACACACTCTCCACCATTTACTGAGACTTTGCACATTGCCCAGGTAGGTAGAATCAATCTTCTTCATGCATGATCCTCAATGAAATTCTTCACGTGCATAAGGCTGATGTGGTAACATGATCTGATCTGATCTTCAATGCTAACTCATCACAGGTTGTCATCAGTCGAATCACACAGACTTGAAATGCATCAACCGAAAACCCTAAAGCTGAGACTACCAACCGGTAGTCATATCAAATGAAACCTCGATACAAACTTTGAATATACCAGTTCACCTTTTCACATATACCAGTTCATATCATCATACCAGTTCACTTCATACCGTCATACTGGTTCTCTTTCCAGTTGGCTTACTTGAATATATTGGTTCATACTTCAGCATATTGACATCAATGACAACATATAATATCATCATGTCATCAAACTCTACACATATTCCAACAATCTCCCCCTTTGGCATTGATGGCAATATACAAAGATCTCTCCACTTCACATCTTCTCCCCAATCTCTTCCATATTATGTCTTCAAAACTGCAGATATCTTCTCTGCTTCACATCTTCTCCCCCTTTGACAACAATGCCAAAGAGGAGGCATAAACATCCATGTTACACTATGCTCCTCCTCCTGAGGAGTAGCATCCTTCAACACAGCATTCCTGAAAAAGATTTGACAATGCAATACCTAACTGATGTGGAGCACATACCTTTAGTTCACCTCTTGAAGGGGCAGCACCCTAATTCACCTCTTAAATAGGTAAATGTAGCCTTCAATAGAGGCTTGGTGAATATATCTATTAACTGCTCCTTACTGGAAACATGTTCCAATACAACCTCTTTGTCCTGAACTTTCTCCCTCAAGAAATGATATTTAAGCTCAAAGTGCTTCGTTCTAGCATGCAATACCAGATTCTTGGAAATATTAATTGCACTTGTTTTGCCACAAAATATACTCACCGGTTCAGATATAGGGACTTTGAAACCACTTAATACATGCTTCATCCAAATTGTCTGAGTGTAGTTTATAAATGCTGCAACATATTTTGCTTCTATTGTAGACTGAGAGATACAACTCTACTTCTTACTCATCCATGAGACTAGTCTACCACCGAGAAAGAATGCACCATCAGTTGTGCTCTTTCGGTCGTCCACATTACCAACCCAATCGACATCTGTAAATACTTTGAGATTGAAATCATTACTGTATGGATACCACAATCCATAATCTATAGTTCCCTTCAGATATCTAAGAATCCATTTGACTGCTACCAAGTGGGATTCTCTTGGACTTTTCTAGAAACATTTAACAATGCCCACTACAGTTGCTATGTCCAGTCTGCTATGTACTACGTAGTGCAACTTACCAGTCATTGATTAGTATTCCTTCTCATTTACCAATGCTGAGTCATCTTCTTTTGACAATTTACAACTGGTCATCATCGATGTACCAACTAGTTGGCTGTCTTCCATGCCAAAGGTCTTCAACACCTCTTTGACATACTTGGAGTGAGTGATAAAAATACCATCTTTCATTTGTTGAATCTGTAGTCCAATGAAGAACTTAATATCTTCGATTAGTGACATCTCAAATTCCTTCTTCATCTCATCTGCAAATGCATGGCTCATCTTGTCATCTCCACCAAAAATTATGTCATCAACAAACACTTCACAGATCAAAATCTGATCTCCTCCTAACTTCAGATAGATATTGATATCTTCACTTGTTCTTTCAAATCCAATCTTCACAAGATGGGAGTGTAAACACTCATACCATGCTCTAGGTGCTTGCTTCAATCCATACAAGGCTTTATGTAGCCTACACACCATATCACTATCTTCTGATAGGGCAAACCCATCCAGTTGCTCTATATATAATTCCTCTTCAAGTATTCCATTTAGGAATGCAGATTTCACATCCATTTGATACACTTTGAATCCCTTGAAGGCTACATATGAAAGAAGCATTCAAACTCCTTCCAATCTAGCTACTAGAGAAAAGGTTTCTCCATAGTCTTCTCCTTCTTCTTGGGCATATCCCTTACATACCAATCTTTCTTTGTTTCTTACCACTGTGCCATCTTCATTCAACTTGTTTCTAAAAACCCATTTGGTGCCAATAACATTTTTATGCTCAGGCTTGGGTACCAAAGACCATGTACCATTCTTTTCTATTTGGTCAAGTTCCTCTTCCATAGCCTTAATCCAGTCTTCATCTTTGTGTGCCTCTTTAAATGTTTTAGGCTCAAATTCAGAAATCATGCAAGAATTTTCTCTGACCTTTCTTCTTGAAAGAATTCCTACATCCTTATCTCCTATGATCTTCTTTGGATCATGATGTAGTTTTACATACCTAGGAATGATCTTAACTGATTCCTCTTACTTTTCTTCTTCATCCTCATCTTCATCAACATCTACTAGCATAGGAGCACTGCTACTAGTACTTGGTTGTTTTGTAATTGATTCCCAGAACGTTACATTCGGTTCATCTACTGCTCACTCACTACTGGTTTCCTCAAGTTTCTCAAAGGTTTCATTAACTCTAACATTCATACTTTCAACAATTCTCTGAGTCCTATTGTTAAAACACTTAAGAGCTTTGCTCTTGGTGGAATACCCAAGGAATATTCCCTCGTCACATTTTGTATCAAAATTTCTCTGGTGTTCACTCCTCTTGATATAACATTTTCTACCAAACACTCTAAAGTAACTTACTACAGGAGTCTAACCAATCCAATACTCATAAGGAGTTTTATCATTACCTTTCTTGATGAGTAACTGATTGACAGTGTAGACAGCAGTGCTCATGACTTCTCTCCAAAAAGTGTGAGAAACCTTCCCTTGAATCAACATCATTTTGGTTGCTTCAACTATAGTCTAGTTGTTCCTTTCTGCTAGGCCATTCTGCTATGGAGCCTGGGGGGTAGATAGTTGCCTCTTGATGCTATTTTCTTCACAGTACTTATTGAATTCTCTAGAAGTGAAGTCACCTCCTTGGTTGGTTCTAAGGCATTTGATCCTCTTACCGCTTTCCTTTTCAACTAGTGCTCTGAAGGCTTTGAACTTTCCAAAAGCTTCAGACCTGTCTTTCAAGAATGTGACCCATATCATTCTTGAGAAATCATCAACAAGAATCATAAAGTACCTATCTCCCTGAACACTCCTAGTTTTCATAGGGAGACGCAAATTAGTATGCACAAGATTAAGTAAATTATCTTCTATGAAAGATTTACTTTTGAAGGTTTAGGAAGACATTTTCCCTAGTTGACATTCTTTACACAAAGTATTCTCTGGTTTGTTTAGCACAGACAATCCTCTAAATGCCTTGATCTTACTAGCCTTCACAATATTATCAAAATTTATATGGTAGAGTCTCCTATGCCATATCCAACTGTCATCAAACTTAGCCATTAGACATTGACTAATATTTGTATTTAACTAAAATAAGTTACCTTTGGTCTGCATACCGGTGGCCATCAGTTCACCACTCTTTCCTTTTATTTTTCATACTCCATCTTTGAATTATAGAGTGAGTCCTTTATCATTCAACTGAGCAACACTCAAACGGTTATGCCAAAGACCTTCTACCCAATACACATCATCAGCATTGCTTTTTCCATTTAGAGAGATGGAACCTTTTCCTTTTACCATACAAGGTGCATCATTACCAAATCAGACTACACCTCCATCATACTCTTCCAGAGATAGAAACTTTCTCCAGTCACTTGTCATGTGGTGAGAACAACCACTATCAATAATCCACTGATTAGAATTATCAAAGCGGGAGACAAGAGACTTCTTGTCTGACACTTCTTCCTTGACGGCTACAAACACTATGTCTTCACTTTATTCATCTTCTGATTCATCACCAGTGACACCTTCATCAACTACAACAAGACAGTTTCTCCTATTTGCTCCTTTGAACTTTTTAAACTTCTCCGGTTTGTCCTTATTATCACTATTGGGATAGTTTACAACAATGTGTCCTATCCTATTGTAAGGAAAGGATTTGAAAGGGAGCTTACCTATGTATTTTTCAGTTCCCTTAGGAAGTCTCTTTGCCAGAAGAGCTTCAAATTCCATCAGGATTTCCTCATCATCCATATCTCTACTTTGTCTAGGTTCATAGCTGGTACTAGCTTCTTTACCCTTTCTAGATAGTGCAACAGATGCTTTAAAGGTTGAATTAGTCTTCTAAACACTGCCATCATAACTGTTTAGCTCATATGCAGTCAACTTAGCAATAATGGAATCAAGGGATACCTTTGTCTTGTCAATAGATCTCAACTCCTGAATAGCGCGAACCCTTATTGCATAGACTAGTAATAAGGATCTCAAAACTTTGCTAACAATGGTGGAATCATCCATTGTACCTCCTGTACTCTTGATGTCTCCAACAATAGTTTTATCCTTATCCCATATTGTTGAATGGTCTCTCCTTCAACCATCCGCATGTCTTCAAACTTTCCTCTAAGGCTTTCTTCCTTAGCTTCCTTCACATTCTCATCACTACCATAGATAGACTCCAGAGTATCCCATACATCTTTGGGATTTTCTTTTTCCTGAACATCTATAAACTCAACATCAGATAGACTACTGATAGGAGCTTCCATGAATTTCCCATTCTCCTGAATTTCTCTTCTTTGATCATTGGTGAGAGTACTGGTAGGGAAAACATAAGTATTCTCATCATAGTTCCAGTGTTGAGCACCCATGCTTTTAATATATATCTTCATTCTGTCCTTCCATATCTTAAAGTTATCTCTGTTGAACTTAGGACCTTCCCTCTTCATCATTAGAATAAGATCTTTTCCTCAAGTGGTTAAGCTTATAACATAGAGGACCTAGAGGATGCTTTGATACCAATTGATGAATAATGATGAAAAGTAAACACTCAACAGATACTGAGAGGGGGGGGGGGGAGGGGGGGTGAATTAGTATAGACAAAAACTTCTATAACAACTTAAACTGCAAAGACTGAACTAACTGGTAAACAACATCACCGATCTAAATCAGGGTACTACCGGTAAAACATAGTAAGACTGTGAAAGACATAAATCGGTAACACTTAGATCTTCACAACACCTAATATCTCATTTCTACTTCACCCATATGCTTAAACAAGTAATACATCATCATAAATATAATGACCATTGGATCAACATGCTTTACCACTTAACAGAAAACACTAATCATCACATGAAAAAGCATCACACATGACACACTTATTTTTCATGTTGAACCCCAACTGGAAAAAACCACGGTGGGGATGAATACCCACAAGTTGTTCTTGAACTCTTCTGAAGTCCACTTTGTTAGGAGCCTAGTCCAGTTAAGGAATTTACAAAAGGTTCTACTAGGAACTGATCCTGCTAGGGATCACCCAATTAAGGGATGGCTAAATACCTAGTTAGAGGTTAAAACCCTATTAAAGGTTACCTTGTTAGAGGATTTAAAGAAATTGATGATTTTGAGTCACCTTGTTAAAGGATTTACAAAAATCCTGTTAAAGCTACCCAATAAAGGGATTTTCCAACTACTGAAATGGTTAGAAGTCAATAGGTAATACACTGATATGATAACAACACTTAATGCCAAGGCAGATCCACTTTAGTTCCTTTACATCTGCAATCACACTTTGTAGATCTCTACTCACTGCACCGGCCTGGCATGAATCAAGTATCTCTTCACTTGGATACACACACAACATTTGCCAAAAATCTCAAATGAGAATCATCATCGACCTTATAGACAAAAATTAGGTCGATGGCAAAAACCTAAAACCCTAAGCATCTAGGTTAACAATATAGTCAGTCCAATCTTGCCCATTCAATCACATTGCATAGGGTAAAACAATCTTGAACAAATCTCAAGATGTTCTTCATCATTCATTTTTCACTGCTTCTGAAAGCTGATAACCCATCACACGCTCTCCATCATTTACTAAGACTTCACACATTCTTGAGGTAGATAGAATCAATCTTCTCCATGCAAGATCATCAAGGAAATTCTTCATGCGCACAAGGATGACGTGGTAACATAATCTGATCTTCACTTTAATGCTAACTCATCACAGGATGTCATCGGTCGAATCACACAGACTTGAAATGCATCAATCGAAAACCCTGAAGCTGAGACTACCAACTGGTAGTCATATCAAATGAAACCTTGATACAAACTTTGCATTTAAGGGTTCACCTTTTAACATATACCGGTTCACATAATCATACCAGTTTACTTCATACCATCATATCAGTTGTCTTGCCAATTTGCTTACTTCAATATATCGGATCATACTTCAGCATATTGACATCAATGACAACATACAATATCATCATGTCATCAAACTCTGCACATATGCCAACATGAGCATTTGCAAGTTGATAGACAAAGAAGAGGTAAACAAACGATTAAGGGATGGGATTGGATGATTTATAAGTTGAAGTCAAAGTTTATACCAACTGATTATCAAGTGAATCTATTCTAGAAGTTGTAGAATTTGAGACAGAAGGAATCTAGTGTGAAGGAGTACACCAAAGCATTTTACAAGTTGAATATCATATCCGAGCATGTTGATGATAAATTTGAACAATTTGCAAGATATTTCAATGGATTGCAGATGTCTATATAATATGAACTTAGTTTGATCAAATTGGAGAGTGCTGAAGAGGCTTACCAATATGCCCTAAATGTAGAAGAGAAGTTAAATAAAAGACAAGAGAAGAGGTGAAGAGGTAGAGGTGGAAGGTTTACCAGAGGAATATTTCAAGGAGGAATAATATACCAGAGGTAGAGGAACCTGTATAGATCAAAGAAAGGATAAGGAAGTGAACAAAGAAGGTAATTTATACTAGAATGATGATAGAAATTTTTACTGGAAGAGAGAACCAAATGACTACCGGAATGAGAATTTTGGAAGACAAGACAAGAGAACATTTATAGAAACTTTCGATAAGTGTGGATGAGAAGGACATAATGAATTCAAGTGTAAGAAGAGAGAAAATACCAAAAGAGCAGTAGTGGTGGAAGAAAACCCCACCGGATTAGACAATAAACTAGAAGATGGAGAACTGTTGGTGATGAGGAGAGCTTTGTGTCATACTGGAGGAGATAAAGAGACCTCATAGAGGAAGAATTTGTTCAAGGCTAGAAGCGTTGTAAAATTATTATTGATAGTGGTAGTTCAGGTAATCTTGTTTCAGAAGAGATGGTGAATAAGTTGAAATTGGAGAGAGTGAAACACCCTAAGCCTTATCATATACCATGGATTCATGATGAATATAAGTTGTTAGTAAGTGAACAATGTTTGGTAAAATTGAAAATTGGGAATTATCATGATGAAGTCTTGTGTGATATTATGTCTATGGATATTTGTCATCTTTTGTTTGGTAGAACTTGGAAGTTTTATAGACATGCAGTACATGATGGGAGGAAGAATACACACACTATTGTGAGCAAAGGGATGAAGCAAACCTTGTTTCCTTTGGAGGAACCTTTGAATAATGAAGTGTACAAATGCTAGAATCTATTTGGTAGATGGAAGGAAATTCCTAGATGGATTGAGACATGAGAATGTGTGTTTTGCCTTAATTCCTAAGAAGACTAAGAAACTAGAACCGGAAGGAGAACAAACAAAAGAGATAAAATATTTGCTGACAAAATATGAAGACATCATTTCATATAATGTACCTGATGGATTACCACCTGTGAGAAGTATTAGTAATTGCATGGACTTGGTTCCTAGAGCTAGTTTTCCTAACAAAGCTGCACACTGGTTGACACTGGTAGAGAATGAAGAACTGAATAGACAAGTGCAAGAGCTATTGAAGAAATGTTTGATCAGGGAGAGTCTAAGCCCTTGTGCAGTACCAATAGTATTAGACCCTAAGAATAATGGAGAATGGAGAATGTGTACTGATTCTAGAGAAATGAACAAGATCACAACAAAATACTGGTTTCCTTTGCCTAGGATGGATGACATAATGGACTATTTGAGTGGAGGAGAATCCTTTACCAAGATAGATTTGAAGAGTGGATATCATTAGGTCATTTTTAGAGAAGGAGATGAGTGGAAGACAACGTTTAAGAAAAATGAAGGATTGTATGAATGGTTGCTGATGTCTTTTGGGTTAAGTAATGCATGAAGTACTTTCATGCGGATGATGAATGGGGTATTGAATAAATTTTTGGGTAAGTTTGTTATTGTGTATTTGGATGACATTCTAATTTTTAGTAAGACAAAGGAGGAGCATTTTTTGTAGTTGAAATTTTTTTTGTAGAGGTTGAGAGAAGAGAAGTTGTTGATAAATATTAATAAGTGTACTTTCATGAAGGATGAGTTAGTCTATTTGGGATTTGTGATATCTGAGGATGGATTGAAGATGGACCCTAAGAAAGTGAAATCAATTGTTAAGTGGCCTATACTAGAAAGCATTGGAGAGGTAAGATCATTTCATGGATTGGCTAGTTTTTACTGGAAGTTTATCAAAAATTTTAGTTTAGTTTGTAACCCTATGATTGAGGCCATGAGAGGATATTGGAAGGAATTCAAGTGGACCACCAGAGAAAACAAAATTTTTGAACTATTGAAGCAAGAAGTGACTGAGCAGCCTGTGTTGGCTTTATCAATTTCAACAAAGTATTTCGAGTGGATTGTGATGCAAGTGGAACAACAATAGAAGAAGTCTTGAGCCAAGAAGGAAGAACAATAGCTTATTTCAGTGAGAAATTGAATGATTCTCGAAGGAGATATTCAGTGTATGATCATGATTTTTATGCCATAGTTCAAGCCTTGAAGAAGTGGAGACATTACTTGTTGCCTAAGGAGTTTGTGTTGTATACAGATCATCAAGCTTTGGAGTATTTGAACAGTCAAAGTAAGTTGAATCAAAGACATATGAGATGGGTAGAATTCTTGCAGAGTTACACTTTTGTGTTGAAGCATAGAAGTGGGAAATCTAAGAAAGTTCCTGATGCATTAAGTAGGAGAAGGAATTTGCCGACAGAGATGAGAGTGACAATATTAGGATTTGAAGAGTTGAAGACCTTGTATGATGATGACCCAAATTTTACAAAACCTTGGAAAGCATGTAGAGAACCGATTATGGTAGATATAAGAAATTGGTTGGATTACTTCATTCAGGATGGGATGTTATTCAGAGGAGTTCAGTTGTGCATACCTAAGAGTTATATGAGAGAGAATCTAATAAAGGAGAAACACAGTGGAGGTTTAGTTGGACATTTTGGTATTGACAAAATAGTAGCATTGGTGAGTGAGAAGTAATTTTGGCCCCAGATTCATAAGGATGTTAAGAGATATGTGCAGAGTTGTAGAGTTTGTCAAGTTACAAAGGGTAGTAGTCAAAATTTGGGATTGTATAAACCTTTGACAGTACTAGTAAGACCTTGGGAGGATATAAGCATGGATTTTGTATTTGGATTGCCTAAGACATTAAGAGGGAAATATTCTTTATTTGTGGTAGTGGATAGATTCTTTAAGATGAATCATTTCATACCTTGTAAGAAGACATCAGATGCATTTCATGTAGCAAACCTATTTTTCAAGGAAGTGGTGAGATTGCATGGATTACCTAAGAGCATAGTTTCAAATAGAGACACTAAGTTTGTTGGCTATTTTTTGAGAACACTTTGGAAGAAGATGAAGAAAGATTTGAAGTTTAGTTCTAATTTTCATCCACATAATGATGGATAGACAGAAGTAGTTAACCAAAGCTTGGAAAAGTTGTTGAGATGTGTAGTAGGAGATAAAACTAGAAGTTGGAATTTGATTCTTGCACAAGAAGATTTTGCCTACAACAATTCATTAAATAGGAGTACCGAAAGAACACCTTTTGAGATTGTTACCAGAGTGCATCCTAGAGGTATATCAGAACTGAGAGACATTAGCAGTGAAGACTAGAGAAGTTTAGAAGTAGAAGAATTTGTAGATTACATGACAGCCTTGCATATTAAAGTTAAGAAACATTTGGAAGACATGAAAAAAAATAATAAGGAGAAGGCAGATGTGAAGAGGAGACATGAGGAATTTGAAGTTGGCAATGAAGCGATGGTATATCTGAGAAAAGAGAGATTCTTAGTTGGAACTTATAATAAATTGTCGATGAAGAAGTTTGGACCTTACAGGATTTTGAGGAAGTTTAGTTTTGGAAATGCATATGAAGTGGAGTTATCGGATATTCTGAGTATTTCACCTGTGTTTAACATTGTAGATCTTCATGAGTATCATGAACTAGAATTCACTAAGGATAGTATTATAGACTTGGAGAAACAGTTGCCTCGAAAGGAACCAGATCAGATTGAAGAAATTTTGGACAATATAATTGGGCGTAGTACCCGGAGCAGTTAGTACAAGCAGTATCTTGTGAAGTGGAAGGACATACCAGTTGAAGACTCATCTTGAATTTCTCCAGAAGAGATAGACCACCTTGGTTTTCCCCTGACCCAAGCAAATTTAGAGGTTCAATTTTTTCAATAACCTTGAATGTCTGATATAGGAGCATCCCTGGTTCATAGCAATATTGAATCAACCAAGAAAAACATTTTCTTTCGATTTTGCTTCCTGTTTTCAGTTTCAACATTTCTTTCTATGTGTCTTAGTTTTGGCTCATCAGATTTTGTGGAGTTGGATTCTACTTGAAGACTTGATCATCTTTCTTATTTCCAAACTGCATCACATTCGGATCATTTTTTAGCAAGATATCTCTATTAGTTTCCTTGACAGATTCCTATTATCGGCTGACATTTCTTGTTACCCATTGCCTGGACCCATTTTGGTGATCTACCATAACCCCTTCCGAAGCTTGTGGAGCCTTGGGTATTGATTCCAATGTTCCTTGGTGTGTAGCCGACCTTTTCCCATGATCTACATTTCATCATTTGAATTTTCCTGAGGAATCTCTTGGCAGAGACCGACCTTGTTTTATTTTGCATGTCAGGTCTTGTTCTTTAGGTTTTGATCCCTTTTTGGGTTGATTGGATCCTTTGGATCGATATATATATATATATATATATAATTATAATTGTGCATTAGAATGTAATGAATCTAAGAATCAAGTAGCGAGACTGTGCATAGAAGATAGATCCTAAGATTCAAGGTCTTGGTTGTGACCTATTTTGTATGTTCTGCTAGGCATGTGAGCCAATTTTGTTGTAACCCAATTGTTACCAGTTTGTTGTAATCAATTTTCATGAAATAAAATAATCTGTTCTGCATTGCCTCCATCATATCTTTTTGTTTCCATTGTGTTACTCTTGCTGACTAGTCTGAATTGATCTCTTTGAGGTCCCTCCTCATTGGTGGATGCTTCATTTCACCTCTCTTCAGATGTCTTATATGTGTGAGTGCAATTATCCTTTGTGACAATTTGATAGCATGAAGGGAGTGGATGTTTTGATTTCATGTGGTTGGGTGGCATGTATACCACCATTGGGGTCTAGAGGATAGTGTATAGAGCTTTATCGATGGATTCTTTCTCATTTAATTTTCTTATGCATCTTAGTTGATTCTTGAAATGTAATTGTATATTGAAAGGAAATTTGAGTCCTCTTGTAATCTAATGTAATATGATTTCATTGAGCCTCTCATTGAGATGGATGTAATTTATATTGGATTATGCTTATGTATTTTGTTTGATTGCGTGTCTCGATGTTGGAGCTGAGAAAAATTGTTTAGAAAATTGATTATATTTTTCTTCACTTGTTAAGGAAAGTGAATGTATGAAATTTTATTTTGGGCTTAAAATAAATCTTGGGTGGTGTTGGATACCCACTGTGCCTTTGTCATCTATCCTAGTGGCATTTTGATTGGTGAGGTAATTTTTGGATCAATTTGAGACCTTTTTTAAAATGTTGTAGTCATATGTCCTTGCATCATCTCACTTAGGATAGGATTTAGGATTGTTAATGATGTCACTATATTCCCTATTAGCCTCTCCTTTCATATTTTTGTGGTGTATAGTACTTGGGGAATTTATTTGTTTGTTTCATCCCTTGAGTGTAGTTTTTGTTGGAATCCAAGAACATTGAGAGGGGGGGGGTGAATCAGTGTTCTTCCGGTGTTATCAATTTTAACCTTATTAACAAAGTATTTCAATAACCGATAACCATAAAAGAATATAATAGTAAGTAGAAATGAAGTAACCATAAGAACATACACTATAACACAAAGATTTATACGTGGAAAACCTCAAAGAGGAAAAACCACGGTGGGATTGGTGACCCACAATATCTATCAACTGGCCAAATGAATAAATATTACAATAGGGGCTTGCACATGCAGGAAGGCCAACAACCTAGAATGCACTATTCATCACAAAAGGAGCCTCGCTGACTAAAAACACCAAATATGGAGTTACAAACAAAATTTTGAACTTAGAGAATACATCTACTATGCTGGATGAGTTCCGATTCAAGAACTATCTATACAAATTTTCACTATGTCTGCCTTTACCAGTAACTTACTTCGCATCCCAAACCTCTAAACCAATAATCAAGACTGACTATAGAATATTATATGCACATTTAGTTTATCAACATCGCTCACACAATATCATATCACTATATATTCCTTCTCTTTGTTTATATTCAAAATAACCTAACTGGACTGACTTAAATACCCTTCCCAAACATAAACATGAATTCCTTATGTCGGCTTACAAAGATATTACAAGTTATTTACATGTCAGCCTAGTAAAAAAAAAATGCATTAAACTTCGCAACTGATGCCATTGATTTCTACTATGTAAACCTACCAGATCAATCTTCTATATCGGCCTCATATACTAGTTCCTAGTTTGTCGGTTTCCCTAAATGCTGGTTGCCAAATCATGAATACCCGTGAGTACCGGTTAAGCCTCCAACCCAAGATGATGTGCCTTGCCATCGATGACAACACAACTAAACTAGATGAGTGTCAATTTCCAAAAATTTATCATTTTATCACTCTTGTGGTATCGTTGGCCCTTTGGGGTATGCCATCTACATTTTAGGTGTCCTAGTAACCATTCTCTAACTTTGGGTTGCTCTCTGGTAAGGAGACTAGCACACATCATATGACATCAGTACATTGCTAGGGATCCAACACTAAAATAAGACACCAATATGGAAGGATAGTTTCGTCCTTGGGTACTGATGATCCATCTAGGCACTAGTGTCCCCAAGGTGTCCAATTTTGTAGGTCAATCTCTTAGAAGTGATTATTGATTATTCATCAAGTTGAGCTAGTGGGTGGAAGTTGATCCCATTGGTCTTTGGAGTCTTTTAGGCCATCATTATGTTGATGAATGTCATGCATCAATATTTAGGACATCTCTTTTCCTTGGGAAGAATGTTTTATCTTGGATGTGACTTGTCATCCTTATGTTGAATGGAGAGTTATTTCCTCCCAGTGGAGTACCTCTTGCATAGGTTAATTCTCATTTTTCAGGATTATCTTTGGTCTTGTTAAGTGGGTTATAAGTTAGTAGGCACTCATCTTACTCCTTGTCTCATAAATTAATATATTTGTCATCTAATCAAGAAATGTGGGCCCTTAGACCTCCTTTGTTAGTGTCAATGTTGTAAGTTAGTCATAAGAGTTGTGGCATTGAGTTGGTTACTATGGTTTGATGTAGATTCAAGGTTGATTATTCCCTCTGTTGGAACTTGACACTCAATTGGTTGGTTTCAATATGTTGTCATTGATGGCAACATGGTAGTTTATTCCGACTTCATATTTTGGGTTAGTTGTGTACTGACAAGCACTTCATAGACACTACACCGACACCGACACTGGCCCCAGAAGGTTGGAAGGAATTCTTTGGTCGACATGGTTTAGAATCAAGTTATCGATATTGGAGGTTGACATCTTTTTGATCCAGCATCAACAATTATTTTTGATATTCATGTATTTATGTTATCTAGCTGACATGTGTATTGATATTGTAATTATCTTCGTAAGTCGACATAAGGCATGATAAATTGTAAAGGGTATATAGGTCAGTTGTTAGATCATTTTGAAAGAGAGATATTATGTGAATATGTATTAGGAAGGAAATAGTGAAGGAGATGCAAAATATATGAGAGAGGTTATGTATATGAGGATATTTATGTAAGGGGTATTCTGGTAAAGGATTTAGGGTTTCAAATCAGAACAAACAGAGCTTAATCGAAACTGTATTCAAGCATAAAAGATGCTATCTTTGCAGCTCAATCATTTCTCTGGATTGTAGCCTAGATTTGTATGTAGTCAGTGAGGCTCCTTTTGTGATTGAGCAGTGTGCTCTAGGCTGTAAGCCTTTCTACAAGTGCAAGCCCCTATATTTTGTAATATCTCTACATATGGCCAATGGATTGATATGGTGGGTCACAAATCCCACCATGGTTTTTCCTCTTTGAGGTTTTCCACGTATAAATCTCTGTGTTATGGTATTCATTTATGTGATTGGCTTATTGGTTGCTTTACTTCCTTTAATTCTATATGTACTGGTATACCGGTTGGTGTATTCATGTTTTAGTAAGGTTAAAATTGATCATTCCGATAGAAAACTAATTCACCCCCCCTCTTAGTGTTCTTGGATTCCAACAATTGGTATCAAAGCGTTGTGCCTCAGAGGAAGTTTAACAACTTGAGAGAGATCCTGAATCTAGAATCCATGTATATGAGTTTGGAAAATCAAATTGAGGTAGCACTTGAAGATTATGATGCTGAAAGGATGAAAAAATTGAAGTTACAAAATGAATTGAATTCTGTTGAGGAATTCATTGTTGTCCTACAAGAGAGGCTATCATTTGTTCAAGCTAGGAGGAGGGAACTTTTGCAAAATAAGGATGATGAAGAGAAAGATGCACTAGGAAGAATGTCAGAAGCTGAGTCAGGCGAACATGGTCATGAGAAATGAAATGCAAACTATAACTATGAGAATGTCTAAGGAGATTGAAGACTGGAAGAAAAAAGAAGAAAATCTTGCTGTATCTCTAAAGAACAAATTTGAAGAATGTAGTAGGTTGGTTCATGAGAATGATATGTTGAAAAATAATTTAGTACAATCCCAGAGTAATGAACAAGATCTTGAGAGACAAATGATTATTGTGAGAGATGATTTGACTATTGCAAGTGAGTATGAAGAAAAATTGAATATTAGTTCAGCATAACTAGATGAGTTATTTAAGAGACAAAGGTAGAATGGAGATTCTAGTGGACTTGGATTTGAACAAGGACAAAGTTCTGGTACTACAAATAAAGATCAAAACCATTAGGCACTAGTAAGACAATTTAATGCTTATAAACTTAAAGGTAGATGCTTTGTTTGTAATAAATTTGGTCACATGGCTAGTTAATGTAGAAATAGAGCAAATCATAACCCTGATTCTACTCCCGGTTAATATTCTAAAAGTAATAAGTATGCTCATAAGATAAAATATTGTAGAATGAGTGTTAAATGTTATACATGCGGAGAATTTGGACATATGGCTAATCAGTGTAGGTCTAGCAATTATACCAGTTTTAGCAAAGCAATTCAAAAGAACAATGTTACATGTTATGCATGTAATGAGGTTGGATATATTGCTAAATTATGTAGAAGTTGAAATTTGTTAGGGGTTCCACAGATACTGAGAGGGGGGGGGTGAATCAGTATCTAACTGGTAATTAGAATTTCTTAACTTAAGACATGCATAACATAATATAACAGTGTACCGGTATACAAGAAATAATGCAATAAATAGAATCAAGAACATCCACATGAAAAGTATACCATAACACAGGATTTTAACAAGGAAACCCAGTGTGGGAAAAACCTCGGTGGGATTTGTGACCCACAATATTCACTCACTGGCTAATAAGAGAATATTACTTACAATAGGGGCTTGCACATGCAGGAAGGCCAACTGCCTAGAGCTCACTGCTCAATGGGAAGTCACACTGACTTACAAATAAGGATTATACTAATCCAATAACTTGTACTGCTTTACAATAGCATCTTCAATGCCAGATTCAGTACCGGTTCCTACTCTATTCTTTACATATACCCTTTGACCTATATTTCGCACATTATGTCTGCCTAATATTTTCCTTTTTCCTTCTACATCACTTATACAAATGTCTACAATGATCTCCTTTACATATAAGAGTCTTTTTACAATTTTCCAAGTTGGCTTACAATAATAAACAAAATATTATATAACAAAAATCCTATCAACCTCTGTGCCGATATACTTCTTTTCTTCTGTGCGGGTGCCGATATCCTGAGTGCTGGTGTTGAGTGTGATCCGCTGATGCTGGTATAATGTCATTGCTGGTGCCATAGGATTGCAAGGTTGCCATCAATGACAAAACCTTCAATCACATACAATGTCTCATTGGAGTGTGCATATGCCAAAAAAATCCACTAGTTGGTAATGGAGGATCAAATGAGAAAGGGAAAGAAAAGGTTAATGAAATCTAGCAAGATCATACCTAGAGATGGGTCAGGATGTTAGAAGAACAATTAGCAGATGGTAATGCACCAGTTACTCAACCAGCAGAGGAGGTTGCTCCTGCATCAATAGGAAGCTCAACTGGTAACTAAGGTAGATGCCTTAGGGGTAGGAAAAATTTATGAAGATGTTGCATATGCCTCGAGAAGAGGTTCTGGAAGATGTTCCAGACATTGGAGATGCTTATTCGACATGGAGATTTTGGTTGAGATCTGGTATCTTCTATTGGAAGTCATTGATGTCAATGAAAGATTAGGGTTTCTTGGAGGATAAAAGGTAGAATTCACTTCATTTCTAATCACTTTGCATTCAAAGAAATTTAGAGCGATTCAGAGGAAGTCTAAGGACAATTAGAGCAATTGATACCATCTTGAGCGATTTCACGAGCGATTGGAAAAGGTCTTTAGGGTCTTTCACTGACAATGATTCACATGTATTTATCTTCAATCATGAAAGCAGAATCATCATCTATACCTATCTTTGTTGAAAATCCAACTATTGTTTAACTCAGGGACTGTCCCAGGCCGATTTTCAAGCGATATCTGCATGGTGCTACCTTGGACGATTCGGTTGCAGCATTTTCCCATGTCTTGAAAGGAGTTGTGTATGTCAAAGATGCAAGAGCTTATATTTATTATAATATTGAGGATTTGGGAATGATTGATATCAAGAGCTTGTACATGAATGAGTTAATGAGATATTTTGGAAAGATTAAACTTTAATACCAAGATATTGTTGATCTAGGGTTTACCGGTATTTTGGATATTCCAGAATTTGAAGATGAAATTGTCAGGTATGGTTTGAGCAGGGTGCATGGAGAGTTTATCTGGTTGGATAGACCATATAAGATAATGAAGGAGGCCATTAGGGAAATCACCGGTTTACCATAGGTTGGAAAACGTTTGGAGAAGAAAGTTTCAAATGATCAGGTTAACAAGATTATCGGTGCAACATCAGACAAACGGTCAATGAGAATTAGTACTATCATCGACACAAATATCAAATTCAGAAGCATGGTCATTGGTTACAAGGTAACACAATCAAACTGACTAAATTCTATTTCCAGTTCCTACATTTACGAAGCACATAAGATAATGAGAGAGAATGAGAAGGTGGATCGATGTGGTTGGATGTTGGATGAACTATTGATTAACCCAGGAAATAATAAACGAGAAAAGAAAGGGACTTTCTGGTATGGTAACCTAATTGTTTGTTTAATGCTATTTTTCATCAATGAGACTCCCAATTTTGGGAAGAGAAAATGGGCATTTGATGTCCTGGTAAGGAGGCAACTAAAACATTCTATTGCTACATTGGGTAGTTAGAGAGATGAAAAAGTGTGGGTTTATTTTAAAGCATTTCAAAAGGCTATGAATTCTAGGATGAGGGTTCCCAAGCACATTGTTGAGAAGTATTCAACTGACATATGCTTTTGTTGGCATATGCACACTCCAATGAGACATTGTAGGCGATTGAAGGTTTTGTCATTGATGGAAACCTTACAATCCTATGACATCGACAAGGCATTCCACCAGCACTAGCAAGATCAGACTCTACACCGGCACTCAGATCACCGACACTGGCAGTGAAAGGAAGCATATCGACACAGAGGCTGATAGGATTTTTGTTGTAATATATTTTGTTTATTATTTGTAAAATCATTGTAAGCCGACTTGGCAAGTTGTAAAATGACTCTTATATAAGAGAGATCATTGTAGAACATTTTGTGTAATTAAAGAAAAAAGAATGTAATTAGGCAAAATAAGGCAGACCTTTTATGCGAATTATAGGTTAAGGGTTTATGTAAGAAGTAGAGAAGAAACAGGTACTGGATCTAGCATTATAGATGCTACTTTGAAGTAGTACAAGACACTGGATTTATATAATCCATTTTGTAAGTTAGTGAGACTTCCTATTTTGTATTTGAGCAGTGTGCTCTAGGCAATTGGCCTTCTTGCATGTGCAGGCCCCTGTTGTAGCAATAATATTCTCTTATTGGCCAGTAAGTGAATATTGTGGGTCACAAATCCCACTGAGGTTTTTCCCACACTGGGTTTCCTCATTAAATCCTTGTGTTATGGTGTGTTTTTCATGTGGTTGTTTTTATCTCTGTTTATTGCATTACTTTCTATTTACCGATACACTGTATTAATATGCTCTACATGTTTTAAGTTAAGAAAATCTATTAACCAGTTAGATACTCATTCACCCCCCTCTCAGTATTTATGGGAATCCTAACAACTTCATGGTCAAGAAAGATGAAACTTTGATGGAAGCTGTTAGGCCCTGAAAGATTTGAATTGAGGAAATGGGTTATGAAGTTGATGCTTATTCACAAATGCTAATTGATGCACCGATAGATGAAACTTTAAAAACCTTGGGAACTGCTAAGCAGAAGCCACAAGAAGTTGAAACTGAGTTCAACTAGAAGAGGAGAGAAGAGTAGGAAGGTAAGGAAATTAAGTTTGTTCAAAAGGTTTCACAGGACATCAAAGCATTGATTGATGTTGTCCTAAAGAAAGGAAGGAAGAGAAATGAACCAAAAATATTCATTGAACCTATTGCAGCTGAATTTGCATCTGAGGATGACACACCCCTGGCATTCAAAAGGGTATTAAGGAAGAAAACTTAGGAAATTAAGGTAGAGGCTATGAAGAAATTGATTAGGAAAGTTACTATCAAGGTACCAACACAGAAAAGAGAACCTAAAGAAACACCTTCTGCCCCATCCTATACTGGAAGAAAGAAGAAGAATGATGATATTGATCTTGCAATTGAATCTGGTAATGTCACTATTATTCAACCAAAGACTTGTGCAGAGTTAGTTGATGAGATTACTAAAGATAGTATGTTAAAGAATGTACAATTTTATTATGAACATTTAGATAATGATGAACAAAGAGAAGTGGAGGAAGTAGTTTTGTTATAGTTGGATACTTATAAGAAAGCCTTATTAAAAATTGAAGACCAAATACCGACATAGTTGTATGATATGTTAGATGCTAGAAGACTATCAACAATGCAAGAGGACAAGCATATAAAGATTCAAGAGTTGTTATCTATTTGTGTTTCTATTGCTCCAAAGGAGATGGATAAGACACTTGAAATTGCAGATAGGAAAATCTTTAACAACAAACATAGAATAATCAGTCTTATGTTCGATAGAGTAAATGAGATAATAAAGTTGACCCACAAGGCATGGGTTAAGTTCTTTGAAGAGAACCATGGTTTTTATACTTTAGTGGAATCTAAGATAGATAATGTAGACATCTTGCTTGAAGGAAAAGGAAAATGTATAATGGGTATTTCACCCTTAATTTTGAAAAACATTAAGATAGTGAAAATTGAGCCCTGGTAGATACAAATGTACAGGCAAATGTTGAGATACCGACAAGTACAAAGAGTGAAAAGGATCATAATGTAAAAGATACTAATGTTTAGGACAACAATCCTCTGGATATAGATGTACAAGATGAGGTTATAGTTCCTAGGGAGGAACTGACAGTTACTGAGATTGCAACAAGTGGAGAAGCCACTAGTGCAAGTGAGAAAGCTATAAAGGTTAAATCATTTGAGGAGAAGAAAAGGGAATCCGATAGGGAATCGGTAGTGAGTCCATCATTGTTTTCAATTGACACCTTGCAGGTTGAAAAGAAAAGCTTAACTAAGATGATTTCTACTGAACTCATGATGATGGCTGCACATAAAATGATGGATGGATTAATGGATAAAGGGGTTATTGATCAGTCTATCACTATTTTACATAGACTAGTTCAAAAGTGCAAGTTTGACAGAGAAGTGAGGCCATCCAAAAATATTAAAACAACCATAGAGCACATTTCAAAGGATTTTCAATCCTTGCAACATATATCAAACTGACAAGCACTAGAGAGGTTCACATAGGAAAAAAGAGCTACATTTGATCAAGTGATTGAGTCTGAAAGGAAAAAGATTAATGGAATATTAAAATTGACAGAGAATGCATTCAGGCAGTGTACTAATATCTACAGAGTATGTTGTATTACAGGTTTTCTCATAGTTGAGATAGATAAAAAGACTAAGGATGTTTAGGAGGAGATTGCAGGTATAGCCAATTCTTTTGATGGATTGAATTCATTAACTACATCTATAGATGGTTAGATTTTGGTTTTGGAAGCCAAAGTTTTTTCTCTTGAGAAGGAAAAAGATAAAATCACAAGGAGAGCTAGAAGTCTTAGAGGATTGGTGAGTCCCTAGTTGGATTCATTAAGTGTATATAAGAAGGAGTGAACAGATTTGGTTGGTAAGCCCATACCAGCAGAGCTTAATGGGAAAGAGTCATTTTCCCATATGCTAAATGGACTTGTATCTATTTCTGACACTTTCAAATCTGATTGGGATACCTATCTTGAGCTATTGGAGAAGGCCTATTCGGATATTTTCAAATACATCCAGCTCCGGTAAGGTATTTTGGGACATATTCCTTGTACAATCTTTCATTCTTCATCCCAGTTTTTGATATTCTTTTCGGAATTTTTGGTGGCATTGTTGTCAAACAGGGAGTGATATTGATTTGAAAAAAGAAAAAGGGAGTTATATACATTAGGGGGAGTATAGATGGAAAACTATGGAAGTGTTGGGACTATTTAAAATTGAGTCAAAATTTAGAGGCCCAATTCAAAATTTTGCTTTGCATGTCAGAAAAGTACCTAAATGAGTTAGTTTGAATGGCCTAGTTGGAGAGAGGGAAAGTGGAGCCGGTTGATTTTCAGAGGGTAAGGCTCAGGATTCATGTCCCACACCTTTCATTTGGCCTATGCAATGATGTGCAACTTTCATAATTCAGTTTAGATGAGTTTATGAGGTACCCATTTTGAGGGGTGAGCTGAAAGTGCATTTTAGGCACAAATGCAAATTTTATTGAGTAGCCTTCTTTGAGAGATTATATCTTTTTCCCTATTAAATGTCAGGAAGAAATTAAAAATGGATTCAGTTGTATGCATTAATGTGAGTCAGCCTGTAAAATTTTAGGTCTTGACGAATCCATTTGCTCAGTTTTTGAAGCCAAATCCGTTTGCAGTTTGTGTGATTTGACTAGTCCCTGTTTCGACAGCTAGTCGGAGCCCTATTTCGCATAAGTGTGAAAGTTGCTTCAGTAATCGTCATGCTAGAATGTTTACTTCAGGTTAATGGTGATATAAATGATGAGCTACATTTCAAATTTCAAGCCTTTGTCAATTCCTTTGATCGATTTTCAAAAGAGTTCATTTAGCCATCATTTTCAGTTGTCTGAACTTTCAGTGCTATATCAGTTCAAGTAACTGTTTTTATGAGTGTGCCACTTGCATCCAAGTAGGCTTTTGGTCGAACTGAGAATTCAAAAATTTAATATGTACTTGAAGGTACCTGTGTTTCATATTTGAGGCCCTATGGAGGTCGTTTGATATTTTTGAGAAAGGTGTCATGTGTTGCCAGGACATTGACTTCATCAGGTCTGCAGTGTCAACAAAGCAAGTTGGCCATTTTTGTCGATTAATATCTCTTTGCTCGGGCCTCTTCTTGAGAAATTGTTTGGTAGAAGTCATCCTTGTATATCAGAGTACACGCCTGTCAGATGGTGAGATCCAGAAAGGTGTTTTAATAGGTTTGAAAATTATGTCTTCGCGATTAAATGCGAAAATGTGGCATAATCGCCTGAAGGTTGCAAAATTAAGTCGGATGATCCAAAAACAATGTCGATCATTTCTAGAGGTATGTTTGATTTCCGTGAAGCATTTTGAAGGCTAGTTGCTTGAAAACAAATTTTTTTTTAGTCGGACCCGCTTTGGGGCCCGACCTAGCTCATGCCCATACTTTGATTTTATTGGCAATTTTGTTTACTAAAAGATCGTGCAAGACCTCCTCCACATGTGGCTATTGGTTAAGGCATAGAAATCATATGCAAAATTCAATTGTGAAGTGTTGAAGATTTCAATAAATGCAAGATAGCAGCTTGTCAAGCAAATTTGATGTGAAGTCAAATAAGGACTAGCAAAAAGAAAGGACAAGTTTGTCCCTATGAGGTGCGAATTTTTTCCCTCATACTTCAAACATTCAAATAAATTACAAAGATTCAAATTGCACCCTTTGATGTTTGATCTATAAGTCGGCTGGGAGGGAGAGATGTCAAGAGTCATCATTTGAAAGGACACAAATTGATTCACCAACATATAAAAGAGACCCAAGGAAATCAATTCAACCATTTAGATTTCAAAATTGATTGTGATCCAAGGCAGAGCAAATTAATACCAGCAAACCAGTGACTTTCAGGAAGACTTTCAATTTTAAATCATAGAAAGGGGGGAATTGTAGTTTAAAGACTCAATGCCAATCAAAGCAATTACTAGAATAAGTCTCACGTGGAGATGAGGAAGAAGCCGCAGTTCCAAATCGTTCACGTGGGCTGGAAGGGGTGTGTGGAGTGTGGTGTTTGGAAAACCCAGTGTCTCCACTCTCACGTGCCCCCCCCTAACATAGCAACCAAGTCCAGTGTGGAAGGTTGAAGATGATGTTGAGGGCTTTTAGAACTCAAAGCAAATGCAATGGTCAGCAAATGACTTCTTCTCTCCCCCCTGCGTGACATGGAGGATGGTAAAAGAGAAACATTGGAGTTTTGATGAAATGCAGTAGCAAACAACACACAACCAAATTCAATGGAAAATGAAAAATGCCAATCACATTCCTAATAGCTCACGTGGTGAAGAGGGGGGGGGGGGGGGGGCAGGTTGAAACTACAGCAAATGCACATTGGAGCGTTGAAAACTCCAAGTGTCTTCCTTCTGCGTGGTAAGCAACAACAACAAGCAACCAAAATAAATGAAACCTCCTCCCCCACCTGGGTGTATGGACAGTTTTGAATCCAAGGCAATGTAAAAGAAACCTCCAGGCTCCTGTGTGGGTTTTGAAAGGGGCATGAAGTATTTTAAAACAAATAAAAATTGCAAATAGCAGCAACAACATTCTCCTCCCTGCGTGAAAATCAGTGGCATGGTAAATGGTTTTGTTTTTAATTTCAAGCCAAGGAATTCTCCCTGCTCTGCATGGTATGTTAAGAGGGGTTCAAGAGAAATAAAATCCAACAAACAATCTGGAAATCACCATTAAAACTCAAGAAAAGAGCTTCAAGATGTAGCTACAGGAAAAATGTTTTGTCCCACATTGGCTGGGAAGTGGACCATTTTGATATTTATATGCAAAACCTTACTAATGTAATATGTCTAAGCCATAAAGGCTTTTGATGGACAGTGCCTATGGGCGCCCAAGGTGGGCCCAGGCATGAGTGCGAATCTCGAGGCAATGGAGGAGGTGACTGAGCGGTGACCAGGTGGACCCCACGCAGGCATGCTTCCTAAGGCAACCAGGCAAATTTTGTAGAGAAAGGTCGGCTTAACCGGTGAGCATGTTCGAGATGATTCAACGAAGCACGTGATTTCGCGGGCCAAAGATGCATGCGAGTTACACCCTGCGAAATGGTGAAAAAGGTGAAGATCATGCAGGTTCCAGCCGATCGGATGGCCCGTGTGGTTTCATAGGTCGAAGTTGCTCGCCAGTTAAGCCCTGCGAAACAGCGAAATGTGAAATGGCAAAAATTGCAAAAATGCAGTGGCTTAAAGAACACGCATGTTAGATAGAGATCAACGGCTCGTGCTGCTTCACAAAGGAAAGATGCATGCGAGATAGAGGCCATGAAAAGGCGAAAGCTAGGTGGCACACAAGTGGCATGTCCAGTCAGCAGTCCAGCAGGCGGGTCCTGGTGAGGTGGCGATGACATGGCGCAGAGGTGGCGATGACGTGGATGACAAGCAAGCTAACACATGGCAGGGTGACGAGGTGTCATCCGAGGTGGCATCCAATGGACCCCATTGACCAATCAGGTCCCACCATGTGGCAAAGCGTCAAGGCACAATCAGAGCAAAAATCAAAATTTAAAATCAGTTAATGATATAGTTTCAACTATAGAGAAAATTCAAAAATTTAAATGATTGTGCACATTCGAAGGATTAATTTGCCCAGGGCTATATTTTTGGCCAAAATATAAAGTATTATATGTTTCCAAAAAGCTCTCGGAATGAGGAATCTGATTATGGAGTTAATTTTGATGAAGATAAGATATTTTGGGAACAGTTTGGTTGGGAGTGAAATTCAGTTAGAGAGGAGACACTTGGTAATTTCAGTTAGAGATTTCATTTTCTTCCCTCTCCTTCTTATTCCCAATTCTTCTTAGTTGTAAGGGTTCTAGAATTCTGTGAGAAGGCTGTAGTTTTTGTGGCTTCCATCTTCTGAAATTTCTTGACCCAGATGTGTAAAGTTCTATGGTTTGTTTCAGGGTATAGAGGCTACATTGCATGATGACAGATTGTTTTCCAGTTGCAGGTCTTACTTGTGTTAGGCATGAGTAATTTCCCACCATATATGTCTCTGTGTATGCATTTTAGTATTATGAATTTAATCCTCAAGGAGGATGAAATTTGTCAATTTCAAGGAGGTTGTGTGATTGTTTGTGGGTATCTTTCAAGGAAAGTTTTAAATTTTGTAATCAATCATGAATAGTGGAATGTGTCCCAGATTTGATAATGTTATGAATGGATTTGAGTAATGCATTAGTATAAGGTATTAAGGTAGGGATATGTTGTAAGGAAAACCAATTTGCAGCTGTGATTAACATTTTGTAGTTCTGTGTGTGTGACTCTGTTGCCCAATGAACAAGGCACTGGTCTTTGACAGATTTGGGGATGGTTTCAGATCAACATTTTAAAAGACAAATCTATTTCCCTTTATGTGTAGGGGTGTGTTCTTTTCATTCCAAGCTCTGTTTTCATTTAGGATTTATACAGATCTAGCCAATCTGTAATGTGTTTCTAGATTTGGTGAGCTTGTGAAATAATCCATCTACTTAGTGTTGATGCAGTTATGTGTTTATAATCGTTGTATTCAAAGCATCAAAGGTATACCTCCCTAGGTTTTGTAGAGCCTGAAGAGTAGAAGGATTCATATCCTTTTCATGTTGTCCAAGCCCTGATGTGTTTCATAGACTGAAATTAGTCATTTCATAGAAGGATTGTAGGTATACTTGGGTTATCACTTTTGGTGAACAACAAAAATGGCGACTCTGCTGGGGAATAAATGAACTATTAAGAGCCTCTGGTTAAGAAAGATTTAATTCATATAAGGTTGAGATTATCCCATCCGAGTTACCACAACAAAAATGGTGACTCTGCTAGGGAAGCTGAATAGAAATTGCCTAATTTCATGCAGTTAGTTAGTCCATTGTGTATGCACAGAGTGTAAATTGGGTTCATGGTGAAGAAAATGCTCCTTGTTCTAGATCTCCAGAGTGATATGTGTTACATGTCATATTTTGTGAAGGAGTAATAGTGAATTTATATTGTTAAGAGTTGTAAGAAGTTCTTGCAGCTGTATGCAATTTTTTCCCCAATTCCTTATTGGGTGGTGACTCTAGTCTCTGTACCGGTGCTTGAAGGAAGTTTGTTTTCCAAGACTTTCACAAGATTAGTAGATAATCTTATGAATCATAGTAAGGTGTAGATGGTTTAATTAGCAGATTCACACATAAGTGCTTTCATCATAAAAGCTTGAGAAGAAAAGTGCAGTAATAGCCTGGACGAGTGAATTGGTTGTAGCGATATTGAAAGAGACAGTAAAGAACTTGAATGTGTGTTGAATGGTGTTCTACTGTTCAAAATATCCTCTGTGAAAGAGGTGGTGACTTTGATGTAAAAGACAGTGCTAAAGTGTGAAGTAAATCTCCAGATCTACAAGTCTTATAGCTGCAAATCTCTAGGTATTTTCAGAGGATTTAAATGCAAGACATCTCTTCTGAAAGTTTGAATTAGTAAAATAGTTTTCCCATTTAGTGAACAACACTAGTCTAGAGGGAAAGAGAGAATCTCAAAATTGATTTGCATATCTATGCTGCTAAAATATTCAGTGTATGTTATCTTCCATAGTATGCAAATGTGGAAGAACTTTATGTCAAGCAATGTTAAGGAATAGATTTGAATAAGGATATGTTCTTGAGGTTTTTTATTCCAGATTGTATAATCATTTGTGGAAGTAGGAAAAAATGAGCAGTGAAGTTTTTCAGCCTCGTGTATTTCCACATAGAGCCATGCCTAGTAAACCAGAACAACCATGCAATAGGAAAAGTTTTAGTATGAAGCACTATGTTGCTCTAAACTTCAGAGATATTCCGGGTTACCCAAATCCCATACCCATAGAAATTAGGAAGTATTTGCCAATTTTTAGTAGGAAGAAATCAGAATCAACATGTCAACATGTTAAAAGATTTTCAGATTTGGGAGGAGAATTCAAAATTTGTCAGGAAGATGTATGCATGAAATTGTTTATTTAGTTATTGAAAGAGGATGCAAGAGATTGGTCTTCTTTCTTGCCAGTGAATTCTATTACCTCATGGGAAGAATTGGTTTCAGATTTCATGGATCAATTCGATGAGAAGGTGAGTGATTCCGACTTGCTAAAAGAAATCACTTCTATACAAATCAGGGAAGAGGAATTGGTACCAACATTTAATATTAGATTTTCACAAGCTTTGTCCAAAATTTCCAGAAAGTATAAACTTGATGATAAAGTATGTCTGGATGTTTACATGAGTGCATTTGATGAGAAGATGGGTTTCCTATTGAGAAACAAAGAACCCAAAACCTTGTATGAAGATTTTAACATAACTAGAGATATGGAAAATAACTTGAAATTTGGGATAGCTAAGAGATTCATGTCTGCTGTTGTTTCTTATCAAAGCACCTTCAATGGTGAAATACCATGTGAAGATGAGCAAATCGTTCCTTGTCTAGGTGCATCAAGCTCTGTAGTTCTGAATGGTTTTGTTGATGCATGTGTTTCAGATTTGAATGAGAGTTAAAAACCTCTATTGTTAATGCCAGTTGTCTCTCATAGTAATGATGGAATGATTATTGGGAAGTGTTGTGGAAATGTTGATACAAAGGTAGATATATATAGGGGATATGTACCATTTGATTTGTATGTTGGTTATGTTGATTATGTGGCTGCCAACTACCAAGTGAATCATGCATCGCTCTAGGATAATATTAATGAAAATAATGATGGTGATGGCCATCAATCTTTACATGATGCTAATGTATTTGATGTTAAAATACCAAATACAGAGGGATTACTAAGTGTTGCTATTTGTGCAAGCGAAAATGTGCAATATGATGAAAATCAAAATTGTTTAGTACAAACAATAGTTGATCCTTATTTAGATATTGATAATCTCAATTGTGTTGAGGATGAAGTAAATCTATTTTCAGATTTTACTTCAGATTTCACTTCTTCTAATCATGTTGATAATCTTTCTATTTTGAAAGTTATGCACAAAGTTAATTCAAAAAATTTCAATGGTACACATGATTGCAATGAAGATATAGCACACACGGATGGACAAGTTTTTACAGAATCTCAAATGGAACAACAAAGTGCAATGCAAGTCAAGAAGATTGCAGAACTTAAGAAAGCTCTTGAAGTTGTGGACAAGAAGGTTCAGATATTGGAGAGCCTTCGAGCTATTGATAAGACCTTCTGCAATATAGTGAAGAGAATTCTTTGGAAAAGGACTGTGAATTGAATGCTTGTACACTTGATGAACAACATGCTGATCTAACAGATAGTTTTATGACAGAAAATTTTAGTGAATGTGCTAAAAACTCATCTGATGAAGTAAATTGTAGCGATGTTCATTTTCATTCTTTGGCTGATGATGAGTGTTCTATTGGTGAAGAAGATCAATTGTTGCAAGATAAGTATGATTATCTTGATTCTCAGAATGATGGTCATAGGATAAAATCTTATGAATGTGAAACATGGAACAGTGAGGATTGTTCCAATCAAGTTTCAATTTCTTCTTTGTATGATGAAGATGATTATGATGATCGAATGGATGGTGTCTTTAGCAATTTTACTAATATTTTATTCAATGCTGATATAGATACGAACCAACTACTTGAGTGTCATAATGTTCATAAAGGGATTCTTCATTTTGTTTCTAACCCTTTGTATGAAGAAATAAGGGATTAGCCAGATGTTGCAAATGGTAAACCAGTCCATAATACTGATGAAATTCCAAATAGCAATAGCATTGGTTGTGAAAAATTATTTCATGATGAAGGTAAGAGGCATGGGTTGTGTGATGATCATTTAAAACCACAAATAAAAGTGTTTCAGGTGGATGTAAGCTTGAAAGAGAAAGATTTAGCTAAGGATTTGCTTCAGCCAGAGGTATGCATTCTTTTCCATGGATGGGATTTTGAGAATGTGGAGGTTTTTAGTTTGATAAACAAGGATAGTATGGGGTGTGATCATCATAGTGAAGTACCACATCCAGATTGTAACATGTATGTTCCTTGTTTGCACCAGTTGGTTAGTAGTGTCCCTCGTTCTATTAATTTAAATGGTAATAAGACATGTGCTGATAGGAATTGCAATGTTGAAAATGAGTGTTTTATTTTTCAAGTTCAACATGATGATGTCCTTGGAAATGATAGAGTTGAGTGGGATAGTGAAGTATATGGTATCTTGTGGGAAGGCCTCTATGGTGAATTGTCTCATATTTTTACTTGTGTTGAAGTAGTGTGTGATTACAAAGTTCAGTATCAGACAAGAGGTAAGCACACTAGCTGTTTCAGTAATGAGACAAAAGAGGTGGATTTTAGAAGTTATGCTTAGTTGTTATTGAAAAGTGCCTTTGTTTGGATCATGGTATCAAGAGATGAGAATCAGATTTTTGACAGAGGTAAATGTTTGTAAGTGGAGCAGTTATAAGCAGTTGTGAGCATGTTTGTATCTATTGTATAGTTGTTTTGCTTCAGTTGTGTGATTTTCAATAAAGTGCCCTACTGTTTGGGTAGAATAAGGAAACCCTATTTTTGAAATGGGATGAGAATAGAAGAATTGAGAGAAGAATGATCCGTTTTTGGGTGGTCTGCTTAACCATTGATTCTATGTCCTTGTGTTGATCTTGCAATCAACCATCCCTAGTCAGAGCCACTGTTGGGACTATTTAAAATTGAGTCAAAGTTTAGAGGCCCAATTCAAAATTTTTCTCTGCATGTCAGAAAAGTACCTGAATGAGTTAGTTTGAATGGCCTAGTTGGAGAGAGGGAAAGTGGAGCCGGTTGATTTTCAGAGGGTAAGGCTCAGGATTCATGTCCCACACCTTTCATTTGGCCTATGTGGTGATGTGCAACTTTTAGAATTCAGTTTAGATGAGTTTATGAGGTACCCATTTTGAGGGGTGAGCTGAAAGTGCATTTTAGGCACAAATGCAGATTTTATTGAGTAGCCTTATTTGGGCGATTACATCTTTTTCCCTGTGATTGTCATGAAAAAATTCAAAATGGATTCAATTGTATGCATTAATTTGAGTTAGCCTGCAAAATTTTAGGTCTTGACGAATCCATTTGCTCAGTTTTTGAAGCCAAATCGGTTTGCAATTTGTGTGATTTGACTAGTCCCTATTTTGACAGCTAGTCGGAGCCCTATTTCACATAAGTGTGAAAGTTGCTTCAGTAAGAGTCATGCCAGAATGTTTACTCCGAGTTAATACTGATATAAATGATGAGCTACATTTCAAATTTCAAGCCTCTGTCAATCCGTTTGATCGGTTTTCAAAAGAATTCATTTAGCCATCGTTTTCAGTTATCCATACTTTCATTGCTATATCAGTTGAAGTAACTATTTTTATGAGTGCGCCATTTGCATCCAGGCAGGCTTTTGGTCAAACTAAGAATTCAAGGATTTAATATGTACTTCAAGGTACCTATGTTTCAGATTTGAGGGCCTACAGAGGTCGTTTGATATTTTTGAGAAAGGTGTCATGTGTTGCCAGGACATTGACTTCATCAGGTCTGCAGTGTCGACAAAGGCAGTTGGCCATTTTCGCTGATTAATATCTCTTTGCTCGGGACTCATCTTGAGAAAATATTTGGTAGAAGTCATCCTTGTATATCAGAGTACACACCTATCAGATGGCGAGATCCAGAAAGATGTTTTAACAGGTTTGAAAATTACGTCTTCACGATTAAATGCGAAAATGTGGCATAATCGCCTAAAGGTTGCAACATTTAGTCAGATGATCCAAAAATGATGCTGATTGTTTCCAGAGGTATGTTTGAGGTCCATGAAGAATTTTGAAGGACAATTTCTTGAAAATGAATTTTTTTTTAGTCGGACCCACTTTGGGGCCCGACTTGGCTCATGCCCGTACTTTGATTTTATTGGCAATTTTGTTTACTAAAAGATCATGCAAGACCTCCTCCACATGTGGCTATTGGTTAAGGCATTGGAAATCATATGCAAAATTCAATTGTGAAGTGTTGAAGATTTCAATAAATGCAAGATAGCAGCTTGTCAGGCAAATTTGATGTGAAGTCAAATAAGGACTAGCAAAAAGAAAGGACAAGTTTGTCCCTATGAGGTGCGAATTTTTGCCCTCATACTTCAAACATTCAAATAAATTACAAATATTCAAATTGCACCCTTTGATGTTTGATCTATAAGTCGGCTGGGAGGGAGAGATGTCAAGAGTCATCATTTGAAAGGACACAAATTGATTCACCAACATATAAAAGAGACCCAAGGAAATCAATTCAACCATTTAGATTTCAAAATTGATTGTGTTTCAAGGCAGAGCAAATTAATACCAGCAGACCAACGACTTTCAAGAAGAATTTGAATTTTAAATGACAAAAAGGGGGGAATTGTAGTTTAAAGACTCAATGCCAATCAAAGCAATTACTAGAATAAGTCTCATGTGGAGATGAGGAAGAAGCTGCAGTTCCAAATCCTTCATGTGGGCTGGAAGGGGTGTGTGGAGCGTTGTGTTTGGAAAACCCAGTGTCTCCACTCTCACGTGCCCTCCCTAACACAACAACCATGTCCAACGTGGAAGGTTGAAGATGACATTGAGGGCTTTTAGAACTCAAAGCAAATGCAATGGTCAGCAAATGACTTCTTCTCTCCCCCCTGCGTGACATGGAGGATGGTAAAAGAGCAACGTTGGAGTTTTGATGAAATGCAGCAGCAAACAACACACAACCAAATTCAATGGCAAATGAAAAATGCCAATCACATTCCCAACAGCTCACGTGGTGAAGAGGGGGGGGCAGGTTGAAACTACAGCAAATGCACATTGGAGCATTGAAAATCCCAAGTGTCTTCCCTCTGTGTGGTAAGTAGCAACAACAACCAACCAAAACAAATGAAACCTCCTCCCCCACATGGGTGTATGGACAGTTTTGAAGCCAAGGCAATGCGAAAGCAACCTCCAGGCTCCTTTGTGGGTTTTGAAAGGGGCATGAATTATTTTAAAACAAATAAAAATTGCAAATAGCAGCAACAACATTCTCCTTCCTGCGTGAAAATTAGTGGCATGGTAAATGGTTTTGTTTTTAATTTCAAGCCAAGGAATTCTCCCTGCTCTGCCTGGTATGTTAAGAGGGGTTCGAGAGAAATAAAATTCAACAAAAAATCTGGAAATCACCATTAAAACTCAAGAAAAGAGCTTCAAGATGCAGCTACAGGCAAAATTTTTTGTCCCACATTGGCTGGGAAGTGGACCATTTTGATATTTATATGCAAAACCTTACTAATGTAATATGTCTAAGCCATAAAGGCTTTTGACGGATGGTGCCTATGGGTGCCCAAGGTGGCCCCATGTGCGAGCATGGATGTCGAGGTGATGGAGGAGGTGACTGAGTGGTGACTAGGTGGACCCCACACAGGCATGCTTCCTGAGGCAACCAGATGAATTTTGCATAGAAAGATCAGCTTAACCGGTGAGCACGTCCGAGATGATTCAACGAAGCGTGTGATTTCGTGGGCCCAAGATGCACATGAGTTACACCCTATGAAATGGCAAAAAAGGTAAAGATCATGCAGGTTCCAGCCAATCGGACAATCCACGTGGTTTCGCAGGCCGAAGTTGCTCACCAGTTAAGCCCTGCGAAACAGCGAAACGCGAAATGGCGAAAATTGCGAAAATGCAATGGGTTAAAGAATGCGCATGTTAGATGGAGATCAATGGCTCGCGCTACTTTGTGAAGGAAAGATGCATGTGAGATAGAGGCCATGAACTAGCAAAAGCCAGGTGGTGCACAAATTGCAGGTCCAGTCAGCGGTCCAGCAGGCGGGTCCTAGTGAGGTGGCGATGATGTGGATGACAAGCAAGCTGACACATGATGGAGTGATGAGGTGTCATCTGAGGTGGTGCCTAGTGGACCCCATCAACCAATTAGGTACCGCCACATGGCAAAGCATTAGGGCACAATCAGAGCAAAAATCAGAATTTAAAATCAGTTAATGATATAGTTTCAACTATAGAGAAAATTCAAAAATTTAAATGATTGTGCACATTTGAAGGATTAATTCGCCCAGGGCTATATTTTTGGCCGAAATATGAAGTATTATATGTTTCCAAAAAGCTCTCAGGATGAGGAATTTGATTATGTTGTTAATTTTAATGAAGATCAGATATTTTGGGAGCAGTTTTGTCGGGAGTGAAATTCAGTTAAAGAGGACACACCTGGCAATTTTAGTTAGAGATTTCATTTTCTTCCCTCTCCTTCTTATTCCCAATTCTTCTCAGTTGTAAGGGTTCCAGAATTCTATGAGAAGGCTCCAGTTTTCATGGCTTCCATCTTCTGAAATTTCTTGACCCAGATGTGTAAAGTTCTATGGTTTGTTTCAGGGTATAGAGGCTACATTGCATGATGACAGATTGTTTTCCAGTTGCAGGTCTTACTTGTGTCAGGCATGAGTAATTTCCCACCATATTGTCTCTGTGTATGCATTTTAGTATTATGAATTTAATCCTCAAGGAGGATGAAATTTGTCAATTTCAAGGAGGTTGTGTGATTGTTTGTGGGTATCTTTCAAGGAAAGTTTTAAATTCTGTAATCAATCATGAATAGTGGAATGTGTCCCAGATTTGATAATGTTGTGAATGGATTTGAGTAATGCATTAGTATAAGGTATTAAGGTAGGGATATGTTGTAAGGAAAACCAATTTGCAGCTGTGATTAACATTTTGTAGCTCTGTGTGTGTGACTCTGTTGCCCAATGAACAAGGCACTGGTCTTTGACAGATTTGGGGATGGTTTCAGATCAACATTTTAAAAGACAAATCTATTTCCCTTTATGTGTAGGGGTGTGTTATTTTCATTCCAAGCTCTGTTTTCATTTAGGATTTATACAGATCTAGCCAATCTGTAATGTGTTTCTAGATTTGGTGAGCTTGTGAAATAATCCATCTGCTTAGTGTTGATGCAGTTATGTGTTTGTAATCATTGTATTCAAAGCATCAAAGGTATACCCGCCTAGGTTTTGTAGCGCCTGAAGAGTACTGTCCAAGCCCTGATGTGTTTCATAGACTGAAATTAGCCATTTCATAGAAGGATTGCAAGTATACTTGGGTTATCACTTTTGGTGAACAACAGGAAGTATGGAGTATTTTGTATTGATCGATATTCAGTTTAGGGGGAGTAGGTTCGGGATGAAACCGACAGTTGGAAACCATGACCATTTTTCACATGAGTGTTGTCATCAATTCCAAAGGGGGAGATTTTTGGAAATCGAAACTCAATTGGCTAGTTAAAATATGTTGTCATTGATGGAAACATGATAATTTATTTTGATTTTATATTTTGGGTTAGTTGTGTACCGACAGGCACTTCGCAGACACTACACCGACATTGACAGGTTGGAAGGAATTCTTTGGTCACCAGCAATGTAGGCCAACATGGTTTAGAATTAGGTTATCAATATTGGAGGCTGACATATTTTGGATCCATCATCGACAATTGTTTTTTATATTCATGTATTTATGTTATCTAGCTGACATGTGTATTGATATTGTAATTATCTTTGTAAGCTGACATAAGACATGATAAATTGTAAAGGGTATATAGGTTAGTTGATTAGATCATTTTGACAGAGAGATATTATGTGAATATGTATTAGAAAGGAAATAGTGAAGGAGATGCGAAATATATGTGAGAGATTATGTATGCGAGGGTATTTATGTAAGGGGTATTCTGGTAAAGGGTTTAGGGTTTCAGACCGAAACATATAGAGCTTAATTGGAACTATATTCTTGCATATAAGATGCTATCTTTGTAGTTCAATCATTTCCCTGGATTGTAGTCTAGATTTGTATGTAGTCAATGAGGGTCCTTTTGTGATTGAGAAATGTGCTCTAGGCTGTAAGACTTCTTGCAAGTGCAGACTCCTATATTTTGTAATATCTCTTCATATGGCAAGTGGATTGATATTGTGGGTCACAAATCCCACTTTCATTTTTACTCTTTGAGGTTTTCTACGTATAAATCTATGTGTTATGGTATTCATTTATGTGATTGGCTTATTGGTTGCTTTAATTCTTTCAATTCTATATGTACCGATATACTAGTTGGTGTATGCATGTTTTAATAAGGTTAAAATTGATCATTCCTTTAGAACACTAATTCACCTCCCCTCTCAGTGTTCTTGGATTCCAACACCCTCATCCTATCCTAGTTGTATTTTGTGAGATAACATGATCATGGATTGTGCTAATTGACATCAATGTGTAATCCATTCTCTCTCTCTCTCTCTCTTGTCATTTCATTATGGTAAGTTATCTCACAACCATTATTCTTCTATTAGTTCCACATTTATTATCTAATGGTTTGGTTTGGTGTAGTCATTATTTATTGTTGTAGTGTTCTTGTGAGATTTGTGTACATGTTGTAGTGGAAATGTGACTTGTTGTTGTTCTTTTGTATTCTCATTTTTTATTTCAAGAAAAAAGTTGTCTGATGAATTTTTGTGATGAACATACCCTAGAAAACCCTCTTTAGCTAAATAATACCCATACTTAAGATATGTTATTCACACAGATACAATGATATTTAGGTTAAATGTTTTCAAATAATGAGCCAAGCAGTTACAAGCCCCATGTTAATCAAAGAGGCCACTATCATGAATAAATTCACACCTAGTTTAAAGCTAAATGAAGGTTCAATGTAGTAGTGTTAATACAATATAAGGAAGCTGCCACCCTTAAGAAAACCCAACACAAAAGTAGAGAGTCCACTTCCAAGGAAAAATATCACATTGGAAATCTAGGATCACAATACTTGTGTATAAAACTCATGTCAAAAGAGATTCACACTAAGGAAAATGAAATATTCTACATGAAAACTTTAGTACCAAAGTAGATAATGTCTAAAACCTATACCAAACAATGATTTCCCTTTTAAATCATTATACCAATGTGCTAGGATGAGGAATCAAATGGAAAATATATTTCCATTCAACATGACACTAAAGAAAACACAAAGGCTCCTATTGATAAACCTTTCTTTTCCTCACATAAGTATTAAAGAGGTATTGTTAAACCAAATATATCACTTCAAATATTAGATAAATAAATAAATTCTCCTCAAAGATTTCAAGAAGGTAATTTTGTCCTTTTGTGCATACTTTAGTTTTGTCTTTTATGAAAAGACCAAAATCATCTTCAAAGAAAGAAAGTATCGAACCATCTAAGAATATGTTCATGCCACATTGGAATGAGTAACATAGGTATCTATTCTTTATTCAATCTCTTTTGTCTAAAATTAATAATATTTATTTTGATTTAATGACATGAATTTTAATTAAACTCAATAAATTATATCTAAATCATCAATTTGTTTTATTTAGTTTGCAATTAAATCTGAAAAAATAATTATGCCAAAGCTTGATAGAAATCTTATGCCAAGAAATGAGTTTCAAGGTAGCTGTCAATACCTCTAAAAAACCCACACCAAGCTTCACAACAATCTTCCTTCAACCCCATAAGAAACAATCAAGGTGGCTATTCTCACTTAAACAAATATGTATCAATATTTTATGAAGGCTTAAAATAATTAACAAAAAAGAAATGATAAGTCAAGTCTGAATGCACTATGAAATCTCCAAAACATTAGCCAGGGTCTAGATCTTTCATCACCAAAGCTAATTTTCTTCAAAGGGGATTTTGTCTTTAGGAAGACTGAGATGGACCAAGTCCAAATCTTTAGAACCACATAGGGTTTTTTGAGAGAGAAAATTAAAAAAATATTTATCATACTCCAAATGAGTTTCAAAATACTTTTTTATAAACTCTAAGCTCAATACCCTAATTAGGGTTGTACAAAATCTCTTTCAATAGTGTCAATCAACTCCAATAATTTTTTTGAGCTCACTAGTGAGATTGAATTACTCCTATAAATTGGGTGACACAAACCTTAAAAGTTAGCACTAGTTATACTATAGGAGAACCCAAAAATAGGGAAATTACATATTAACCTAACCATATTCATAATTTTTTTATTAAACATTGATTAGAAATATCTTTTTTCATATGAATAATAACATTAGACCAATACAAGCTCCTTATGAGAAAACACATTATAAATATCATATGGAAAAGCAAGATACCCAACTTAGAAATATAATTTTATTTAGAAACCACCTCCATATTAGAAGCCAAGTATGGAAGACCAGGAGTCACAACTTAGAATATCACTTTATTGTCCCTATTGAGAATTGAACTTGTGTCTCCAAAATGAGAATCCAATATTTTAACCAGCTAAGCTCAACTCCTTGGACACCCTATTCATAATTCTAACCTTAACCCTAATTATATCTCTAATCCTTATCATTACCAAAATCCTAATCCTAACACTAAACCTAATTTTATATCTAGCAGTAACCCAAAACCTAACCTTAAACCTAACTCATCAAATGCATTTACCATAATTTTGTCTCCGAGCCTAATCACAATTGTAACCCTATCAAAAACCAAAACTCTAATTCTATGCCTTACACTAATCCTAATCATAATGCTATATATCCAAGCCTAAGTTTAACCTAAGCTTAATTCATCTAATGTCTTTACCATAATTCTATTTTTAATTGTAATTCTAATTGTAACCCTATTTGTTATTCTATTTCAAACCATAAATATAAACTTAATACTAAACCTAACCCTATCCTTAAATGTAAGTGCAATAGTAACCGTTAACCCAACTATATTTATTTAATACCATAACCATAATTATATTTCTATATGTAACCCTAATTATAACCATGATCATAATTCTATCTCCAATAATAACTACAACCCTAGCATTTAACCTATTTATATTTCTAACTATAACCCAAAACCTAACCCTAACCCTAACCCTGTTAGCATTATGTTATATGTTGTCATTGATGTCAAATCCCATGGTCTATATTAGGTTTGAATGTGGTATATCAAGCAACTGTGTATGTATGCAATGGTATTGAGAATTTGGAGGTTTCCTGGATTTCCTAGATGTCTTGTCTTTTCAAAAGATGTGTTGCTAATATCATTCTTGGGTTTGGATTTATCTAGAAGTCAAGAGCTTGGTCTAGAAGTTGAGATTGTGCTATGACATTTGATTAATGTATGAATAATGTTTTAGGTCTAGATTTGGAAATGTTTGGAGTGTGTTGATATGATTGATGAGGAGCGTTGTAATGAGGTCTACTTCTCATTCCTTCCCACCACCAAAATGTTTACTAGAGACATATTTTTAGATTTCTGTCTTGGATGACATTGGGGATTATGTTTTCTTAGAGACAACATATAAAAGAGTTTGATCTGGATGAGTTTGTGTGTGAATTTTGTGTTGAAGACATGTGAGATTGAAAGAATCCAGTTGTTGTGTTGAGTTGTGTTGTGTTGCAGATTGATACTAGAAGTAGTTCCATCTATGCAAACTATATTTTACTGGTGGATTCTCTTGTATCTTTCTCTCTTCGATAGTGAGCCTTTTTGGGCAGTGAGACCTCCCATAGTGAGCATCCCAACGGTGAGCCATCCTTTGTAAAAATCACCTTAACCGATGTTTATATATTGACAGTTAGCATTCTCCATGGTTTTTCCCTTCTTGGGTTTTGCACATAAATTCTAGTGTTTCTCATGTCTGATCTGTTATGTGTTGGAAACCAATAACACGGAGAGGAGGGGGGGGGGGGGGGGGGGGTCAATCACTGTTATACTAGAATAATAGATTTTAGCCTTAACAAAATGTTCATACACCAGCTGGTATACCAGTGTAAATAGAATTGAAAGAAGTAAAGCAACCAATAAGACAAACACATAAATAAGAACCATAACACATAGATTTATATGTTGAAAACCTCAATGAGGAAAAAACATGGTGGGATTTGTGACCCACAATATCAATCCACTGGCCATATGAAGAGATATTATGATATATGATGGGCCTGCACTTGCAGAAAGACTTACAGCTTAGAGCTCACTGCTCAATCACAATAGGAGCATCATTGACTACATAAAATTCTAGACAACAATCTGGAGAAGTGTGAACAGCTAAGATAACATCTTCTATTCCAGAATACAGTTCCAGTTTAAGCTCTGTCTATTCCAGTTGAAACCCTAAACCCCTTTACCGGAATAATCCTTACAATAAATTACTCATATACATAATCTCTCTGATATATTTTGCATCATGATCCATTACATGTCTATTACCTTATCAAAATGATATTATCAAACTGACCTATATACCCTTTACAAATTTATGCCTTATGTCGGCTTACAAAGATATATACAATATTAGATTACATGTTAGCTAGATAACATAAATCTATAATCATTAAAATAAATTGCCGATGCCGGATCCAAGATATGCCGGCCTCCAATACCAATAACCTTTTCTATACCATGTCGGTCTGCATTGCTGGTGACCAAAGAAATCCTTCTGTCCTACTGGTACCAGTGCTAGTGTTGGTGCTGGTGTAGAATCTATGAAGTGCCTGCCGGTACACCATATGAAGCTGGAACAAAAAATCATGTTGCCATCAATGACCACATAGTGAAACCAACCAATAGAGTGTCAATTGCCAACAATCTCCCCCTTTGGAATTCATGGCAACACTCATGTGAAAAATGGTCATAGTTTCATCTATCGGTTTCATCCCGCCCTGCTCCCCTTGAGATGAATATGCAAAATAATCCATATCTCCAAAAACTCCCATTGGTCACCAAAACTGGTTAACCCAAGTTCACCTATAATTGATCTATGAAATAGACAATTTCAATCTATGAAGAACCTTAGGACTTAGATGACATAACATAGGATCCTAATGATCCTCCTTCACTTTAGGTTCTGCTAGACCTAGGGGGGAAACTCTTTGATGCATAAAATACAACCACTTACAGACATATGGCAGCATCAAACAATAAGCAGATAGATCATTCCACAAGCTTAACAAGTTAGAAAACACTACAGATTGGCTAGATCTATACAAGTAATGGATGAATAAGAGCTTAAAATGAATAGGACACAACCCCCAAAACATGAAGGGAAATAGATTTCTTTAAATTTATATGATTCTGAAAATATCCCCAAATTCTTCAAAGACCAGTGCCTTGTTCATTGGGTATGGAGTCACACACATAACTGCGAATGCAAATCTCAGCTACAAATCTATTTTCATTATAAAATATTCATGCATTAATACCTCATACTAATGCATTACTCAACTCATTCAAAAAATCATCAGATCTTGGATACATATTTCATTATTTATGATTGATTATAGAATTTAAACTCTTCACTGAAGAATACCTACAAACAATCACAACAATCTCCTTGAGATGACAAATTCCAGCCTCGAGGATTTAATTTGTAAGAAAGAAATACATACTTAGAGACAATTTTGTGTGAAATCTAATCATTCCTTACACAAGTAGAACCTGCAACTATGAAACAATCTAAAATTACTGAAATGCAACTCTATACCCTGAAAAAGACCCATAGAATTTTACAAACTTGAAAAAGAAATTCAAAGCTGGAAACGCAAAATTCTGGAGCCTTTTTCCAAAAATTATGGAACCCTTACAAATGAGAAGAATTGAGAATATAAAGAAGGGGGAAAAGATCAGATTTGCATCACCATTTGCCAAGTGTCCTCTTTCCCCAACTAAAAAAAATTCTTTGCAACATTCCCATGGAAATTGCTCTCAAAATATCTGATATTTGTTGAAACTGATATCAAAAATGAATTCCTCATTCTGAGAGATTTCTAATGGTATATAATACTTGCTATTTTGGGTAAAAAATACCCCTGAGCAAATTAATCTCGACCTTTAAAACCTAAGCTACTCTTTTCTAGTGGGCCCCACCATTCAATCATCAAGTCACAATGATTAAATTTTGGATGTATTTCCATTGCGGTATAGCGATGGCCATCAGATCATCTACAACTTGCTCACTTGTTAATTTTCTCGTCTACTACAAAATTCGGTTGCCTCAAGGGCATGTGCGCAAATGGGGTCCACTGAGTCGCTGAGAAGCCTCCTATCAAAAGCCTTTAGCTTTTACACAATAGGTGTGTGTAGGATTATATTTAAATACTAAAAATATCCACTCCACAACCAATGTGGGATAAACATTTTATGAAGATTTCAATGGTGTTGCTCACACATGACCCCTAGGATTTGGCAAAGAATGCCCATTGCATTTGCTTGAAAGTTTTCATGCCTTGCATCTACAGCCACAGAGAATTTGACATTTACATCTGCCAATTTCATTTGGTTTGAAACTTTAATGTTTTCCTCAACATCACACGTGCATGAGAGATTTGGCTTACACCAGCCAATAGCATTTGTTGAAGGTTTTATCTTCAACCTTTCCACGCCACACATTCATCTTCTGGCTTACGACAAGGATGAAACTTTACACTTGCTGATTACGTTCTGCTTGAAAGTCACTAAAGCCTTTTCAAGAACCACATTGAATTTGGTTCGACGGCTAACATTTTCATTTGCTGAAAGTGTTAAATGACCATTCTCCTCACCATACACCATATGCATTTCAAAACCTCATGCGAGAGGATGGTAGCAAGTTTTAATTTGTTTGAAGTTTAATGAAAATCTTTACCAATGTTTTTAGCAGGTCTGCCACATTGGGGAAAGATGATACACCTACTAATTGCCTTTGCTTGGAAGTTTCTAAGGCCCTCCAAACACCATACCATGCAGAGGGAGGATGTTGGTAGGGGTTGCATTGGAAGTTTTAAGCTTTACTCCTGCCAATTGAAATTGCTTGAAAGTTTTTAAAACCCTCTTCATTTCCAATTTTATTATCTTTCAATGGCTTTGGCATTTCACATGCCAATTGCATTATAAAATATATTTGGCTTAATAAAACCAAACATTCCTGCCTTCAACGTGCACCATTATTCATTAGGATTGTAGAATATATTTTATTAATGCAATCAATTTACTTGGGGCATAAAAAAGACTGGAAATATGGGCATGGTACAAGAACCTCAAACTTCAACTAATAATGGATTACACATTAGCATTTCAGATATATGTCCATCAATCCATATATGACAAATAAAAATGAAGTGACCTCTCACTGTCCTACTAGCAAAGAAATATTCCTCTATTCTTTATCCAGTCACAAGTATAAAATGAAATCACCTCTCACCAAACCAAGTTGCCAATGCGCATTCGAGCTAATATTGATATGCATTATTATGAATTAAGAACATTTTGCCATAAAATTAATGCACGGGTATGAGCTAGATTGGGCCCCAAAGTGGGCCTGACTAATTTTTTTTTGTTTTCATTCAACTAGTCCTTGAAATGTCTTAGGAACCTTGAACATACCTCTAGAGTTAATCGACACATTTTTCTGATCATGAAACTGAGTTTTACAACTTACTGGCAATTGCGCCACATTTTTGCATTTAAACCCAAAGATGCACTTTAAAAACTGGTCAAAACACCTTTATGGACTTCACAAACTAATAGGCATGTACTCTGATATATTAAATTTCATCTTGCAAAACCACTCCTCAAGAAGAATCCTGGGTGAAGAAATATTAATGCACAAAGATGACCAAATGGCTCTATCAACATTTGAACCTGATAAAATCAATGTGCAAGGACCACAAAATGCCTTTACTAAAAATATGAAATAATCTCCATGGATCCCCAAATCTGGGGCATAGATACTTTGAATTACAAGGAAGACCATGGAATGTTTATTTTGACCAAAAGGATGACTGGGTGAGCTCATGCAGTTTAACAAATGCAACAATGAGAGTGCAGAAAACTCAATAAAATGACTCAAGAAACCATCTTGGAAAACTGACCAAATGGATTGGTAGGAGCTTCAAATTGGAAACATAGCTTGTATTTCATACTAGTAGTAGCTCAGAATAAACATTCTGTCTTGACACTCATTGGGGCATCCTTTACACGTGCAAAGTGAGGCTCTGACTAGTTGTTGAAACAGGGACTTATGCAGACAATACAAACTGCAAATGGATTAAGCTTATCAAATTGACCAAATGAATTGATGAAGACTTGAAAATTGGCATGCAGACTCACCTATATGCATACAATTTAGGGGTATACTCCTTTTAACATGACAATCAACTGGTCATGAAATGCAAAGCCTCAAAGTAGGCCACTTGATAAAATTTGAATTTGCACATAGAACAACTTTCAATCCACCCCTTGAAAAGGGTACTTGATAAATTGATCTAAATTGAAATCTGAAAGTTGTAGAACATTACATAAGCTAAATGAAAGGTGTAGGACACATTTACCAAGCCTTACCCCTTGATAATCAACTGGCTCCATTTTACATGCCTTCAAAATAGGCCTCTCAGGTTGTTTCACTAGGTGGTCATTTGAAAGTGCAGATGCAAAAATTTGAAATGGGTCTCTCAAAATCACTCAAATTTAATGAGTCCCAACAACTCCAAAACTCTATAACTCCCCATAATGTATGCAACTCTTTATCCTTTTTCACATCTATACTACTCCCTCTTTGACATCAATGCCCTAAAAGTTGTAAAAAAAATGTCAAAGAATAAGAACTATACATTAAATACCTCCAAAAATGTCTTACCGAAGCTTGATCAATTTCAAAATTTCTAGATAATCTTTCTCCAATAAATCTACATAAGTATCCCAATTTGTTTAGAATGTGCCAGAAATAGATACAAGACCACTCAATAAATGTACAAAATATTATTTCTCATTTACCTCTGCCTATGTGGGATTTCCCAACATATCCATACATTCCTTCTTATGTACACAGAGTGTATCCAATCTTAGGCTCACCAGAACTCTTAAACTTCTGGCTCTCCGAATTATTTTATCTTTTTCCTTCTCAAGAGCAGAAATTTGATTCTCCAAAATCAAAATTTGACCATCAATTGATGTTATCAATGAAATTAATCCATCAAAAGAGTTAGCACTACTAGCAATTTTCTCCTGTATCTCTTTTATCTTTTTATCTACATTTTCTATAAGTATTTCAGTATTGCAACATACCCTATATATATTTGTACATTGTTTCAAAGAATTTTCTATTAGAATTATCTTTTTCTCAATCTTTTTCTTCTCTCTCTCAATTACTTGATCAAAAGTGGCTCTCTTAGCCTTACTAAACCTTTCTAATGCTTGTCGGTTTGATATTTGATGCAAGGATTGAAAGTCTTTTGATATGTGCTCAGTGATTACCTTAAGCTTGCCGGAAGAGATCACTTCATTTTCAATCTTACATTCTAGGACCAATCTATGTAGAACAATGATAGATTGATCTATAATCCCCTTGTCTGTGGTTCCCTCCTTCATCAGTTTTTTAGCAGCCATCATCATCAATTCAGTGGGACTCATTTATGTGATGGTTTTCTTTTCAACTTGAGAAGTGTCAATTGTCAATAATGATGGGCATCCCCTATTTTCTCTTTTGATGTTTTGCCCTTTATTACCTCCTCACTTGCACTGGTGGCTTCGCCACTTGGTGCAATCTGTGTAACTATTGGTTGCTCTGCAAGAACAATATCCTCAACCTGTACATTAGTATCCGAAGGACAATTGTCCTCAATGTTAGTATCATGTACAATGTTATCTTGTTCATTCTCTATATTAACCGATGTCTCTTTATTCTCTATACATATTTATTTACCAGTGGATCAATTTCCACTATCTTGATATTTTTCAAAACTGAGCTTGAAGTACCCAAAATCCCCTTTCCTTTTCCTTCAAATGGGGTATCTACAGTTGTTGAAATTATAATAGACAAAGGGAGATTGTTGGAATTCCAATTACAATAAGAGATTATTGGCATTCCAATAACAATAAGAGATTGTTGGCATTTCAATAAGGATATTGAGAAGGTTGTTGATGATTATGGATATAACTGATCAAGGATGTTTACTGTCTTAATATTATTATTTTGTCATTGATGTCAAGAAATTGATTTTCTAATTCAGTATGATGTTGCCATATCTTAAGAAGTATGATTTAGTGAGTATAAAGATGTCGGTAAAGGACACAGAAAGAATGTGATGAATAAGGGGAGGAATAAGTTATTCAATAGGCAACTATTACCAAGTTAGACAATGATGAGATCATGATGTTTAGATTATTTTGATATCCTACATATGTTGTTGATTGTAAGGTTAATACTATACTATGTTATCGAGCAAGGAACCTAGTCGGTAAACCCTAAGGTTATCGCTATCAGTTAATGAAGGCAGAATGTCTACCGAGTGAAGTTTAGTATTTACCGAGTTGCAACCGAGTAATAATAGAATGCATTGAATGAATAAAAACATTATTTAATGAAGGAAGCTGATGAGCTAGTTATGATTAAATGATTGTTACAATGTGTATAAAGGTTGTTAAGGATCTATGGCAAAGGAAGATCGGCAGGAAGATCTACAGCTCAGATTGAACCACAATACCCTAGCACAAGTTCCAAGAAATGTATGCAAGTTCCAAGGTGAGGTAAAATATTTTCAGATCGAAGGATACATTGAACCTAGTCAAGTTTGAAGATCTGATGGCTATGATTGATCATGGGAAATGTGATTAAAGAGATTAAGTGATTGGAAAATTGTTTATAAATAAGGAACTGTTGATAAACAATGTATGCGGGCAAGTGTATACACAGGGATGCTACATAGTGATTACCGAGCACAAAATCTTGAAGACCTATTTTGAATAACATAGTATAGAGCCCCACAGATGGACAAGATAAGTCCTATGAATAGATTGTATTGAGCGAATAAGAATATGCTTTAGCATTTTAGATGTGAAGTTGCAGATAGATTTTATTACTGTTATTTTGTAAAGTGACAGAAAATCTCTTAACCAAGTGGATTTAACATTCTTATTTGTAAAACCCTCTAGCAAGGTGACATTCTGATTGAGTGTTTGAAATCCTTTAACAAGGTCACTTCTAACAAAGTGAAGAATCCTAATAGATCTAAGGGAAATCCCTTAACTGAGTCACATCTAGCAATGTGTTTGTAATCTTTAACATGATTCACTTTTAACCAAGCATACTCTGGAAGAGTATATTTCTTAATGGGTCCGAAATCCCACAGTGTTTTTTCCCTATTTGGGTTTCCACATTAAATCTAGTGTTATGAGAGTTATGATGTTTATATGCTTATGATTTTGCATGTTTACCAGTTTTGGTTATATTGCTGAAGTATATGTTATCGAGGTTGAATCTGTTGTTTTATGGAAGATTATGTTTGTATGATTCACCCCCCTCTCTCATATTGTTAGCTTGGCATCTGTACTTAACATTAAGTATTAGAACTATTAATTGGTATTAGAGCTTTGGACTCCAGAAGTAAAAGTTTAAAGGTACTTGAGGCAAAGATCCAAAGATGTACAAGAGGGATGCACCGAAGCTGAACAAATCAAGCTTCTCTACATGGCAGAAAAGGATGAAGCTACACCTATTAGGAGTTGGAGATTATGCTATATATTATCTGGAGAATGATTTCATTACACCGAGCACCTATCCATTGACAATGGAAGAGATAAAGGCAAAGAAAGAACATATCCAAGCAATGATTGAAATAACATCTGCATTGACTGACTCAAAGTTTAGTGATCTAGAAGGCTGCAATGATGCAAAGGCAATGTGGGACAAGCTCATATCTATGTATGGTGGAGATGAACATGTTCAAAGAGCTTAAGTGGATAGTCTAAGAGGACAACTTGAATCTATGAGGATGAATGAAGGTGAGAACATAACCCAGTACAATACAAGATTAAAGGAGATTGTCAATCAAATCAAAGGAGAAGGTGGAACTATTGAAGAAAAGGATATAACAAGTAAGTTGTTAAGAACCCTTCTACCAGCTTATGCAATCCGAGTCTCTGCAATCAATGAATTGAGGTCTGTACCCAATATGCCTGTTTCTTTAGATGCTACTATTGGTAAGCTACATGCATTTGAGTTAAGTAATTTTGATAACAGTGGGTCATCGGTAAATAAAGTTGAATCTGCATTTAGTTCTTTTCATATTGGTCAATCTGATGATTACAATGATATAATGAGTAAGTAAACTAAAGGGGATCACAGTGGAGCAAGTGATAGATTTCGTAAGAACATGGAAAAAGTACACAAATTGTATGAGGAAATCAGAAAGCAAGAAGAGTTTGAAGCACTATTAGCCAGATGGTTACCGAGAGGCAAAGGTAAGTAGAAAGGAAAACTACCTTTGAAATGTTTCAATTGTGATAAGATAAGACATATGGCTTCTAACTATCCTGACAAAGATTCTACTGAAAAGAGAGATAACTGAGATGACAGACAGAAAGATAATCATTACAGAGGACACCGAGACTTCAGAAGAAAAGATAGAAAGTCATGCTTAATAGCCGATGAGGAATCCAATGATGATAAATAAGATGAAATTGATACAGAGGAAGTAGTTTATGTAGCTATCAAAGATGGATCAGATGAAGAAAGGTATGAAGAAAAAGCCCTAATATCTCACATAAATACTAATGATTCTTGGATCATAGATAGTGGATGCTCACATCACATGACAGGTGATAAACACAAGTTTGTTTGGTAATGATACACCATGTTCGGTAAAAGGTAAAGGATCTATAACACTTCTTGACAATGCAAAATGAAATGATGTTTATTGGGTTGAAGGTTTGAAATACAATTTGTTGAGTGTAACACAACTAAACAATACAGGTTACCAAATAGAATTTCAGAAAGGAATTGTCAAAGTTCATGACAAGCATGGAAAGTTAGCTGCTACTAGGACACAAACAAAAGGTAACACATTTCACTTTGACTCAACTCGGAACAAGTGTCTATATGCAAATATTGATGATACCTGGTTATGGCATAAAAGGTTTGGTCATGTAAATTTTGATAATCTAATCAAAATAAGCAAGAAGCACCGAGTAAGAGGTCTACCGAGTCTTGAAAAACTTGAGAATGCTATGTGTCGAGGATGCCATATGGGTAAAATAACAAGATCAAGCTTTACAAGTAAGTCCTACACTTTTAAGGGAATTTTAGATCTTGTGCACACTGATCTTTGTGGTCCTTTGAAAGTTCAAAGTTATTATGGTGATAAATATTTCATATTATTTGTGGATCATAACTCAAGGATGATGTCAGTAATGTTTTTAAGAGAAAAATCAGAAGCTTTTCAAATGTTTAAATGGTACAAGGCAAGAGTTGAAAATGAAATAGGAAGCCAACTGAAATGTCTTAGATCAGACAGAGGAGGAGAGTTCACATTTGATGAGTTCAACTTATTCTGCAATGATCATGGTATAAAAAGACAAGTCTCTGCACCGAGAACTCCACAACAAAATGGAATTGCTGAGAGAAGAAATAGATCTATTGTGGATTGTGCTAGAACCCTAATGATTGAAAAGAAAGTGCCACAAACATTTTGGAGAGAAGCAATAAGCACAACAGTTTACACCCTGAACCAAGTACAACTGAAGAAAGGAACATTGAAGACACCATATGAGATTTGGTATGACAAGAAACCTAATGTAAGTTATTTTAAAATCTTTGGAAGTAGATGCTATGTTCACAAAGATGATAGAAATGGCAAGTTTAATCAGAAAAGTGAAGAAGGAACATTTCTTGGTTATTCTTCTAGAAGTAAAGCATTTAAATGTCTAATCAAATCATCTAACAAAATAGTAGAAAGTGCAAATGTGAAAATTGATGAATTTACAGAAAGAAATGATGAAGGAAACTCTAAGGAATTAGAATATTATGAAGGATTTTTCTATGTTGAACTGACAAGTCTTACCGAGAGAACTATTGAAGAAAATGAAGAGAATATCTAGTTACTGAGTGATGAAGAAGATCATACAAAGCCTACCAAGCCTGTATTAGCCAAGTATGTCAGAAGACATCATGCATCAAGTCAGATTATAGGAGATAAGAATGATCCAGTGATGACAAGGAACAAACTGAGACAGAACACATGTCTGATATCTGAATTTGAACCGAGAATAGTGAAAGAGGCATTTAACATTGAAGATTGGATAAATGCTATGACAAAAGAGATTGATCAAATCAAGAAGAATGACACATGGACACTAGTCCTAAGACCAAAGGACAAAAATGTAATCGGTACAAAGTGGATTTTCATAAACAAACTGAATGAAAAAGGTGAGGTCATTCAAAATAAAGCAAGATTAATTTGCAAAGGTTATGCCCAAGAAGAAGGAATTGATTATGGTGAGACTTTTGGACCTATGGCAAGACTTGAAGGAGTAGGAACATTGTTGGCATATGCTGCTTACAAGAATTTCAAGGTATATCAAATGGATGTCAAATCTGCATTTTTGAATGGTATATTAGAAGAAGAAGTTTTTAATGAACAACCTGAAGGATTTGTTGAAGACAAGAATAAAGATCAGGTATGTAAATTGAACAAAGCTTTATATGGTCTGAAACAAGCACCTAGAGCATGGTATGAAAGATTGCACTCTTATTTGATCAAGATTGGTTTTATAAGAACAAGTGAAAATAGTAACATGTACATGAAGAATGATGAAAATGGAATACTAATCTCAACCATATTTGTTGATGATATTATCTTTTGTGGAAATGACTCTCTATGCAAGAACTTTGGAAATGAAATGAAATGAACAAAGAATTTGAGATGTCATTAATCGGTGAGATAAAATATTTTATAGGTTTACAAGTACTGCAAATGAAAGATGAGATTTTTATTACTCAATCCAAGTACATAAAGGAAATCTTGAAGAAATTTGGAATGGAGGATTCAAAACTAGTAAGTACTCCTATGACTACCAACTGTAAACTATCAAAGAATGATGAATCTGCATCTGTTGATGAGACACTTTATCAATACATGATTGGAATGCTACAATATGTTGTTCACATCAGGCCAGATATAGCACATGTAGTAGGTATGGTTGCAAGATTCTCTGTAGATCGCAAGGAAACACACATGACAACAATTAAGAGAATTTTTAGATACTTGAAAGGCACTAAGGATTATGGCTTAGTATATCAGAAAGGAAATGTTTTTGATTTAAAATTTTATACTGATGCTGATTGGGTAGGCAACATTGATGACAAAAAAAGCACAAGTGGAGGAGCTTTCTTTTTAGGAGAAAGACTAGTGAGTTGGCTTAGCAAGAAACAAGGACGTGTTTTATACTCAACAACATAAGCTGAATATGTTGCTGCAACATTGAATTGTACCAATATAGCATGGATCAAACAACTATTGGATGGTGTAAATGAGAAAGTTACCGAGCCAGTAACTATATTCCGTGACAATACTAGTGCCATTAACATTTCAAAGAATCATGTTATGCACTCTAAGACAAAGCACATATCTATCAAATATCATTATTTTAGAGAAGAAGTTCAAGAGAAGAAAGTGGTGTTGGAGTATGTTAGCACAAAGGAACAAATAGAAGATATCTTCACCAAGCCACTACCAAGGGACATTTTTGAGTATCTTAGAAGTCAGTTAGGGGTCCTACCCCTATCTTCCATTCACCGACCAAGTTTGGTGAAAGCATCAATTTGATGACTTTACAAAATATCTTTTAGGAGTTGATGCTGATTTACACACTTTAGGATGTTTTCTAAAGGTGTGCAGGAAACAATAATAGGGAATAGGAATTGAAGTCAAAATGCTCTGACCGAGACTAAGTTGACACATAATAGCAGGAAATCACTTCATACAGGAAGAAATTATGTTTTAGTTCTTTACTTTTTGGCATTGTTGTCAAAGGGGGAGAAGATTGAAGAAAAGGGGAGAAGACTATTGTATGGGGGAGAAGACTAATCATAGGGGGAGAGCATTTCAACATGTCAGAATCTCATAGCAATCTGAATCAATTAGGTCAAATCAATTGGTTTTGCCATCAATGCCAAGGGGGGAGATTGTTGGCATTATAACAGACAAATTGAGATTGTTGGCGTTCCAATTACAATAAGAGATTGTTGGCATTCCAATTACAATAAGAGATTGTTGGCATTTCAATAAGGATATTGAGAAGGTTGTTGATGATTATGGATATAACTAATTAAGGATGTTTACTATCTTAGTATTATTATTTTGTCATTCATGTCAAGAAATTGATTTTCTAATTCAGTATGATGTTGTCATATCTTAAGAAGTATGATTTGGTGAGTATAAAGATGTCGGTAAAAGACACAAAAAGAATGTGATGAATAAGGGGAGGAATAAGTTATTCAATGGGTAACTATTACCGAGTTAGACAATGATGAGATCATGATGTTTAGATTATTTTGATATCCTACATATGTTGTTGATTGTAAGGTTAATACTATACTATGTTACCGAGCAAAGAACCTAGTCGGTAAACCCTAAGGTTATTGCTATCGGTTAATGAAGATAGAATGTCTACCGAGTGAAGTTTAGTATTTATCGAGTTGCAACCGAGTAATAATAGAATGAATTGAATGAATAAAAACATTATTTAATGAAGGAAGCTGATGAGCTGGTTATGATTAAATGATTGTTACAACATGTATAAAGGTTGTTAAGGATCTATGGCAAAGGAAGATCTACAACTTAGATTGAACAACAATACCCTAGCACAAGTTCCAAGAAATGTATGCAAGTTCCAAGGTGGGGTAAAATGTTTTCAGATCGAAGGATACATTGAACCTGGTCAAGTTTGAAGATCTGATGGCTATGATTGATCATGGGAAATGTGATCAAAGAGATTAAGCGATTAGCAAATTGTTTATAAATAAGGAACTATTGATAAACAATGTATGCGGGCAAGTGTATACACAGGGATGCTACATAGTGATTACCGAGCACAAAAGCTTGAAGACCTATTTTGAATAACATAGTATAGAGCCCAATAGATGGACAAGATAAGTCCTATGACTAGATTGTATTGAGAAAATAAGAATATGCTTTAGCATTTTAGATGTAAAGTTGCAGATAGATTTTTATTACTGTTATTTTGTAAAGTGACATAAAATCTCTTAACCGAGTGGATTTAACAGTCTTATTTGTAAAACCCTCTAGCAAGGTGACATTCTGATTGAGTGTTTGAAATCCTTTAACAAGGTCACTTCTAACAAGGTGAAGATCCTAACAGATCTGAGGGAAATCCCTTAACCAGCTCACATCTAGCAATGTGTTTGTAATCTTTAACAGGATTTTCTTTTAACTGAGCATACTCTAGAAGAGTATATTTCTTAGTGGGTCCAAAATCTCACAGTGGTTTTTCCCTATTTGGGTTTCCACATTAAATCTGGTGTTATGAGTGTTATGATGTTTATATGCTTATGAGTTTGCATGTTTAGTAGTTTTGGTTATATTGTTAAAGTATATGTTACCGAGGTTGAATCTGATGTTTTTATGGAAGATTAAGTTTTTATGATTCAACCCCCCCTCTCATCTTGTTAGCATGGCATCTGTACTTAACATTAAGTATCAGAACTATCAACAATATCTGTCTTGGTCTCCAGTGAAGTAAAGAGTCCTGTTAGGTCCCAAAGATAACTGAGAGGGGGGGGGTGAATCAGTTGTCTAATAAATTCAAACCAAAAACCAATTAACCAACTTAATGCTTAATATCAGTAAACCAGTTAAGTATGCCGGTAGACAATGTTAACAATAAATTTCTATATCGGTAAATATTAATGCATGAAACATAAACATAAAGTCATCCACAACACATGACACCAATATTTGTATGTGGAAACCCTATAAGGGAAAAAAAACATGGTGGGAAACCTTACCCACAATCAGATGATACTACTATAGATAGTAAGTGTACATAAATGGGGTCTGCACATGTAGAAAGGCCAATAGCTTAGAGCTCACTGCTCAATCACAAAATGGGAGTCACATTGATTATAGTTGGATGGTTAAATCCAATAAGAATGTACTGTACAAAATAGCATCTTCATATGCTGGATTTAGTACTAGTGTAATGATAATATGCTTCTACAAAAACCTAACTTCACCTTCAAATGATGTCTTCGTGTATACCTCTACTTAATCTCACACATATCTTCTCACAATTCTTCTTCACATTCCACACTCGATCTTACAAATAAGATCTTACATTTATACCATACCCTAAGACCAATTTTAGTAGGTTGGCTCTACAAGATATTACAATACAAACATTTTACAAATAATATAATATCCAATGCAATAAATGATTGAACATGTCGGCTTAATACATTTACAACAATAATAAATCATCTCTATAGTGTGCCATGCTAATCTGAAAATGATAAACCTGCTGGTGTAACCCTAGATAACCCTGGACCTATTTGCCAGTAAAAGAAAATATGCAAATATGAATATACCAATGATTATTCTTCAAAACAAAGTGTTCACATGATGTTTTCAACATTACCAAGTGTCTTCCATATCATTCCAAGTGTCGATGAACATTATATCCTGCCGGTGAACCATATACCGGTAACTGTGCAATAGTTACTTGCTTGCCGGTGAATGTTGTTGGATCTCCAAAGTGCTAGTGTTTTAGTAGGTGTTGACATCAATGACAAAACCATACCAAAATACCATCAATCTCCCCCTTTGGCATTGATGGCAACACAAAATGGAAAAACCATCAAAGTGTCAAAACAAAAATGCCAAATACCAAAAACCAACAATCTCCTTTAAACAATAATTTCTCCCCGTGGGAGCAACATGTGTTTATCCAAAGATTTTTTTTTTAATATCAATCTCTTCTCAAAAGATAATGTGTTTTTCCATAGATATCTCTCCCCCTTTGACATCAAATGCCAAAGTTACAAAAATCAAGTTCATATACAAAATACCAATCAATTCTATATACCAACTACTCCCCCTGAGAAGTAGCTTCTTCATCAAAGACCGGAGTAAAATATTTGTCTTTCAATTATGTCGATTGATGACAATTATCAACTGTCTAAGTCTCTACCGGTGATGGTATGACTCCAAGATGATCTCTGAGATATTCAAAAGTCTCCTTAGGCAAAGGTTTTGTGAAAATATCTGCAAGCTGTTCTTTAGTATTCACATAAACCAGTTTTATCTCCTTTTCTTCAACTTTTTCCCTTAGAAAATTCAGTTTGGTAGAAACATGTTTTGTTTTAGAATGAAATACCAGATTCTTAGATATATCAATTGCTGCAGTGTTATCACAATATATAGTAATAGGTTCTTTTCATTTTACCTTTATGTCTTTCAACATTTGCTTAAGCCATAGTATCTGTGTACAGTTAGTTGTTGTTGTAACATATTCTGATTCTGCTGTTGATAAAGATGTACAACTCTATTTCTTACTCAACCAAGAAACTAATCTCTTTCCAAGAAAGAATGCCCCTCCAATGGTGCTTTTTCTATCATCCACATCTCATGCCCAATTTGCATCTATGTATGCACATAGATCAAAATTTTCATCTCTAGGATACCATAATCCAAGATTTGCAGTGCCTTGTAAGTACCGAAAAATCCTTTTTACTGCTGATTCATGATTTTCCCTAGGATTAATTTGAAATCTAGAAACAATACATACTGCATTCATAATATAAGGCCTGGTTTATGTCAAATACAGTAAACCTCTTATCATAGATTTGTATCTAGTTGGATTAATAGGTGTAGATTCATCCCTTTGAGATAATTTGTCATTTGTAGTCATAGGTGTTCTTACTGGTTTAGAGTTCTGCATCCCAAATTTCTTTAGTATTTTTTTCAAGTACTTGGATTGACTCAAAAAGATACCTTTATCAGTCTGTGAAATTTGCAATCCTAAAAAGATTTTATTTCTCCAATCATAGACATTTCAAATTCTTGCTACATTTTAATAGAAAATTCCTTACACAATCCATCTTCTCCTCCAAAGATTATATCATCAACAAATACTTCTATAATCAAGATGTCATCATTAGTTATTTTGTAATATATATTGACGTCTGCATTTCCTTTAGTAAAACCAATCTTTAAAAGATACTTATCCAACCTTGCATACCAAGCTCTTGGGGCTTGTTTCAATCCATACAGAGCTTTTCTTAACCTGCAAACCATATCATTGTCATCTGTCAAAGAAAATCCATCAGGTTGTTCAATATATACTTTCTCTTGAAGATCTCCATTCAAAAATGCACATTTAATATCCATTTGATAAACTTTATAGTCCTTGTGAGCTGCAAAAGCCAAGAATAATCTGACTGCCTCAATTCTAGCTATCAGTGCAAAGGTTTCATTGTAATCAACTCCTTCTTTCTGAGAATGTCCGTTACACACTAGTCTTGCTTTATTTCTGACAACCTTACCATCTTCATTAAGTTTGTTTCTAAATACCCATTTGGTTCCAATTACATTTTTATTTTTAGGCCAGGGAACTAATATCCAAGTATTATTTTTCTCAATTTGTCCTAATTCTTCTTCCATAGCTTTAATCCAAAATTTATCTTCACATGCCTCATTGATAGATGATGGTTCAATTTGAGAAATAAGACATACCTCTTCATTTTCCAATCTTCCTCTTGTCATAACCCCTTTAAATTTGTTTCCAATTATTTGATCTTTAGAATGATTCAATCTTACATACCGGGGTGTCTTAGTTTGCTGTTGTTCTTCAATTACTATGGAATCCTCTGATGGTACCGGGGTAACTGGATTTTCATTCTGTTCCGGTGGATTTAGTGTAGGTTCATTTGTCACAATTTTTGTTCCAGTTCAATGTCTATATACCTTGAAGTGCCTTTGAATTGTTCATCAATCTTTACATTTGTACTCTCAACAATTTTCTGCAATCTCTTATTAAAACATCTATATGCCTTGCTCTTAGATGAATAACCAAGAAATATTCCTTCATCACTTCTAGGATCAAATTTTCCAATATACTCATCTCTTCTAATATAATATTTACTTCCAAAAATTCTGAAATACTTAAGAGTAGGAGTATTACCAAATCATAGTTCATGAGGGGTCTTACCAGTTTCACCTTTGATGTGAACTTTGTTGAATGTATAGACAATAGTGCTAACTACTTCTCTCCAATGCACATGTGGTAGATTTGCTTCAGATAACATACTTCTTGCTGCATCCAATATAGTTCTATTTTTCCTTTCAACAACTCCATTTTGCTGTGGTGTCCAAGGTGCTGATAACTGTCTTCTGATTCCATTCACTTCATAGAATGTATTAAAGTCCTTAGATGTGAATTCTCCTCCTTGATCTGATCTTAAACATTTGATTTTCTTATTGGTTTCATTCTTAACCATTTCTTTGAACAGTTTGAACTTTCCAAGTGCTTCTGATTTTTCTTTGAGAAAAGTAACCCAACACATTCTAGAATAATCATCAATCATTAGCATGAAATATCTATCACCTTGTAAGCTTTTAGTTCTTGCTAGACGACATAAATTAGTGTGAACCAAATCAAGAGAATTATTGGATTTGTTTGGAATACTTTTGAAACTAGCTCTAACTTGTTTTCCAAATTGACAGTCCTTACAAATTATATTTTGAGGTTTCACAATTCTAGGTAGATCTCTAACTGTCTTAGAAGTACTGATTTTTACCATGCAATCAAAGTTTACATGACATAGTCTCTTATGCCATAACCAACTTTCATCTATATGTGCAATCAAGCATGCCTTTTCACTATTATTCAAATGAAAGATATTACCTCTAGTCTGATTACTGGTTGCAATTTCCAAACTAGTTCTATTCATGATTTTGCATTTTCCATTTTAAAATTGTAACTGAAATCCCTTCTCAAATAATTGACCAACACATCAAAGATTATGCTTTAATCCTTCAACATAGTAGACATTGTCAGTGTTAAGCTTACCATCAAGAGATATTGAAACCTTACCTTTGATTGAACAGGCTTTGTCATCTCCAAATCTTACTAAACCTCCATTGTATTCTTGAAAGTTCAAGAATTTACCTTTGTCTCTTGTCATATGATGTGAGCATTCTGAGTCAATGATCCATTCATCCTTTACTTCAACTTTAGTTGCTAGGGCTTGTTCTACCATTTGAGTAGTAGGTTCTAGTTGATCTTTTGTTATAGCAACAAAAACCCATCCATTGTCTGCTGGATCCTCATCAGAATCATCAGTCACACCTTCATCAGCAATGTAACAAGATTGTCTTTGTTCTTCTTAAATCTATATCTCTGATATTTAGGATTAGGCTTGTATGCTCTTCTAGCTTCTTCTCTTAGTCTAGCATGTCTATCAGGGCATCTCGAAGCCATATGACCAATTTTATTGCAGTTGAAACATTTAAAGGGTGCTTTACCTTCATACTTACTTCCAACTGGACATTTTGGCATTTTCCTTGCAAATAGTGCTTCAAGTTCTTCAAGCTCTTCATTCTCCTTCCTAGTTTCTTCTAGTTCTCTTGCATAAAAGGCTTTCTAGTCTGATTTGTCAAATGATGGAGCAGATGATGTTGATGCTTTAAAGGCCAAATCTATCTTTATAGTAGCAATAGGACCAAATTCCTCAATTTCAAAGGATGAAAGTTTTCCAATCAATGTATCCCTAGTTACTGATGTATTAGGCATTGTTCGCAACTCATTTATAGTAGTAACCTTCATTTTATATGCCGGTGGAAATCCTTTTAAGATTTTTGAAACAATTTCATCCTCACTCAAGGTTCCTCCACAACATTTAATACCCAAAACAATTTCATTTACTCTTTCCATAAAAGCAGAAATTCTTTCATCTTCTTCCATTTTTAGATGTTCATACCTCACTCGGAAGCTTTCAAGTTTTGTAATCTTGACTATGGAATCTCCTTCATTTAGTGTTTCCAAATGATCCCAAATAGCTTTAGCAGTAGACCTATCTGATAATCCCATGATTTGTTGATCTGATAATGCGCTCAAAAGTGCTTCTCTTGCTTTGCAATCATTCTCCTCATCTTTAGCTAAGGTAGTTGGAGCAGTCTAACCAACTACAACAGCAGTATAACCATTCTTTGTAACTTCCCAGATGTTTTTACCAATGAAATTCAGATGTGTCTCCATCCTGATCTTCCATATCCCATAGTTGGTTGCATCAAGTTTAGGACTGTCCTTCCTGAAATAATTAGTAGATATTGGATATCCTCAAGTTGTTAAACTTCTACAAAAGAGGACTAAGCTTTGATACCAATTGTTAGGTCCTGGAGACAACTGAGAGGGCGGGGTGAATTAGTTGTCTAACCAATTCAAACCAAAAACCAATTAACCAACTCAATGCTTAATACCGATAAACTAGTTAAGTATGTCGGTAGACAGTGTTAACAGTAAATTGCTATACCGGTAAAGATTAATGCATGAAACATAAACATAAAGTCATCCACAACACATAACATCGATATTTGTACGTGGAAACCCTGTAAGGGGAAAAACCACGATGGGAAACCTTACCCACAATCAGATGATACTATTGTAGATAGTAAGTGTACATAAATGGGGTCTCACATGCAGAAAGGCCAACAACCTAGAGCTCATTGCTCAATCACAAAATGGGAGTCACACTGACTATAGTTGGATGGTTAAATCCAATAAGAATGTACTGTACAAAATAGCATCTTCATATGCTGGATTCAGTACCGGTGTAATGCTGATATGCTTCTACAAAAACCTAACTTCACCTTTAAATGATGTCTTCATGTATACTTCTGCTTAATCTCGCATATATCTTCTCATTATTCTTCTTCACATTCCACACTCAATCTTACAAATAAGATTTTACATTTATACCATACCCTAAGACCAATTTTAGTATGTCGGCTCTTCAAGATATTACAATAAAAACATTTTGCAAATAATATAATATCTGATGCAATAACCGATTGAACATGTTAGCTTAATGCATTTACAATAATAATAAATCATCTCTATAGCATGCCATGCTGATCTGAAAAAGATAAACCTGTCGGTGTAACCCTAGATAACCCTGGACCTATTTGCTGGTAAAAGAAAATATGCAAATATGAATATACCAATAATTAATTCTTCAAAACAAAGTGTCCACATGATGTCTTCAACATTACCAAGTGTCTTCCATATCATTCCAAGTGCCGGTGAACATTATATCCTATTGGTGAACCATATACCAGTAACTGTGTAATAGTTACTTGCTTGCCGGTGAATGTTGCTGGATCTCCAAAGTGCTAGTGTTTCAGTAGGTGTTGACATCAATGACAAAACCATACCAAAATACCAACAAATCCTCTATGTTCTCCAAAAAATTTAATCCATGCCTTTTCAGTTTCATATATTACTTCATTCACTCTCCCTAGCATCAGGCTAGTTATCTTTTGTTTTCTATTGAAGACATTTCTGTCTGCCACCTCAATTGTCTTATCCATTTCATCTGGAGTTATAGTGACACAGATAGCTAGTAGTTCCTACATTTTAATGTGTTTATCTTCTTGCATAGTAAATAATATTCTAGCTTCTAATAATGTTATATAGCTCAGTTGGTATTTGATTTTCTATCTCTATTAAGGATTTCTTACAGATATCCAAGTATAATAGGAATCATTCCTCTACCTCTCTCTGCTCATCATCCTCTAATTTTTCATAATATAATTTAACATTCTTCAACATGCCATTTTTTGCAATTTTATCTACAATTTTTGCACAAGTTTTAAATTTCAATTGCTAAATCAATGTCACTCTTCTTCCTTTTGGTAGTACTCGATGTAGCTGTAGGTGTAGCTTTAGATGCTTGCTTATGTGCCAGTAGCTTGATTGTGACCTTCCTAACTGGTTTCTTCTTTTCTTCCACTTTTGTTTCCTCTTATTTCTTCCTAACAATTCTTTTGAATGCCAACAGAGAGTCATCCTCTGATTCAGATTCAACAGTAACATGTTTAATATGAACTTCCAGATCCTTCCTCTTTCTACCTTTCTCTGGGACAACATCAATTAGTGCCTTGATTCCCTTTGGCACCTCCTATACAAACTTACTTGCTTTTCCTTCTTGTTTCTCCCTTTTCTTCCGATCGAACTCTATTTCAACCTGTAGTCTTTTGTTGTGCAGTTCCACAGGGCTTCTCTACCTCATCTATTAATGCATCAATTAGCATTTTTTCATAGGCATCAAGAATCTATGCATCTACCTCATATCACATTTCCTCAATCCAAATCTTATGGGGCTTAACTACTTCCATGAGAGTCTCATCCTTTACCATGAAGAAAATGTCGGTAGAGTATCTATCTACTATATGCTCAGGTACCCTTACCCTAGACCTCATAGATTTTTGAAATGCCTTGAAATGCCCCCATATCTTATCATATCTCTAGCTTCCCAATGCAACACTTGATTGTTTTAATTTTCTTCCTACCAGAATGTCAAAAGCCCATTGTCTCCTACCAGAACCGAGTGTATCATTCAAAAAATATAGTATCAAGCAGACTAACAAATTCGCATACCAGAAAGTGCCCTTCTTCTCACTCTTAATCTTCCCTAAGTTGATTAATAGCTCATCAAGCATCCAACCACAAAGATCTAACTTTACATTCTCTCATCATTTTATATGCAACCAAAATGCATGAACTGGAAACATAATTGAATTGGTTTGACCGAGTTACCTTGTATCCAATAATCATGCTTCCAAATTTGAGGTCGGTGTCGGTGATAGTGCTCACTTTCATGGATCTCTTGTCAGATGTAGTGCCGATTAACTTCCTTACAAAGTCATTTGAAACTTTCTTATCTAGATGTTGCCCTACCAATGACAAACTAGTAATTGCCCGAATGGCTTCCTTAGTGATTTTGTAAGGTCTATCCACCCATATGAATTCCCCATGTACTCTACTCAGTACATATCTGATTATCTCATCCTCAAACTCCAAAATATCCAGAATGTTTGTAAACCCTAGTTCTTCAAAATTTTGATATGCCAGTTTGATCTTTTTCTCCCATTAGCTTACTCATATACATTCCCTTGATCTTTGAAGTTCCTAATTCCTCTATATGACAGTGATTGTATAACCTAACATCCTCTACATACACAACCCCTTTTGGAACGTGAGAAATTGCTCCAACTGAATCTTCTTGGGTAGCCGCATGTGGATACCGCTTGAAAATTGGCCCATGGCAATCATTGACCTCCACTACAGTTGGGTTTGCAACCAAAACATGAATAGAAGATGATCCTGCTTCCATGTTTAAAAATAAATACCTTTTTCTCTCTCTCGGTGAAAACCTTCGACAAATTCTTTCAGATGCTGGTGAAATCGCTCAAGAAGAAATCTGATTTCCTCTGAATAGCCTCTTCTTTGGTCGCTCTGAGATCACTCTTAATGCAGGGTTATTAACAATGAAGTACATTCAACCTTTTATTCTTTGAGAAAAAAAAACCTAATCTTCTATTGACATAAATGAGTGCCGATGAAAGATACCGGATCTCGCTTAGAACATATCTATGCCGAATAATCTTCTCCAATATTTGGAACATCTTCCAGAACCTCTTTCTAGGGCATATGCAACATTTTCAGGAATTTTGCCTACCCCTAAGGCATTTTCCTTAGTTACCATATGAGCTCACTACCAGTGTAGGAGATATCTCTTCTGCTAGATAAGTAACCGAGACATTCCCATCTGATGATTATTATTCAGTCTTGCTAACCTATCTTTGACTATGATCTTGTTGGATTTGACTAACCTTCTCTTTTCCTTTTTCCTTTGATCCTCCATTATTAATCAGTGGATTTCTGCTTCTACAGAACTTAGCATTATGTCCAACTTCATTGCATGCATAACATGTAACATTGTTCTTCTGAATTGCTTTGCTAAAACTAGTGAAACTGCTTGACCTGCACTGATTAGCCATATGTCCAAATTTTCCACAATAATAACATTTTACATTCATTCTACAATCTTCTATCTTATGACCAATTTTATTGCATTTAGAAAATTTACTAGGAGTGGAATCAGGGTTTTGATTTTCCCTGTTTCTACATTGCCTAGCCATACGACCAAATCTATTGCAAACAAAACATCTACCATTGAATTTATAAGCATTGAATTGTCTTACTGGTGCCTTATGGTTTTGATCTTCATTAGCAATTTTGAAACAAATTTATGCCTTATGTCAGCTTACAAAGATATATACAATATTAGATTACATGTCGTGCAGATAACATAAATGTATAAACATTAAAAAAATTGTCGATGCTGGATCCAAGATATATCAACCTCCAATACTGATAAAATTTTAAATACCATGTCGGCCTGCATGTCGGTGACCAAAGAAATCCGTTTGTCTTGTCGGTGCTGGTGTAGAATCTGTGAAGTGCCTGTCAGTACACCATATGAAGCTAGAAAACAAAATCATCTTGTCATCAATTACAACATAGTGAAACCAACAAATAGAGTGTCAATTGTCAACATTATGTACATATATTTTCATGTTTATCTCTCAGTTGCCTGAATATTCAACAATTTGTATAAGAACTTTGGTTCCTTGATAAAGAGCTTAACCACTTAAGGTATATCCTAATATGATGGAACACAAGTTATCTATTCCTATCTTTGAAGGATCTAATTATAGTTTCTAGAAAGTTAAGATGAAAGGTTATTTGGTTTCTCTAGGTTACAACACTTGTAAGGCTATGGAGACTAAGTATGTTCCACCAGTGAATGGTCTTACTACTTTGTATGAGATTCAATCTTATGAAGAGAATTAAAAGGCAAGGTATGCTATCTTTAGTGCATTGTCAAAGACTAAAATGTCATGGGTTATCTGTTTGAATATTTCTATGAGGTTCGGTAGAAGATGAAAGATATTTATAAAGGAAATGAGAGAGTTAAGTTGACAAAGAGGCTAATAGCTAAGCGAAGATGGAAGAAGGAGAAGACATTGTAAGCTATTTTGAGAAGGTTGACAACGTTGTGAATGAAATAAGAGAACTTGAAGGCACTTTGAATGATGAAGATGTGATTGAAAAAATATTGATGATTTTCACTAATACATTTAGTCTAAAATTCTGATGAAGGTTTCCAACGGAGAAGGTATATTGTGATCAAACTTGATTTGTTTTTGAAAAAATGCCCGATTTCGTCGGAATTCCGACGATAATGCAACATTTGGTTTTGACGGAGAAGGAATTGGCAATGACATTTGGGTTTATTTAGAAAAAGTCCCCTCGTTCGTCGAAATTCCAACAATCGCGTGCATTACTTAAAAAAAAAAAGAAAAGACCAAGTCATTTCATAAATCCTGCCTCTTTACAAAATCCCACCTCTCATTCATCCCGCCTCTATAGCGAACCTGTGGGTTTAATTGTGGTGGGGAAGATCATTGGTGTTAAACCAGTCGGTTCTACAGCTTAGGTTGGAAGTGATGATGGAGTATGATTTGGTGGAAGTGGAGGCAGACACTAGCCGACATTGATCAATCAGTCGTTGGTAATGGGAGACATTATTTTAAATGGTATGAAAAATTTCCAACTATGGCTAGATAGATCCTACTTTGGTTTTCAGGAAGCCATTGGAGTGAAGTTGATTGCATCTTCTGGTGTTAGATAATTTGTATTTTCCTCATTGTAGGGAAGATAGGTTTTGTACTTCATATTTTAATGCTTATCTTGAAGGAGATCGGATGTGTGGTGGACATTTATTTCAAATTATTATTGTCCTGTATCATGTTTATGTTAAAATATGAATTTGCAGGTGCATGTAATGGTGCAAACTTTCAATAGGAGATGTTGTTGTGGACAAATCTTTTACATATGTTTATTGTTCTATTCCAGTCTATATGAGAATTATGTAATTGTTAAAAAATTCCCTTAAATAACAAAAAGATCTTTTGAAAAGTTTATTAAATATTTAATGATGTTGGAAGTGTTATTGGGTTTTTGGTTTAGAGGGGAATGAGTCTATTTGGGATCAAGTATTTTGACAAGGCTAAGAGCAAGGCCCTAATATCAAAACAGTTCAAAATAGAGGAAGCTTGGATCACAACTCCAAGTGATTTGGCAAAATGATTAACCCTCAATTCTAGGCTCTTGATAGGTTTATATCCTAAGACTTGTGCTCCAATATCAAGTAGATAAATGAATTTTATGGTTCTTTTCCTTTAGCATTGAGTATTCACCATTCCCATCATTGTGTTCCACGAAATGACATCTCTTTGAGGCATCCTGTCAAACAGCTCACCCACTTTGCAGATGCTTCCACATTTTGCAAACATATATACCACACTATCGAATCTCTATCCATCTTTGCTGGCTTCAACCATAACTATTCGTGTAAGTGTCCCTTCCCGGTCGAGCGAATGAGTGCCTACCTAAAGGCCCTCCCAAGGTATCTTAGTTCATGTTGTCTCGGGGCATATTAGGGGATCACAATAGGGAACATGCAGGTAGGGGCCATCCCTCGATGAACACGAAGGAGGGAGGTGCATATAATTCCCTGTGGGTTTAATCACTATAGGATGTAGGAATGGTTTAATCGCTGTAGGAAAAAGGTAGGGTATAATCAACAAATTCATTGTTATACATATTCAAATATTTAGATTCAAATTTTATTATACATTTATCAGATTAATTAGCAATAGTAGAGATGGTGAGAGGTTTTTGTAATATGATATGATCGATTTAAAAGAAGAATTTCTTACAAGACCTAAACCATTGAACAATCCTACAATCATGTATTATTTAAACACTGCATTTTAAATAATGAACAATATAGTTAGCCTAAAACATATTAACACTACTTTCCATATTTAAAATATATCCTAATTAAGGGGATGGATGACCTAAATCTGTGTGATCGAGTGCCATTATCTAAAATATATCCTAATTATGGATGCTGGTATATATGGTAGTGACAGAAAATCCCTGCTACAGAACTATGAGAGCAATGTGTAGTGATTGAGTGCTATTTTTTCTCGATGTTTTGGAGGGGAGCATAAGTGTATTGTTAGGAAGGTGGTATAAAATGGAAGCTAAGAGGTATAAGGTTATGAGGTGTTGGTTAGGATAAGATAGGGAGGTAAGTGATGAAGGATGTAATGGTAAAAGAGTAAGTTAGGATATGTTAGGGGTTTGGAAGGTAGGAAAGTGAATGGGAGGAGATAAAAGGATGTGAAGGATGGAATGGGGTTAGGTAGGTGAAGTAAAAGTAAGTGTGTATGAGGTTAAGGTGTAGGATATGATGTAGGAAAGTGGAGGAGGTTAAGATAGGGGATATGAAAGGTAGATGGAAGGTAATAATGATAGGAAGTGAGGTAAAGGTTATGAGGTGTGGGTTAGAAAATAGGGTGTGGGAAATGGAAGGAAGGGTCATATCACTTTGAGATTTTTCACCAAGATGAGTAGCCTGAGTATGGACCTCAAATCTTACAAGCCATGAGGATCCACTTGTAGTAGAGGAGCATATACTTGCATCTTGGGAGCTTATTAGGAGTTCACCTTGAATTTGGGAAATACATATAGAGGAGATAGAATATTGATCAATACACATTACCTAGCCTCATCATGCATAAATACAAGAGGTATAGACTATAGCAAGCACATATCATGAGCCAGATGATCATATTCGAGAGTTGCTTCATCTCCAATCCTCTACATTTTTAAGATCCACAAATGGGGTTGAGGATAAGTCTTGTTTACTAATTAGCTTGGACTTATGCTTTCAGTTGCATCTATATGTGAGCAACCTAAAGGCATAATTTTCAATGCAATTTTTGAGAGGATTTGCTTCCACCTTGTGGTACTGGGAGGATAAAATGCACCAACTCACATTGGAAACCCTCTCCAGATACCATTTTGGAGTGCTTCAAAGTGTGTTCTATTTCAAAATATTTTTGACAGAGATGCATAGATGAGTTTTACAATTTACATAATAAGGTTTCATAGTGGCTTAACATGAGAGTTAGTTTTTGGAGTTCTTGTAGTTTGTAGATTACATTCAAGACAAGTTACTTGTCAATTATTTCATTAGGGGTGGAAAGCCCAAAATTTTAGTTTTCCTACACATGGCCAATCCAAATGACTTTAGGGTTGCTATGGAAAAGTCTCTTATGGAAAATGAGGTACATGGGAGGACACAAGAGGCATGAGAGAAGTTTGTAACCTTGATTAAGGGACTAAAGTGTCCATAGGCCTCCCCATCCTTCAAAGGATAATTTAGACTTACTATATGATTTACAAAGAAAAACCCAATAGTATCAATATTAGGGACATAGGTCTACTAAAGCATAGTAGGGGCCATAGGGTAGTCACATTTGACCATCATAGACACAAGGATATTTTAGGTATGAGAGACTGTAGGGCTATAAAGATAGGCCTTCTATGACTCAACAACCTTTTAGGGGAGAATCTAGTGTTTTTAGTAATTAGGATCTTCTAATTATGGTGGGGCCTAGCCAACATAGGGTTATATGAGAGGCACATGTTATGTATATGTTAGTATTAGATAGAGAGTGCCCACAAGGTTTTAGAGTAGGTGGACACCATGCTAGGATGTCAAAGTAGATAGTTGATATGTGGGTCTTTACCCTTGTAACCACTCAACATATACCACCATGGGTCTTTACCCTCCCAAACACAAAAAGGTCAAAGGAAGATTCACTGCTGCAACACTCACTTTTTTTGACAGTCTCAAGCACTTAGGAAATTCACTCCTTTAGTGGACACTCTTCTTCACACAACACTCTCTAACAATAATTATGATGATAGTGTACCTCCTTAAACCTTCCACCAACACCTAACTCAATACCAAACTATTTCCCAATCTTGCTAATAGACTAATTAACTCAATTCACTATGAAATTGTGACGGTCAATGCAAGGTTTAGTACAGTAGTAATTAGGATCTTCTAATTATTGTGGGGCCTAGCCAACATAGGGTTATATGAGATAGGGGTAAGTTCAATAGTGATTTCTTCTCTACAACCTTTGCCAGTCTATGTGAAAATGAGAGCTTGACAACATTCTTTCACTTTTAGCTAGCTAAATTTTTCAAGAATTTTATCTCTAGATTTAATATTTCTTTTCTTGCATGAATCTATTAATTTTGAGATAACAGATCTTGCCTTCATGAATTGATCCTAGTTTATCCCTTTTAACCCTGATTAATTTATTTAGAGTGTTTATTTCCATTTTAATCCTTTCTTTTATGATTAAATATTATTAAAAAACTGTATTATTGTTCCAAATTTTATGGATATTTAGGAGACACAAATAAAATATAAATGTAATCATTCCACATTTTTGTAGGAGATATTGGAATAAGACTAATAGGAAGAGTAGTAAACATGAGTCACGATGAGCACTTTAGAATAAATCTAAACATTATAAGGAAGAGTAGCTTGGAAAAATAGAAGCGTTATTTATTTTCCAATATGCAAGATTATTACTTGGGAAAGAATCTTGAAAGAGGATTGAAAAGATTCCTTGAGCTAACATTGTCTCACTTATCCAAAATTATGAGGAAGGATTCATTAATGAAATGGTCATTAACAAGATGGAGAGAATAATAATTAGGAAGAGATAGATTCCACATGCTACTAGGTGACTAGATTGGAGAGAAACTAGAGGCAAATCATTTAGCTTGGCCATGACACAAAGTCTTAGAATAGATGCCAACCTTGGTGAATGGAATGAAAATCCCAAACAATTAATGAGTGGTGAGACAAGTAGAGGCATCTATAAATTTTGTTTTGAATAAAATAAAGAAAAAATGGGACTAAAACCAAGGGAAATGCACATGGAAAGGATATGATGAAAATCAAAATAAATAGTTTGAAGATAATATTAGTTACCTAAAGGATATTCCACTTGATTATTTGGTATATCATAACTATTTTGACAAATTTTGAAACCATTAGAGGTACTTTTTGCTTCTATAGATGAGGCATTCATTCATATTGAAGTTGTGATAGCTTATTTGCCTCTTTATAGACAACACATTATCCATACGAATTATCATATATACTTGTAACCTCCATCCCAAACCACCTATTTCACTCTTCTTCCTTTGTGTACCTCTTTTATTCTTCCATTACCTCTTCGCTTACCTAAATTCAATCCAAAACATAGTGTATATAGCATCAAAAAAATTCCATATTTGATTAATATTATCCACAACATATCAAAAAGACAAATACCACACTTACTGTGTCATCAACCAAAAAAAATTTACTTACATATTCAAAGAGTTCAATAATGGAGAAACATCCATGCGGTGCTCTACACATGTCCTTGAAGGTTCAAGAAATACTTATCCTCTATTGGTCCAAACTTTAAATCACTTTCCATGCAAGAAAATAATTGCAACCATACAAAATTTCCCACCCAATAGATTCTCTCAAACTAGTTTACTATCTTAACATAGGGTCAAGGAAAAGCGGGCCAAAATAGGAATCCAAGTGTCTTAAAAGCCTTCAAGACCATATTGGTGAGGATTGAATTTCTTTCTTTAGTGGTATCTTTCTCTAGATTAATTAGTTGGGGATTCTACTAGGACCTTTTCCTAATTAAAAAAAAATATAAAGATTACATCCCTAAATATTGCATTCATAATAGAATAAATTTTTGCAATATTGAGACTAAATTCATAATAGATTTATAGTGATCAATAAATAAATATTTAAGATTATCAAAAAATTGATGTTTTCTTTCTCCCAACCATCATTGGATATTGGGTGATCTTTGAGGCATTATGTCAAATAGTTCATGTGCCTTATCTAAGCTTACATATTTTGCATGCATGTGTACCTGGGTAGTTGCACTACAAAATCTATACTCACTAATCACATTTGGTTGGAGGTTTCTAAATCCATTTCAAACACATCTTGTGCATATCCTGCAATCATAGCATTCCATTAGATCGCGTTTCTTTGATGCATCTCACTAAACAGTTCATGCACTTTCGTGTCTATACTTCCACATTTTCCAAACATGTCAAATAGAGTATTTCCAACCATAAGCATCTGATATTAATTTCCCTTACCTTCTGCTTTGATGGAAGCCCATAATTTGTTCCAAAGATCCCATTTTGGCACAGGTAGAGAGTACGTTGGCAAGTAAAATTGATCGAAATGGAAATCTATTTGTTGCATTGACTGCATTGTGAGGATGCTTATGTATTTCATTGACAGCATAAAGCAGGAAAGGACATGAGAATATCTCCTTGGGGAGGTATTCTATGACAGCTATGAGGTAGATGAGAGTTTCTTATGCCATTTTCTTTGTTCTATGTAGTGAAACATGAGAACACTGTTTGAATTCAAATGTGAACGGTGATTGTCTTTTTAACGGAAATAGACAAGAAGGGACGTCAAGGGAAGGAATGGGCCCACAACACACCTAAGTAGTCAAAGCTTAGTGTGTGTTGTTTAAGGCTTCCCCCTTAAGACATCATAATTTATTGGCTCTTCACTCCTAAGACCTTCAAAAGTCTTTAATGGCTTTATTGAGTCCTTTTGTCTTCCAAATGCACCTGCACCAACTTGTATTCTCCTTCAATGCTTGACTGCCTGTTCACTTGGAATTGAATTGATTTTATAACTAAGAGATCACTTGAATTGTAGGTAGACCCCTTCAAATGACAGGGTAGGCTTCCTTTTATACCTTATATATGTCTTGAAAGCATTTTATCCCGATGGCTTTAAATTAAAGTACTTTCTCTTCTATCTGGTATTGGTGGAGCAGAGGTTGCATTGCGTCATCTTACGATACATATTTCCGCAGATACAATACAAGTTAAATGTATCCCAGGTCAATGCAAAGCAACCTCTACTCTAGAGATCACCAAAAAATAGAGAAAGAACTTTAATTTAATGCCATCAGGATAAAAGTCTTTAATCAAGACAGATAAATGGTATGCAACTGGGTCTATTTGGAATGCATTACCCAAACACCGCAATCGATCAGCCACCTTTGAAAAGAAAGTGGTATGATGAAATATTTAGACATAAAATAGATGAAATGCACTTTGTATGCGGGAAAAGTGGGCTGATAAAACTTAATATGTGAAAATATTGTTGAAGGACTAGTCCACACACACACACAAGACTTCTTGGTGCAAGCTATGGAGAAACAACGTGTTACTTAGCTTCCCAAGGTGGGTCCCATGGTTCTCTATCGTACAATGTCCCTCAAACCAATGTTTTTGCTCTCAGATCACTGAGCAAAATGATTTAGGGATGGCAAATGCAAGAACAAGGGATGTTTTGATAGATTTAGAATGAATGGTATGCTAAGTTATTTATGATTCTAGAAATGCAATAAACTAGATGATAAGATGACAAGGTTAGTATGAATATTATCCTAACATGATATATTTAGTCTATGATTGAGCTAAATGATAAAGAAAATATTCTAACATGTATATTTAGACTAATTTCTATTCTAAAGAGAGGCAAAATGATGAGCATAAAATGATATATGAGCTTGAATGTATTTGAGCATAAGTGTGATAATACAAATTTGAAGGATGATCAAAATGGAGGAATGAGAGCTCTACTTATAGCAAAAATAGGGCAATGGATGGTCAAGATTAATTGGTTTAATCAAGGGTTGAGTTTGAAAGCTGGGGATCCATGTTTACAATTGGCACCAATGAAATGGTGACAAGTGTCAACATTGGGTTGGGTTGAGAGAAGGGGTTGGAGGCATTAAATGCCTGAGAAGACCTTAGGGTTATCTAGGAGATAAGGGTTAAGCTTAAGTTAGGCTTACCCAATGGATTAAGATTTAATCCAAGGATAAACCTTTGTGCAAATGATTAAGAGATAATCATGGTCAAAGCATTAAAGGCCTGATGAGACCCTTGGGTTGGGTGAAGGTTGAGTTAAAACAAATTCATTAACCATGTAAGAGGGTTTGAGTTAACCATTAATGGTTATTGGAGACTTTGGGGATTAAGTGGTTGAAGGTTGAAAGCCTTTAATGGTTATTGGAGACTTTGAGGATTTAAGTGGTTGAAGGCTGAAAGCCTTTAATGGTTATTGGAGACTTTGAGGTTTGAGAAGTGACTTCCCTTTGCTTAGGGATGTGACGAAGTTTAGAGGAGGGGTTAGGTTAATTAGAAGTGATTAGAAGTTTGTAGAAGGGATGAGAAAGGGGTTTGGGATTTTGCAAGTGGATGGAGGGATAATAGGATTTAATTGAAATAAAGTAATTTAATTCAATTTGGTTGCAATTTGAAGAAATTAAATAAATTGGATTTATTCAATTTAGGATAACCATTTAATTAAATTTGAATTTAATTAAAAGTGGATATAAGGGATTTAATTGAATAAAATGATTTATTCATTAAATGGTATAGTGAATTTAATTTAAATAAATTCAGTAATTTACTTAATTAAATAGAGGAATGCGGGTAATTTAATTAAATTGGATTTAATTAAATAGAGAAATGAACATAAAATATTCATTTAGGAATATGGTCATTTTTATACGTCTACATTTTGCCCCTCTTTGAAGTGACATGTGTGCACATGTTATTTCAAAGAAAATGATTTTTTTTTTTGTGATTTATGATCAAATGCAATTTTTTGTGTTGCTTTTTGATTTGCCAGTCATGCCCCAGATTCGATATTTGATGTGTGATGCCCCCTCGGGAGATGAATCAATTTTTTTTTTTTGAAATTTTTTGATTTAATTTGATGAGATTCGTGTGTATGATTTCATGCATGTGAAATGTGGGTAAATTGATTCATCTCCTGATAAGTTACAAATATTATGGTATAGGGGAGACCGCGACCATATTACAGGTCCATTCGGCTAACCCTAATTTCATTTTCCTCCTATAAAAGGGGAAAAGGGCTTGAATTAGATTCATTTGTGCTTTGTTGACTTTGGAGAAAGAGAATTTGCTCTGCAGAGAAAATGCCTATTCTGTATCATAGACACCGTTTCAAGCGCATTCGGAGGTATCGGAGACCTGCAGCGCGTGGACCACCAGTAAGTCAACATTTTTGACCCTCTTTTGACTTTTCATTTTGTTGTTTTTACTCTTTTTTTGATTTTCAAAGTTTGGGTTTAATGGTTTAGCATGTCTAGGGCATAGATTAACGCATATGAAGTGCAGAGTAGCGCATCCAGTCAATTTATAAAGTTGCGTCCGAAATGATTAGGGTAGCACATAGAAAACCTAGGTTAGCACATAGACCCAGAATAGCGCATAGAGTTGGGCGTGTAGCGCGTCAGGTGAATAGGTTAGCGCATAGGGTAGAGCTAGCGCATAGGGGTCACAGGGGTTCACATGGTTAAGGGGTTTTAGCGTATAGGGCTAACCTAGTGCATAGGGTTAAACGGGTAGTGCCTAGGAGGTGTAGATTAGTGCATCAGCTAGGATTAGCGCTTAGAGTGGGTTAGGTGGTGCATGGGGGGAGAAGATTAGTGTGTAGGATCAGTTTAGCGCATAGGGTAAATAGAGTAGCGCGTAGGAAAGGCAGCCTAGCGCGTGGAGGTTTTTTAGCACATTGGGTGTCTGTTTTAGCGCATCTGGAAAATTTTTGCAAGATGAGCGGATTTGTAAAAAAATTTTGTGTCATGCTGTCATGATTTTATGGATTTGTCCAATATGAGTGTTGATTTAACTTGTTTTGATTTGCGATATTCCAAGTTATATAGATATCAATGTATTGTTTTAATCAAAATATGGTGTATTTGCGTGTTCTATTTCAAGTTCAATGTGTGAAGCCTGATTTGTGTTACAAGCTAATATGGGTTGGAAACTTGAGTTGTTTTACAAGTTGATATGGGTGGAAAACTTGAGTTGTTTTACAAGTTTATGTAATTTTGGAGACTTGAGTTGTTTTACAAGTTTTGATATGGTTTTTGAGAACTTGAGTTGTTTTACAAGTTGATATGAAATGATAGGATTTTGAACTTTGATATAGATGAGCAAATTGTTTCATGTTGTTGATGTGAGTTTGATTTTGATATCGTTGTTTTGATGTGGAAACTGATATTGGATTTGTTTTGCTTGTTTTGACAGGAGCGATTGGGTGTGGTCCAGTCACGAGAGAGATTTTCGAGACCGTGGACATTGATACCACGGTTGACATAGACTGATCTGGATATTATTGAGCGATGTGGGTTGACTTCTCTCTTAGATATACCTCGGTTCACTGTGAACCAGGGGCTATTAACAGCATTGGCTGAGAGGTGGCACAGTGATACAAACACCTTCCATTTTGCCACTAGAGAGATGACAGTCACCCCTGAGGACTATTACAGGATTTTGCGGATTTCAATAGTAGGTGCACTACTACCATATGAGCAGTCGGAGGAGGGTGGGATAGAGGCACTACGTCGTATATTTTAGGATGATACAGTTTGCGGCTATGAGATCCCATGGCAGGAGTTTTTGGACTTGGATTATGCACCACTGCCATCCGTACTAGTAGGTTTTATTGGTGGATTCCTTTGTCCTGATCACAGGTCAAAGGGATTCTCTGTGGGATGGGGGCTGGTTTTGGAGGAGATGGTTACACAGGGCAGGAGATTTTCATGGGGGTCAGCTATGCTGGCCCATCTATATAGGGGTCTGTATGAGGTAGTCTACCTTGGTTACGGTAGTTTGTCAACTGGCGTGACGTTATTACAGGTATGGTGCTGGGAGCATATTCCAGCTGCGAGGCCACTAGCAGACAGGGACAGGCTTGTGGGGTGCGCATATGCGTACGGATACAAGGGTCTAGTTGTCCAGTGCAAGCTGGGCAGACTAGAGCACTGGAGGAGGGTACTGGATGATATAGATACGGTCACTTGGCGACCGTACATAGGATGTGAGGTATGGGCTGAGGATGGGCTAGAGATGCCCTTTGTATTCATGACCAGGTATCTAATCAGGAGGACCCCGTTCATGATTGAGAGATTTTTGGTGACCCGAGTTTTGAGGCAGTTTGGGTGCCAGCAGGGTATTCCATAGGGAGTGTGCCTATATGCATGGCGGCAGCAGGATGTAGCAGATTGGGGGCCGACCATTGATAGTGCAGTGGTGATAGAGGAGTTTGTGGGGTTGGCCGGGCAGATATGAGATTATGCCCCTGAGATTATGATGGATGAGTTTGCCCGATTGTTTGCAACGCGGGCGGTGGCCAGGATATTTGATCTTGAGGAGATGAGGCTAGCCTTTGATTTGGATGAGGAGGAGGGAGAGGGAGATGATGACGGAGATGATGGGGATGATAGAGGAGGAGGATGAGGGAGAGGAGCCAGAGGGAGGCAGGGAGATAGAGGGAGGAGAGGAGATAGAGGTGTGGATAGAGCAGTGCGACAGGGGAGGATAGATAGGGGGAGAGGTGGATTGGCTATCGAAGCCACTGGAGAGGGGAGAGTGGGGGAGGTGTTAGCTGCAGTGGGTGGTATAGAGAAGGCTATGCGACCAATGTAGAGGAGGAGGACAGATGTACTCCCACCTCCAGCACCGAGGACAGGTCGAGTGGGAGGGGTTCCTCTAGCACAAGTACCACTATGGGTTCGGATCCCAGGTCATATGGAGGATGCTTAGATGCAGACCTTGCAGATTACTGTTCAGCAGCCGCAGGCATAGATTTTGACCTATCAGTGGCAGATTTCTCAGTTGACCACTGAGCAGGACACTGAGATAGAGCAGAGGGGGAGAGCGGAGGAGGTGGTGTCTAATATGGAGAGAGCAATGATGGGTGGTCCGATGAGAGACACCTTGAGAGAGCTGGCGCTGAGAGCTCAAGAGGCGGAGTATTATAGGCAGCATTATGAGGCTATAGTACCAAGGGATCACCGAGTACAGAGTTTTGCATAGTCAAGATCTAGTCGATCTCGAGATACTGGGTCGCGATCTAAGAGCCGAGGTGTCACAGGGCCACCGAGACAGAACCCTCCTGGAGATCCAGGAGCAGGCACATCTGGAGCGAGACCATCTCCGTCAGGGGATAGTCATACTTGAGAGACATGGTCTCTTTTGTATTTTTGAGCATTGTATTCTTTGTACTAGACATAGTGTTTTGACACATTTTGTACATTTGGATCATTTTTGAGATATATATATATATATACGACACCATTTTCTATGATCATGTGATGTGTTTTATATGGATGCATGTTATGTGGGATATGTCTTTACTTTATGATGATGCAATGTGTAAATGTGTACGATGCAGGATGCATGCTTTTGATTTTTTTGGTATGATTTGATATGCTATGAGATGTATCTTGAAAATGAGATGTATGATGTGATAATGAGATGTATGATGTGCTATGAAATGTATCTTGAAATGCATGATTTATGATGTGCATGTAAGTGCAAAATGATATGCAACTAATTGTAAAATGATATGCAACTTATTGTAAAATGATATGCAACTAATGTTTTTGGAACATCCTCATTTTGCATTTTGCCATCCTTGATACAACCATTGTATTTGCTTTCTATGTAAGTTTTATCATTGAGCATTGATTTATTTAGGATTTGTTGAAAATTTATACAAGCATAATGGTATAATTGAACCATGATGACCTGAGAAAAATTTACATGACGTTTAATTTTGTAAGATAGCACAAGCATCAAGGTATAATTGAACCAGGACGACTTGAGTGTGTATTGCGTAAACAGACAAGATTAAATCATTTGTATGCGTGAAGTGGAAACAGGCCTTCAGTGATATTTGATGTATCACATCTTGAGGCAAGGATTCACACAGTACAAGTGATTGCCTCCCAGATAGAAGACTAAGAAAATATTGGAAGTTCCTCATGATCTATAGCTTTGAATAATTTAGTGAGAAAAGGAAGAGAATTCAAAAGTTCAAAATGCAAAACTAGTCAAGATTTTTATGCAAAAATGCAACATTTAGTACTTCAGAAAATCATCCATCCTTGGTATTTTTGTGAATTGTTTTGTTTTGTTTTTGCGATGAAGTGTAGTTTTGGTTGTTGGATGTCATGTTTCTGAGTTTTGCAATAGGTGTGATGTCTTGAATGTTTGTAAGTTTTTGAACAAGTTAATGCCCCTAGCTGAGTGTGCCTCTTTGATATGATCATGTATAGTGATTTCCAAGCCATGGTGGAATGCGGTTTAGAAGATAGATATATATGGATAAATAGGATAGTGACTATGCTAAGTATGTCCTGAGTGGATATATGCTAAGTGTTGGGCAATGGCCGATAATGGTTCGATGGATAAAATGGCATGGAGATAGATAGAGGAGCTGTTCTTTCACAAGAGCACCTGTTTACCAGGTTTTCACCATTTGTTTTTATTGTACTTTATTTTTGCTTTTTCTGGATTTTTTTTTTTTGATTTTTTTGTGCATTAGGCTTCTTAAATATAGTACTTCTTCAGATGAATACTGTTAGTTGGGTTGTCGAGCACATCTCCATCTGAAGTTGTTAGCTGATAGGCACCTGATCCATAGACTGATATGATAACATAGGGACCCAACCAGTTAGGTTCAAATTTCCCTTTCTTTTCTCGATCTTGCTGATTTCGTGGATTTTCTTTGAGGACTAGGTCACCAACTTTGAAGTGCCGGGGAATGACCCTATAATTGTAGTTCCTACACATGCGTTGCTGATAGGCCTTGAGATGAGTATAAGCATGCTGACATCTTTCATCTAACAGTTCAAGTTCTTGCAGTCTGTTAACTCGATACTCTTCATCTAGGATTAAACCTTTCAAAGAGACTCTGAGAGATGAAATTTCTACCTCCAGGGGTAAAATGGCTTCTAATCCATATACCAATGAGTATGGTGTTGCTCCTATAGGTGTACGGATGCTGGTTCTATATGCCCAAAGTGTTGGATTGAGTTGTATGTGCCAATCTTTGCCTGCATCATTCACTATTTTCTTGAGGATTTTTCAGGATTGTTTTGTTAGATGCTTCTGCTTGACCATTTCCCTGTGGGTAATATGGTGTAGAAAACTGATGTTGGATTTTGAACTTTTCACATAGTTCCTGTACATCTTGTTTTTGAAAGGTTGCCCATTATCTGTGACGATTGAACTTGGAACACCATATCTACAGATTAGATAATTTAGGATAAAAGATGCAATATGTTTCCTAGTCACTATGGTCATGGGAACTGCTTCAATCCATTTAGTAAAGTATTATGTTGTAGTTATAATGAACTTCTGTCCATTTGAAGATGAAGGATGAATTTTGCCAACTAAATCTAGTCCCCATTGACAAAAGGGCCAGAATGTCGTAAATGGCTGTAGTTCCTGTGCTGGTGCATGTATCAGATTGCCATGGATCTGGCATTTTGGACATTTCTTGGTGAAATGATATGAGTTTTTCTCCATTGTAGGCCAGTAGTATCCCATTCGTAGAAGCTTTTTAGCAAGAGTAGTACCACTTGAATGTGTACCACAAATACCTTCATGAAGCTCATGTAAAGTAGAATCGGAATCATTACGATCAAGGCAACGAAGAAGAGTACCATCGAGACCTTGATGATACAAAGTATCGGTGGTAAGGGTGTAACAGGCGGATTGTCGGATAAAGTTACGTTTTTGGTTACAGGATTGGTCAATTGGTAAGATATTGTGTTTGAGGTAGTCGTAGATTGGTCCATATAATGGAGAGTCTGAACCAGTCAAGGCATAGATAACCTGGGATTCAGAGTGGTCATAGGCGGGAGAGAATAGTTGCTCTACCAGGAACTCGTAATGACTCTATTGCTCTGGAATTTGTAGTAGTGAACCGATCGTAGCCATTGCATCGGCTACTTTGTTGTTCAACCTTGGTATTTGTTCGAAGGTGATGTGCACAAAATACTGTTTGAAGTCATCCACCATTCATTTGTAGGGTAGTAGCTTGTCATCCTTTGTCTGATAGTTGTTATTGATTTGATTGACAACTAGTTGTGAGTCTCCATAGACCTTTAACTCTGTGATTTTCCATTCGACGGCCATTTTGATGCTGATAACCAATGCCTCATATTTAGCCACATCATTTGTGCAGGGAAACATAAGCCTATATGATCTTGGCATAGTGTGTCCTTCAGGAGTGATGAATAGAATGCCGGCCCTTGAACCATGTTGTGTATAGGATCCGTCAAAATATAGGGTCCATTGTTTAGGAGAAAGAGCAAGAACGTCCCTATCTAGAAGTTCAATCTCCATGGTTTGTTTTCCTAGTAGTGGTGCTTCAGCCAGTTGATCTGTGATTGCTTGTCCTTTCATAGCTCATCTTTCTGTGTACTGGATGTTGAATTCACTGAGAATCATGACCCATTTAGCCAATCGTCCTGTAAGAGCTGCCTTGCTGAGTAGATATTTGAGAGGATCAATTTTTGCTACTAGCTTAATAGTGTGTGCTAGCATATAATGTCGGAACTTTTGGGATGCAAAGACCACTGTTAAGCAAGCTTTTTCAATGAATGTATAGTTGAGTTCATAGCCATTCAATGTCCGACAGATGTAATATATGGCACGTTCCTTTGCTTGTTGATCTTCTTGTGCCAATAGTGCCCCCAACGATATATCTGTTGTGGAGATATATAGTATAAGAGGCTTTCCTGCGACTGGTGGTACTAGAACTGGTGGGTTCATCAGGTACTGTTTGATTTGGTAAAAAAATTCCGCACATTTAGTCTCCCATCTGAATGGTACATTTTTGTGTAGCAAATGGTTAAATGGTAAACTTTTATCTGCTAGCTAAGCGATGAATTGCTTGATTGATTGAAGTCGTCCCTATAGAGATCTGAGTTGACTGATATTTTTTGGTGGTGGCATGTCCATAATAGCTTGTACCTTTGCTGGATCAACTTCAATACCCTTAGCTGAGACTATGTAGCCTAATAACTTGCCTGATGTAACCCCGAAGACACACTTCTTAGGGTTGAGCCTGACTTGGAATTTCACCAATCAACAAAAATCTTGGTTAGGATGCCAAGATGTTCAGCTCTGGTGAAGGATTTAGCTAGTAAATCATCCACATAGTCTTCCATAAATGTGTGCATCATGTCATGGAATATTGTTGTCATTGCTCTTTGATAAGTGGCCCCTGCATTCTTTAAGCCAAAAGGCATAACATTCCAACAGTACGTTCCCCAAGGACAGGTGAATGTTGTTTTATCTTGATCTTCAAGAGCTATTTTGATTTGATTATAGCCTGAGAAACCATCCATTAGTGAGAGCATTGCATGGCCTGCTGTGAGATCTATAATTATATCGATACTTGGCAAAGAAAAGTCATCTTTTGGACAAGCTTTGTTGACGTCCCTGAAGTCAGTGCATATTCTGATACTACCATCTAGTTTTGATACTGGAATGATGTTGGAAATCCATTCCGCATAGTCAATGGGTCGGATGAATCCGACATCTAATAGTTTCTTCAGTTCAGTTTTGACCATGAGTGCCACATGTGGATTCATCTTTCATAGCTTTTTCTTGACTGGCTTAACTCCTGTAGAAATGGACAAGTGATGCATGATTAAGTGTGGATCGACTTCGGGCATATCAGCATATGACCAAGCAAAGTCAATTTGCTATCCTTTAAAGAAGATGATGAATGCCGATCTTTCTTGCTTTGTCAGAGATTCTACAAGGTGTATGTTTCTGGCTGCTTCTGTGGTACCAATCTTGATTGATTGAGTGGGCTCAATCAATATGGGTGATCGCTCATGAAAATGTTCAGGAAGAGTGTCAAGTCTCCCATCATCAGGTGCCTTAAAAAGGTTTTCACCTTCAGATGCGTCCTTTATTTTTACTTTTTTGTGATCTAGAGCTGCCATTGACTGGTTTTCAGCATCCGATCCTTTATTGGGTTCATTTTTGTGACTGAGAGACTTGGAACTCCCTGATTGATAGACATTGTTATTTTGTTCACTGGTAGAGCCTGTTTCTGGATTTACGGTACATAGGTAATGGATAATAGATTCATTATCTGGGAAAATGGGTATACAATGGGTTTCAGGTTCATCCCAGTCGATGAGGTCAGGAAAGACAAGTGGTAGGGAATCATTGGGTGGATCAAGCTCGGCTACTGTAAGTGTGAGGATAGAGTTTTCATTGTGATGGTTCTTGGTTTTAAAGTAGCCCAGGGTTTCATCGAGGTCTTCGATGGTATCATATTCCACATAGACTTGTTCGTAATGTTTCTGTTCACTTTCCTTGGCATCATAGATATTTTGTGGCCCAAATTCAAGAGGTCTATCGTCTGTGTTATGTTCTTCTTGAGAAAGAGATATAGAATCAGTATCACCCAAGATATTTGTAGTAGCATTGGAGCAGGTACCCCATTCATATTCATTGGAATCTGTCTCATAGGCATCATCCCAAATTCTATCTGTGCTGTAAACAAGTATGTTGTATGGTGAAAACAAATTTTTGATGATGGATACCATTTTGATATTTTGTGTTGATTCTGTGTCTGATCCATCTTCCACTTTCTGGATTTGTTCATAGACTGTGCTTCCTCGAGGAGGAATGATGGTATCTGGAGATGATATGATTTGTTCTTGAGATATTGGTGTTTGAATATGAGCTACTGCTGTAGATATGACCTTCTTATGACTTAGAAGCTTTCCTTGATGCAACTTCTGATCTTGACATTCCCATGCCTTGCAGATTGTTTCTGCTGATTCAAAGAGTGCTTCCTACCAGGATTCTTCTTGGTACTTCTTCTTTACCTTCCATTGAGGTTTTGTAGTTGTTCTGGGTGGCTTTATTAATAGGAACATGAGTTTAGAACCCAATCCTGCTTTGTCTCTACTAGGTTGTGAAGGAAGATCTATAGGTTCAGTGACTCCTTCCTTGCATTTTCCAATAGGTCCTTTACCATCATATCCCATTTGTTTCATGTTCAAGTATCCTTTTCCATACAGGTGTGTCGGTAGAACAATGTCTAGAGTGGCTGCTCTATTAGCTTCTTCCTCATCTTTATATAACCAGCTAAGAATGTCTTTGTCTTCTAATTCATGTGCTAGAGTACCCAATTGGATGAAGGTACCATCAAATTTAGTGATGGGCTGAGTGGCCAGATGTGTTGATGTAGTAGGCAAACCATGCGATCTACGCGACGTTGGCAATTTGCTAAACATAAAGGCTCCAAAGAATATTCTCCCATGCCTTGATCTTTGATTTGCATCTTCTTCTTGAAGTCTTCAAATAAGGAGTTGGGCTTTGCTGTTTGTAGATCTGATGTCAAGGATCGCTGCTTTTCTCTATTATGAGGAACCAAATTGTCTTGGGCTGCCCCCATTGTGTTGCAATGTTGAAATGGGTTATGATCAGCTAATATGGAGATTTCTTGTCCATCATAAGGGAATTTGACACACTGGTGATACATAGAAGGTACTGCTTGCATTTCATGTATCCAGGGTCATCCTAACAAAATATTGTAGGTTAGATCTATGTCTAAGACTTGACATACAGTATCCTTTTGCACTGGTCCCACTTGAATAGGTAATATTACAGTTCCTCTAGAGGACCTTTCCTCATCATCATATGCTTTTATGGTGATCTTTTTGCAAGGATCAATAGACTCTTCTGAGAAGCCCAATGCATGGATAAGTTCTAAAGTACATATATTAAGTTCGGCTCCTCAGTCTATTAAGACTCTTTTTACTCGGTGTTTGCAAACAACGACTTCAATATGGAGAGGAGTATTATGCGGATGGCTTAAGGAAGTACTGTCATGCTCTGAGAAGGTGAGGTTATGAGGTCCTGTCATATGGGCAACCATGGCTTGAAATCTATTTGTATCCAAATTTTGAGGTACATTTGTTTCCAATAGCACGTGTTCCAATATGTCTTTGTGCTTGGGTGATAGTTTTAACAATTCTAGTATGGATATCTGAGCTGGAGTTTTGCGTAGTTGGTTAACCAAGTCATATTGGATTTTTGGTGTGGCAACTGTAGGTGCAATATGTCCTTTCAAGACATATTTCTGAGTCCAGGTTGTTACATTGACAGATTCATGATCATGCCGATCTCGAATGGTGATGACATTGACATGATGATCTTCAGCTGATATGTGGTTGATGGTGTTGTTGTAGATATGACTGAGACGAGCTCCGCATGTATCAGCTGAGGTTGATGCTCCATCTTTGTTGTAATTTGGGAGAGGATTTTTGAAGGCTCCGTGATCACCATTTGTTTTGAGACCATCCACCGTTAAGTCACCTCGATCAATCATGTCCTGTACCAGGTGTTTCAATCTCATGCAGTCGTTTGTTCTATGACCCTTGTTGCGATGGAAATCACAATAGTGTGAATCATTCCACCAAGATGGTTTGATTGGGGGTTCATAGTTGCTGATTGGAGGCAAAGAAAGAATTTTGTTTGCCAAAAGTTCTCTGAATGCCAATTCTAATGATTGTCCCAGTGGTGTGAAGATACGCTTTTGAAAATTGTTTGTGTTCTTGCGGGAATTGTTGTTAGGTCCTAGATTGACATTTTTGTTTTGAGTATCGTTGGTGTTGTTTGTGTTGAGTTGTCCTTGATCAATGTGTGGTGCATATGTGTTAGCACCGGGAGTAGCATTTTTAGGATTTTTCGTATTTTGAGGATTTCCTGATAATGCAAGCACTAGTTGCTTAGATTTGGGATCATATGATTCATTGTTGCCTTCATTTTTGTTTCGAGTCCAAAATCAAGATTTATCAAGGTTGGTGTTGTTCTGATTATTGTAGTTTGATGAGTTTGTTCTTTCTTTGTAGAACTTCAGTGTTCCCTTTTTGACACAAGCTTCCTCTACTTGAATGCCATTTTCAATCAATTTAGTGAAAGATGGTATGCATTGAAGTTTTAGTTGGTAACTCATTTCTCCATTCAAGTTATCGATGAAGATTTCCATTTTCTCTTTTTCAAGAATATCTCAAGGATATCGTGATACCATGCGTCACTAGCGTTGAAGGAATAGCATGAATGTTTCATTATTCTTTTTTTTGGTATTGCAGACATCTAGAATGGTTATGGCATGTTGAATGTTATAGGAATATTGGGTTATGAATTTGTTAACCAATTCATCAAATGATCTGATGGGTGGTGTAATCTTGGATAACCATTCCATTGTTTGTCCTCCTAGGCTTCTTGGAAATAACCTCATCAGATAAGTGTCATCATGAGAAAATTCAAGACTCATGGTGCAAAATTCTCGAACATGATCTCGAGGATCACTTTTCCCATCATATTTATCAAATTTGGGAACATCTGAGTTAGGAGGAAAAGGTACCATGTTCAATCTTCTGTCAAATGGATAAGGACAGATTTCGTTTATAGAGTACCACACTGTTGTCCCTTGTTGCATATCTTGTATTTGTCTTTGCAACAGTTGCATTTGTTGAGTAAGAGTAACCAAGGGTGCATTATCTTGCAGAGGGAAAAGTTCTTCCCTTGTATTTGTTCTTAGCTGAAAAGGTGTGGTAAATAGTATGTGTTGTTCTAGAGTTTTGAGCTCAGGTATACGCATTTTTGGTATACGTTATTCTGGAATATGTTGCTCAGGTATGCGAGTTTCTTCTTCTCTTTGTTGTTCTTGATATGTATATTGTTGAGACCCGGTTTGAAAGATGTTTGTGTCAAAATCTTCAGGAAGTTTAACACCTTTACTTGTGAGCATGAGCAGATACTTTTCTTTGTCATTTTCCATAAGTCTTTCGATGAGTTTTTGGAATGAAGGATTTTCTTGACATTCCTGAAGAATTGCGTCAGTAATTTCAGGCTCTTCTGAGTGTGGAATTTCAAAAGGGTTTGACAATCTATGATTCATACTTGATTCGGTGGGTGTCTCACTTTGTTGGTTCTTTTGAGAGTGTGTAACTAACATTTTAGTAAAAACTTTCGGTAACGAAGGGGACAAAATCCTCTTTGATGTGTTGCTCGGGGGTGGATGGTTCTGGTCGAGATGTGTTATAAGTTATGCACTCATCAGGCAAGAATGCTGGATTAATCTTTCTTCCACACTTTATTTTTTGGTTAAAAGTAAATTTTTGACAGTAGGCTCTTGTCTTCAAGGGTTTTTTGTCAAATTCGTTGGATTTGTTTTGGATTTAACGTTTGACATGATGAAGGAATACCCGATGAGATTTGAAGAGTTGATGATTGATGTATAGAAACTTATTTCTCTTGATGAATTTGGAAAAACTAGGTTGTTGTTTCTTCAACGTGATGTTACAATAAAGGTTCTTTCTTCTCAGATTAAGGGGATTAGTCATGCATGAGCAATCAATGGTTTTCTTTGATTGGTTTAGATTTAGTTGATTCCTGTTTTTGAAAACTTCAAATTTTACTCTAAGTGAAGGTTTATAGATGCCCCTTCACGATAAAGTGTATCAAATGATATGGATAAAAGCCTCCCGATCTGAAAATTTGATTTGACAATTTGAAATCTTTACACAAGTGTTTTGAGATAAAAATCTGTAAGATGGTAAAGGATTCTGTTGATACTAATGATGAGATTTTTCGGATTATAGGAGAGACGTCCTTTATCGTGCGATTCATTTAAGATTTTGACAACTTTTGTTTTGACACAAATTTATCTTGAGAAGTAGTTCTAATGGTTTGTTTGTCACTCTGCTTTGATAAAAAATGATGTTTGATGAAAAAAGGCTTCTAAAAATATTTTGAAAATTTCAAATTTTTTTCTGATTTTGCTCTTTGTTTTTCTGTTTTTAATCACGCGCTAGAACAGAGTCTACATGCACTACTGAAATTCCTCTATGCGCTAAAATAATAACCACACGTGCTAGGCTGCCCTCAGATACGCGCTAAAGTTTTGACTGTTTAAAATGTGTTGTTTAACTATTGGAAAAGATATGCGATATTCTGGGTCGGTTACGCACTAATTGTTGGACCGTATGCGCTAATGTTTTGCTTCCACACGCTAAAGATTTGGACTATTTTAAAATTGTTTGTCTACTATTAAAAAAAATCTATGCGCTATCCTGGGCAGGTCACATGCTAACTGTTGGACTTTATGCGCTAATGTTTTGTTTCCACGCGCTAGATTGTTTTTGGGATGCGCTAAATGTTCAACATTGATTTAACTTATCTTAAAAATGCTATTGTTTGGATCTGAAGCGCTAATTTAAGTTTTGGATATGCTGACAAAAGTACTCCACATGCTAAGAGATTGCTCTTATGCGCTAAATTGCCCTGATTTTTCTGTTGGATGATTTTTTTGTGATTTTTGAATTTTTTTTTGTAAAATTTTCAAGTCTGATGGATGATTTTATGAAGTAATAAATGCAAGCATGACACAAAAAGTACAACCATTTTGCCTAATCTAACAAAAAGTGTATGTTCGCTGAGGATGTGTTCAAATCCTCAATGTTTTAACAGGTTTGGATACAAATAATACACTTCAGAAAGACTCTTTAGTCAAGGGTCATAAATAACATCATAGTCCACTAGTCTTGATACTCAGTCAACTCAAACAGCCGTGTCACCCCCTAGAGGGTGCCCATTTTTTTGCCTTTTGCTAGAAATTAACTCAAAGTGAATTGCTTCACAATTGAGTAGTTATCTTGGGAGATATATGGTGAGTAATCTTGGGGGCCGATTCTTCCCCACCCTTGCACTATGATGTTATAAATGTTTGGTTACTGACTCGGTTCAAGGCTTCTATTTCTATGCTTCGTAATCAGGCTTCTTGTTCGGTTGTCAGTGATAAACTCCCTCAGGAGGCTTCCCAACCTTTAGAACAAAGGCTTTACATATCTCAAGGATAATGGGGGAAGGCTAATCGCTGCGCGCAACCAATGAAAAGGACTTTCATCACTTTCCACATTTGATTATAGTGGGTTGGAATTCTTGGCATCAAAGTCATTCTCCACTTAGGTCATTCCCTTCACACCGGCCATAAACGATTTTAAGAGTTGATTCCAACTCCTCGAGAAGGCAGGCCTGCTAAAGGTTTTATTGCTTGAAGTAAAAAAAAGCTATAAGAGTGGTCTAGATTTTTGATCACCCAGTTAAGGGGAGAGCATATTTCTTCCACTTTCAAAACAAAGCAATCAAGTTGGTTTCTTTTTATCCTTTCAATTCAATGATTTGCTAAAATCTAGGTGGAGATGTTGCTCCACGAAAACATGGTGTTTATTTTATCCTTTTATGGCAGTGATTTTCTGATCTATAAAAGGAATTTGGTCAACAAAGCAAAATTTTCGATCTTGGTGGTCAACAAATAAAATCGATAAAAGAAAAATTCCCACTCCACCTGCAAGAAATTGTTAGAACCCTACAAAATTTCAATCCATTAGTTAGAAAATTTGGATTTCGGTGGACTTCCACAAGTCTAAATTTTCATTTCCGTTACAATTTTAAATTTTTGCTCTGTTTTTGATGCACTATAGAAAGGTCTGCACGCGCTATAGTAGAAACTGGATGCGCTAAAATTATGTCTTTCTGCGCTACACTGTTTTCTTGATGCGCTATTTTGCGAGTTGGAAGTGCTGCTCTATTTTTTTTTTTTTCGTATTGAGACCTGTAGGAAGAGTATGGATTTGATGCGCTAAAAGATAGTTTTTACGCGCTAGATGATGGATGTGAAGCGCTAGATGGTAAACTGGATGCGCTATCCAATAGACCCAAAGCACCAATCTATTTTTCAAATGCACTACTCTATTTTTTTCTTCCACGCCGAGACCTATAGGAAAATTTTAGTGGGGGTTATGTGCTAAAGAAAAGACTTTACGCACTATAGCAGAGGCCCCACGCACTAAATAGTAAGTGGGATGCGCTAGACTATTAACCAGATGCACTAGAGAATGTTTCCCATGCACTGTTTGGTGTTTCCCATGGACCTGCAAAAGTGGTTAATTTTAAAAACCGATTTGATATATGGGGTTTTGTCCCACGGTGGGTGCTAGAAATGTATGCGAGAAAAGTGGGCTGATAAAACTTAATATGTGAAAATATTGTTGAAGGACTAGTCCACACATACACACAAGACTTTTTGGTGCAAGCTATGGAGCAATAATGTGTTACTCAGCTTCCCAAGGTGGGTCCCATGGTTCTCTATCTCACAGTGTCCCTCAAACCAATGTTTTTGCTCTCAGATCACTGAGCAAAATGATTTAGGAATGGCAAATGCAAGAACGAGGGATGTTTTGATAGATTTGGAATGAATGGTATGCTAAGCTATGTATGATTCTAGAAATGCAATAAACTAGATGATAAGATGACAAGGTTAGTATGAATACTATCCTAACATGATATATTTATTCTATGATTGAGCTAAATGATAAAGAAAGTATTCTAACATGTATATTTAGACTAATTTCTATTCTAAAGAGAGGCAAAATGATGAGCATAAAATGATATATGAGCTTGAATGTATTTGAGCATAAGTGTGATAATACAAATTTGAAGGATGATCAAAATGGAGGAATGAGAGCTCTATTTATAGCAAAAATAGGGCAATGGATGGTCAAGATTAATTGGTTTAATCAAGGGTTGAGTTTGAAAGCTGGGGATCCATGTTTACAATTGGCACCAATGAAATGGTGACAAGTGTCAACATTGGGTTGGGTTGAGAGAAGGGGTTGGAGGCATTAAATGCCTGAGAAGACCTTAGGGTTATCTAGGAGATAAGGGTTAAGCTTAAGTTAGGCTTACCCAATGGATTAAGATTTAATCCAAGGATAAACCTTTGTGCAAATGATTAAGAGATAATCATGGCCAAAGCATTAAAGGCCTGATGAGACCCTTGGGTTGGGTGAAAGTTGAGTTAAAACAAATTCATTAACCATGTAAGAGGGTTTGAGTTAACCATTAATAGTTATTGGAGACTTTGGGGATTAAGTGGTTGAAGGTTGAAAGCCTTTAATGGTTATTGGAAACTTTGAGGATTTAAGTGGTTGAAGGTTGAAAGCCTTTAATGGTTATTGGAGACTTTGAGGTTTGAGAAGTGACTTCCCTTTGCTTAGGGATGTGACAAAGTTTAGAGGACGGGTTAGGTTAATTAGAATCGATTAGAAGTTTCTAGAAGGGATTAGAAAGGGGTTTGGGATTTTGCAAGTGGATGGAGGGATAATAGGATTTAATTGAAATAAAGTAATTTAATTCAATTTGGTTGCAATTTGAAAAAATTAAATAAATTGGATTTATTCAATTTAGGATAACCATTTAATTAAATTTGAATTTAATTAAAAATGGATATAAGGGATTTAATTAAATAAAATGATTTATTCATTAAATGGTATAGTGAATTTAATTTAAATAAATTGAGTAATTTACTTAATTAAATAGAGGAATGTAGGTAATTTAATTAAATAGAGAAATGAACATAAAATATTCATTTAGGAATATGGTCATTTTTATACGTCTACACACTCCATACTACTGCTGCACAATATTTTGGTCGATGATAGTTTTAAAATAGTAAAGGAAGGTGTATGGAACAACCAAATTTTGATCATTATAAACAATGAATATTTTAAGATCCTTTTATGATATGTAAGTTGAGAATATTTTATGAAAGGTCCCTAAATGAATACACTTTAAACTGATTTTAATATACCTTGAAGTGTGCAATATGGAAGGTTTGTATTCTTAATCTCCTACCCATTTCTTAATTTAAAAGATGATATCTTTATTAACTTGATTTCTCCTTCAATTCTTGATGAATGCTTGATTGCATGTTCACTTGGAATTGAATTGATTTTATAATTAAGAGATCACTTGAATTGTAGGTAAACCCCTTCAAATGACAGGGTAGACTTCCTTTTATACCTAATATATGTCTTGAAAGCATTTTATCATGATGGCTTTAAATTAAAGTACTTTCTCTTCTATTTGGTATTGGTGGAGCAAAGGTTGCATTGCATCATCCTAGGATACATATTTCCGCATATACAACACAAGTTAAATGTATCCCAGGTCGATGCAAAGCAACCTCTACTCTAGAGATCACCAAAAAATAGAGAAAGAACTTTAATTTAATGCCATCAGGATAAAATTCTTTAATCAAGACAAATAAAATTTGAGTTTGATTGTCATCATTTACTTTGCCAAATTCTTCACACGTAACTTCTGAATCAATTTCCTACTCACAAGAATTTTATTATGTCTCAAATATAGGGAAACAAAAGGCTTCAAATAGAAAACTTGAACATGCAACTAAATCCATTGACTAACCAAAAGAACAAAATTAAGAAATGGTTTGATCATCTGAGAGATGTTGTAGACTTGCAACTCACCAGCTATGTTTTTGTGGGTAAGAATTTTTTTTGTTTTGGTTATGGTTGTGGTGTTTATAGGGAGACATTTACAAATTTATATCTATTTTCACTACTTAATGGTTTATGGGTTTGTAATGGTAATTTAATGTTCTTTCATATTTTTGTATATATTCTTTATAATAGCCTATTATATTGATTTGTTCTATTATGCATAATGGTGTGGGTCAGACGACTTTGTCGTCGGTGCATGAAAGCATTGAACAAGTTCTACTTTTAAAAATTACATGAAACATTTTTAATTTATTTGATTCAGTGTTATTTGCAAAAAATGATTATCAATGATGTTTCCTTTCTCCAACAATTGTCTAGGATCTTTCCATCAGATAATATGTAACATCGAATGACTAAATCTTTTCATTACAAATGCTTATTTTATTTAATTATTATCGGAGTGTGAATTAAAATTTATATCTGTACGGAAGCAGAACATACAAGTTGAAGAGTCATGTGTAAGCAAATTTCCTAAAAGAAAGCAAGCAGACATTATCTTAAATGACATGGAAACAAGCTCATTAGTTGCCTAGAAGAGAGCAATTGGAGAATGGCAGAGGAAAGTGTTTAAGGATGATAAATAGATAGATAGTATGCAATACAATCAAACAATGTTTGGAGTGTCTGATGTGATGTCTCTAATTTATGTCCGGAGGGACTAATTGGTTTTGGAGTTCCTGTAAAACCTATTGGGCCATGCTTGAAGGAAATCAATGTGTTCATGCAAGGAGCACCTTTTTTCTATTATGAGAATGATACTTTTGCACCGAGGGATATTTGGAAGTCAATATCCAAAAATTTCTATAGTGTGGAACCAGAGTTGGTAGACTCAAAGTAATTTTCAGCTTTCAGAAGACCAAGAGGTTATGTACACAATCTCCCAATAGAAGGGCAATTTCAAGCATTACCTCTCCCCCCCATGACTAATCAAGAAGCACTTCCTTAGACAAAGGACTATTGGCCTCCATGGGATCAAAGAAAAAAATTGAAGCATAGACTCTAGACGATGTGGTGGTGTCCTTCATGAAGAACTCTGCACTATAATTGAAAATTCACAAGGGAAACTACAAGATAGTGAAGAGAAATACAATCTTGAAAAGTGGGAAGAATGGATCTTAGTTTGGGTGGGGCCAAGTTAGGTGGCTCCTCTAGAGGTTGACAAGATAAAAATCATATTAGGATTTGAAAAAGATCACACTCATGGAACTTCATTTGCGAGTGATCGATTGTGGTGTTTGGGTAATGCATTCCAAATAGATATAGTTGCATTCCAAATGGGTAATGTCTTGATTAAAGACTTTTATCCTGATGGCATGCAACTCTATCTATTTGGAATGCATTACCCAAACACCGCAATTGATCACTCGCACATGAAGTTCCACGAGTGTGATCTTTTTCAAATCCTAATATGATTTCTATGTAGTCAACCTCTAGAGGAGCCACCTGACTTGGCCCCACCCAAACCAAGATCCATTCTTCCCACTTTTCAAGATTGTATTTCTCTTCACTATCTTACAGTTTTCCTCGTGAATTTTCAATTATATTGTAGAGTTCTTCACGAAGGACACCACCACATTGTGTAGAGTCTATGCTTTAATTTTTTTCTTTGATCCCATGGAGGCCAATAGTCCTTTGTTTGAGGAAGTGCTTCCTGAATAGTCATGGGGGGGAGAGGTAATTCTTGAAATTGCTCTTCTATTGGGAGATTGTGTACATAACCTCTTGGTCTTCTGAAAGCTGACAATTATATTTCGAGTCTGCCAACTCTTGTTCCACACTATAGAAATTTTTGGATATTGACTTCCAAACATCCTTTAGTGCAAAACCATCATTCTCATAATAGAAAAAAGGTGCTCCTTGCATGAACACATTGATTTCCTCCAAAGTGTTGCCCAATAGGTTTCGTAGGAACTCCAAAACCAGTTAGTTCCCCTGGGTATAAATTAGAGACGTCACATCAGGCACTCCAGACATTGTTTGCTTGTATTGCATACTCTCTATCTATTTATCACCCTTTAACACTTTCCTCTTCTAGGCAGCTGATGAGCTTATTTCTATGTCATTCAAGATAATGCCTACTTGCTTTCTTTTAGGAAATTTTCTTGCACATGACTCTAAAGTGTGTATGTTTTACTTCCATATAGATATAAATTTTAATTCACACTCAGATAGTAATTAAATTAAATAAGCATTTGTAAAGAAAAAATTTAGTCATTCGATGTTACATATTATCTGACAGAAAGATCCTAGACAATTCTTGGAGAAAGGAAACATCATTGATAATCATTTTTTGCAAATAACATTGAATCAAATAAATTAAAATGTTTAATGCAATTTTTAAAAATAGAACTCGTTCAATACTTTTGTTCACCGATGGCAAAGCCGTTTGACCCACATCATCTCTCACCGTCAGAATTCCAACGACAACTAATGGAACATTCGATGAGGATGCTATATATTTGACATCACTGCCATGTCAGATGGTCGTCGAGGAGCAATCATAACATCCGTTGGAAATCCGACAGAAATGGCATCGTCAGAAATCCTGACGATGAGTTTTTGACGGTAAAGTTTGTTAGAAGACCGACGTTTGGTTGTTGCAAATATGACAATTAGCCATCAGAAATTAGGCCCAAATGTACTAGTGTTTACCAGTGAGTTACAATGACAAGATCTCAACTATTGAAGAAACCTATGATCCAAAGAAGTTCACTAGAGAGAAGCTATTTGGTACCCTAACTGTATTTGAAGTAAGAAAGTTTAAAAAGGACAAAGACAAATTAGAGACAACATTCAAAGAATATGAGGATGGTCCAAATAATGATGAGAGCCCAGATGAGATGGAAGCAAATTTTGTAAGGAAATTGAAGAAAGGCACCAACAAATACAAAGGTATGTTAGCCTTTAAATGTTATAGATGTGGAAAGATTGGTCATATAGCTACTAGATGTCTGAAAAAAGGGAGGTCGACAAAATTTTAGGAAAAAAAAGGAAAAATTCAATAAGAAAGCCTATTATGTTAAGGATGATGCTAGCATTTCACATGATGAATCAGACTATGAGGAAGGTGATTTTTTATTTTTGGTAAAAAAGGATGTTGCTAAGTTTGATATTTCTAATACTGTTGCTAATGCATTTCATGCTAGAAGAGATAAGAATGAATGGTTTATTAATAGTGGATGTTCAAATGATATGAATAGTGATTAGAGTAAGTTCACAAAGGTTGAAAAGTATGATGGAGGTTCTGTTAGGTTTGGGATGATCAGACAACACAAAATGTTGGAATTGGTCCAATTACTTTTGATGAAAAACATAACACTGACAATGTTTACTATGTGAAAGGTTTGCGTCATAATATTTTGAGTGTTGGACAGATGTGCAACAATGGATACAATGTTGTTTTTCAGGACAATGGATGTGATATTTGGAAGGAGTTCAACATGGTTATTGTAGCTAGAAGGAGGAAAAATAGAAAAATGTATTAGTTGGAAGGATCTACGAGACACTGTTTAACATCTCAACCTGATGACAATTGGCTATGGCACCAGAGGATGAGTCATATCAACTTTGCAACCTAGTACAAATCAGTTCAAGGAGTGCAGTGAGAGGTCTACCGAGATTTACTAAAATAGAAAACATCATCTGGAAGGAATTTCAAGTAGGAAAACAAACAAGGAGCACATTTAGAGGAAAATAATACTCGTCCACCTAATTACTAGATTTGATTCACACAGATCTATGTGGTATGACTCAAACAAGGAGCTTGCAAGGTGAGAGGTATTTCATGTTACAGATTGATGATTATTCTAGGATGACTTGGGTTGCATTTCTAAAAGAGAAGTTTGAGGCATTAGAGAAGTTCAATATATTCAAGGCAAAAGTTGAGAATGAGATTGATAGGAAAATCAAGTGTTAAAGATCTGACAAAGATGGAGAATTAATTTCTGATGAGTTCAATGAATTTTGTGAGAAACATGGCATTAGAAGACATTTATATGTCCCCTGGACACTGCAACAAAGTGGTGTAGTGGAAAGGATGAACCAAACTATACAAGAGGTAGCTAGAACTATGATAAAAGTAGCAGAATTATTAGAAGTCTACTAGAGAGAAGCATTTCATACAATAGTGTACACTCTTAACAAAATTTTATACCATCAAAAATTTGGGAAGATATCTTATGAGCTTTGGTATGGTAGAACTCCGATAGTGAAATATTACAAAATATTTGGAAGAAAGTGTTATATCCGGAGAGATGAAGGTAATCTTGGAAAGTTTGATAGGCACTAAGATGAAGGCACATTCTTGGGTTATTCAACAAATAGCAAGGCATACTGGTGTTACAACAAGAGATTGAACAAGATAGTTGAAAGTGCAAATGTGAGAGTTGATGAAAGCACTTCAAAAGATTTAGAAATAGCAGTAGGATATGAATTTGATGAGTCTAGAGAAAGGAAAAAAGAAGAAGAAAACAACAATGAAGAAAACAATGATTAGAATGCTCTGGAATCTACATCCAAGACTCCAAGGTATGTTTAGAGGAATAATTCAGAAGATCAGATTATTGGAGATAAGAGCAAATGTATCATCACAAGAAGAAAAGTGGCTCAAGAACAAGTCTTATTATTTTTACTATCTGAAATTAAGACAAAGACAGTGGAAGAAGCTTGTAATGATGAGAATTGGATGAAGGAAATGAAAGAGGAACTGGATCAAATTGAGAAAAATCAAACATGGGAATTAGTCAAAAGACCAGAAGACAAGAATGTGATTCGAAGAAAATGGGTATTCCAAAACAAAATGGATCAAGATGGAAAGGTTGTAAGAAACAAGGAAAGGTTGGTTTGCAAAAATATACTCAGATTGAAGGTACTAAATTTGATGAAACTTATGCCCCAATTGCTCGGATGGAGGCAATCAAGATGTTCTTGTCATTTGTAGCATTCAAGGACTTCAAGATCTATCAGATGGATATAAAATCAACATTCTTAAATGGAGAATTGAAAGAATTTTACATTGAACAACCAGAAGGTTTTAGGTTGAGAGATGATCCAAACATTGTTTGTAGATTAAAAAAGACTTTGTATGGACTAAAATAAGACCCTAGAGATTGGTACAAAAGATTAGACAAGTACCTAACTGATCAAGGATTTCAGAAGGGTTCCACTAAAAATAGATTATATTTCAAGACTGATTAAAGTAAAATACTAATTGTTGTGAAGGGTGCATGAGTAGCTGAGTTGGTGTGAAGGCGAGTCATGAGGCGTAGTGTTAGGCTAATGATCCTGGTGCTACACTAAAGCTATGTGGTTAAGGGATAACAATTTAAGATCTTTGGTGGAGACATGGTGGTATCTGCCCCCCGAAAAAATAGGTAATAAGGCTTTTATGTTCTTCAAAAAACTTCAATTTGTAAAAAAACAACTCAAAAAGTGGAATAGAGAGTCTTTCAAAAACATCTTTAATGAGAAACTGAGTCTAGAGGAAGATTTAAAAAATCTACATGAATAAATTATTCTTCAAGGAATGGATGAATCAGCCTTCTTTAGAGAGAAACAACTTAATAAGGTGTACTCAAAAGTCCTAGCAAGAGAATAAACCTTTTGGAGATAGAAATATCATGAGACATGGCTGAAGGAAGGTGATAGAAATACTAAATTCTTCCACACCTCTACAAAGGTCAGAAGGAACTATAAAGTTTTCTCTATACATAATATGGTGGGGGAGCTATTAACCGATTAGGACTCCATCAAAAGTGAGGCGGTGAACTTATTCTTGAGTGCTTTCAATGGGGAGGCAAGGGAAAACCAAGAATTGCAATCTATTATGGATATCTTACCCTCCTATGTGAAGGAGCAACACAACAAGATGTTACTTAGGGCTGTGTCGATTGAGGAAGTAAAGATTGCAGTTTTTGACATTTGAGCTGACAAAGCTCTAGGACCAAATGGGTTCCCAGCTCTTTTCTTTCAACGTTTCTTGGAAATTCTAGCAAATGATTTATGGGTAGTAGTGGAGGAGTCTAGAACATGTAGTTTCATTCTTAAGGACTTTAACAATACTTTCATAGAACTATTCTCAAAAAACAAAAACACATCTACCTTCCATGAATTCACACCCATTTCTTTATGCAACACGATCTACAAAGTAATCTCTAAAGTGATAACCAATAGGATAAAATGTATTCTGGAAGAAGTTATTTCCCTGGAACAAAGTGGGTTTTCCCACGGTAGATCGATTTATGAAGTTATTAGCTTGGCACATGAGGCAATTTATTCCATCCATCTTTCTAAAAAGGAGAATATGATGATAAAATTGGATATCAAGAAAGCCTATGATGAGGTTAATAGAGATTTCCTATTAAAAGTTCTTTTAAAATTTGGCTTTGACTCGGTCTGGATAGCCTAGGTAGAAAGATGTATTAAATCCCCTAGGCTCTCAATCCTTATCAATGGGAGCGCTTAGGGTTTCTTCTCTTCCAACAAGGGTTTAATATAGGGGGGCCCACTATCTGCTTTTCTTTTCATTATTGTGGTAGAAGTGTTAGGTGGTTGATTTTGAAAGAATGTAGAGCTGGCTGGTGGAAGGGTATAAGGATTCTTGCAGGGGTGGATCCTTTGACTCATCTACAATTCATTGATGATACTTTCCTTGCTGGAGAGGCCTTAGCAAGGGAAGCTTGAATTGTAAAACAGGTGATTGATAATTATAAACAAGTGTCAGGACAAAAGTGAACTGGCTTAAATCTGAGATTTTTTTCTTCTACACTCCACCTCCTAAATAGAGGGAAATTAGCAACATTCTTGGCATGAAACTGGGAACTCTACCAAGTAAGTTTTTAGGTGTTCCCTTATTTGGAGGTGCTAATAAGTTAGCAATTTGGAAAAAAATTGTAGAAAGCTGCTTCAATAGATTGGAGGGATGGAAAAGTAAATGGCTGACTTTGGCAGGTAGAATTCTAATGTTAAAAATAGTTTTCTTTGCCATCCCCATCTTCTCAACAACATGCCTAAAAATTCCCAGCAAAATCATCAATGTGATCAAACCGAAAATGAGAAAATTCTTTTGAAATAGAGCTAAAGAACATGATAAAATCCCTCTATTGGATTGGGAAAAAGTTTGTAGTTCGAAAGTGAAGGGTGGTGCTAGGCTTAGGAATTGGCAAATTATGAATGAAGCTCTGGGAGCTAAACTCTCTTGGAGAATTTATAATAAACCAAATCAATTATGGGTAAAGGTAATGAGTGCTAAATACCCGGACACAATGGAGAATCATAGAATTTTCACAATCAAAAACCCACCTAGGGGATCTGCAATTTGGAACTTCATAGTGAGCAGCATGAAGGTACTCACTGAACATCTTTCATGGCATATTCATAACAGAAAGGTAGCTAAATTCTGGGATGATTCTTGGGTGGTGTACCCAGTCATAAAATACATGGCTGATTTTTCTGAATCAAAATCTCTTTTATGCAAGATTTGGGGTGACAAGGTCAATGACTATTTGGTATGCAAACAAAGTCACCTTGGAGAGGTTTGGTGCTGGAAAGACCTATCAGACATAGGGCTATCGGATCAACAATAAATGTTGTTAAAACAAGTCTTGGATCAGAGAAAGATTTACCTCACAAAAGGCTAGGACAAAGTAATTTGGTGTGGTTCAAAAGATGGGAACTACTTAGCTAAATTAGGTTATAGAATTCTGGAAGGCTTGGTAGGGGACTGCAAGACAACTAATGACTTAATATGGCATAAGAATTGTCTACCCAAAGCAGGGGTGTTTGCATGGATGGCTCTGAAAGGGAGAATTATAACTGGCGAGAGGAGGAAAAGGCTTGGATTGGTAGGACCAACCAAGTGCTTTATGTGTGGGGAAGATAAAGAGGATCTTGACCACCTCCTGCTATAATGCAAGATAGTGCAAAAATGTTGGTACTTGGTGAAAGGTAAATTGCAATGGCAAATCCAATTAACAAATATGCTCAAAGATGTGTTTGATAGTTGGCCAAGGCAAAACAAGAAATCAAATTTCTCAAGCATATGGAACATATGCCCATCACTTGCAATATGGGAAATATGGAAGGAAATAAATCATAGGATTTTCCAAGACAAGGCTGAGGATGGTAGAAGGTTATATAGAAGAATTGATCAGGTAGTGGAGGAAACTTTAGGGGCTGCAGCTTCTCAGATGGATTCAATGAAAAAACCCTTTTACCATAGAGGACATGAAAATACAAAAAGCATGGCCTAACATCAAAAAAGGCATGGGGCCTGGCATTCTTGGCAGATGAGTAAAAAATGTAACTCACCCATAGTATGGACTCCACCTCAACCAGGGTGGATCAAAGCCAATTTTGATGGGGGAGCTCAATGTGGAGGGGGTATATTAGGGGTGGGAGTGGTTTTTTGTGATCACAGTAGTAACATTATAAAATTGGGAGCACAACATATCAAATAGGGCACCAACAATTAGGCAGAAGTTTATGCAGTGTGGGTGGCAATAAGATGTGCTAGGAAAATGGGGATTCAAAAACTACATCTAGAAGGGGACTCATTGGTCATAATCTAGGCCATAAAAAATGGCCAAATCAAAGCATGGCACCTACAAAACTTCATCTCACTAATTTTAGAGGATTTGAAACTTTTTGAAGAAGTCATGGTTACTCACATCAAATGGGAGGGCAATATAGATGCATATAAATTGTCTAAATGGGCACTATCCTTTAATTAGATCAAGGATTCTATTTTTGAAGTCTTTGATGACAAGTTGGACTTAGTATAAGATGGGCTAAAACTCAAACTCTAAATGATGAAAGGACAAGGTCATATCATGCGCTCAACCAATATATGATTATTTCTATCTACTAAAGTACATATATGATATGTGTGGATCACAACTTAGATGATCATTAACTCTTGCTTTGTAATGATTGGTAGCTCAAGCATGTTACTCTTTGGCTCTTTTGTTGTTGTGCATGTGAATGATAGCAATGAAGGTAGTGATGTGAATCATTACATGTGCTTCCTTACAACAAGCTTCAATCTATAATGTTTTCATCTATGCGGATGGGTTATGACATGATACTCACAACATCAAGTAATACTTATCAAAGGTCATGGCAATAATGTGATCAACTACTCACACAAGTCAGCTTCCTTTTTAAACAAGCCAAACTTATGTATGTGCTCTTTCTTTTGCTAGCTAGTGTATGTGCTCTTTTTTGTGCAGGTTTGTTTGGCGACAAGATGGAGGCTACATTCACCTTCCAAACAAAGAAGCAATAGAAAAATTTTTATGGACTGATAGAAAATCAAAGACTAAGACTATTACTCAAATTCCCTTTAGAGGAAGTTATAAAAGTGGTGCAAGGGATGCTAGGGTTTTTCTTCCACCAAGCCACACACTAGTGGAAATGTGATGGGATGGGGTATGGGATAGACTAGCCTAGTCTATGCTCTTGGATCCTTTCCTTGGATCTCCTAGTGTTTTCCTCACACCCTATGGTCTCTAGGACTTCATTTCTTGAGGAATCCCCTAACCTTACCCAATCCACCCAACAATGAGTTGCTATGCCACTCCTAAGGTCTCACCTACTCATGAGACTTAAAACCCCTTACTATGGTTAATAAGGGCTAATCTTGTTCCACACCTTCCAAGGTCTTAGAAAGGTTGTATCAGGTTTTAAACCATGTTTTACATCCCTCCATGTTCCCCCAAGAAGTTTCTACCTTCATCCTTTCTACCGATTTCACTGTTTTGTGTTTTGCTACAAAACAGGGCTACAATGATTAAGACCAATTAGGCCTCCTAACTGGTCTTCTAGGGCTTTCTCTCACAAACGATGCATACACAACCCAAAATCCCAAAATAGACTACCATTAAATTGGAAAGGGCTCAAGGATTTTCTAGGTTTTGGGCCTCCAAGTGGCCGTACAGTGCCAAGGGCGAATTTTAGGGTTTTTAAGGGTTTTGTGAGGGTTTCTAGAGTCTGCCTGGGTCACAGTGAGTGTTTTTAGTTTTAGCCACCTTGTTTGGATTAGTGAAGGCTCCTCCTTCACACCAATTATGCTTCACTCACTCCTCTGCACCTCCTCCAAAAGATGCACTCTCCACTAACCAACCTTGCTCTCCAAGACCTCTACAATTTGACCTCTCCTAACCGGGCACTGTCCAAGCTCGCCTAGGAGTGGGTCTTTTCTTGGCCTTCCTACATTTTAAAGGGATTTTCTTGTTTTTCAGTATGGTATAAGGTCTTCACTCTCATTCCCCATGGTTTCATGGTGGTTCCACAATGGGGAATGGAGTTATGCAGCCATTTACACAATCCTATCTAAAACTAGACAGTAAGAAGACAATTTACAGACTATTTACAAACACATGCAATCTACAAATAAAAAAATAAAATAATTTCTTGAAATGAAAGTGTTTACACCATGAAAAACATTACACATAGTTTTGGATGTTTCTCAATCCATTAACTTGCTTGGTTGCTTCATTCAAACTGACTAGTAACAGTTTTTACAGTCTCAGACTGGTCTTTTTGCTTAGGTCTTACAATGTCTGATATCCAACCCATTAATTTAGGGTTTGCAAGTACTTATACTACCTATACCTTATTCTATGTTCCCATACTAGGGTTTTCCATGCTAACCTAAATAATTTGACATTATGGTGGAAAAGTTGCTTGACAACTTTTAAAAGTTGTCATGCAACTTTTGAGCAACTTTCCCAATGTTGCTTTTTATGACTCCTAGACCCACATTGGGACAACCTAAGGACACCACCATGTTATAAAGGACCCCTAAACACTTCAAAGACACACATACCCTCCATTTTCAAGAAAATCACAATCTTGACTTATGACCCCTAAGATCTCCACTAGGACCCTAACTAATACCTATGAGCACATGGCTCATTATTTTATGTACAATGGCTTCATAAGAAGCATAAAACCAACAAAAAAAGAAGGAGGGAGAGCTTGAAAGGGTTCTCTTGCACCATATCCCCCCTCTACACATAATTAATAAAAAGAAGAAGAGATGAGAGCCGGGTCTATTCCAAGTGTCTTGAACCTGCTCTCCTCCACCCATGTAGCTTCAGATACTGGTTGATCTGCCCATTTCGCTAAGTGCTCCATGTAGACTTGGTGTCTAGTGGACTTCTTCACTCTTGATTCCAATATCTCCTTTGCTATAGGCTTCTTCACCTATGGTAAGACATTAACATAAAGGTCTTGCAGTACCTTGGCTTGGTTCTCAGTCTGTCCTACTATCTCACCCTTGTACATGATCAGGTCAACTACATTAAAGACTGGTGATATAGCTAAATCTGGAGGCAGGTCAACTTTGTAGGCATTCTTACCATATTGTGATAGGAATCTACAAGGTCCTACCCTTCTCATCTATAGTTTGGTAGGCTTACCTCCTTGCATCCTAGCTTTGCTCAAATGGACCATCACATAGTCACCCACCTTGAATTGAACTTCTCTCCTTTTCTCATCCACTTTGGCTTTCAGTTTTTGAGTGGATTCAAGGATGGCCTTCTTAACCTGCTCTTAAACTTCCTTGATGGTTTGAGTGAAGTCTTCTACTTGCCCACTCTTTATTTTCAAACTACCAAGGTCTCTCAACTCACATACTCCTCTTGGATGTCTGCCATAGACAACCTCAAAAGGACTTCTACCAGTGGTTCTATTCACACTATCATTATATGCATACTCTGCTTGAGAAATGATTAGGTCCCATTTTTGACTATACTCCTTAGTTAAACACCTCAACAAGTTACCTAACACCCTATTGCTGACTTCAGTTTGACCATCTGTTTGTGGATGGTAAGCTGAGCTAAATGACAAGTTAGTTCCTAGTCTCGTCCATAATGTTTGCCAAAAATGACCCATGAACTTTATATCCCTATCTGAAACAATGCTTAAAGGGAGTCCATGAATCCTAACAATCTCTTTGAAGAAGAGATGTGCAACATAGCTTGCATCATGTGTAGTCTTACATGGGATAAGATGACTCATCTTGGAAAATCTATCTACTACCACATAGATGTTGTCCATACCTATTTTTGTCTTGGGAAGTCCTACTACAAAGTCCATTGTTATACATTCCCAAGGTCTGTTAGGGACCGGTAATGGTTGATATAAACCAGCATTGCTTGATCCACCTTTGGCTCTTTGGCATACACCACATTGTTCTACATATCTTTTCACATCCCTTGACAACTTTGGCCAATAGTAGTACCTCTGTACTAAATCCAAGGTTTTGTTGACTCTGAAGTGTCCACTTGAACTGCCATTATGTTTCTCTTGGATGGGGTTCTCCCTCATGGATCCCCTAGGTACACACAACTGATTACCCTTGAACAAGAGACCATTTTGGAGAGTGTAATCTGCATACTCACCATGGAAATGGTTCTCAAACTCTTTGCAAACCTTTTAAGCTATTGAGAAGTCTTCATCTCCTTCACAGAGGTCTTTGAAACCTTCTATTCCTATGCTCTACAACTATAACTCTTGAACTGTCAACAACTTCCTGCTTAATGCATCTGCCACCTTATTAAGCTACCCCTTCTTATGCTTGATGGTGAAGGTGAAGGATTTTAGGTACTCCATCCATTTTAGATGCCTACTGCTTAGCTTCTCTTGAGTGTTTATGTAACTCAATGCCTAGTTGTCCGTGAACACTAAAAATTCTTTTGGGAGTAGGTAATGCCTCCATTTCTTTAGAGATTGCACTAATGCATACAACTCTAGGTCATAGGATGAGTACTTCTTCTTTGCTTCATTAAGCTTCTCACTAAAAAATTCCACAGGTCTTCCCTCTTGACTCAACACACCACCTACAGCAATTCCACTTGCATCACACTCCAAAGTGAATAGCTTATCAAATGTAGGTAGGAGAAGGATAGGTTTTGTGGCTACTTCTTGCTTCAGCATTTGAAATGCTTTGTCTGCCTACTCAATCCATTCAAACTTAGTTTTGAGACCTCCTTTAATGGTGTCAAGGACTGGTGCACATATACCACTGAAATTCCTCACAAATTTCCTATAGAATTGAGCTAATCCATGGAAACTTCTAACTTCAGTCCCTATTTTAGGTGCAGGCTGATTCAATATTTCCTCCACTTTGCTTGGATCCATCTTCAAGGTCCCTTTGGACAACACAAATCCTAGGTAAACCAGCTCTTTCTTCAAGAAGTCACACTTCTCAAGGTTGATGGATTATTTCTCCTCATGCAACCTCTCTAAAACTAACCTCAAATGCTCAAGGTGCTCTTCCTTGGTTCTTCTATAGATGAGAATGTCATCTAGGTACACTACCACAAATCTACCTATGAAATCCTTCAACACCTCATTCATCAACCTCATGAAGGTGGTTGGAGCATTAGTAAGCCCAAATGGCATCACAAGCCACTCATACAAGCCTTCTGTGGTTTTAAAAGCAGTCTTCCACTCATCACCCTCCTTAATTCTTATCTAGTGATAACCACTTTTAAGGTCTAGCTTGGTAAAATACACAGCCCCTCCTAAATAGTCCATTAGATCCTCTATTCTAGGAATAGGAAACCTATACCTTATGGTAATCCTATTCATTTCTCTTGAGTCAATGTAAAGTCTCCACTTACCTCCTTTTTTTTATGCTAGCACTATCGGGACTGCACATGGGCTGATGCTCTTCTTAATTAGTCCTTGTTCCAATAACTCCTGCACTTGCCTTGCTACTTCCTTATTCTGATCAGGTGTGAGCTTATATGCAGCCGTGTTAGGTAAGGATGCACCAGGAACAAAGTCTATCTGATGGCTTATGGACCTTCCTGGTGGGAGTGTTGCAGGTACTCCATCACTCACTATGTCATTATACTCTTGCAACATTTGCTTCACCTCCTTGGGTATTTCTACCTACAACTTGTTTGCTTTCTCCTTTGGCTTCACAAAGATGGCACACTTCACTATCTCCTCCTCATGTAGCAAATTTAAGAACTCTTTACCAGTAGCAATTAAAACACTAGGTGTTTTTGAAGTGCCCTCTTCATCTTCTGTCAAAGACTGAATCTTGAAGGTCTTGTTGTCCTTCTTGAATGAAATGGAGTTCTCCTCTCCATCATAGATCAACTTCCTATCAAATTGCCAGGGTCTTCCTAGAAATAAGTGACATGCATCCATAGGTAACACATCACAAAGGATCTTATCCTTGTATCCTCCAATAGAAAACTCTACCCAAGTCTGTTCATTGACTAGCACACTCTATCCTTTGTTCAACCAAGTCACCTTGTAAGGGTTGGTGTGGGGTATTCTTATGAGTTTCAACTTCCTAACTACCTCTTTTGAGATGATGTTGTCAATTGAGCCTGTATCAACTATCACCTTGCACACTTTACCAAGAACTTTGCATCTCACCCTAAACAATGCTCTCTTATTTTTGGGTTCCTCCTTAACCGACTGTCTGATCAAAATCCTATTGAACATTAGATTCTCACCAACTTTTGATTCAATCTAGTCCACATCTGGTGTCTTTTTGCTTGAAGAGTATTCTTGTGCATAAGCAACCCTCTTTCCATTGTTTGATGAGATAGGCTTGTCAGGGCATCTATATGTCGGGTGTCCCAATTGTCCACAATTGTAACACTTTATTGTTGCAAAATAGGAGTTACCTCTTCCAGTACCTCTACCCCTATTTGGACCACCTTGTGCACCTCTACCTCTAGAATCTCCTCCTTTGAGATTCATTTCACTACCATGTTCAGTCAGCTTGGCTTCTCCTTGGTTCCTCTACTCATTTGTCTTGCTTTGGTAACCACCTCGGTGATTCACTTGGTCTCTACCTCTGCCTCTACCCCTATTATTGGAGTCTCCTTTCCTTTTGTTCCTCTCTTCTACCTTGGCAGCAAGCTGATGACACTTATGAACAGTAGTAGGAGTCCATAGGCTTATCTCCTCTTGAATGTTTCACTTTAGGCCGCTTAGATACCTAGCCACCTTAATAGATTCATCTTCTTGGACCTTAGATCTAAGACAATGTTTTTGAAACTCTTCGGTGTAAGAGGTTACATCAAGATCCTTTTGCTTCAATCCTTGTCTCTTCTTATGAAGTTGGACTTCATAATCCTCTGGTAAGTAGTTCTCCTTAATCTTACTCACCATAGCTTTCCAATTTACAATAGGTAGCTTTCCCATACTATCTCTTTCTTCTTGCAAGTACTTCCACCATGTTAAAGCCGCCCCCTTTAATCTTGATTTGGCAACTTTAACCTTCTGAGCCTCTGTCACTCCTTCACACTCAAAGTGGTTTTCCATGCCCTCAATCCATTCCATAATAGTGTCTATGTCCATTCTTCCACTGAAATGTGGCAATCCTTCGAAAGCTTTAGTGTTCAAAGCCTTAATAGCCTTCACAAAAGGTTCTTCATTGAACAAGGGATCTGGTTCAGGGATTATATCATCTATGTCTATAGTTCTCTTGCCTTTACCCTTGGTGTCTTCATCCCAAGGTTCATGTGTCCTCTGATCCACCACTTCCTGCAGTTTATCCCTTATCTCACTCATAGCTACTTTAAGGAGTCTATTTTTCTCCTTCTGTTCTTCCACTTCTCTAGCCAACTCTGCATTAGTAACCATTCTGCTCTCCCCTACTGATTCACTAGTATATAGAGATATACACAGTCCAACAAGTCTTTTACTAGCTCTGATACCAATTTGATGGGATGGGGTATGGGATAGACTAGCCTAGTCTATGCTCTTGGATCCTTTCCTTGGATCTCCTGGTGTTCTCCTCACACCCTAGGGTCTCTAGGACTTCCTTTGCTTGAGGAATCCCTTGCCTTTTCCCAATCCACCCACCAATGAGTTGCTATACTGCTCCTAAGGTCTCACCTACTCATGAGACTCAAAACCCCTTACTATGGCTAATAAGGGCTAATATTGTTCCACACCTTCCAAGGTCTTAGCAAGGTTGTATCAGGTCTTAAACTATGTTTTACATCCCTCCATGTGCCCCCAAGAAGTTGCTACCTTCATCCTTTCTACCGATTTCACTATTTTGTGTTTTGCTACAAAACAGGGCTACAATGTTTAGGACCAATTAGGCCACCTAACTGGTCTTCTAGGGATTTCTCTCACAAATGATTCATACACAAACTAAACTCCCAAAATATACTACCATTAAATTGGCAAGGGCTCAAGGATAGTCTAGGTTTTGGGCCTCCAAGTGGCCATATAGTTCCAAGGGCGAATTTTGGGGTTTTTAAGGGTTTTGTGAGGGTTTCTAGAGTTTGCCTGGGTCACAATGAGTGTTTTGAGTTTTAGCCACCTTGTTTGGATTGGTGGAGGCTCCTCCTTCACACTAATGATGCTTCACTCACTCCTCTACACCTCCTCCAAAAGATGCACTCTCCACTAACCAACCTTGCTCTCCAAGACCTCTGCAATTTGACCTCTCCTAACCGAGCACTGTCCAGTCTTGCCGAGGAGTGGGTCTTTGCTTGACCTTCCTACATTTTTAAGGGCCCTTCTTGTTTTTTAGTATGGTACAAGGTCTGCACTCTCATTCCCCATGGTTTCATGGTGGTTCCACAATGGGGAATGGAGTTATGTAGCCATTTACACAATCCTTTCCAAACCTGGATAGTAAGAAGACAATTTACAAACAATTTACAAACACACTCAATCTGCAAATAAAAACCTAAACTAATTTCTTGAAATGAAATTTTTTACACCATGAAAAAAATTCCACACAGTTTTGGACATTTCTCAATCCATTAACTTGCTTGGTTGCTTCATTCAAACTGACTGGTAACAGTTTTTATAGTCTCAGACTAGTCTTTTTGCTTAGGCCGTACAGTATCCGACATCCAACCCATTCATTTAGGGTTTTAAAGTACTTTTAGTACCTATACCTTGGTCTTTGTGCCCATACTAGGGTTTTCCATGCTAACCTAAAGAATTTGACATTATGGTGGAAAAGTTGCTTGACAACTTTTAAAAGTTGTCATGCAACTTTTGAGCAACTTTCCCAATGTTGCTTTTTATGACTCCTAGACCCACATTGGGACAACCTAAGGAAACCACCATGTTATAAAGGACCCCTAAACACTTAAAAGACACACATACCCTCAAAATGATCAAGAGTATTTGACCCCAGGTAGGTGTAGGATTTCGCCCCAAGCCTAGAAACAAAGTCATTATGATATATCCAATGATCCAAACCATGGTAAGAAGCCACCTGTGATGTCTGCATATGTTTAAAGGCTTATGATGCATATGGATAGCACTAATGGAAGAATGAATGCATGAACTAATAGATGGAAGAGCTAGCTGATAGATAGTGCTTGTTTGCCAGGTTTTCACCTTCTTCTTTTATTGCACTTTTTTTTCTTTTTTTTTTTGATTTTTCATTGTTTTTTATTTTTTTTAATTTTTCAATGTTTTTGATTTTTTTGATTTTTCACTATTTTTTATTTTTTCAGATTTTTCAGACATAGAACTTTTTCAGGTGCATGCTATTGATAAGTTAATCGAGCTGATCTTCATCCTGTGTTGATAGCTGATATGCTCCTAACACAAATACTGTTGTGACCACAAATGGACCTAACCATTTTGGTTCAAACTTTCCTTTCTTTTCTCGATCTGCCTGGTTGCGTGGATTTTCCTTTAGCACTAGTTCTCCAACTTTAAAGATTCTTGGTTTGACCTTGTGATTATAGCTCTAACACATTCTTTGCTGATATACCTTTAGATGATCAAAGGCATTTTGTCTTCATTCTTGGATCAGTTCTAACTCTTGTAATCTAGATACTCATTGTTCTTCATCTGGGATGAGACCTTTCAGTGACACACGTAGAGAGGGTATCTCTACTTCGATTGGCACTATGGCTTTTGATCCATATGCAAGAGACAAAGGTGTGGCACCTGTCGGCATGCGGATACTGGTGCGGTAGGCCCATAAAGAAGGGTTTAGTTGAATATGCCAATCTTTCCCAACATCATTCAAAATCTTTTTAAGGATTTTTAGAATAGTTTTGTTAGATGCTTATGCTTGCCCATTTCCCTATGGATAATATGGTGTGGAGAATCTATGTTGGATTTTGAACTTCTAACATATCTCTTGTACATCTTGATTCTTGAATGGTCACCCATTATCAGTGATAATGGTCATTGGTATTCCATAGTGATAGATGATATAATTCAAGATAAATGCAGCAATTTGTTCTCCTATGATATTGATGAGAGGTACCGCTTCAATCCATTTTGTGAAATATTTAGTAGCTACAAGAATGAATTTGTGTCCATTAGATGAGGAAGGATTTATCTTTCCTACTAGATCAAGTCCCCATTGACAAAAATGCCAAGATGTTGCTAAAGCATGTAGTTTTTGTGCTAGTGCATGAATAAACTTCCCATGGATTTGACATTGTTTGTATGTTCTAGCTATCTTAAAAGAATCTCATTCCATAGTCGGCCAATAATAGTCCAAGCATATGAGTTTTTTTGAAAGGGTAAGACCACTTGAATGAGTGCCACAAATGCCATTATGGACTTCATGTAAATCCTTCTCAGATTCTTCTTGTTTGAGACATCATAAGAGAGTACCGTCTAGACCTTGTTTAAACAAGGTATTCACGACGAGAGTAAAATGAGAGGATTGGTGAATAAAGTTTCTCTTTTAGTTCTTTGATAAGTTGGAAGGTAGGATATTATCTTTCAAGTATGTGTAAGTTTGGCCATAGCGGGAGGAATCATGTCAAATAAGTTGATAGATGGTTTGGGAATTAGGACAATTAAAGGCGGGATGAAACAACTCTTCGACTAGGAATTCATAACGCTATTGATTTTCCTGTGTCTATAATAGAGAAGAAAGTGTAGCCATGGCATCTGCTACTTTGTTGTCATTTCTTGGAATCTATTCAAAAGTTATTTCTACAAAGTACTTCTTGATATCATCCACCATCTTTTTCTAAGGCATGAGTTTGTCATCTTTTGTTTGATAGTCATCATTGATTTGATTAATGACAAGATGAGAGTCTCCAAAGACTTGAAGTTGTTTAATATTCCATTCTACAACCATTTTGATACCTATTACCAGTGCTTCATACTCTGCTATATTGTTTGTACATGGAAATCTTAATTTGTATGCTTTTGGCATTGTATGCCCTTGTGGCATGATGAATAGAATTCCTGCTCCTGATCTGTGTTGTGTATATGAACCATCAAAGTATAGTTTCCATGACTTTTTTGTGACTGTTAGGATATTAGAATCAGGGAATTTAATTTGTAGAGGATGATTATCTTGAAGTGGTGTTTCTGCTATTTGATCTGCGATGACTTGTCCCTTGATAGATTTTCTATCAACATATTTGATATTAAACTCGCTTAGAATCATGATCCATTTTTCTAGTCGTCCTGTCAATGTGACTTTGCTAAGTAAATATTTCAGAGGATTGATTTTGGCTATAAAATTGATGGAGTGAGATAGTAGATAGTGTCATAGTTTTTGAGAAGCAAAAACTACTTCTAAGAATGCTTTTTCTGTTGATGAATAGTTAACCTCATATCCCACTAATGTTTTGCTGATGTAGTAGATGGCTCGTTCTTTTCCTTCAATATCCTCTTGTGCGAGTAAAACTCCCAATGATGCTTTGGTAGTTGATACATAAAGTAATAATGGTTTTCTTAGAATTGGTGACATTAGAACAGGTGGTTCAATGAGATATGCCTTAATCTTGTTGAATGCTTCTTCACATTGATGGTCCTATTTGAAATTAACATGTTTGTGCAATAGGTGAGTAAATGGTTGATATTTATCTGCTAATTGAGCCACAAATCTTCTGATTGACTGGAGTCTTCATTGGAGTGATCTTAGTTGACTGATATTCTTAGGAGATGCCATTTCCATGATTGCTTTTACCTTAGCTGGATCTACTTTGATTCCTCTTACTGAAACAATTTATCCCAATAGCTTTCCTAAAGTAAAACCAAAGGCACATTTCTTAGGCTTTAGCCTTAGCTTGTATTGTTCTAACCTATCAAAGATCTTTTCTAGTATCTCTATATGTTCTTCTTTGTTGTATGATTTAGATAATATGTCATCCACATAGTCTTCCATGAATGCATGCATCATGTCATGAAATATAGTTGTCATAGCTCTTTGATATGTAGAGCCTACGTTCTTTAATCCAAAAGGCATGACGTTCCAGCAGAAAGTACCCCATGGGCATGTAAAATTTGTCTTTTCTTGATCTTCAGGTGCTATTTTGATCTGATTGTATCTAGAGAAACCATCCATTAGAGAAAACACAGAGTGTCCTACAGTGAAATATACAATGATGTCAATGTTAGGCAAAGGAAAGTCATCCGTTGGACATGCATTATTAAGATCTCTGAAGTCTATGCATATTCTGATGCTTTTATTTGGTTTTGAAATAGGAAAAATGTTGGATACCCATTGAGGATAAGCTACAGGTTTGATGAATCCGACATCGAGTAATTTCTTTAGTTCTGCTTTGACTAGAAGAGCAATATGAGGATGCATTTTTCTTAATTTCTATTTGATTGGTTTATCTCTTGGATTAACATTCAAGTGATGCATAATAAGCTTTGAATCTAACCCTAGCATGTTTGCATATGACTAGGCCAAAATTAATTTTTTGTTGTTTGAAGAATTCCACATATTGTTGCATTTCTACCTCTAATAGAGATGTTGCCGGAAGAAGAATCTTTGGTTGCTCTGTTGTGCCAATGTTAACTACCTCTGTTGGTTCAATCAAAATGGATGATCTTTCTTGATAGTGCTAAGGTAAAGTGTCAAATCTCCCATCTTCTAGCACCTCAAGGAGGTTTTCACCATTAGATGTGTCCTTTGCTTTTTACTTTTTCCTGGTCTAATGTTGCTAATAAATGGTTTTCAACATTAGACTTGATATTGTTTTCTTATTTTCACTTTTGCGACTAGGAGATTTGGCACCTACTTGACTGGAAGATGTGTTGCTGAAATTCCTGGTGAGAGTTGTTACAAGTTGATTGCATTAAGATATACAGATATGGCATGGTTGTTTAGAAAGGTATCAATGGCAGTATGTCCTTCATCTTCCCAATCAATAAGTTTGGGGTGGATTAGAGGTAATGGATCTTCAGGTTGGGATGTTTCAAGGGTTTCAAGGGTCATGATGGAGGTATAAAAGTTTTCAATATGTGTGTCAATGTCTAAAATGGTACTCTTGTTAGAATGATCTTGCATAAGAAGTTCCTGATTGTCCTCGGTTAAGTCCAAGTTAGCCGAATGTGATTCTAATTCAAGTGAACTAGTTCCTGACGTTTGTCCTACATACGTGTGAACTATATCGACTTCTATATCTCCTTCAAAGCATTTTTCTTCAACTAATTCTTTAGAGTGATAGGAATCCCATTCCCATTCATTAGAATCTGTATCATTTACAGCTTGTAGTTTACAGATTTGGTCATATAACATTTCTTCTGTTTTTTTGGCTATACTTTTTCTTCTTTCATATTCAACCTCTTTAGGACTGAGATTGAGTTTTGTCAACTTTTCTATGAGTTCTCCTGGACTTGGATTAGCTTCTTTCTTGTTTTGATTGAGATTTAATGCTGCTTGAGAGATGTTTTTAGTTTGTTTCTCTTGTTGAATTGAAGCTTGTTTCTTTTTCCATTTTGTGTTTGTTTGTTGCTTAGCTGATTTTTCTTCCCTTTCAATTGCTAGTTGTTCTTGTCTGTTTTCATATTCCTCTTGTTGTTGACTAAAAGATGTGTTTTCCGGTATAGTGACTTGTCCATACCCTAAGCCTGCTTTGTCTGTAGTTTGTTGAGTATGAGGCTGAATAGGTTCTGAGATACCTTCCTTTATTTTCCCTATAGGGCCTGTCCCAATGTATCCCATCCTTCGAAGAATGTTGAATCCTTTTCCATATTTTTCCATAGGTATTCTGACATTGTTGACCTTCTGTTGAACTTCTTCATCTTTGTGTAGCCATTGCAATACATCTTTGTCTTTTGTCTCCTCTGATAAGATTCCAGCACTAATAAAGGCTCCATCGAATATCGGAAGATGTTTCATAGTTGTTTGTTGTTTAGAGCTTGATGGTTTTCCCAAGGATTTAGGAGAAAGTGGTAATTGTGATATTGAGTATTCTCCATTCCCTTGATCTCTTACCTGCATTTGTTTTTCCATACTTGATAGAATGGAGGCAAATGATTTTTCCTTGGATTGTGTGCTCGAAGATGATACCTCCCTGTTATGTGGAACAATTTCTTCTTGACCCATTTTTAGATTGCTGCACTATTAGAACGGATTTGCATCTACAGATATTGTGATTTCTTGTCCTTCGTAGGGAAATTTGACACATTGATGATAGGTTGATGGGACAACTTGCAAGTCATGTATCCATGGTCTCCCTAGGAGCACATTATATGATAGGTCCAAGTCTAGAACTGGGCATTTTGTGTCTTTTTGTAGAGGTCCCACTTTGATTGGTAGTATCACAATTCCCTTGGAGGAACATTCTTCTTCATCATAGGCTTTTCTAGTGATCCTTTTCTAGACATCAACTGCATCTTCTGAATATCCTAAGGTACGAAGAAGACTCAATTAGCAATATTTAGGATAGCTCCACCATCTATTAGAACACGCTTGACTCGCGTTTTGTGAATGAGGACTTCAATATGCAAGGGAGAATTGTGAGGATGTTGCAAGGACATGTCATCTTCGTCAGTGAATGATAAGCAATGAGGGGTTGTGAGGTGTCCCACCATGGTTTGCAATTGATCAATATCAAGATCTTTGGATACCATGGTATCTACTAATGCTCGTTCAAGAATTTCTTTATGTGCAGGTGAAAGCTTTAAAATCTCCAAGATGGATATTTGAGCAGGTGTTTTCTACAATTGCTCCACTAGATTGTATTGTTTTGATGTAGTGAATGATGTGTTTGTTGTAGGACTTGACAAAACAACTTTGGATTTGCTTCTTGTGATATCTTGATCATGTTCTTGATTTTGTTTTTATTTAACTACAATCAAATTCACCACATTGTCATATGTATGAGCATAGTTTACCTTTGCTTTACCCTTACCATTGTTTGTTGTTGATGACTCACCTTTCTCATAGGTTGGAAGTGGAGTTTTAAAGGCAGTATGAGATTCATTTGTTGTATATCCATCCATAGTTATTACATCATTATCAATCATGTCTTGTATGATATGTTTCAACTTTTGACAATTATCTATGAGATGTCCCTTGTTTCGATGGAAATCACAATATTGATTATCATTCCACCAATGTGGTTTGATTTGAGGTTCATAGTTCCTTTCTTTTGGTAAAGTGATCAATTTTTTTGTGAGAAGTGTCTTTAATGTTGATCCAAGGGGTTCACCAATGTTTGTGAATTGTCTTTGAAAGAAAGTTTTGATAGTTGCTCTTTCATGATTGTTGTTTTGTTGTGCTGCTGCCGAGTGAGTAGATAAATTTAAAATTGGTTGTTTTGGTTTCAAATTGTTGTTATCTACTATTCCATCATTGACGACATTTCGATTTCTATTCCAAAACTTTGGCTTATCATTTTGATTGTTGTTATTGTTGTTGTTAGGAGGATGGACTCCTTTGTATATTTTCAACTCACCCTTCTTTATCATGGCTTCTTCCATTTTGATTCCATTATCAAACATTTTCCCAAAGCTTTGTTTTCCTTGCATTTTTAAGTAATAACTCGTTTGATCATTTAATTTGTCAATGAATATGTCCATTTTTTTTGTACTCTAGAAATGTATGAGGATACTGTGATGCTAGGTGTCTCCATCATTGTAAGAATATCATGAAGGGTTCTCCACTTTTTTGTTTAGTGTTACATAGGTCTAACATTGTTACTTCATGTTGTATGTTGTAGGAGTATTGTGAAACAAACTTATCCACCAACTCTGAAAATGATCTGATTCGAGGTGTAAGTTTGGAGAACCATTCCATAGCTAGTCCAGTTAAGCTTTTCGGATATAGTCTCATTAAGTAGGTATCCTCATGTGCAAACTCCATACTCATTGTGAAAAATTCTCATATATGATCTTGAGGGTCAGTGCTTCCATCATATTTTTCACAGCTTGGGCTTTCAAAACCTATAGAAAATGGTATCATGTTTAGATTTTTGTCGAAAGGATAAGGACAAATTTCTTGAAGTGAGTATCATCTAATATTTCCTCTCTGCATCTCTTGGATTTGTCTTTGTATTGCTTGCAGTTGTTGTGTGAGAATAATGATAGGATTATCAACATGATTTGTTCTTGCATTACCATGATTTTGCATTCTAGGAGGATTGGGATATCTTCTTGTTTCATCTCTAGCTCTTCTTGTATCCTCATTGAATTGAATGTTATTCAAGATTTCTACTTCATCTCTTCTAGGTATAATGGTTTCTTCATTGTTTCTGGTGTTATTGGGAATTGATGTGTCATTCATGCGGAGACCAAAGATGTCCTCATATTGTTAGTTATTAGGAGGAGGGTCACTTTTTTTTTGTGTCAATTTATTCACATCAAAATCCTGAGGAAGTGTAGCACTAGATTTGGCAGCATTAGAAATTATTTTTCTTTTTCCTCCAACAATTTCTACATAAATTTGTCGAATTGGGGATCTTTCTTGCTGTTTCTAATGTTTTGTCCTGTTATTTCTTCTTCAACTTGTATTTCATCTTCATGTTCCATGGTTATGTTTGTTTCCAATGTTTTGATTTCAGTTTTTGTGATCCTTCATTTCTGAGCTTTAGTTAGAATGGGCATACACATGTGTTATCTTGCTTAGGATTCAATTGTCCAAAAGGTTGTTTTGGGTAAGTGATCAATAGTCAATTTCAAGGCAATAGAGTGATATGACACTAAAAGAGAATTCAAGTGTTTAAAAGTTTGCAAGTTTTTTTGATCTTTAGTTTGGGAGTGCAATGATGATGATTGATAAGAACCAAGTCCAGTAGGAATGATATATCCTACGATGTGGGACAAAGTTATCATGACCAAACATTTCAGTTTCGTGATAATGGATAATTGATCTTGATGAGAAACTATGTTTGAGTGATCAATTTATCAAAGAGGGTGATAGTGCACTTTGAGATTTTTAGATTTTGAACTTGTTAAGGGTGAGCACTTGAAAATATTAGGGTGTTTATCTTCTAGAGTTTGATTTTGATGGATGATATCTTGACCAAGCAAACCAAACAAACAATCTAAGCATGGATTGACAGATAATAGGTGTTTATGTTTACTACAAATTGATCAGGATGAAATGATAAATCTAAAACAGGCATGCAAGACATAGCTCTAGATTGACAAATGCAGAGTTTCGTACGACATAAGATTCAGCTTAGGATGACACAAGATACAAAGCCATATGACAAAAAAAAAAATTTCATATAAACAATCGCAACTTGTATGACTTGGGATTATAGAATAAATGAAAAAACACTTATCTCATACGACACAGGATAGTAGATAGTACGACAAATGATTTTATGCAAGTTATCTCATCTAACAGAGATTATGACTCATGTGACAGAGAATTACATCTCGTACAACAGGTTGTAGAGAATGGTAAAAAGTGTTTGTTTTTCTGATTTTGATCTTTGAGTTCTGATGATGTTTTGCTGATGTTTTCCAGTTTTTAGGTGTCTGATTTTCTCGTTTAGGGATGAATACACAAAAAACACATGATGTGATAAATGACTCCAATCAAGCTAAACCCTAAGGAATCTGGCTGAGAATGAAAACCTTTGCTTGTTGACTTAGGTACTTACCCAATAGCTAATCAGAATACAGACGCTAAGTCTCACGCAATGGATTCTCAATGCCATATTATCCGATTCCAAACACTAATGGGGGCACGATATGGCAAGTGTCTTGGGAGAGTTACTATCTCTCTTGCACAAAGATTATGACCCTTTTGAAGGTGAATTGGTAGCTTCTATTTTAAATAGCACTAGTAAGGGATCCAATTGGCGCATCAGGGTATAAACTCAATTAAGAGGTATCCCAACCTTGAAAAACAAGGCTTGATATACCTGAAGGTACGAAGGAGAGCTATTCTCGAGCACTACCGTTGCTTTGATTTTTATCAAAAACACATTTATTTTATAGTGGGATTGATTACTTGATGTTAGCCGTTCCCACTTAGGTTTTTCCTCTCTCACTGGCCTTAAGCGCTAAGACTTAATAACTCCTCGGGAGGGAAGGCCTGCTAAAGAGATGCACTAATGAGAGTAAAAGGATGAGTCTAGCTTTCCGATCACCTAAGAAAGGTGAGAGCATACTCGCCTATCATCAAAGATATGAAATACATGGTTGTTCATTTTTAGCCCAAAATCAAGTGTGCCTAGAAATTTAAATGAATACACCAAGTTTAGTTGAATTCATAGGCAACCTACAATAAATCCATTAGTAGTCATGACTGTGTTTTGAATTATGTCTTTGATAAGTGTATCTTCATAGATCATCCTACAAAAAAGAGTTTGGCTGCTGAAAATCTCACAGATAGAACAAGATTAGCATTGGTGATCCGAACTATGAAATTTAAAAAAAAAACTATATGAAATTTTATCCTAACTTCAAATAGGCATAACTTTCTACTCAGGACTCAAAATTACGAGCCGTTTAACTTGTTGGAAAGGTCTCCAAGATTTGTAGATGATATTTTGAAAGAGCATGCCTAGACATGCTCTTTCTCTACTTTCAAGGGCTATCAAAAATGCAAATTACCAATGTATAGACAAACTTGAAAATTCTAACTTGCAGTTTGTGGAAAAACACAGAGGCAGAGAGTCGTATGACACAAATTTACAGGTCATACGATAAATTTTTTACTTTGTCCGAGTGTAGAGATAGACTTGTATGACACATAAATGAGCAGATACGAGAAAAGAAATTTTACAAAATACACTCGTACGACAATATTTGTGAGTTACTACGACAAAACTTTAGATTTCGTAGAATATCCAAAATAGGCTTGTACGACACAGGATCAGCCTAGTATGAGTAAAGAATTTGCAAGAAATAGACTTATACAACATATATTTAGGCCTTGTATGAATAGATAATTTTCAACATAGAAACTCGTATGACATAGAATTATACCTAGCACGAGTTAGGATGAGGTGTCATCCAAGACTGAAAGGAAGTTCGTATGAGTTGAAAAGGCCACTCGTATGAATTTCTGAACTAGAGTCAGACAAGATGAAGTTTGCTGAAGCTTGAGAGGCTAAAAATGATTATTTTGGCCCCATGGTGGGTGCCAAAATCTCATGCTCTGTGCAGTGTACCTATACTTGCAACCACAAAGCACTCAATAAATCATTATAAGCAATGGTTAGTAAATTGAAACAATGAAAGAAAAAACCATAGCTAATCAACTTATTGCCTCCTAATAAATGCGAGTATGAAAAATGCTCTCAGATCTAATTATGCATACTCTCATGACTTGACTACACTTAGATGGAGGATTTGATGGATGAAAATGCATGACCTAGCAAGAATAGCATGATTAAGCTATATGAGTTCATGATTGATCTAGAAAATGAACTAAGATTAAGATGTAATTAAGCTAAGATTAAGCATCATAACATTGCTAAAGAATGATAAACTATAAGCTAGATGCCTATAATAACAATGCATAAGATGAGAATGAGATGGGATCCATATTTCTCAAAATAAGGTCTATTTATAGGATTTTTCAAGGCTAGGGGTGATGTGGCAAGAATCAACGGTCAAGATTGATCTGAAGATATCAATGGTTAAATTGGAGGAGGATGGCAAAGGGGATTGGATTAAAGGGAACATCAATCATCTCTATGGTGACAAGTGTCAAGAGGCTTCTAGAAGGAGTAGGATGAAAGGGAACACCTAGTGACAAGTGTCACAAAGGTTCTAGAAGATGCTGGATGAAAGGGGACATGGTTGTAGGTAGAATGGGTTAGGTTTAGGAATGGATAAGTTTAGGAGTGGTAGAAGTTAGGAGAATTTGAATTTAAAAATTCAAATAATATGAAAAGGATAATTAATCTCAACAACTCATGAATTTGATTTATTTTAATTAATTAGGATTAGAAGAAATGATTTTGGATGGGGGAATTAATTAATTTGAATTAATTAATCAAAGGGGTGAAATCAACCTACTAAATAAATCATTAGATTTATTAATAAGTAGATGAAAGGGAAGGATTTAATCAAATTATTGATGAATTCAATTAAATTGGGAAGGGAGATTAATTAAATAATTGCTTATTTAATTATTTATTTTCAAACCATTTTTAGGTATATACAACTGGGATGGATTTTGTTCTTGAATGGGTGCACTCGAGATATGGCTTTAATTTCAGTGAGTGCTTCGAGAGTCAAATCATGATGGAAGCATTGGGGTTCGTGTTGTTTGTCCACTGGCCGAATATGGTGAACTAGAGAGTTTATCTAAGTCATATAAGGGTGGAGTGGAATTATTTAATGGAAGCAATCAAAATGTAATAGAATGTCCAAGAGAGGTGGAGGCCATGGTTTTTGAGTGTCATCTCGATGAAACGATGAAGTGTAAGACGTCGACCACCCTAGTGAACCGGTTTTGACCCACCTACAAGTTTTTGTGTCTACGAAGTGAATCGGTTTTTGCATTTTCTAGTTTTTGATGAAGGGAACTGGTTTTAACCCACCTACGAGTTTTTGTGTCTACGAAGTGAACCGGATTTTGCAAATTCTAGTTTTTGATGAAGGGAAACGGTTTTTGCCGGTTTGAACTCGATATGAATTGAACCGATTTTTGATGAAATAAACCAGTTTTTGCCAATTTTTGTAGCTTTGGATGGGGACCCATGGTTTTTTTGTATGACCCAAGCCCTCATAGGGGTTTAAATTTCAGCCCTGTTTGTAGTATTACTATAATGTTTAGGGATAGGCTGATAAATTTATAGTTTACATGTTATACTTTGGGCATATGATATGCCCCTTTTTAATTGTAATCAAATACTTTCATATATTAATCAATAAAAAAACAATATTACTGACCCCAAAAAAAAATACTAATTGTTGTGGTATATGTTGATGAAATATTATTTGGAGGAAATGAAGATATGTGTAGAAGATTTTCTAGTGAGATGCAAAAAGAATTTGAGATCCATGATTGGTGAGTTAAATTTATTTCTTGCTTTGCAAGTTAATCATAATGATTGAAAGGAATTTTCATTTCTTAGTCTAAGTACATCAAAGAGTTGTTAAAGAAGTTTGGGTTGGATAATTCCAAACTGGTGTGTACACCTATGACCATCGAATATAAGTTAATCAAGGATGACAAATCTCCCAAGGTGCCCAGATGCAAGTCAATGTAGATCAATAATTAGAGGACTGTTATATTTGACTACTACTAGACTGGATATCATGTATGCAGTATGTTTGGCAACCAGATTTCAACAAGAACCAAAAGAATCACATGTTGTGGAAGTGAAGAGGATTTTTCAGATATCTTAAAATTAGAAAAGAGTTTGGTTTGTGGTATCTCGAGAGCTCAGATTTTACCTTGGCAACTTATACAGATGCAGACTAGGTCAAAAGTGTCGATGATGGAAAAAGTACAAGTGGAGGATCATTCTTTCTTGGCTCTCAGTTGGTTGCTTGGTCAAGTAAGAAGCAAGACTCTCTATCTCTATCTACAATAGAAGCAAAATACATTGCAACAGCTTCATGTTGCACATAGATTTTATGGATGAAGTAGACTTTGAAGGACACTGATGTAAATTTTGATGATCTTATCTCAATCATGTGTGATAATACTGGTGCAATAAATATCTCAAAGAATCTAGTACAACATTCCAAAAAATGGTTATACATACAATCATGAATTCCTCAGATGCCACTATGGATGTTCCTATTATTAAAGATGTTGGTATATAGGTTGCTGCTATCTCTTCTGCTGAAAATGGTTTGTTGTCTCTTTTCCTGCCTGTTACTTCATAGTGTGTTGGCACAAATTCTGCCTCATCTATTGGTTCTGATCCTGGGCCCATGACACTTTCTCTCTTTTCCAGCTCAGAAAGATTGGTGGTGGGCCCTTTGAATTGGTCAGTTGCGACAACTAAAGTTGAAGATGGATAGATTACTATAAAGGGGAAGCTTTTCAAAGACATCCAAGCCTTCTTTTGATATGACTCTTCTCTCCCATAAGTCCAATTGCAAAATTTGAGGGCCCTTGTAGTCGATTGTTTGGGCTTGTTTTATTGGGCCTCTCTTTGTATGGGTTGCTTGTTGTGATAAGAGGAAGTCCCTATTTTTTTTGGTTGTTCTATCTAGCTGGGCTTTTAATGCTTTATCTATTTTATAATCTGATGTAAAGGGTTTTGGGGCCCCTTCAAAACCTACTTTTCACTTAATCAAAAACATTCCATAAAAAATCATATATCTATTAGGTCTCATTCCTTGAGAGAGAAAGTGTTAAACAATGAATCCAAACTTGAGTATGTACCTACAAAAGAGAAGATTGTAGATATATTCACTAAGACGTTGTGCAAAGATAGTTTTGAGTATCTCTAGGAGAAGTTAGGAGTATTACCCCTTTCCAGTTTGAACTAATGTGCATTGGTCCAGTGAGAACTTGCATATTCTTTTCTGGACTACTTCTTGAGTGTTTCCTCTTAGGGGGGGTAGGAGTGAGTTTCTCAGGGGGAGTTTTTCTTGCCTTTTTCATTGTTATCAAAGTGGGAGAGAGAGTATAATGTTTATGTTTATTGTGTTGATGGATGTTGCCATCAATGACAAAGAGAGAGATTGTTAGCATTATGTTATATGTTGTCATTGATGTCAAATCTTGTGGTTTGGATTAGGTCTGGATGTGGCATATCGAGCAATTATGTGTGTATGAGATGGTATTGACTGTTTGTAGGTTTCTTGGATTTTTGGAAGATGCATTGCTAATATCACTCCTGGCGATGCATAGTCCTAGTATAGGTATAGGATATGTTCCCCTAATCTAAGAACACACCAAGGACCCTAGCAATCACACAACACTCCAAGGGGTTAAGGAATATCATTTTGACAAGTCCCACATCCCTTTCTTCCAAACAAAAGACTACCAGTGCAAGGTCTCTTTCATTGACCAGTACAAGGACCCTATGGTCAACAATGGTTTGGTCCCTTCTCTAATGCAAAAATGGATATTTAAGGTTTGATTTGAATTCTCATAGGTCAGGGAGACCTCCTTCAATCATTGAATTTAGGTTCCCTCTACCGGTTTGGGTAATTGTTGCAATAAGGCCTACAAAACCTAGTAGCCCTGCTAGACCAATTTTCCACACTTAACTCTTTATTTCTCCAAAATACTAGACAAAAAATCCTAGATTTGGATACCCTTTTGGGAGTTACAAAACATATCCTAAGGGTTCTTACCAGTAGGGAACACAAGAATCCAAACTCTACTTTGGTTAAGAGCTCGATATAACCCAATTAGGCCTATTTTACAAAGGAGTGTGTAGATAGAGATATTAACTCACCAAAAAAAATCAAGGAATACTCTTAAGCCATTGAAAATACACCAATTCCTAAGTCTTAGGCCATGATGAGACCTTTAACCCCTGATGTGAGACCTATTTTCTTACACGTGCATGATGGCCACATGGAGTTGCCCACCTTAATGCATCAGACCCTCACCTCCAACTGGTCCTAACCCACAAACGGACTTTAAAATCCTAAAATACATTGGCCATACTTGCATCCCCTCCAAAGCCATGAACCACCAATAAAGGATCAGCAAAGTAAGGCCATTTCTTTGCAAAACCCTAGACAAAACTATCAAATCTAGAACACTTCCAAAAATTTGTTGATTTCTTCCTTGTCTTGGCAAATTAGGTGTTGTACGATAAAATTCATCTTATTCACAAGTATCAATTAGAAGAAAAGGGAAATCATGAATCCCTATCTAATCAAAGAATCTTAACAACTAGACAGTGAAATAACACAATCAAGCAAAATTAGAACTATAAATGAAATCAATTAAAGACTCCCTATTCCATGACTCTGTATAAATTCCATTGCTCTTCTCTTCTTTGTGGTATGATGGCTCTCAGATATTGCACTGGTAACCTGCAAGTGACACAGAGATTCAAAGTTCGTGATCCTTGAGAATGGAGATTGAATGCTCAATTTATAGAGTTTTGGATGAGATTGATTGAAAGGTGGAACAAATTGATCAAGAGGTGGAACTCAGGTGAGCTCACATGCTGATTGATAGTTGTATTGTTGACTTGGAGGTGAAATAGAATAGATTGAATAGATTAATTGAGTTAACTAATTGAGAAAAAGATGACTAAAGGAAGAAAAAGGATGATTGGAAGAAATAAAGCGGATGACAAAGAAAGCTTGATTTATAAAAGGCTAACTAAAAGATGGAAATAGAGATTGGAGAGATAAATGATTTAATTAATTAATTGATTTAATTAATTAATTTAGCATGTGCTTGCATTTAGATTTAGATTTTCAATTAAATCTTTGCATGATATTTATTCAAACAATTGAATTTATTTAGTTCAATTTAGTATTTGAATATATTTAGAACTTGACTTTGATTTTCAATTTGGTTTTTGAAATCATGCACATGTATTTGAATTTAGAAGAAATTAGAAGAATATGAAATTAAATGAAATTAGAATTTGGGGATTTGGAATTGAAGAATTAATTAGTTTTAAATAATTTAAAGAAACTATTTAATTATTTAGAAATAGAATTTAATTAAATAATAAAGATTATTTAATTTAAAGGATAAATCACAATTAATTAAATAATAGATATTTAATTAATATTTAGAAGAGAGTTGAATGATTAGATGATTAGAGATAGAAATTGAGAATTAATCTATTTAAATAATAAAGATTATTTAAATTGGGGAATTAATCAGAATTAATTAAATAATAAATATTTAATTAATATTTAGAACATGGTCAAATGATGATAGAATAGGAAATAGAATAATTAGTAAGATTATGGGGAAATATGAAATTAGAAGAATAAGATTAATTAACTTAATTAAATAATTAAAGAATTATTTAATCAATTAGATGAAGAATTAGTACATGATCAATGAGACATTCTACATTTGCCCCTCTTTGAGACAAAGTCGAAATGACATTGTTTCAAAGAAAATGAAAAAATATGCCCAAGTATGCCTTGGTACTACTATATAGTGTAAATATGCCCCCTCAGAAAAGTTGGTCAGAAAATTCAAAAATTGAGACCATGTTTTCGATACCGGTGTAATAAGCAAGCATGTGAAGTTTCGTGTAATTTTGAGATCATTTGAGTAAGCTACAAGTTGTTTGAAGCTGGCGGGGACCACAGGCGTCGAGGTGTCCAAAAACCCTAATTTTGAGTTATAAATAGAGTTTTTTAGGTTTTGGCAGTGATCTATTTATGTTTTGTTTTCCATGTATGCTTATATGATGCTATGAGTTTTATGATGCATATCTATTTGATTCTATATGATTAATGAATGCAATGGTAGTACATGTATGTATTAATGATGCTAATGAATGTAATGGTAGTTATATGAATGCATACTAACTAATATTTATGGATGCAATGGTATCTATATGTATGTAATGGAATCTATATGAATGTTTTTGTATGATAATGGCAGAACAAATTCTTAACTGAGATACATCGTGAAGAAATGTTAGTTAGATGATATAGAGAAGAGATTGGTTATAGAAAGAATGTTAGAAAGAATGCGATTTAGAGAGGAATGATAAATCAACAAACTATCAATAAGAAAATGAGATGAGAATTAAATTGAAAGAATCATGAACCCGTGTCACATATTTTATTGCGCAATACATATTCATCATTGAGCCTTATTATTGAACAATGAAGCTTAGCACATCGGGGTATAAGGAACCAAGATGTAAAGATATCTCATTGTAGAAAAAAACACATAGCAGACAAGGAGTGAACCCTCCATTTTGGGAATTACACTAGGGGTCAAGGTATGTGTGGCATCTAATAGCTGAATGCTCCTATCATAAACACTCACTAGAGCATTTTCCCTAGAATTTCATCGGTTCACACCACAAACAACAAACAAAGAAAAAGATAATGCCCATCATAGCTCCTCTAATCACTTGTGGACATCCTTGAGTAGCATAGGAACATAATCTGTCGCCAATTGATAAAAGATAAAGACTGACCTAGACAAAATTCAGCAACTATACTGACCTTGTGCATTTGTTCTCAGTTGCTTGATGTGATAGTTGATAATGTCTGATCTCAGAAAGTTGCGGACCCCGTTTAAGACTAACCTATTTGATTTCTAGTGTATCCTCTTCTGTTTAAGACAAGATAATGATCAATTTGATATGGATATGATACGATTGATAAGACAGTTTGATCAGTTGATTGTAGATGTTTGACTGGATAGTCATATCCTTTGTTAACTTCGTGCAAAGTATTTTTTAGATATCTGCTAGGGTATTTGTTTCTCACAAGACATTTTATTGCAAGTTTTCCTGATTGACTGATTTTCAATTTTCAGTTCTTTTCCAAGAGTTTTTTTCGATGTTTTTGGATTATGTAGATCAATATTTGAATGTTTTTGATTGATTTTTTCAGGACATTTTGCAAATGTTTTTTATTTTTGAAGGATTGTTTTGCAGATCTTTTTGGTTTTTTTCCATATTTGAATATTTTTGGATGATTTTTTCAAGACTTTATATGGATGTTTTTGGTATTTTTTATGGTTTTCACTATTTTTGGATTTTAAGTTTTTCAATGTTTTTGGATTTTGAGTTTTTCAATGTTTTTGGGTTTTTTCAGGACTTTATATGATTTTTTGGGGATTTTTTTAGTTATGCCCCCAGTGTGCAGACCTATATGACATGATGATCTACAGAATTTATGTGGAGACAAATGACTTTTTGACATGACCTATGTTAATGCAATATGCATGATGAAGTTTCATTTCCTATTCTAACAAAGTTGACTGTGTTTGTTGTATCATTTGTAATACACCAATTGAAATGGAGGTGCAAAACATTTCATACATAAGCAGTCAATCGATCCCTAAGGTCCTTTGGAACATTCAACTCAACACACTTAGTGAATCGGATTTAAAAATGGAGACGCGGAAAACTTCCCCATTGGTTCTTGAAACTTTGACCTTCTTTTTCCCATGTGTGTTTAGATGAGTTAATTCCCACTCTTGTGTTCACTAAAGATCCTTAGCATCCTATATGAATAGTTACGTGGATTATCCTAACTTCAAAAGCATCCCGAATAGAGCCTAACTGCCAGCAAGCTTTTAGAGCTCCAACGAGGTTATAAACTATAATTTCTCAAATATTACTCTATTGCCAGTAGGAATTCATAGCGCTAATGGAGTTACTTGCATGTTCCCATAGTCAAGCTTCTTGTCACACTTGTATGCATGATATTTTAGTTATATATCATTTCTTTTTTGCCTTAAGATGAATTTGGCATAACTCTTTTTTTCTTTTTATTTTCTTGCCTTGACTTGTAAGTAATGAAACTGACTTGGGTGTGACAATTACAGCGGTGTTGAAGTAGAATTTTAGATTTTTCACTAGTCATATGATCAAATAGGTGTCTAGAATGAATTAGAGATCTTCTTAATATGTTTGAGATATAGCAATTGATAGATTTTGGGTTAACAAGTCTCAAATAGTGAAATCACTTCGCAACCATAAGTAAAGCATCGTCATAGGGTAATGTTGAAAATAAATGACCTTAGAACCTCAAATACTTCATGTCTAAATATCTAAGAAAGGAGATGACCATTGCTTCTCTTGAATGCAAATGAATGATAAACTTGACCAATTGCCTTGTTTTATTGATGCTGCTATATGAAAATGTAGAAACTTTGAGAATGTGATGCATTTTGAAAAGAAGCTATATGTAATGTAATGCTTTGAATAATATGACATGCAATGCGAAAAATAGAACCTAAACTAACCTAGCCCTTAGGTATAGTATCATTTAAGGTGCATGTTGTTCATAGGGTTAGAGACTGGATCTCCCTCCATGGTAGCCAAATTATATGCTCCATTGCCTATAACCCTTGTTATGATGAAAGGACCTAGCCAGTTAGGTTCGAATTTCCCTAGATTTTCTTGTTCTTCTAGGTTCCTTTGATTCTCTTTAAGAACTGGATCTCCCACTTCAAAATTTCATCGGACCCTTTTATTATAACTCCGTCTTAGTCTGTTTTGATATCCTTGTAGATGATTGAATGTCGTTTGTCTTTTTTCATCAAGGGTTTCGAGTTCTTGTAACCTTGCTACCCTGTAGTCTTCCTTTGATATGATGTTTAGTAAGGAAACTCTTAGAGATGGTATTTCTATTTCAATGGGGATTACTGCTTCTATACCATAGGCCAAGGAATATGGTGTTTCTCTTGTAGGTGTGCGTACTCCTATTCTGTAAGCCCAAAGAGCGGGATTTAACTGGAGATTCCAGTCTCGTCCCGTGTCAGTGATAACTTTCTTAAGAATTTTTAATATTGTTTTATTTGTAGCCTCTGCTTGTCCATTACTTTGTGGATAATATGTTGTGGTAAATCTTTGTTGTATGTGAAATTTGTCACACAACTCTTTCACTTCCTAGTTTTTAAATGGACGTCCATTATCTATAACAAAGAATAGTAGAATCTCGTATCTACATATAATGTAGTTGAGCATGAATTTTGATATCTTCTTTCCAGTAGTGTATGTAAGAGGAATTGCCTCAACCCATTTGGTAAAGTACTCAGTGGCTGTTAAGATGAACTTGTGTCCATTGGAAGAAGTAGGGTTGATTTTACCCACTAGATCTAATCCCCATTGTGAAAATGACCATGGTGATGTAATGGGTTGAAGATCTTGTGTTGGTGCATGAATGAGATCCCCATGCATTTGACATTTCTTACATTTCTATAAATAATTATAAGTGTCCTTTTCCATAGTTGGCCAGTAATAACCTGTTCTCAATAATTTCTTTGACAATGGTGGACCACCTTGGTGAGCCTCACAAATTCCATCATGGACTTCCTTTAAAGAAAGTTGTGCTTCATTCTCATCAAGACATCAGAGAAGAGTTCCATCGAAGCCCTTTCTATACAAAGTATCAGCTATAATGGTGTATCTAGATGCCTGATGAGTAAAGGTCTTCTTTTGATTTCTGGACAGATCCTGTGACATGTATTGAGTATGTAAATATGTATATATTTCATTGTACCAAGGTGATTCTAGACACACAATTGCACATACATATTCTGATAGGGGAGTCTCATAAGCCGGTAGCATCAACTGTTCTATGATGAACTCAAATTGAGTTTCATTAGCGGGCATATTCAAAAGAGATCCTATGGTAGCCATTGCATCTGCTGCCTTGTTTTGTATTCTTGGGATCTATTCAAAGGTGATTTTGCTGAAGTTCTCCTTGTAATCTTCTACCAACTTTTTATAAGGCATGAGTTTGTCATCCTTCGTGTTGTAATCATCATTGACTTGGTTTACAATCAACTGTGAATCACCATAGACCTGTAACTCTTGTATTCTCCACTATATAGTTGTATAAAGCCCTATAAGGAGAGCTTCATATTCAGTAATATTGTTTGTGCATTGGAAATTGATCCTAAATGACTTAGGTATAGCATCCCCTTGAGGGGTGACGAAAAGAATCTCTACCCTAGATCCATGACTTGTATATGAACCATCAAATATAATTTCCACATTATAGATGTAGTTAATATAAACATGGATTTGTCTGGAAAGTCTATCAACAGCGGATGATTGTCCTATAAAGGAGCCTATGCTAATTGATCTACTATAATTTGTCCTTTGATGACTTTCCTATCTATGTATTCTATATCAAACTTGCTTAGGATCATAATCCACTTAGCCAATCGCCCAATCAATGTTGCTTTGCTCAATAGGTACTTGAGTGGGTCAAAGCGTGCAATGAGTTGTACCTTATGACTCAGCATGTAATGTATGAGCTTTTGGGATGCAAATATTACTACTAAGCATGCTTGCTCTATAGGGATATAATTAAGCTCATAGCTAATCAGAGTCCTACTTATATAATAAATGGCTCTTTCTTTTCCATTTTTGTCATGCTGTGACAATAGAGCTCCTAGGGCTGAGTTTGTTGTTGATATGTATAACAATAGAGGTTTTCTTGAAGTAGGAGACATTAACACTGGTGTGTTTAAAAGATAATCTTTCAGAGCTTGGAAATCTTCTTGGCATTGTTCTATCTATTTAAAGGTAACTCCTTTTCTAAGTAAATGCTGGAATGGGTGACACTTATCTGCCAATTGCACTATGAATCTTCTTATGGATTGCAATCTTCCTTGTAACCCTCTTAGTTGTTTAAGTGTTGATGGAGGTTTCATATCAATGATTGCCTTGACCTTGGTAGGGTCTATATCAATTCCTTTGTTTAACACTATAAACCCTAACAGTTTACCTGTTGTTACGCCGAACACACACTTCTTCGGGTTTAGTCTAAGATTATACTGCTCCAATCGATCAAATATTTGTGCAAGGACCATCAAGGTGACCTTCTCTTGTCTATGATTTAACCAATATATAATCCACATATTCTTCCATTATGTTGTGGATCATGTCATGAAACATCGTTTTCATGGCTCTTTGGTATGTTGCTCTAGCATTTTTGAGACCAAATGGCATCACGTTCCAACAGTATGTTCCTCATGAGCATGTAAAGGGCATTTTATGTTGATCTTCTGGTGCAATTTTAATCTGGTTGTATCCTAAAAAACCATCCATTAACGATAGCATCTCATTTCCAGCTGTTAGGTCAACTATCATATCGATATTTGGTTGCGGGAAGTCATCCTTAAGACAAGCTTTATTTAGATCTCAAAAATCTGTGCAAATTCATATGCCTCATGTGGGCTTAGTCACAGGTACTAGGTTGGATATCCATTCTGCATATTCAATAGGTCTAATGAAACCTACATCCAACAGCTTTTGTAATTATATTTTAACCAGTAATGTGATACTTGGATACATTTTTCTCAATATTTGCTTGTAAGGTTTAACTCTCGATATCAAAGGTAAGTGATGTAACACTAATTCAGAGTCTAAGCCTAACATATCTGCATAGGACGAAGCAAAAATGATAGGTCTTTGCTTGAAAAAATGAATGAATATATCTTTTTCTTCTTTGCTTAGTGATTTTCCCAGATGGATGTTATGTACAGCCTCCCCTTCTGCTATGTTTATTTCTTCTATTTCTTCTATAAGAATGTTGAACTTTTTCTTTCAATAGGAAGGTTACCCAACTCGCTCTTTCCATTATGGGTGTTTTGATCTTTATCTTCTGTTGTAAAGGTTCTTTCTTCTCCAAAGTATGTTGTTCTATCTAGGTCTACAACAAACCCTGCTATGTGATCACCTTGTGGAATCCCCTCTCCGACTCTAAGAAATTCTGCAATTGCTTCATCATTTTCAAACCAATCAAGCAATGGTTTTCCTTCTTTCCCCCAATCAATCAAGTATGAATGTACCAGGGGTAAACCATTCCTCCCTTTTATAGTAAACTCTGATAACAAGAAGAGTTGATTGTTTGAATGACTTTGTGTATTTTCATCTTGTATAGGCTTTATTTGATACCTTAATATTACACTTGCTGGTGGGCTAGAATCATGGAGTGATAATAACTCGTAGTCATGAGAGTCTATCTCACTTTCAATATATGTTTCATCATGTGAGCTATCATCACTTATTTCTTCTTGTTCCTGCCGTTGATTCTGGTATAGATTGACTAGTCTTCTTTGGACTTTAGTTACCCTTCTTAAGCCTGGTATAAGCCTTTGCAATCTTTCTTCATTTGATTCGTTAGGTTGAGCATGAGTCATTTCTTATGGCAGAAGTAGTGACAATAACCATGGATGAGATTCAGCTAGTGGTGGTAAACCTACCTCTATTGCAACATTTGCCTGTACTATTGTATCAATAACTGCATCATTTTGTGATTCAGTGCTAGGTTCTCGTAGGAGTTGTCTCATGCCTTCCCCATCTGATTCTGCACTAGGTGATATGGGTACTTGATTACTTATTTGAGATGAATATGGAAGCACCTACGTGGAAAAATCCCTTTGTGGTATGTAGTCTGACAGTTTCATTGGTTGATTTAGTATATCAAGGGTGCGTTGTCTTGCCTCTGTGATATGTGGTACATTCTTATACCCCAATCCTTGATTCCCTGGATTATCATTAGGAACAATAGGTTCTAGTCTTCCTTGTTTCTATAACCCATGGCCTATGGTACCATCATATCCATTTCTCTTTGAATCGATTACCATACTGATCTGTGGGTATTCTGGGTATCCTCATGTGATCTTCCTCTCTATATATCCAATGGTTAACATCTTCATTCAGGGATTCTTCTTGTAAGTCACCCCATCTAATGAAAGAGCATGAGTTTGTGTATCTGACAATTTATTTTCCCTTGTCTTGTTTTTGTACTGTATTGTGAGGTTTCCCAAAGGACTTAGGAGATAGAGACTATTGGGTGAATATTTTGTCACCAGCGTACTAATGACAAAATATATAATTCAAACAATGCTATGCTGAGAAATTAATCTCTCCTCTCATAGAGGGGAGGTTCCCTATAAAATTTCTCCTCTAATTAATAAGAAATTAAATTTATGGGTTGGTGTTGGGCATATAACTCTCTTTTTTCAAAGTTTATGTATTCTCCCTTCACCTAGTTACAATTTCTCTACCTCTTCAAATACTTAAAGAAAAGAACTATTAATATAATAACCTACACCAAGAGTTACTATTAAGCAACACAAAGTCTCCTTTAAAGTAACACTAATTCACACTGATCGTTACAAATTAAACAATTAGATACGTAGTTTAAAGCTCAAAGTCTTTAAGTATAGATTTCTAATCCATTAAACTACAAATAACCACAGCAATACAAAGCTTACCACAAGTTACTTAATTTATCAACAAATTTCTCAAGTATGCTAAGAGCACAAAGTCTACTTTGCAAGATTTGAGAGCTCTCTAACCACGTAGCAATATCTTAAATATCAAACAACTAAAGATAATATATATTCAATGGACATAGGAACATTAAATTATATAAACGATTTTCATGATACAACACAAAGTTTGTGATCAACAAAACTGTTTTCTTTATTCGTTTGATAGGATTTTCACCACAAAAAGCCCAAAGTCTTAGTTGGGATAAAAAATCTACAGAGTTTTGATAAGCATCAAAAAGATAAAATATTTACAAAAGAGGTCCTCCTTATATAGGAAAATAAGTTGAGAAAAAGGTGGGCACAGTTGACTTATCCAACTGCACAGTCCCATTTTACTACAACTACTACATAAAGAAAATGTGCAGCTGCACAAAAATTGACAACATCTATCAATGCAACTACATGAAGAAAAGGTGCCAAAAGGGGGTACTTCATTCCTCATTTTCTTCTTCATTGGATTTTTGGAAATCTTTGAATTTAGAAAGGATGGCTTTCATCTCTGCTACATTCAGCATCGAGGTAGAACTTGTGATGACTTGGATGTGGGAAATTGCATCTTGAATCTTCATCTGTTTCTTTTTAACATCCTTCAGCATGGATGTAAGGACTTTAAACTTGACCTAGATTTGTAATAGTTTATCAAATGTATCAAGTGAGAAATCTTGTCCTACGGATTGGTCCATCAAGGAAAGGAATTCTTGTGTGACAACTTCAACAGTAACAAGATTTTGATCGCCATCATATAAATAGCAAGGGAGATCACCAACTTTGGCAAAATGAGGTCAACCTCATCATCACCTTCTTTTTTCTCCTGGTCCAGCTGCGTAATCATTAACTTCATTGTCTCTTTCTTATGAGATAATAAAGATAAGATCTAGATGTACTTTTCCCTTGTGGGAATTACCTTATTCTCAACTAGGACATCTATCTTGAAGTCCTCCATTTTGCTCCACAAGGTATTGCTTTTCACAACTTCCTCAATCTCCTGTGATAAAGATGTTTTGAGTCCTTGCATTTGACTCTGGATCACTTCATAATCTGACAATAGTCCCATTATTGAGCTCAGAAGATGAGAGCCTTCTAAACTTAGTCATGAGATCCACTCATCCATCACTTAGCCTTTAGCCCCCACCTGTTCATTCTTCTTGAGGGCTTCAGTATCTATTGAGGATCTTATGGGTTTAACCTCTTGAGAAGATTGTGTTACCTTTAGAAGAACGTTGGTCAGCTATTCACACTTCTGCTTCAAGATATTTTTCTCATCCCTCTCCTGATCCAATCTTCTCAACAAGGAATTAAAGGTTGTCTGTGAATCCAATTTCATACTCTCATGTGTTTCCACCCCGAACTCTATAACCTGCATGGTATAATCTTCAGATCTTATGTTGCCTTTGTCCTTGTCTGATGATGGCACCATAACTTTAGCATATTTTCTCTTAGAAACTTGGTCTACTACCACCCGAGATACTGTCTTTGGCTTCTTTGTTCCCTTAGGCTTTGGAGGAACCAAAAGTTCAAAGTCAAACTCATCTAGAGAGATCACCTATTTTTTCCTTTTAAGGGCTACTACTTCCATCCAAGGGGGTAGTTCTAGATTGGCCAATGGAGTAGTAGCTCCTTGTTGATTTTGAGTTGAAGCTTTGGGAGCAGGTTGACTGGAGCTTGGAGCAGTTGTGAGTGTTACTAATGGTGCTGATATTGAGGTATCTAGCGGGGCATTTGTTGCTACTACCTCTTCAGTTACAAATGGGAGATTTGAGGGTGTCGTGAATGTAACTTCAACACTTACCAATGGAGGAATTATTGTGGTGGTGGTGGTAGTGATGGTTAAGTCTACTGAAACCTATTCTGCAAGTGCATCTTCCAAGGTTTCATTAAAATCCATCATTGTAGATTCAAAAGTAGATGAAGGGATATCATCTAAATTAGAGAAGTTGGTTATTATGAAAAACTGACCAACGGTCTCTGATTGCATCATGCCCATACTCAGATCTCCATCTTCTCAAAAATCCTCATCCTCTTGGTCAGAGTTTGAGTCAGATTCAATAGAGTGGATGATTACTTGTGAGGTAATCGGGCATCAACTTCAGTTGGGTGTGATACTTCTTCTGCCTATATTTCCTCTTGTTGAGGAATTTAACCTTCTTCAATCTCTTTTCCTTTTCAGACTTCAATGGCAGGCAGTTGTTCTAGCTCTTTCGCTACTGCTTCCTATGATGTGGATGATGATTCACTCTTCTTTGACCCTTTCACTGTAAATTTGATCTTGGGTCCTTTACAATTTGATTGTACCACAAAAGCTAAGGATGGTGCTTGTGGGTCTACCTTGCTCTTTGTTCTTGTTTCAGCTATAGCTACCTTGCCTAATGGGCCATCACTGTTGTCATCATCTCTTGAACTAATAGGAAGCTGTTTCATCTAGAGATTATTTTTCAGCAACCAAGCATTGGTGTTTGCTAAGATAGGAGAGATCCTGTGAGTAATAGATTTTCTTTCTTTCTTCAACCATTACACAAGTGGAAGTGGGGAGTCAGCAATCTTCTTCTCATAATAAATAGGGTCCACTATGTCATATGTGTCTTCCATGGTCATTGGGATCTTAGCTAAATCCAAATTTTCAATTTGTTCCAAAGTAAGACCGCTGAAATCCATCCTTCTTATATCCTCCTCATTCTGACAATCTGCACAAACATCCTCAAACCTATAGACATGAGTATAACTCCCCTTGAGTTTGCTCTTTATGCCACAAAATTCAAAATAGTTTCATGCTTTGAATCTTCCCATGGTATTCCATTGCATTTCTTCCTCCATGTTCTTGGCTTTAGGGTTGGTTAGTACTAAGTACCTACCAATTGATTCTAGAAATTTCAACCCAGTCTTATGTGCTTGTGATTGTTTCTCATGCACACTAATCAATTGTTTGCATAGCTCCATAAGAATGATCTTGTCTGAAAGGAACCTTGGTAGAATAAAGAGCTCTCCTGAAAAACATCCGATTGGGATGTAGATCAAAAAACATCCGATTGGGATGTAGGTCAATGTAGGAAATTGAAGAAAAACACAACCATAATGAGATACCCTATTGTAGGCGGCCTCTGGCTGTCTCTGCTTTTGAAGACCCTTATCAAGCATACATTTCCACATAGAAAAGAAAGCATCATTAACTCTCCTATAGTGGTTACCTTGATTCTTGATGGTAAGCTAATCATAATACTCCCAGACGGGGACCACTCTCTTGTCACCCTTGGTAGACAAGCCTGGATATTGCCTCATTAAAGTAGCTACGTAGACCAAGTACAAGGTCATGTAAAACTTTGGTGTCACCTTGACCTCCTTCAATTGAGCACAAAGTGCATTGCTGATCTGCTCTCCCCAATCGATTCTTGCGGTCCCCTTTTTGATTATATTTATGTAATAAGACGTCCAGCTTTGAAAAATAATGAGTCTTTTAACCCCCTCACTTTGGATAACATGGTGACCATGTCATTATATTCCTCTTTAAAATCACTACTGTGGAAGGACTTAGGCCATTGTGAGGTGAGGGAACTCCTTGCAACAGAGAGATAAACAGTATTGATCACCTTTTTGCATTTATCCTCATGTTTCTCATAGTACTCTTGAGCACTCTCTTGAGAAATATCAGCTACTTCTTCAATTGATGAACCTTTGAAGACACTATTGAAGAATTAAATGTCTAGGGTCATGATGAAATTTTGATCTTCATCTTTTACTTGCCTTGTGATTGGATCAAAGTGATCAGCTATTGCTAGTACAAATTTAGGATCATGAGCCGCAACATGGAAAGATGCATACTTATGCAACTCAGATTTGATCAAATGGGTTAGATGAGTAGGTTCCTTTTGAACTCGGTCAACAAATTCTTACATATCTACATGACCAATTTTAGTGTCTCTGATTTCCTTGATATTTGAGTCTACTAAATTCTCTGGATATAGATTCAAGTACTTGTCGTACTTGTATTTCATCTTTGTTGATGATGCTTTACTTGGAGAAGATTCCAACTGACCTGAAGAAGACTAGGGCTTGTTGTGAGGAAGCTTTGACATTCATGATGACTGCATTCAACACTGATGATTAGCTATTCATCCTTATCAAAATTAATTTTCTCAAACAGATCAAAAAATGGGACTCAAAATAGGCTTGGGAGTAAAACTGCCAAAAACAGCAGGTCGGGGTAAAAAAGTCTGACATGCTCTTTTGAAAACAAAAATTGCACATCGGACTTTAAAGTCTGAAGTGCAATTAAAAATACCTTGATCAACACATCAGACTTTAAAGTCTGATATGTTAATCCGGTGAAGTCAATAACACATCGGACTTTAAAGTCCGATGTGTAGGGAAAACTTAAAACAAGCACATCGGACTTTAAAGTCCAATGTGCGACCTGGGATAGATTAAAGGAACATCAGACTTTAAGTCTGAAGTGGCTACAAAGGGGAAAACAACTGGTTGACATGTCAAGTTTTGAAACCCGACATGTCAACATACTCCCCTCTGCATATTGGATTTTAAAGTTCGATATGAGAAGGTTATGATTCCGCATATCAGACTTTAAAATCTAATATGTGGAGATCCTTCAATCCAGCTGCACACCAGACTTTAAAGTGCGGTATGTGGCTAGAGAAGGGGGACTTCAGAGGGCAATGGGGTTTTGAAGTCCGATTATCCTCTGAAACAAGGGAGACAATCGAACTACAAAATCTGATTGCCCTCCTAAAACAAGACCTGAAAAGAAAAACAAGAACAAAAAGGGAGGACAACAAAAAATGCAAACCTAAAAGAGAAACCCAAAAGGACATAAAATAAAAACCCTACCTCGCAGCAATGGAGATGGAAAAATCTGGCAAAGGAACGATCTGAACCGAGTCGAGGTGAGCGAAAACAGAGGAGGATGAGCGCAGGACAAACAAAAATGAGGAATAAAAATGCAAAAATTAACTTAAAATGCTTTTAAACAAACCCTAATTAATCAATTAATGTGGCATTAAATACAATTGACAGTTGCATGTCAGACTTTAAAGTCCGACGTGCAAGATAGGAACTTTTGCATGTCGGGCTTTAAAGTTCGACATGTATTGCCCAAACAAGCAGTCTGCAGGTCAAACTTTAAAGTTTGAACTGTAGGCAAAGACGACCTGCAGGTTGGATTTTAAAGTCCGAACTGCAGGTTTAGACCAAGATAAATGCACATCAGACTTTAAAGTCCAATGTGTAGTTAATAAAGAAAAGACCTTGCAGTTCGGACTTTAAAGTCCAAACTGCAAGTAAAACTGCAAACTTAAAGGAACTAGAAAAATGTTAAAAATAGAAAACAAGAAACAAAATGAACTAACCGATGAAGTCAATTAAGCTCTCCCAGAGACCATAAGGTATGAATCGGACCAGTTTCGTAGGGTTGCCTCATGATTTTGGCCATGCTGAAATCAAGGACAACAACTGGCTTTGATTGGGGAACAAGCTACAGCACTTGAAGCTTGTAGAATCTAGAACTCTGAGTTCCTGTATCCATTGGGCTATAGAGTCAGGCAATGAAAAGATTGAAAAGAAAAGACTATAGATATTTACAAAAAGTACAACTTCCTTTACATTGCTCTCTATTGAGCAAAGAGCTTCAAATGTTCTCCGCTATGAGGCAACAAGAATGGGGTACCATCTGCATATGTAAGTAAGTAGCTATGCTCGCCACATACTTCATGAATAGTGAAGGGACCTGTCCATAAAGAGTCATACTTTCCATGCAAACCCTTTGGTTCCCTCCTCTTGTCCCATAACAAAACTTGATCACCAACTGGGAACTCATGGGAAGTTATTTTCTTATCAAACAATGCCTTCACTTAGTTTTGGTGCACAACAATCTCGTCTACCACTTCAGCTCTTGTTTCTTCCAGATGAGAAAAAAACATAATCCGCTTATCCAGCGGATCTTGATATGTCTCATCTTGAATGGCCTTGGCGAGCTTTAGTGCTTGAAGTTCCACAATGATCAGAATCTTGACATTCAACCCATATAAAAGTTGAAAAGGTGACATACCAATTGCTCTTTTTGGAGTTATACGATCCACCCATAGCGCATCATAAAGAGCTTTATGCCAAGTCCATTGTTTCTCATCAACAAGCTTGCTCATAATAGTAACTAGGTTCTTGTTGCTTGACTTGGCCTGACCATTTCCTTGTAGATAATAGTCAGATGAGTGTGGAAGAGTAATACCATGATCAAAGAAAAATTCAATTATCTCATAAGATGAAAAACATGAAGTGTTATTAGCAACTATCTTATGACGAACACCAAACCTTGAGACGATGTTCTCCTTCAGAAATTGACAAACCATCGCCGAGGTAGATTGCTTAGTTGGAATTCCCTCCACCCACTTGGTGAAGTAATCTATTGCTGTGAGGATATATATGTGACCTGCACTTGATGTTGGATTGACAGGTCCAATGAAGTCCAATCCCCACTGTTGGAAAGGCTCTTCAATTACTACTAGTTTAAGAGGGAGCACAGCTAATTTGGGCTTACCAACAAATTGTTGACATTTCTCACACTTGCGAACCCAACTGTATGTATCTTTGAACAATGTTGGGCAGTAGTATCTAGCACGTAAGATCTTGTGTATAGTAACAGTGGCAAAAAAATGTCCTCCACAAGCAAGATCATGAAAAGCTTGAAGTAATCTTACTTGTTGTTGTTTGTCCACGCAACGTAGGAAATTGCCGTCTAGATCCTTCTTGTACAAACCATTGTCCCATAGGACCAAATTCACTGCTTTAAGCTTTAAGGTTTGCTTTTCTTTCCTTGACAGGTGTGTAGGACAATCTCCATATGTTAAGAGATATGCCAAGTCAGAATACCACTCATTAGTAGTGCTAACAAATAGAACATGAGGAAGATCTTGATTAATACCTTTGTTTTCAAGCACCACTTTATCTATTGGTTTGTTGTCAGCTATCAACTGACATAGACCTTTTCCATGAACCAACTTAGTGGGCTTGATTTCCATATCATATTCTTGAATCTTGGCAACCCAGTTGCCCCTTTTAGTTCCAAACTCTTGTTGTGTCAGAATCGACTTGACAACAACATCAGGAAAAAGAACAATGACATGCGAATTCAAAATATAAAACCTGAAATGTTTAACCACTTTCACCATGGCAAAAGCATGCTTCTCTATTTCTGAGTATTTCAAATCATGAGCCTTCAACAAATAACTCATGAATGCAATAAGTGATTCCACACCTTCATTATTTCTCTGCATTAGTATAGCCGAACAAGTATGATCTGATGCATAGCTATACATAATGAACTCTTTGGTATAATCTAGGCATACTAAAACTGGAGCATTTGCCATGGCTTCCTTGATCTGATGGAAAGCTTTCTTTCCTTCAGGAGTCCATTTGAAGAGAGAATTACCTTTCATCATATTAACTATATGACGAGTCTGTTCAGCAAAGTCTAGAATGAATCTTCATAGGAAATTTACTTTACCAAAGAAAGAATGAACAACAGTCTTACTTGTTGGCAAGGAAAGGTCACGAATAGATTTTACCCTTTTCGCATCAATTTTTATACCTTCCTTCAAAACAATATGCCCAAGCAGCTTGCCTTTAGTGACACCAAAAACAAATTTCTTGGGATTGAGAGAAATTCCATGTTGACAACATTTTTTTAAGACTCGTTGTAGGTGGGAAAAATGATCTTGACGTTCCTTAGACTAAACTATCAAATCATCCAAATAGACCACAATGAACTTACCAAGAAAACTTTCGAAGGCCAAGTCCACTACACGTTGGAAAGTTGCTCCCACATTTATTAATCCAAAAGGCATCCTGTGAAATACAAAGGTACCCCAAGGTGTAGTAAATGCAATCTTATGCTGATCTTGCTCCAGAACTTCTACTTGGTTATAACCTGAAAATTCGTGCAACATGGACATCATCTTTGCTCCAGTAATAGCTTGTAGGACATGATCCATGATAGGTAAAGGATAATTATCCTTCAAGGATGCCTGATTCAAGTTTCAAAAATCTACACATATCCGAATTTCACCATTCTTCTTACGTACAGGTAGAATATTGGCTATCCAAGAAGAATGGTGGATGGGGAAGATTATCCTTGCTTTCAACCTCTTTTGTACTTCAGCAAAGATAGTATCAGAGATCTTTGGGTTGTATTGCCTTTGCTTTTGATGGAAAGGCATAATACCTGGTTTCAATGGGATGTCATGGTGGAGCTCTTTGGGATGAAAAGATTTTAAATCTTCATAGGAGTATGCCAAGACGTCAACATACTGCTGTAATAATGCAACAAATTTTTGTCTTTCTCCTTGTGAACAACACTTTCCAATGTTGATCATTTTTGGATTGTCTTCAGTCCCAATGTTTACTTGTTCATATTCCATTGACCCTATAGTTGATCTTTGTTTCTTCTTAACATAGCGATCATGCTTGTCAAAAAGATTTTCTAGCGAAACTAGACCCTTGGGGATCTTGTTTCCTTTTAATTGCAAAATTTTTTCTCCCATTTCTGCATCAATACTTTCAATTGCATCCTTTGAAGGGTAGTGACTACCTTCAAAGTATAGATCATCAAAATTGTCAGTAGTCTACAAAAAAATTATTACATGATGATCATCATTAAATACTTTCCAATGATCAGAGTTGTCAAGAACACTTGGCCGGAAAACTAACTCAACAACATAAGTTGATCCTAAAAAATCTTTGTGAGGAACCAAATAAGTTGTTGATATTGCTAATGAGTCAGCCCTATCATTGTATTCATGGGAAACCATAGATATATCAAAAGCATCAAAAGTCTCTATTAGATCCCATACAAGGTTGCGATAGTGTCCCAGCCTTTCGCTCCTTGTTTGATATATGTTCCTAACTTGACAGACTATTAACTTGACATCTCCTTGAGCATGCAAGTTCTTGATTCCCTTCTTCTAAGCAGCATTCATTCCCAAAAGGAGTGATTCATACTCATCAGTGTTATTTGTATTATCAAACTGCAATTTGAAGGAAAAAGGGAAAATATTACCCTCAGGGGAAACCATAACAATACCGGCTCTTGATCTGGTAGAAGAGCAGCTGCCATCAAACTCTAGTGCCCAAACACTCTAGTTAAAGATCTTGCTAATTGCATAACACTACTTTCACAACTATTTTCACAATCAACTGGAACATTATTGAGTGGAATGACACCTTCACTCTCAGGAGTCACCTTTAAACCATCATCAACATGCATGAAATAATTACCCATACCCGATGATTCAAAAAGAATCTGGGCCCGTTGATCGTCAGACTTGACAATGGTATATTTTGATTCTTTTTCTGGAAGTAACCTTTGGACAACTCCTTTAACTGGAATACGAGCCTCAGTCATATCAATGTTTAACTCACCCCCAACATCTCTACAGAAATTTCTTCCCAACAATAGACCATAGGAGGTTGGTACATCGACTACGAGTACTGTCATCATGATTTTCTTTTCTGGGAATGAAGCAAAAGAAAACAGTGCATCTTTAATTTGACCAATCAAGGGAACTTGCTTATTATCCATAGAGAAACGCCTTCCAAATGTTTTGGTCAAAGTTAAGCCAAGGGCATCAACAACTTTTGAAGGCATAACATTATCAGATGCCCTAGAAACAATTACACAGTTACTAAGCTTATAACCATTTATCAACAAAGAGATGTAGAATGGTTCTATCTTCTCTATAGGAGAAGGGGAAATTACTAAGTTGTTTTGAAGTGAATTTGACATAGGAAGATTACTAGGGGTAGTATCTTTTTCTTTAACAAATTTGACCAAATGGTCAAATTGATCTAGATTAGATCTCAAAAATTCAACTTCAGACATTTGTATTTTGGTTTTCTTAGCATGATCTAAAATATCAAATGACTGAAAGGAATTCATCATCAAAGATGGATTTGGATCCTCATTTTGAGAATTTAAAATATTTGGTACACTCGTCTTTGATGCATGTGTAGAAGAATTGATAGGTGCAAAAAAATTGACAGCAGTTGAAGAATCACTTACACTTTTATCCTTTTGTGGCATCCATTGAGATAGTGTTGTCTTTTGCAGGATTTGGTATGGGAGTCCCACGCTTAGCAATAGAAATTGGAAAATGTTGAGAGTCCTTAATTTGAGTAGAATCATCACTCTTTGCAATGACAAGTGGCTGAGCTGCCTGTTCTTACGAACGGGTGAATACTACAAAGACATCTCCATCATGTGTATCTAGCATATCATCTTCTTGATATTTCATAAACTTGATATTAGAGTCGCCAGCCAACTCTACATCACCTTCTTGATGCGAATTGGCATCTTCTTCACCAAAAGGAGGAAGATCATTCTGTTCAGCTTCATAATATCCTGTAGCTAAACCTTGGGGTGGTGCTTCCAACACAAGCCTCTTGGGAGCAGGAGGCAATTTATTCTGATTATGCATGGCATAATTGGAAGCATTTTTTGGATAAGTCCTTCCTGGAACATCATGATAAGAAGTATTCCCTTGTGATGAAATTTGCTTCTTAAGTGCCAACAACTCATTTGCTAGCTTCTATATCATAGGATCAGCAGAACTATTTGAAGAGAAAGGTGCATTGACAACTTGATTACTCCTAACCTTGTTAGGATCTCTCCTTATCTTACCCACAAGGATAAGATCATCTTCAACCGATATAGCCATTTGTTGAGCAATGATCAAATATGTAGGATTGTTCCTTCGTAAAAGAAAACTCACCTTTGGCAATTGGGCGTTGATGAAAAAGCATTTCAGGTTCCTAGCAGTGGGTTGTGAAGCAATTGGAATGCGATTGTGCAATCTGTTGAACTTTGCTATAAATTCATGCATAGCTTCCTGGGGTTCTTTCTTCATTTATGTTAACTGAGCCAGCAGCGTGTGATCATCTTTGACAGATTTGAACCTTGCTTCAAACAATGTTCTGAGAGTTGCCCAATTTGTGATACAAGCATTCGTAAGATGATAGAACCAATCAGCAGCAACTCCATGCAAATTCTCACTGAATAGTCTCAGCAAAACATCTTCATGCTCAACACCTAGGACTCCACATATGATGTAGAAGGCAGCAATGTGTTCGTTCGGGTGTTGAAAAACATCACCCAAAAAATTGGGTAAATTTTTCCACGTACCTTTGGGAAGTTCATGCAAAGGTGTGGTCAAGTTCAAAGGACCAAAAGTAGTACCCCAAGGTCCAGGAGCAGCCATCCTTAATGGATTATAGGGTGGTATTACAAAATGATTTGCAAGTGGAACAACTGAAACTTGCAAACTTGACACCTCACTCGGTACGGGAGATTGCCATGCAGATGGAGGAAAACTTCATGTCTACTGCAAAGGAGAAAATATTTGTGGAGGTGTCACAAAGGGAAAATTAAATTGCTGCAATACTTAAAAAGTATGATCAACAATTCCTGCTAATCGCTACCCACGAGTGTAACTTCGATCAGCCGAATTATGATTTGAAGGAAAACAACAATATGGAAATTACAAAGAATCGCATTACAATCCAAAAGACAAACTAGTTGCACGTCACTCCCTAGCAGAGCTGCCAAAAAACCATTGGGTGAATATTTTGTCACTAGCATACTAATGAAAAAATATATAATTCACACAATGCTATGCTGAGAAATTAATCTCCCCTCTCATCAAGGGGAGGTTCCCTATGAAATTTCTCCTCTAATTAATAAGAAATTAAATTTGTGGGTTGGTGTTGGCATATAACTCTCTTTTTTTAGAGTTTATGTATTCTCCCTTCACCTAGTTACAATTTCTCTACCTCTTCAGATACTTAAAGAAAAGAACTATTAATCTAATAAACTACACCAAGAGTTACTATTAAGCAACACAAAGTCTCCTTTAAAGTAACATTAATTCACACTAATCGTTACAAATTAAATAATTAGAAACTTTGTTTGAAGCTCAAAGTCTTTAAGTATAGATTTCTAATCCATTAAACTACAAATAACCACAACAATACACAACTTACCACAAGTTACTTAATTTATCAACAGATTTCTCAAGTATGCTAAGAGCACAAAGTCTACTTTGCAAGATTTGAGAGTTCTCTAACCACGTAGCAATATTTTAAAGATCAAAGAAGTAAAGATATTATATATTCAATGGACATAGGAACATTAAATTATATAAATGATTTTCTTGATACAACACAAAGTTTGTGATCAACAAAACTATTTTCTCTATTCATTTGATAGGATTTTCACCACAAAAAGCCCAAAGTCTTAGTTGGGATAAAAAATCTGCAGAGTTTTGCTAACCATGAAAAAGATAAAATATTTACAAAAGAGGTCCTCCTTATATAGGAAAATAAGTTGAGAAAAAGGTGGGCACAGTTGACTTATTCAATTGCACAGTCCCATTTTACTACAACTACTACATAAAGAAAAAGTGCAGCTGCACAAAAATTGACAACATCTATCGGTGCAACTGCATGAAGAAAAGGTGCCAAAAGGGGGTACTTCATTCTTGATTTTATTCTTCATTAGATTTATATGAAAATTTAGCAAGGATGGCTTTCATCTCTGCTTCATTTGACATCAAGGTAGAAATTGTGATGACTTGGACAAGAGAAATTGCATCTTGAATCTTCACCTATTTGTTTTTAACATCCTTCAACATGGATGCGAGGACTTCAAAACTGACCTGGATTTCTAACAGTTTATCAAATGTATCAAGTGAGAAATCTTGTCCTGTGCATTGATCCATCAAGGAAAGGAATTTTTGCGTGACAACTTCAGTAGTGATGAGATTTTGATTGCCATCATATAAATAGCAAGGGAGATCACCAACTTTGGCAAAAATGAGGTCAACCTCATCATCACCTTCTTTTTTCTCCCGGTCCAGCTGCACAATCATTAACTTCATTGTCTCTTTCTTATGAGATAATAAAGATAAGATCTAGATGTACTTTTCCCTTGTGGGAATTACCTTATTCTCAACTAGGACATCTATCCTGAAGTCCTCCATTTTTCTCCACAAGGTATTACTTTTCACAACTTCCTCAATCTCCTATGATAAAGAGGTTTTGAGTCCTTGCATCTAACTCTGGATCATTTCATAATCTGACAATAGTCCCACTATTGAGCCCAAAAGATGAGGCCTTCTGACCTTAGTCATGAGATCCACTCATCCATCACTTGGCCTTTAGCCCCCACTTATTCAATCTTCTTGAGGATCCTATGGGTTCAACCTCTTGAGAAGATTGTGTTACCTTTAGAAGAACGTTGGTCAGCTGTTCACACTTCCACTTCAAGATATTTTTCTCATTCCTCTCCTGATCCAATCTTCTCAACAAGGAATTAAAGGTTGTCTGTGAATCCAACTTCACCCTCTCATGTGTTTCCACGCCGAGCTCTACGATCTGCATGGTATAATGTTTAGATCTTATGTTGCCTTTGTCCTTGTCTGATGATGGCACCATAACTTCATCATATTTTCTCTTATAAGCCAAGTCTACTACCACCTGAGATATTGTCTTTGGCTTCTTTGTTCCCTTAGGCTTTGGAGGAACCAAAAGTTCAAAGTCAAACTCATCTGGAGAGATCACCTATTTTTTCCTTTTAGGGGCCACTACTTCCATCCAAGGGGGTAGTTTTGGATTGGGTGATGGAGTAGTAGCTCCTTGCTGATTTTGAGTTGAAGCTTTGGGAGCAGGTTGACTGGAGCTTGGAGCAATTGTGAGTGTTACTGATGGTGCTGATATTGAGGTATCTAGCGGGGAATTCATTGCTACTACCTCTTCAGTTATAGATGGGAGATTTGAGGGTGCCATGAATGTAACTTCAACACTTACCAATGGAGGAATTATTGTGGTGGTGGTGGTAGTCACGAGTAAGCCTACTGAAACCTGTTCTGCAAGTGCATCTTCCAAGGTTTCATTAAAATCCATCATTGTGGATTCAAAAGTAGATGAAGGGATATCATCTAAATTAGAGAAGTTCGTAATTGTGAAAAACCAACCAACGGTCTCTGATTGCATCATGCCCATACTCAGATCTCCATCTTCTAAAAAATACTCATCCTCTTGGTCAGAGTCTGAGTCAGATTCAATAGAGTGGATGATTACTTGTGAGCTAATTAGGACATCAACTTCAGCTGGTTGTGATACTTCTTCTGCTTGTACTTCCTCTTGTTGATGAATTTCACCTTCTTCAATCTCTTTTCCTTTTCAGACTTCAATGGCAGGCGGTTGTTCTTGCTCTTTCACTACTGCTTCTTGTGATGCGGTTGATTATTCACCCTTCTTCGACCCTTTAACTATAAATTTGATCTTGGGTCCTTTACCTTTCAATTGTACCATACGAACTGAGGATGGTGATTGTGGGTCTACCCTGCTCTTTGTTCTTGTTTCAGCTATAACTGTCTTTCCTAATGGGCCATCACTGTTTTCATCATCTCCCGAACTAGCAGGAAGCTATTTCATCCTGAGATTCTTTTTCAGTAACCAAGCATTGGTGTTTGCTAAGATAGGAGAGATCCTCTGAGTAATAGATTTGCTTTCTTTCTTCAACCATTACACAAGTGGAAGTGGGGAGTCAGCAATCTTCTTCTCATAATAAATAGGGTCCAATATGTCATCTATGTCTTCCATGGTCATTGGGATCTTAACTAAATCCAAATTTTCAATTTGTTCCAAAGTAAGACGGCTAAAATCCATCCTTCTTATATCCTTCTCATTCTAACAATCTTCCCAAACATCCTCAAACCTATAGACATGAGTATAACTCCTCCTGAGTTTTCTCTTTATGTCGTGAAAGTCAAAATTGTTTTGTTCCTTGAATCTTCACATAGTATTTCATTGAATTTCTTCCTCCATGTTCTTGGCTTTAGGGTTCGTTAGTACTAAGTACCTACCGATTGATTTTGGAAATTTCAGCCTAGTCTTATGTGCTTGTGATTGTTTCTCATACACACTAATCAATTGCCTACACAGCTCCATAAGAATGATCTTGTCTGAAGGGAACCTTGGTAGAATAAAGGGCTCTCTCGAAAAACATCTGATTCAGATGTAGGTGAATGTAGGAAATTGAAGAAAAACACAACCATAATGAGATACCCTGTTGTAGGCAGCCTCTGACAATCTCTTCTTTTGAAGGCCCTTATCAAACATACATTTCCACACAACAAAGAAAGCATCATTAACTCTCCTATAGTGGTTACCTCGATTCTTGATGGTAAGCTGATCATAATACTCCCAGACGGGCACCACTCTCTTGTCACCCTTGGTAGACAAGCCTGGATATTGCCTCATTGAAGCAGCTGCGTAGACCAAGTACGAGGTCATGTAAAACTTTAGTGTCACCTTCACCTCCTTCAATTGAGCACAAAGCACATCATTGATCTGCTCTCCCCAATCGATTCTTGTGGCCCCCTTTCTAATTATATTTATGTAATTAGACATCCAACTTTGAAAATAATGAGTCTTTTAACCCCCTCACTCTGGATAACATGGTGACCATGTCATTATATTCCTCATTAAAATCGCTCCTATGGAAGGACTTAGGCCATCATGAGGTGAGGGAACTCCTTGCAGTAGAGAGATAAACAATATTGATCACCTTCTTGCATTTATCCTCATGTTTCTCATAGTACTCTTGAGCACTCTCTTGAGAAATATTAGCTACTTCTTCAACTGATGAACCTTTGAAGACACTATTGAAGAATAAACTATCTAGGGTCATGATGAAATTTTGATCTTCATCTTTTGCTTGCCTTGTATTTGGATCAAAGTGATCAGGTATGGCCAGTACAAATTCATGATCATGAGTCGCAATAGGGAAAGATGCATACTTATGCAGCTTAGATTTGATCAAATTGGTTAGACGAGCAGGTGCTTTTGAACCCGGTCAACAAATTCTTGCATATCTACATAACCAATTTCAATGTCTCTGATTTCCTTGATATTTGAGTCTACTGAACTCTCTGGATAAAAAATCAAGTACTTGTCGTACTTTTATTTCATCTTTCTTGATGATGCTTTACTTGGAGAAGATTCCAATTGACCTGAAGAAGACTCGGTCTTGTTGTGAGGATGCTTTGAGATTCGTGATGACTGCATTCAACATTGATGATTAGCTATTCATCCTTATCAAAATCAATTTTCTCAAATGGATCGAAAAATGGGACTCAAAACAGGCTTGGGAGTAAAACTACCAAAAACAGCAGGTCGGGGAAAAAAGTCCGACATGCTCTTTTGAAAACAAAAATTGCACATCAGACTTTAAAGTCCGAAGTGCAATTAAAAATACCTTGATTAGCACATCCAATTTTAAAGTCCGATGTGCAAATCTGAGATGAGTCATCAACACATCAGACTTTAAAGTCAGATGTGTTAATCTAGGGAAGTCAATAACACATCGGACTTTAAAGTACGATGTGCGACCTGGGATAGATTAAAGGCACATCGGACTTTAAAGTCTGAAGTGCCTACAAAGAGGAAAACAACTGGTTGACATGTTAGGTTTTGAAACCTGACATGTCAACCTACTCCCCTCTACATATCAAATTTTAAAGTCCAATATACGAAGGTTAAGATTCCACATATTGGACTTTAAAATCTTATATGCGGAGATCCTTCAATCCAGCTACACACCGAACTTTAAAGTTTGATATGTGGCTGGAGAAGGGGGACTTCGGAGGGCAATTAGGTTTTGAAGTCTGATTGTCCTCTGAAACAAGGGAGACAATCGGACTACAAAATCTGATTGTCCTCCTAAAACAAGACCCGAAAAGAAAAACAAGAACAAAAAGGGAGGACAACGAAAAATGCAAACCTAAAAGAGAAACCCGAAAAGACATAAAATAAAATCCCTACCTCACAGCAATGGAGATGGAAAAATCTGGCAAAGGAACGATCTGAACTAAGTCGAGGTGAGCGAAAATGGAGGAGGGCGTGCGTAGGACAAACCAAAATGAGGAATAAAAACACAAAAATTAACTTAAAAAGCATTTAAACAAACCTTAATTAATCAATTAAAGCAGCATTAAAATACAACTCACAGTTGCATGTCAGACTTTAAAGTCTGACATGCAGGCTAGGAACTTTTGCATGTCGGACTTTAAAGTCTAACATGTATTGCCCAAACAAGCAGTCTATAGGTCGAACTTTAAAGTCTGAACTGCAGGTTTAGACCAAGATAAACGCACATTGGACTTTAAAGTCCAATGTGCAGTTAATAAAGAAAAGACCTTGCAGTTCAGACTTTAAAGTCTGAACTGCAAGTAAAACTGCAAACTTAAAGGAACTAGAAAAATGTTAAAAACATAAAACAAGAAACAAAATGAACTAACCGGTGAAGTTGACTAAGCTCTCCTAGAGACCATAAGGTACAAAATGGACCAGTTTCATAGGGTTGCCTCATGATTTTGGCTATGCTAAAATCGAGGACAACAGAGACAACTATTTCCCACTTAAATTATTTGCAATAGAATACTCTCCACAACCCATATCTTGTATTTGTCAGGTTGATATTGAAGGCATATCCTTTTTTGTTTCTGTGATTGTTAATGCCTTCAGTTGTGTAGTGAGAGGTGATGCTTGATTAATAGGTACCTGATTATCCACACTTTCTTTCAAGTAATTGCAATGTTGGAAGGGATTTGGATCACCCTTTATGTTATTTCAATACCATTGTATGGGAATTTGACACACTAATGAAATGTGGATGGTACTGCTTGCATGGTGTGGATCCATGGGCAGCCCAATAACATGTTATATCTCAGTTCTCTATCCAAGACTTGAAAAGTGACCTTTGTTGTTATAGGTCCTACCTGTATGGGTAATGTTATAATTCCTTTTGATGGACGTTCTTCATCATCGTATGCCTTGATATTTATCCTCTTGGATGAATCAATGTGAATTTTAGAATATCCTAGTGCCTTAACCATTTTTAAAATACAAATGTTGAGAGTGGCTCCTCCATCTACAAGTACTCTTATGATTCTTCTCTTATGAATGTAAGCTTCCAGATGTAGTGGGTCATTATGAAGTAGTCTATCACTAGGAATATCTTATTCTGTGAATGCAATACATGTGCCTTGTGTCAGATTTCCTACCATAGACTGGAAGGCATTTTCATCTATATCTTTGTCCACTACTGAATCTTAAAGTGATTTGTCTAGTATAGCTCTATGTGTGGGTGAAATACGCAAAAGTTCAAACAATGACATTTGTGCTTGAGTTTTCTTAAGTTTCTCAACAACATTATAGGTCCCTACTATTGGTGGTTGATTTTGTGGTATTCCTTGTAAAGTTACCTTTGATCTGCGAGTAACTACTGGACAGTCTCTATCTCTGGGAGTTATGGTGATCATAGCCACTATATCATATGACTTACAAGTTTTGTTAGTATCATATGTTGTGTTATCAAGATTTATGTTAAATCCGTCTTCATAGTCTTTATGTTTATGTTTGACATCCATGATATGTTCTATGAGTCCATCTTCAAACCAACTTGAATGAGATGGCTGATCATGTCTCCAGTCTCTGGGACAAATATTTCTATCATCATCATATTTTGGTGCCTCTGATATCATACAAATTTGGTTATCATCTGTGTGAGTGTCTAGATATTGCTCATCTTGATCAACTGTTTCTTATACATCATTGTTTGCTATATCTCCCGAGCTAATGGCATGAATAGTGTAGTCGTATGAGACCTTTGTGTATTTAGTTCTATTGTCTTGGGTACCTGATGTGGTAGCTTTCCCTTTGTCATGCTTAAAAAATGGATCCTTAAAAATTGTTTGATTTGTGTTTTCTGAGGTTTTATCAGTATCGATTGTGATTTCCCCTTGGTCTATCATATCTTGGACCAAGTTTTTCAATTTATAGCAACTTGTTGTTTTATGACCTTTAGTCCAATGATAATCACATAAATCATTATCATTCCACAATGTGGGTTTGAAAGGACCTGGTTCATATACTCTTACTTCAGGTAAAGTGATCATGTTTGTCTGTATTAACTTTTTGAGCGCTGACTCAATAGGTTCTCCTAGAGGTGTGTAATTTCTTTTGGAGCATTTATCCCGGGGTATCTTTTGTTCATGTTTTGTGTAGCGTTTACATTTGTGGAGGTCATGTTATTCCCTATATGTGGAATAGATGATTGACTCATTCCCAAAGAAAAAATGGGTTGAGTTTTGTTTATCATTCTAGAGTCTACAATAGCATCATTGGTCACATTTTTGTTTTTCGACCAGAACTTAGATTTGTCATTGTTGTTGGTGTTGCCATACTTAATAAGACCTTGTTCTACTAGTCCTTTCTCACATTTGAGAGATTTTTCCATGATTTGTTTGAATGTGGTTAAACATTGCATTTGTATTGGATATTTAATCTTGGGGATCAAGTTTTCTGTGAACATGTCCACTTGCTCTGTTTCTAGGATAACTGTCTTGCACCTCCTGTAGGGAGCCCTCCATCATTGTATGAAGGATGCAAATGTTTCATTATCATATTTTTTAGCGGCACACAAGTCCATCAAAGTAATCGGGGTGTCAATTATATGTGAGAAGTTTGCGATAAATTGTTCAGCTAATTCTCCCCATGATGTGATGGTTGGTGGTAAATGTGAAAACCATTCTAAAGCCAGACCTCCTAGACTTTTAGGAAATAGTCTCATTAAATAAGTATCTTTTGTGGCAACCTCTATACATTCCCTAAAAACTCTTTGATATGATCTCTAGGATCACCCTTCCCTTGATATCTATCAAATTTAGGCATTTCAAAATGTTGTGGGAAAGGTGGCATGTATAATATGTGATCAAATGGATAAGGACGTAAGTCCTGTATTGTGTAGCTCTTTTTATTGTTACCGGTTTGCATGGTCATCATTTATTGTTGCAAATTCTATAATTGTTGTGTCGGAATATCTATTTGTGTCAAAGGTACACCTTGTGTTTGTGTATGTCCCACAAAAGGGTTTGTGGTTGCATAACTAGGAGTTTGTTGGAAGGTAACATGATTATAACTTTGTGTGTCCTGTATTCCACTAGATATTGTTAAGTAACTAATATGCAAACTCATGTTTGGTTGAGTTGTACTTGTTGTATTGGTAAGACCTAGATTTCCATTTTGGTGACTATATGTTGATCCTATAGAATAGGAAACCGGAGGTTGGGCTGCACTTGTTGTTTGTGTTTGAATAGGCACTGAGACACTTGATATTATCGGTATGCTTTGTGTTGGTATACTAACACTGACCACTAAAGATGACGCACTTGTTTGAAAGTTTGCATTTGTGTTGACATTTGTTTGGATAGGTACGTTTTGAAGAAAATTGGAGGTTGTTGCTTGTATTTGTGTCATGGGTGGTGTTTGACTATTATCTTGACCTAAAGTTTTTCCAAGTGGTAAGATCTTTGTGATATCAAAATATTCAGGTAGTTTCACCCCATTTTGTAATAACAATGAGAGATATTTTTCCCTATCACTATGTATAAGTGCATCTAGGATCATAAGGACATGTGGATCTTATTGAGATGACTCAATTTCTTCTTTTGTTAAATTTTGTTGTAATTCGTTTAGGGTAGACATTGTCTGAGAACCTGATTGTTGACCAGTAGATATGTCCATGTTCCAAGTTGGGTTTATAGACTGGGCATTGTTTTGGTCCATTATACCTTTCACCTTTTGTGACCTTGTAACGGGCATCTAAGATTGCTATATGAGGGTGGTTCTATGCAAGATGATGACTAACGCTAGACTATAGATGTAAGTATGAGGTATGCAAGACTAGACTAGACTCTCTATTGGGGTTTTGACACGAGAGCTGTTGAGTATTTCTAGATTTCTCTAATGCAAGTTTTTCCATTTGTTGTCTTAGATGTTCTGTCTCAATCTCTCTATCATTTCTATGGGAAATTTTATACTCAATATTAATCTCGTACTTGACTCCTTTATACTGAGGTGCATTTCTCCTTGAGTCCCAAGTTAAGTTAGCTAGACTAGCAATGATTTCTCGCTGACCACCATTTGGCACTAGATTAGGTTGCTCAAAGGGGAGCAAACCATCACCTGGGAGACCCATTATGACATATACTATGACTCTACAACTGGCAATGGACTAAGAAAGACCTATATGAGATCTAGATGAAGATGTAAATGAGGATGATAATGCGGACTCAAAATTAGGTCTATGTAACGACTATGGGTGATAATAAAGACGTGAATGAGGACTATATGCAAAGACTTAGGATGATAATGAGGACATAAGTGGGACTATGCAAAGACTTTCTAGGGTCACAAGTATGTCAGAACTTTGATTTTTTGTTTTCAAAATGAACTCTATTTTCAGTAATTCCGTGTCTGGGACAAGTTTTTTAGTTTTCCAAATTTGAGAACAATTGCTTGAAGGTATGTATAGCTGACTAACTCAATTTTCATACAATCTCAGAAAATTCAGAGATACATAGGATATGGCCTAAAATAGCCCAAAGGACTGACTCAATATTGGTCTAACACAATGATACATAAAAAAAAACATGAAATACAATCTTAGGCTGGAAAGTGGACACCATTCAAATGAGGCCCTTACAATAAAATACCGAAACAAAATGAACAAATAGAGAGTCTAGCAGCACTGGCTCAACTCCATGGCACACACTTCTTGGACATGCCAGTCTCTCTTACCCCGAAGATCTTATAGCTGGGGGATTCCTATATCATAGTGTAAGGTACATGAAGGGTATCTATGGGGTACAATCCACACTCCTGGAATCATTGAATGTAGGATTTTTGGCAACTAAATTGGTTCATAGTATTAGGTTTTTAGGGATCCTGATCCAATGATGGATTCTTAGAGCAAGCCACTTAAGACTTTAATTGAGCTTATCAGTGCATGGAAGGCCCCCACATACATCAAATTCACTCAACACTCTAGCTGCTTGACTAGTATACTTATATAGCAGCTCGAAAAACCCGCTTGAGAGTATGATGGGAGAGATGATATCCCCAATGCATCCCAATTCTAAGTACCTCTATGGGGTGATGAAATCCCCAGTCAAAGATACCCCTCACTACGTAGAATAAAATAAAATTGGATGTTGTTGTCACCTCCTTCCTTTCTCCCAAGACCCCGAAGGTGGGTGGAAAGTCAGTTAATGCAATAGTAGGTCCACCCTAAACACGATAAAAATTATTTACCTTAATAAAAAATAAATATGATTTAATCTACTACAGCCCAATTCATGTTCATTTTATAGCCCAAATTTAGGTGTTGAATAGGCATGTGCATGTCCATTTTAAACACCAAATCGAAATGTGAAGGCATACATGTCAATTTTAACCATTTGTTGATTTTAAGCACCAAAAGACAAAGTGTGAGATACATGCATGTCAATTTTAACCCATGTTTATTTTAAGCACCAAAAAATGAAGTGTGAGATTATCCATGGATGTCCATTTTAACTGTTGTTGATTTTAAGCACCAAAAGATGAAGTGTTAGATGATGCATGCAACTAATCTAATACTAATCTGATCCTTTCTGTAAATTTGCTATAGGCTGTAAACAAGAGATTAGTAGTAAAATCAAACCAATAGAAAACATAAACTCAAAATTTGACAGAAGCGAATGCGTGACAACACCTGTGCGATTGCGTGATACTGATAGCTCAAATGCATGAACCTAACAAGGCATATGCGTAATTCTGACAGACCGAATGCATGATGATAACAACTTGATTGTGTAATAATAATAGGGTGATTGCATGAAAGATAGGCAAACAATAAAAAATAAAAAAATAAAAAATAAAAGAAAACTAAACCCGATCAGAAACATGCAAAACCAACTGTGAGGCCCTAGCTAAATCTCTCATCATCCATTCAATATTGATTAGATCATATTTAACTTGATAAGAAAGAACTAAGATGTTATATCTATCAAAGGCCAGTTGATCTTCTGAATCTTGTATCTACTTTTCTGCTTGGAGAACCTTTTGATAGCATTTGGCTTCTCTTCTTTGTTCTTTCATCCTTCTTGCACCTGAAATCTTGAATTGTACCTTTCTTAACATAAATTGTTATAATCAAATCATGAAATAGAAGTAATCTATTTCCAGATTAACCCAATTTTAGATAGAAATAGACAGATCAAATAACAAACATAATAAAAAATTAAACAACAATTTTCCCTATGAATGTGTGATCTGGAAAGGGTGATTGTGTAACTGGGAAAAGGCAATTGCGTAACCCTACCAGATCAAATGTGTGACCCCAAGGGGTCGAATGCATGGGATTGTCTATGCGATTGCGTGACGGAAGATCTCTTCTCAAAATCCATGCGAAATCTATAGGAAAAATGCAAAAATCTGTACGACCTGCAAAAATTACATAGAGAACAGAGAAGGTAAATCAGTTGTGTTTCACATCGGGTTCACCAAAATATCATACGATAAAATTTATCTTAATAACAAGTATCAATTAGAAGAAACAGGAAATCATGAATCCCTATCTAGTCAAAGAATCTTAACAAACAAACAATGAAATAACACAATCAATCAAAATAGGAACTATAAATGAAATCAATTAAAGACTCCATATTCTGTGACTGCGTATAACTTCCATTGCTCTTCTCTTCTCTGTGGTATGATGGCTCTCAAATATTGCGCTGGTAACCTGCAAGTGACACAATGATTCAAAGTTTGTGATCATTGAGAATGAAGATTGAATGCTCAATTTATAGATTTTTGGATGAGATTGATTGAAAGGTTGAACAAATTGATCAAGAGGTGGAACTCAAGTGAGCTCACATGTTGATTGATAGTTGTACTGCTAACTTGGAGGTGAAACATAATAGATTCAATAGATTAATTGAGTTAAATGATTGAGAAAAAGCTGACTGAAGGAAGAAAAAGGATGATTGGAGGAAATAAAGAGGATGACAAAGAAAGCTTAATTTAGAAAAAGCTAACTGAAAGATGGAAATAGAGATTGGAGAGATAAATGATTTAATTAATTAATTGATTTAATTAATTAATTTAGCATGTGCTTGCATTTAGATTTAGATTTTCAATTAAATCTTTGCATGATATTTATTCAAACAATTGAATTTATTTAATTCAATTTAGTATTTGAATATATTTAGAACTTGACTTTGATTTTCAATTTGGTTTTTGAAATCATGCACATGTATTTGAATTTAGAAGAAATTAGATGAATATGAAATTGAATGAAATTAGAATTTGGGGATTTGGAATTGAAGAATTAATTAGTTAATTAAATAATTTAAAGAAACTATTTAATTATTTAGAAATGGAATTTAATTAAATAATTAATATTATTTAATTTAAAGGATAAAATCACAATTAATTAAATAATAAATATTTAGAAGAGAGTTGAATGATTAGATGATTAGAGATAGAAATTGAGAATTAATCAGAATTAATTAAATAATAAATATTTAATTAATATTTAGAACATTGTTAAATGATGATAGAATAGTAAATAGAATGATTAGTAAGATTATGGGGAAATATGAAATTAGAAGAATAAGATTAATTAACTTAATTAAATAATTAAAGAATTATTTAATCAATTAGACAAATAATTAGTACATGATCAATGAGACATTTTTAGGTGTCTACATTAGGACCTCAGGATTGATGCATCTAAAAGGTGATTGGCCACTCTAACACATCCCATTGGTTTCCTAATTCCAAAATGATCGTACAGTATGGTACACCATGTAGAATGATGAAATTGCAGGAAATTCTTAGAAATATATTACTTCAATGATGCCAAAGGTTCGAAAAAGTCATTCTCTCCTCCCAATGATGATTGGGGATGATATTTTATACCTTCCTCAATGGTTATCAACCACCTTTTGAACTAAGGTGACCGTTGGAAGGAAATTTCTATTTGCAACCAAAAGTTGTCATTAAAAGTTGTCAACAGAGTTGTTAGGTTTGAGCAACTTTTGACATATGTTAAATCCTCCTACCTACAGGTTCTTCAACATGTCCTAAGCCTTCCTAAGAAATCTCCAACACATATAAACCTAGAAAAATACTCAACCAAATACCCCTAGGACCATATGCCCATGGTGGTTTATCAATTTGCCAAATCCATGTCATTGGATAAAAAGGTGGGGTTTATTAAAAAATCAAACATCAAACAACCAAGACTACCTGATGTAGAGGTATGGTTCAAACAACTTGAAAATGCTCCAAGTTGCTCACTTGCTCAACCAAGCAACAAAACCCACCATTCAAGGATTCACTCCCACCAAGCCTCACACCTTTATGAGAATCAATTAAACATCCCAATTCACCTATTTTCATCCCCATAACCCCACAATGGGACAGTGTGCAAGGTTATCAATATTTGGTTTCAAACCCCACAGGCAAAAGTGCTCAAAATGGTTCAAATTGCTCACAACCCCTCCAAATGGTTTTTTAGGAAAAAAAAGGCTCAAGATAGGTTTGATAGGTTCCTACAAACTTAAATGATTCCAAAAAACCTTCTGATTTGGTTTTTAAAGTCCCAACAATCACAAAGTGCAAATTGGCTCCTTAGACCTATAGCCTTCGAAACTCACTTTTTGGCTTCCCACCCAAAAACTCCAAAGGATAGGCCAATATTGTTTGATTTTATTGAACAAAAACCTAGGGAAGAACTTTCTACTAGAGGAAAAGTTTTGGAACCTCTTGGAAGTACCATTTCTAATAAACCCTCTTCTAGGCTAATAAGGGCTAGTTTAAGCACTTAACAAAGGAACTACCCCCCAAAATTTCAAATCCACAAAAAAAACTATTTTATAACCTTAGGGTATCCAAATGATCACCAAATACCAAGTTATAGTTTCTGGTTTTCATTAAAACTAAAGTTATGGGGACTGTTCATGAATTTTGTTCAATTCCCATAGCCAATCACATGGAGATGCCTGGCCAAATTCACCAAAATCTTACCCAAAATGCTTCCTCAACTTTTGAAACCTTTTAAATCTTAAATTAAACTCCCAAATCCTCCATTTCATCATGTTTTATAATTTTCCCATGGTGAATTTGGAAGAAATGGGAAATTGAAGTTGAAACCCTAAGAAAGGGCACTTTCACGAGTTCTTTGGATCTGTTACAACTTTTCTCCCTCAATACTCCAGCTCTAGACCTATGGTTGGATTAAAAATAAATTTAACTCAACCCTATAAAATCTCATGAAGATATTTTTCACTTCAGAGGCCAGACAAGGCCGTACCAAGCATGATAACAACAAATTTTCTAAAAAAATGCAGTATTTTATTGATTTCAAATATCAAGTTTTCAAATTCCACCCACAACAACCCCCACATGAGTCTGTTGAGGAATTTTATAGTTTTAAAAACATGTTAAAACTTATTTTATATGGTTACGAACATTGGGCAACTAATTACAACAACTTTTTGAAAAGCTTCTTTACAAATTGACAACTTTGTCAATTTTTGACAATTTTTGCATTTTGCCATTCAAACTAATTTTATCATCAATCTAGGGACCTAAACACATTGAAATGGATGTAAATAGACCAAAAAAACCTTGAATCCCTAATTTTACTCATCCTAAGTCCCTTTGACCATAGTTGTGTTAAGGTTTCAAGTAGATCCGAAGCAAATATGAACTAACAATTATGTGCAAATTTAAATACAAAAGATAAAGAAATAAATTAGGACACAAATAACACAAAGATTTAATGTGGTTCACCTAGAATGGGTTATGTCCACCATGCATAGCCGTCCAATCTTTCTTATTATCTAGCAAAAATAGTACATCAACCTTACAATTCCTTAAGCATCCCAACTGCTTATAACATGCATTTTTAGGGCAACAAACAAAGTTGGCCGTTTTAGGGTTTTATTACAATGTTAGTTTTCATCAAAAACAAAAAATGACAAAAAATTTATTAATCATTACTTTGCTGAGAATACGTGTTGAGTGTAGAGTACTTTGTTGATCAGTCACCACATATCAACAAGTTGACCATAGGGTTTATAATGCACCCTAGGGCACTATGTCTTACAAAATGGACATTTAGGATCTTATTACAAAAAAAAATATAAACAAAGGATTATTTTATCCTTCCCAACACCTTTCTATCAAAAACATGAAGTGTTCAAACAATAAATTATGAAATTGAGGCTTGTGCCCCTACACCATACTCCCAGGGTGGTCTGATCTCATTTCCACATGAGATAAGTTGGTCCAATGAAGTGCCATGCTTCAGAATTTCTGCCTCATCCATCCATACTGCCTCTTCAATAGGTTGTCCTACCCATTTCACAAGGTGTTGTTTGTACTCTTTATTTCTGGTCTTCTTAATGACCCTTTCATCAATGATCTTTTCAGGCTTCTTTGGTGCATGAGGAGGTATATCGGCAATGTCCTCTTGAATCTCCTCCACATGAAAGTTTGTACCTGGAGCAACATGCCCTTTATAGGGTGTTAGATCACAAACATTAAAGATAGGAGAAATACCAAGGTTAGAGGAATGTATAGTTGATGTCCTTTGAACAATAAACCATCTTGGATCAAGTAATCAGCATATTCAACATGGTATGCTTCAGAAAAATCAGAACAAACTTTATAAATTTCATGAAAGTCTTCATCACCTTCATACATACATTTCAAGGAGTCAATCCCCACACCTTTCAACTTCACCTCTTGCACTATTAAGGATCTTCTACTCAAGGCATCTACCACCTTGTTTGCAACTCCCTTTTTGTGTTTGATGGTAAAGGTATATGCTTGGATATATTCTACCCATTTCATATGCTTGTGACTCAACTTCTCCTAGCTATTTAAGAAGCCAAGTGTCTGATTGTAAGCAAAAACAACAAATTATTTTAGAAGGAGATAATGCCTCTACTTTTTCAAGGCTTGAACTGAGGCATACATTTCCAAATCATATGAGGAATACTTCCTCTTTGCCTCATTGAGTTTCTCACTAAAAAATGCAATGGGCCTACCCTCTTGGCTCAAAACAACCCCTATTGCAAAATTAGATGCATCACACTCAATTGTAAAAACCTTTTGGAAATCTAGAAAAGAAAGTATAGTTTTCTTTGCTACCTTTTTTTTGAGACTTTGAAAAGCCTCCTCAACTTCCTTGGTCCACACAAACTTGCATTTTTGCCCCCCTTTGATTGTTTCCAAGATAAGTGAACAAACTTGGCTAAAACCTCTTATAAACTTCCTATAAAAGGAAGCCAAGCCATGGAAGCTTCGAACTTCATTCATTGACCTTGGAGAAGGCCAATTCAAGATGCTCTCCACCTTCTTAGGATCCATCTTGATGCTTCCACCTGAAACTATGAAACCAAGATACACCAATTCTTCTTGCATAAAAAGACACTTGTCTAGATTGATTAGGAGCTTTTCTTCCTGCAATCTCTTAAGGACTAAATTCAAATGCTGCATATGTTCATCTCTATTCTTACTAAAAATAAGAATATCATCCAAGTAAACAATAACAAATTTACCTAGGAAAGGTTTTAGAACTTCATTCATGAGTCTCATGAATGTACTAGGTGCATTGGACAAGCCAAATGGCATCACTCTCCACTCATAAAGGAATTCATTAGTCTTAAAGATTGTCTTCCATTCATCTCCAGCCCTTATTCTAATTTGATGGTACCCACTCTTCAAATCCACCTTTGAATACCACCTTGCACCCCCTAGATGATCCAAAAAGTCCTCAATCCTAGGCATAGGGAACCTATACCTGATAGTGATCCTGTTAATGGCCCTTGAGTCCATACATGACCTCCATGTACCTTCTTTATTAGGTGCTAGCATGATTGGAACAACACATGGACTCAAACTTTTAGAAATCAAACTCTTATCTAAGAGTTCCTGGATTTGTCTTGCCATTTTCTCATTTTGTTGGGGTGTTAACTTATAGGCAGTCTTATTTGGGAGTGTAGCCCCTGGGATTAGATCAATATTATGGCTAATCTCTCTGATTGGAGGTAGGGTATCAGGCATCTCTTTGGTTACAATGTCCTTATAGGTCTCAAGCAAATCTCCCACCTCTTTTGTTCCTATCCTCCTAGGTTCTTCCTTTTTCTTGTGCACCTTTCTTTCTTCCTGTTTTGGCAAAACAACCAAATCATAACAAGGCGTATCCTCCTCCTTCAAACATTCTAGAAACTCTTTCTCTCCTACAAACAAAAACATAGAGTTTTTTGGTTCCTCACCATTATCAGGTAGGGGTAGTAATGTTACCTTCTCACCTTTATACCAGATGGTGTAGGTGTTCTTCTCTCCATCATGACATGACTTCATGTCACATTGCCATGGCCTTCCCAACAACAAATGGCATGCATCCATGGGTACTATGTCACAAAGTACCTTTTCCTTGTACTTGTCAATAGAAAACTCCACCCATGCTTGTTCTTCAATGATGGTTTGTTGCCCCTTTGTGAGCCATGATACCTTGTAGGGTCTTGAATGTTTAATCCTCTTCAATTTTAGTTTCTCTATTGCCTCAATGGACAACAAATTATCAGTAGAACTTGAATCAATCACAACACTACATACTTTGTCACCACTTCTACAAGTAGTCCTGAAGAGTGTCTTTCTTTGGGGTGGCTCTGGTGGACTAGGTGCCTTGATCAATGTCCTTCTCATCATCATGATCCCTCCCTATTCAGGTTACACAAATGATCCATGAGAGTGAACATTATGTGTGTCCTCATCTCTCACCAAATTTTCTCTCCTTTCACCTTGTTTGTTTTCCTTCTCTAGACATTTGGATGCAACATGCCCCATTTGATGACACCTATAACATTTTTTGCCTTCTAGGCCTCTTCCACCACCCCTTCCTCTAAAGCTTCCTCTCTTTCCTCTAAAAGATCCTCTAGAGCTTCCTTCCCCTTTTTCATTCCCTTGACTTGATTCTCCAAGGTCTTTGGAAACTTGTCCTCTTCCTTGGGACATATTTCTGCCCCTATTTCCAAAGTCTTTTTGCCCTCTCCCTCTTCCACCTTGATCACTCTTCCTCTTGAGTTTTTCTTCAACCTTCAAAGCAAGTTGAAATTTTTTTGGACTGTGGGAGGGCTGCTTAGACTGAGTTCATCTTGAATGATAACTCTCAACCCTTGCAAGTATCTTGTAAGCTTCACACATTCAGGCTCCACTACATTGGACTTCATCACCAATTTATGGAACTCTTGAGTATAATCTGAGACACTCATCTCCTTTTGTCTCAAACTCATTCTCCTCTTATGAAGTTGGACTTCATAATAATCAAGAACATATGCATCCTTGATCAATGCAGCCATCTTCTTCCAAGTGGTCACTAGATTCTTCTTCTCCTTCACCCTATCATCTTGAGTGAAATTCCACCATGTAAGGGCTGATCCCTTCAACTTGGACTTAGCAATATTAACTCTCTAAATTTCTGGTATGTCTTAATTTTCAAAGAATCTTGTGAGGGCATCAATCCAATCCAAAGTAGCATCTAGATTCAATTTTCCATCATAGGAAGGTAGGTCCAACCTAACATCCATGGTCCTTCTCTCCATGGCCTTCAAGGTCTTCACAAGTAGTCTATGATCAGCAGGCACTTCTTCTTCATCACTCTTCCCAAGGGGTTCCTCATCACTCCCCTCTTCAACAAAATCTGAGTTTCCACCACTTTTCTTACGAAGTTCCCCATTAAGTCTATCAACCTCCTTATGCAAGGAATCAATCTTGTGAACCAAGTTTTGATCCTTCAAAAAATTCACTATCTATGAATTAGTGATCCTTGAGGAAAACTCACCTAATATTCTTCCCCTGACATGGCTAAAGTGAAACAATCCTTCTCCTAAGGATCACACTTTCTCTGATACCAATTGATGTAGAGGTATGGTTCAAACAACTTGAAAATGCTCCAAGTTGCTCACTTGCTCAACCAAGCAACAAAACCCTTCATTCAAGGATTCACTCCAACCAAGCCTCACAACTTTATGAGAATCAATTAAACATCCCAAGTCACCTATTTTCATCCCCATAACCCTACAATGGGACAATGTGCAAGGTTATCAATATTTGGTTTCAAACCCCACAGGCAAAAGTGCTGAAAATGGCTCAAATTTCTCACAACCCCTCCAAATGGTTTTATAGGCCAAAAAAGGCTCAAGAAAGGTTTTATAGGTTCCTAAAAACTCAAATGATTCTAAAAAACCTTCTAATTTGGTTTTTCAAGTCCCAAAAGTTACAAAGGGCAAATTGGCTCCTTAGACCTATTAGCCTTAAAAACTCACTTTTTGGATTCCCACCCAAAAAATCCAAAGGATAGGCTAGTATTGTTTTATTTTATTGAACAAAAACATGGGGTAGAACTTTATACCAAAGGAAAATTTATGGAACCTCTTGCAAGTACAATTTCTAATAAACCCTCATCTAGGCTAATAAGGGCTAGTTTAAGCACTTAACAAAGGAACTACCCCCCAAACTTGAAACTACACAAAAAAAAATGTTGGAGAACCTTGGGGTATCCAAATAATCACCAAATAAAAAGTTATATCTTCTGGTTTGCATTAAAACTAAAGTTATGGGGACTGTTCATGAATTTTGTTCAATTCCCACAGCCAGTCACATGGAGATGCCTGGCCAAATTCACCAAAATATTATCCAAACTAATTCCTCCATTTAAAAAAAATTTTTAATCTTAAATTAAACTCCCAAATCCTTCATTTCACCAAGTTTTAGAATTTTCCCATGGTGAATTTGGAAGAAATGGGAAATTGAAGTTGAAACCCTAAGAAAGGGCACTTTCACGGGCTGTTTGGATCTGTTACAACTTTTCTCCCTCAATACTCCACCTCTAGACCTCTGGTTGGATTAAAAATAAATCTAAATCAACCCTCTAAACTCCCATGAAGATATTTTTCACTTTAGAGGTCGGATAGGGCCGTACCAAGCGTGATAACAACAAATTTTCTGAAAAAATGCAGTATTTTATTGATTTCAAATATCAAGTTTTCAAATTCCACCCACAAAAACCCCCACACAAGTTTGTTGAGAAATTTTATTGTTTTCCCAATATGTTTAGACTGATTTTAGATGGTTATGAACATTGGGAAACCAATTACAACAACTTTTTGAAAAGTTGCTTTAAAAATTGACAACTTTGTCAATTTTTGACAATTTTTGCATTTCGCCATTCAAACTAATTTTGTCATCAACCTAGGGACCTAAACACATTGAAATGGATCTAAATAGACTAGAAAAACCTTTAATCTCTTATTTTACTCATCCTAAATCCCTTTGACCATATTTGACCATAGGGTTTATAATGCACCCTAGGCCACTAGGCCTTACAAAATGGACATTTAGGATCTTATTGCGAAAAAAAAACATAAACAAAGGATTCTTTGATCCTTCCCAACACATTTCTATCAAAAAAATGAAGTGTTCAAATAATAAATTATGAAATTGAGGCTTGTGCCCCTGTACCACTACCTTATTACATAGATTGAAAGGTCACATTCTCATGTGTGTCCTTTAGCCTTTATTGCTCTTATTATCTTAGTCATGAGGTGCTCTTGCACCTCCTAGGTCTGGATTTATCTAGAAGTCAAGATCTTAGCCTGGAAGTTGAGATTGTGCTATAGAATTTGATTAACATTTGGATAATGTTTTAGGTTTGGATTCAACGATGTTTGTGGTGTTTTGATATGATCGATGGGGAACATTGTAATGAGGTCTACTTCTCATTTCTTCCCACCACCACAATGTTTAGTAAAGACCTATTTTAGATCTTTGTCTTGACTAACATTGAGGATTATTTTTTTTGGAGACAACATATAAACGAGTTTGATCTAGATGAGTTTGTGTGTGGCTTTTGTGTTGAAGACATGCGAGATTGAAAGAATCCAGTTCTTGTGTTGAGTTGTGTTGCAGATTGATACCAGAAGTAGTTGCAGTTGTGCAGATTGTATTTCAGTGGTGGATTCTCTTGTATCTATCTCTCTTTGGTAGTGAGCCTTTTTGGGTAGTGAGCATCCCTGTAGTGAGCCATCCTTTGTAAAAATCACCTTAATCGATGTTTATATTGAGAATTATCATTCTCCATGGTTTTTCCCTTCTTGGGTTTTCCACGTAAATCCTGGTGTTTCTTGTGTCTATTCTATTATGTGCATATATTTTTCATGTTTATCTTTTTTATTAATTCTTCTAGTAGTTCCAGATCCATGAATAAATTTTAAAAGAGAGTTTTATTATCAACTGATCCACCCCCCCTCTCAGTTGCTCAAATATTCAACAAACCCTAATTCATGTAATATTTTTGCTATACTTCTATCTTGAAATGTAATCCTAACAAAAATGTTAACCATAATTCTATCTCCAGACATAACCCTAACTATAATAAAAAAACCTAACTTTAACCCTAACGCTAACTTGAATCTTATTTGTATATCCAACTGTAACCACAATCCTAACCTTAATTCTAACAATATCAAAAACCCTAACTCTAATTCTAACCCTAATGCTAATCATAACGCTTATCATAAACCTTCCCTTACACTAGACCTAATCTTAATCGTAATCTTAACCCTAATATTATAAAAAGATATTATTATAATGTAAAAAATAGCATTACTTACAATATATACATAACTTAATATTAAAATATTATTATTTTTTATATTAAATATAAAATTATGATATTATTAAATATTGTAATTTAATATTATTATACTTTTAATACAATATTATATATTAATATTAAATAATATTGTAATATTGTAATATTACAATATTATTTTATTGATTTAGACAAATTTAGTTCAAAAAGAAAGAGGAAGGGGTGCTCTGCAACTAGGGCACGAACTTCAGAGGTGCCGTTGGTTGCAGGATGCCACCGTGTGCGAGGGCTCCCTAGCATTGTTGGGCAGCCCTCGAGCATTTACTGTGTGTACTACATTTAATGGAGCCTAACAAAAGCGAACGAAGCAACCCTAAACCGGCCATTCCTTCCTCCGAGAATGAGCGAGTGCGATGGAAAACTTTCAGCCAGGTGGTGGAGGGCAAGCAGTTTCCATTCCCTGAAGATGCAAAGTTTGAAGTTGCTCACTAACATGAAGATGAAGCCAATTTCGTAGGAAGACAAGGTGAGGTCTCCCCCTCCAAGCGCATCATCATTAAGCCTAATAGTTCAATGCTTTCTTCCATTTCTTTTGAGATTTTAAGGCTTAGGGATTCGACTATTTTCTTTGCCGCCTTTGATGTAAATAATATACGATCTCATCAATACATGAACAAATGGCTGCAAGATGTGTGGGTCAATAAACTAGGGTTTCATTTTTTGTTTTGTAGAATGATTCAAAAGGGTTTATTTGTAATTTTTTTGACAATAAAGAAAGCCAAAGCAAAATTGTAAATAAGTAGTTCTAGTCGGTAGGGAAGTCGTCTTTCAGGGCTGTTCGTTGGGACCTTGAGGCTTGTAATGATGAAATTCTCACCCTATCTTGCCCAAAATGGATAACCATTAAAAATATCCCCCCATTCCTCTAGTCTTGTATTGACAAAGTTGCAGAACCCTTGGGGAAAATTGTAAAAATTGATTCCTCCCCCTCGGTGCTCCCTCATCTTGACGCTAGACTAGTCATTGCCCTTAAACCAGGTATGGTCTACCCTGCTGAAATTGCTATATGCCTGGACAATAAAACCTTCTGTTGTCCGATTGAATATGTGGGTGGAATGGATGCCTATCATTATTGTAAGGTAAGTGGTCATTTTAGAAGTAAATCCCCTTTATTGGCAAACAAGACTACTAGAGCTAAGACTCACTCTTTTGGCCCTCCCCCCTCTATAACTAGGTCTTCTCCCTCTGAACCTCCTTCATCTTCCCCTTCTCAGCTTCCTTCCTTGCCCCCCCTTCTTTTCCCCCCCCACCTCTGCCCTCCCCACTTCCCCACAACCTTCCCCCACCCTCCTTGGCCCCCTCAATGGCTAACTCCATCTTGAGCTATAGTAATGCTATCAAGGAATCCCTCTCTGTCACCTATCATCCTCCCTTTAGCCCCTCTGAATTTTTTGGCACCCCTGTTCTTCTTTCAACCCCGAGAACCCAAAATGCACAATAGTTGGTGATGGAAAAATTGAGAAAAGCAGCTGAAGCTAGAAAAATTCTTGAGAAAAACCTTCTTAAACAGAAATTGGAAATTGAAACCTCTCAGTGGAAGTTACCTAACCTTGAGGACATGGATAGTGGTGCTCCAACTATAGCAGAAACCATTAGCAGGGCCTCGGTCCAGGACCCTGAATTTCCCGCATGTAAGGATCTTACTGGACTCAATATTGATGAAACCCCTACCCCGGAAGGGGAAGTGGGAGGACCTACTATGGATGAGGTCCCAACAATCCCTCTAGATGCTTCCAGTATCTCAGAGGCCTCTAGGAGAGACCCTGCTAGTAATACCTCTTATACTTCTATCACCCCTATTGTTTCCCTGAAGGCAGAGCAAACTGCCACTCAACATGTGGAGATCAACATGGTCCCCTTCACCCCTGGAAACACTAACTTTGCACAAGGACTGGCAGATACTCAAGAAGGATTTACTTTGGTTAAAAATAGGAAAACTAGAAGGAAGAGATCTCCTAAGAACAGTAAAGATAGTGCTAACAGGAAGGAATCCCTTGGTCCTAAACAAATATCCGAGGAAAGGAAAAAGAGAGGTAGACCCTGCTCCTCTATTGCATTTGATGCTACCAATATCACAAATAAAGAGGATTGGCCTAAATGTTTTGAGGGATTTAAATCACAAACTGACCCTACCCAACTAAATGAGTCATGTTGAAAACAATCTCTTGGAACATCAGGGGCCTTGAGGCCCCTGATCGAAAATACATCATAAGGGTATGTGCACCAAGTTGTGGTACCAAAAGGGGGTCTTAAGATGCCACTTTTTTTTGAAATCAACAAAGTTTGAACTTCAACGACAAATTAAAGATAGTTAGACTCCAAATTTGAAGATGCAACAAGAACAAGAGTCAGAGTGCTTTGAGTCTACTTTCTAAACTACTAATTTTTTTTGAAAATGGTGGAGATTAAGGGCTTCAAAAAGGGGGGCCACAAAAAGTGGTCCTATTTTTGTGCAAAAAACATAACAGAGTTTGTTGTGGCCCCCCTAAAATGTTAACTTTTTTTTTGAATTTTTAAAATCACTTTGGTGAGAAATTAGCTAACACCTTCTAGTTTATGCTATATTTTTCAGCTAATTTTTTAATGAGTATATGTTTTTTTACTAATTTTTAAAGTGGACACATCCTGAAAAACAAAAATTTGAGTGTGCTCCCCCCTAAAATCATTGATAACTAATAAAAAATGAATTTTTTAAAAAAAAAATTGTGTAAAATGGAGTCTAGTTTCTAAAAATGTAAGTTTCTTCAAAATCCAATGAACATGTAAAAAACTATACCTAAAATAGTGCATGTTGGTTTTTGACCAAAAATGAACACACTAACAAAAGAAATTATAGATGAAAGCCTTAACGAAATCAAAATGTGAAAAGAATTACATGCTTGGATAGCTAAGAGATAGATCGAGGTCTCTATGGTATTTTTTTTAGTTTTATTGAAACACGTACAAAATATGTGAAAATTTTCTAATCCTCTGTTAAAAACACGTCTCAAGCTTGAAATGGTCGTCCAACCCTTTCGGTTGGATGCCCAAGTAAAATCCAACCCAAAGGGTTGGTAATTCCCAATGCAGACCATTTGGCGAGTGCCAAATATGGCACTCGCCCTATTTGGTGCTTGCCAAATGAAAAAAAATGACTTTTCCCATTTGGTGCATGCCAAATTTGGCGTGCGCCAAATGAGAAAAGTCAACTTTTTTCATTTGGCGAGTGTAAAATTTGGCATGCGCCAAATGCCCTGCATTGTCCAATTTTAAGGTTTTGTGATGCGAATTTTTCAACTTGGGCACAAGTTATACCCATCATGAGAGGAGAATATATACATGAAATATAATTTTTAAGTCTAAGTCACTTTAAGTTATATTTCATGTATATATTGGTAGGATTTTTGAGAGTGGTTTCAACTCTAGAGGAGTTATAATGTAGATTCTTGTTTTTAGAGGATCATATTGACTTTCATACTTAGTCAAATTTCAGTAATCAACATTCTCCTATTAGCATTCTTTAGATCCGTATCTCACTATCTTTATCTTCCCTAAACTCTACACCTATCTCTCTTCATCTCTTGTCTCTCTCACTTCTCTCTCCCCTCTCAAGGTATATCCCACCCTCTCTACCTTTCATCCCTTCCTTGTACCCTAATTTATATCCTTGACTCCCTTCCTCTCTCTTCTCTCTCACTCTCTTATTATTTCTCTCCCCTCCCACTCATTTCTCTTGTTCACTACCGATCCCTTCTATCCTCTCTCTCCCCATATCTAGGGATCTCCTTTCCTCCCTATTCACCTCACTACCTCTCCCTCCCTATATTATTACCCACCTCTCTCTCCCCCCCTATAGGTTTCTCATTTATCTAATTGTCCACCCTCTAGTTATCTCCCTCCCTCTCCACCTTTCTCTCCCTTTCTCTTGTCGCCATCTATTTATGATCACTCTCCCTCTCTTCTCTCTCTCAAAACCTAGATCCATCTCCTCATTCTCTAGGTCTCTCGCTTCCTCCATTTCTACCTCTCCATCCATCCCCTCTTACTCATCTCTTTGTTCTTCTATCTCTTCTCTTCTCTCTCCCTTCCCTCTCTAGATCTCTCCCTTCCTTTCTTCCCCTCTCCATTTATATATCCTTCCCCCACTCTCTCATTATCTCTCTTCCTCTCTTATTCTCTCTCTTCATTGTCTAGTTCATTAACTCTCCAACCCACCCTCTCTCCCCTCTCTAGGTTTCTCCCTCCCTTCCTCTCCACCTATCTACCTTTGCATATAGGTCTCATTACCCACCTCTCTTTATCCCCCTCTATCTTTCTCACTCCTCTCTCGAAACCTAGGTCTCTTGCCTATCTATATGTCCCCTCTATAGTTCTCTCTCTCCCTCTCTATCTCTCTCCCCCTCCTCCTTAACATACATCCCACAACAACACCAAGTGGTGTCCTAAGGGGTCACAAGACACCATATGACCCCTTAGGACATAATATGACCCCTAACAACACCTAAGGAGTCATATAGTGCCCTAAGGGAACACCATATGACATCTTAGGACACAATACAACCCATAATGACACCATATGATGTCCTTAGGGGTCATATGGTGTCCTAAATGGTCATAGGATACCATATGACCCCTAATGACACCTAATGGGTCATATGGTGTCCTTAGGGGTCATATGGTGTCCTAAATGGTCATAGGACACCATATGACCCCTTAGGATACAATATGACCCCTAATGACACCTAATGGGTCATATGGTGTCCTAAGGGGTCATATGACACCATATGACCCCTTAGGACATAATATGACCCTTAATGACATCTAAGGGGTCATATGGTGTCCTAAGGGGTCACAGGACACCATATGACCTCTTATGACACCATACAACCTAGAATGATACCATATGGTGTCCTAAGGTGTCATAGGACACCACATGACCCCTTAGGACACCATATGACCCATAACAACACCATTTGGTGTCCTAAGGGGTCACAAGACACCAGATGACCCTTGAGGACACCATATGACCCATATTGACACTATATGGTGTGCTAAGGGGTCATATGGTGTCCTTAGGTATCATAACACACATATGACCCTTTAGAACACAATATGACCCCTAACGACACCTAAGGGGTCATAGGACACCATATAACCCCTTAGGACACAATATGAACCCTAACGACATGTAAGAGGTTATATGGTGTCCTAAGGGGTCATAGAACACTATATGACCCCTTAGGACACCATATAACCCAAAATGACACTATATGGTGTCCTAAGGGGTCACATGGTGTCCTAAGGGATCATAGGACACCATACAACCCATAATGACACCATATGGTGTCCTAAGGGGTCATAAGATACCATATGACTCATTATTACACAATATGATCCCTAATGACACCTAAGGGGTTATATGGTGTCCTATGGGGTCATAGGGAACCATATGACCCCTTAGGACACAATGTGATGCATAACAACACCATATTGTGTCGTAAGGGCTCATATGGTGTCCTAAGGGGTCATAGCACACAATATGACCCAGGGTTGTTAGACACCATGTGACCCCTTAGCACACTATACAACCTATAATGACACCATATGGTGTCCTAAGGGGTCATGTGGTGTCCTAATGGGTCATATAACACCATATGACCCCTTAGCACACCATAAGACCCATAATGAAACCATATGGTGTCCTAAGGGGTAATAGGACACCATATGACCTTTTAGGACACCATGCGACCCATAACAACACTATATGAGGGCTCATATGGTGTCCTACACCATATGACCCCTTAGGATACCATATGACCCATAATGGCACCATACTGTATCCTAAGGGGTCATATGGTGCCCTAAGGGGTCATCAGACACCATATGACTCCTCAAGACACCATATGACTCATAATGACACCATATTGTATCCTAAGGGGTCATATGGTGTCCTAAAGGGTCATAGGACACAATATGACCTCTAACAACCCCTTAGGGGGTCATAGGACACCATATGATCCCTTAAACACCATATAGCCCATAACAACACAATATGGTGTCCTAAGGGGTCATACAACACCATATGACCCCTTAGCACACCATACGACCCATAAAGGACACCATATGGTATCCTTCATCTGACACCATATGACTCCTTAGGACACCATATGACCCATAACATATGGTGTCCTAAAGGGTCATATGATGTTCTATGACCCATTAGGACACCATATGACCCATAACATATGGTGTCCTAAAGGGTCATATGATGTTCTATGACCCATTAGGACACCATATGACCCATAATGACAACATATGGTGTCCTAAGGGGCCATATGGTGTTCTATGACCCCTTGGGACACTATATGAGCCCTCAAGACACCATATGACCCCTAAAAACACCGTATGGTGTCCTAAGGAGTCATGGTGTTCTATGTCCCCTTAGGACACCATATGACCCCATACGAATTCATATGACCCCTCATGACACCATATGGTGTCCTAAGGGGTCATAGAACACCATATGACCCCTAACAACATCAGATGACCCCTTAGGACACCATATGGTGTTGTTAGGGGTCATATGGTGTCCTAAGGGGTCATATAACACCATATGACCCCTAACGACACCATATGACCCCTTAGGACACCATATGACCCCCAATGACACCATATGGTGTCATTAGGGGTCATATGGTGTCACAAGTGGTCATATCATGTACTAGGATGTTAAAATGGGTTATATATTGTCCTAAGGCGTGATAGAACACCATATGACCCCTCAGGACACCATATGACCCTTTAGGACACCATATGGTGTCGTTAGGGGTCATGTGGTGTCCTAAGGGGTCATATGGTGTCCTTAGGGGTCACATGGTGTCCTAAGCGGTCATATGGTATTAATACCATATGACCCCTTAGGACGCCATATGGTGTCATAAGGAGTCATATGGTGTTTTATGACCCCTTAGGACACCATATGTCCCCTAAGACCACCATATGGTGTCCTAAGGGGTCATATGGTATCGTTAGGGGTCATATGGTGTCATTAGGGGTTATATTGTGTCCTAAGGGGTCATATGGTGTTCAATGACCCCTTAGGACACCATATGACCCCTAACGACACCATATGGTGTCCTAAGGGGTCATATGGTGTCCTTAGAGGTTATATGGTGTCCTTAGGGGTCATATGGTGTTCTATGACCCCTAAAACCACCATATGGTGTCCTAAGGGGTCATATGGTGTTCTATGTCCCCTTAGGACACCATATGACCCCATGCGAAACCATATGACCCCTCATGACACCATATGGTGTCCTAAGGGGTCATATGGTGTCCTAAGGGGTCATAGAACACCATATGACCCCTAACAACATTAAATGACCCCTTAGGACACCATATGGTGTTGTTAGGGGTCATATGGTGTCCTAAGGGGTCATATAACACCATATGACCCCTAACGATACCATATGACCCCTTAGGACACCATATGACCCCTAATGATACCATATAGTGTTGTTTGAGGTCATATGGTGTCATAAGGGATCATATGGTATCCTAATAGGTAATAGAATATCATATGACCCCTTAGGACACCATATGATTCCTAACAACACCATATGACCCCTTAGGACACCATATGACCCCTTAAGACACCATATGACCCCTAACAACACCATATTGTGTCTTGAGCGGTCATATGGTGTCACAAGTGGTCATGTCATGTACTAGAATGCTAAAATGGGTTATATAGTGTTCTAGGGTATGATAGAACACCATATGACCCCTCAGGACACCATATGACCCTTTAGGACACCATATGGTGTCGTGAGGGGTCATATGGTGTCCCAAGGGGTCATATGGTGTCATTAGGGGTCATATGGTGTCCTAAGCAGTCATGTGGTATTCTATGACCCAATAGGATGCCATATGACCCCTTAGGATAACATATGACCCCTAACAACACCATATGGTGTTGTTAGGGGTCATATGGTGTCTTAAGGGGTCATATGGTGTTCTATGACCCCTTAGGACACCATATGTTCCCTAAGACCATCATATGGTTTCCTAAGGGGTCATATGGTGTTGTTAGGGGTCATATGGTGTCATTAGGGGTCATATTGTGTACTAAAGGGTCATATGGTGTTCTATGACCCCTTAAGACACCATATGACCCCTTAGCGCATGTCATATGGTGTTGTTATGGGCATATGTTGTCCTAAGGGGTCATATGATATTCTATGACCCATTAGGACACCATATGACCCCTATCAACACCATATGGTGTCCTAAGGGATCATAAGGTGTCCTAAGGGGTTATATGATGTTTTATGACCCCTTAGGACATTATCTAACCCCTTAGGACACTATATGACCTCTAAGAACATTATATGGTGTCTTAAGGGGTCATATGGTGTTGTTAGGGGTCATATGGTGTCCTAAGGGGTCATATGGTGTTCTATGACCCCTTAGGACACCATATAACCCCTAACGACACCATATGGTGTCTTAAGGGGTCATTTGACATCGTTAGGGGTCATATGGTCTCCTAAGGAGTCATATGGTGTTCTATGACCCCTTAGGACACCATATGACCCCTTAGGACACAATATGGTGTCGTGAGGGGTCATATGGTGTCATTTGGGGTCATATCATGTCTTGAGGGCTCATATGGCACCCCAAGGGGTCATAGAATACCATATGACCCCTTAGGACACCATATGTTGTCATTAGGGGTCATATGGTGTCCCAAGGGGTCATAGAACACCATATGACCTCTTAGGACACTATATGGTGGTGTTAGGAGTTATATGGTTTATGGGATCATATGGTGTCCTAAGGGGTCATAGAATACCATATGACCCCTTAGGACACCATATGACCCCTTAGGAAATGATATGATCCCTTAGGACACCATATGGTGATGTTGGGGGTTATATGGTGTCCTAAGGGGTCATAGAATACCATATGACCCCTTAGGACACTATATGACCACTTAGGACACCATATGACATATCCTAAGGGTTCATATGGTGTCTCAAGGGGTCATAGAACACCATATGACCCCTAAGGACACCATATGACCCCTTAGGACACCATATGACCTCTTAAGACACTATATGAGCCCTTAGGACACCATATGACCCGTAGTGACACCATATGACTTGTAACGACATGATATGTTGTCCTAAGAGGTCATATGGTTCCTAAGATAGATAGTAATGGTTTCCTAAGGGGTTATATGGACCACCATGCTCCTGCACATACCCAGATGGGTTATATAGAGATATAAGATACCTAGAGGGGGAGAGAGGTGTGAGAGACATAGATAGGGTGTGAGAGAGAGAGGGGTGAGATAGATGGAGGGGGGTAGAGAGAGGTTTGTAATGAGATATGGATGGATATTTAGAGAGGTGGAGAGGGAATGAGGGAGAAACCTAGAGAGTGTTAGAGAGGGTGTTATGGAAAGATGATGATGTAGACGGTAAAGAGGGAATAAGAATTTGTAGGGAAGGGAGAGAGAGAGATGGGGATAAGGAGGGAGAGGGAGATAGAGAGGGAGATAGAGAGGGAGGGGGGAAGAAAATAATGGATATGCCTATGAATGGGAGGGAGGGATAAGAGGAGAGATGAAAGAATAAAGAGAGAGAAGAGTATGAGGGGATTAAGGGAGAGGTAGACATGGAGGGACTACAAGACATAGGGAAGGAGATGATGCAGAGGTGGGGGGAAAGCGAGAAGAGGAGGAGAGAGTTCAAAAATAAATAGGGGTAAATGGGGAGGGAGATATAGGGGAAGAGAGAGGGAGATAACTAGAGAGGGGACAAATAGATAGGTGAGAGAACTATATTGGGAAAGAGAGATGAGAGACCTAGATGACAAGAGAGAGGTGAGTAATGAGACATGATGCAAAGGTAGATAGGTGGAGAAGAAGGAAGTGGTAAACCTAGAGAGGTGAGAGAGAGTTGATGACCTAGAATGTAGGGAGAGAATAAAAGAGGAAGATAGAATAAAAAAGTGGGGGAGTGAGATATATATGGGGGTATGTATGGATGGGGAGGTAGAGAGGGAGAGAGGAAGAAATGAAGGGAGAGGCCTAGAGAAGGGAGGGAGGGAGAAGAGAAGAGATCGAAGAACAAAGAGAGGAGTAAGAGGGGATGGCTGGAGAGGTAGACATGGAGGGAGTGAGAGACCTATGGAAGGAGGAGATAAAGAGATCAGGGGAGGAAGAGAAAAGGAGGGAGTTCATAAAGGGATAGGGTTAAGGAGGAGGGAGTTCATAAAGGGATAGGGTTAATGAGGAGGGAGAGAGAGGTAGAGAGGGACATAGAGAACTATAGAGGGGTTATATAGATAGGTGAGAGACCTAGATGGCCAAAGAGGAGTGAGATAGATAGAGGGGGATAAAGAGAGGTGGGTAACGAGACCTATATGAAGAGGTAGATAGGTGGAGAGGAAGGGAGGGAGAAACATAGATAGGGGAGATAGGGTGGAATGGAGAGGTAATTCCCTAGACAATGAAGATAGAGAATAAGAGAAGATGAGAGAAGATGAGAGAGTGGGAGAGGGAGATAGAGAGGGAGAGAGGAAGAAAGGAAGGTAGAGACCTGGAGAGGGGAGGGAGGGAGAATAGAAGAGATATAAGAACAAAGAGATGAGTAAGAGGAGATGGATAGAGAGGTAGACATGGAGGGACTGTGAGACCTAGAGAATGAGGAGATAGAAAGGTTTGGAGAGAGAGAGAGAGAAAAGAGGGAGAGAGTTCATAAATAGATAGAGGTAAGGAGAAGGGAGAGAAAGGTGGAGAGGGAGGGAGAGAACTAGAGGGTGGACAATTAGATAAGTGAGAAACCTAGAGGGGGAGAGAAAGGTGGGTAATAATATAGGGAGGGAGAGACAGTGAGGTGAATAGTGAGGGAGGGACAACATTAGATATGGGGAGAGAGAGAGGATAAAAGGGATAGGTAGTGACCAAGAGAAAGGAGTGGGAGGGGAGAGAAACAATAAGGGAGTGAGAGATAAGAGAGAGGGAGAGAGTCAAGGATAAAGAAGCGAGAGAGACAAGAGAGGGAGAGAGATAGGTCTAGAGTTTGGGGAAGATAAAGAGAGTGAGATACATAGCTAAAGAATGCTAATGAGATCATGTTGATTATTGAAATTTGACATGTCGATTATTGAAATTTGACTAAGTCTGAAATTTTCTATGACTCTAAAAACTAGAATCTACATTATAAGTCCTATAGAGCTATACTTAAATTTTATATTTCTTGTATATATTCTCCTTTGGGGGTGGATTTAACTTGTGCCAAGATTGAAAAATCTACACACTCACAAAACCTTCACATTGGACAATGTTGAACATTTGGCACGCACCAAATTTGGCACTCACCAAATGCAAAAAATTGACTTATCACATTTGGCGAGCGCCAAATTTGGCATGCGCCAAATGTAAAAATTCAAATTTTGCATTTGGCATGCACCAAATGTGAAAATTCAAAATTTTTCATTTGGTGAGTGCCATATTTGGCGCTCACCAAATGGTTTTCTTGGGAGAATACCAACCCTGTGGGTTGGATTTGCCTTGGGCATCCAACAAGTAGGTTTGGATGACCTTTTCATGCCAATGACACATTTTTATGAAAAATTATGAAGTGGCACCTTTTTGGTACCATAACTTGGTGCACTTACCCATAAAAAGATTTCTTAATGCACATAAGAATATGGATTGCCTCCTCTTACAAGAGCTAAAAGGTGTGGGCTTCACCCTACAAATCAGCCTTAAATGTATCTAGAGGGAGGCTACTTCCTTTTATACTAACCATACCAAGGGTAAAGGAGGCACATCCATACTCCTTAGTCCTAATTGGGCCAGCAAAGTGGTTAACTAGGGGCAATCCCCCTATGCTAGGGCTATATGGGTTTCTATTCAATCGGAAAACCAAAAGTTTGGAATTTGTTCTATATATGCCCCAAATGACTACAGAGATAGGGGAGAACTATGGAACTGGCTAGCAGGGCTAGATGATATCCCTTGGATTATTGGGGGGGACTTCAATATGGTTGAATCAACCAATGACAAAAAAGTTGGTAACAAATTTGAATGGAAGGGAATGGAAAGACTACAATGGGACACAATGATTAATAAATTACACCTTATTGACCCTATTGCTAGAAGAAAAGACCAATTGAACATTGTATGGTTCACCTAGTGTAACTACCAACAACTGAATAAAAGGATCTACTACAGACTGGACAGACTCTACCTCAATAAATGCCACTTTGATATTAACAAAGGTCCTAATGGAGATCATTACTCTATCTCACCATTTACCCTATCAGATCACCACCCAATAATAATGGGAATTGACATCTCTCCAGCTGGTCTCCCCACCTCCTCAAGACCTCCTTCCTTCAACCTCAACACTAGACTCCTTGAGGATGAGGACCTTTGCTCTGCCTTGGCCTTTATTAGACTGTTTAACAAGAAGAATCTGAATCGGCTCTCTAAGATTGATGAATGAAATCTAAACATTAAAACTTGGACCACCCTTTGTCAAACAGTGGGGAAAAAGAAGGCCAAGGATTCCAGGAGGCTAGAAAGGTTGCTTCAGGAGGATCTATGTATAGCCGAAATGAATCTTCAGAAATCCCCTAATGATGAAAATATTACTAACACTCTGGTGTCAATCAAGGACCACCTCAGGAAGATTCAGAACTAGAAAATTAGAGGGCTAAAAACTAGGACCAAATTAAATTGGTTGGACTCAAGAGACAAGGGGTCCAAATTCTTCTTCCAATTGCTCAAAGTAAAAGAGGCAAAAGAGAACATCAATTCTATATGGGATAACAACACTCATATGACAAACTCTCAGGGGATCTGAAACTATTACTACCATTACTACCAAAAACTGTTCACTTCAAATGAAAAAAATGATGATTATAGGGCTTCTAGGGAGCTCATTAAGGAGTTGACCCCAAACAAACTTAATGCTGAGGACTATGAGTTTGTAGGGCACCCTATCTCAAGGGAGGAAATTGAAAAGACCATCTCCTCATTGGGCAATGACAGATCCCCTGGACCAGATGGCTTCCCAGTGGAATTTTATAAAAAAAACATTAAATGGATTGTAGGTGACCTCCATGACTTGTATCTGGAGGCTATTAGCAAAGGATCACTGGGAAAATAAATCAATCAAGGGCTTATCAAGATCATCCCTAAGGAGGGAGACAATAATTTGATTAAGAACTAGAGGCCTATCACACTACTAAATGTATAAGGCAAGAGTGGTAGCCAACCAGTTGATTAAAATTCTGCCAAAAATAATCAGCCCCATACAAACAGGCTTTGTTAAAGGTAGGTATATCCTTGAGAACTTGGTGACTTGTTGGGAATCACTTGAGTGGGCTAAGGTCTCTGGTCAAAATGGGGCAATGATCTTGATATATTTTGAGAAGACATATGATATAATAGAGTGGGGATTTATAATTCAAATGTTAGTAAGTCTGGGCTTCTCAGAGTCATTCTGCAAGATTGTGCAAACACTACTATGTGATGTCAATGTTGTTGTTGATGTAAATGGGAATAGATCTAGCAACATCACTCATTCCAAGTCAATTAGATAGGGTTGTCCACTTACCTCGACCCTATTTTTTCTGGTTACTGATGCTATGCACTATGTTCTAAAGGACTATAGTTTATCCCCTAGGGTCAGAGGAATTTCCCTCCCTAATAAAGAAGAAATCATCAATGTTCAGTTTGTAGATGATACAACTATCCTATTCACCCTAGATGAGGAAAACTTATCCTCTCTTCTTCATAACATTAAAATTTTCGGTAAAGCCTCAGGCAGTAGAATTGCTCTCCATAAATCTACCTTGCTAGGTTGGACAGACTCCCCTCCTATCTAGATGTCTAAATTTTAATTGAAGTGGGGAGGACTGAACACTATCATCAGATACCTAGGTATTCCTTTCTTTGTTTCCTTGAATCTGAAAGAAATGTGGGAGTGGTTCAGGAATAAGGTGGATAAAAAGCTCACTAAATGGAACCAAGACTTTCTCTCCTTGGCAGGTCACTTCTAGGTCTATCAAAAAATATTGTCCTCATATAACATATACTGCTCTTCAGCCTAGCTATTTAGTAACTACCAATTCAACTACATACAAAAACAAATCAGAAATTTCCTTTGGTCAAATGGGAAGGATAATAGGAAACAACATGTTGTCAAATGGGATTAGTGTGTTAGATCTAAGCTGTAGGGAGGTATGGGCCTCAAAGATCTTAAATTCCAAGGAATTGCCCTGGCTGCGAAATGGTTTTGTAAAGATCTTGATGGCCATGAACCTTGGAAAGTTCTTGTTAGACACAATATTCAGCGTTCCACCCCAAAAATGGCAAAAAAATGGAAGAACCTACCCATGGGAGACCTGATTGCTGGAAACTTTGAGTTCTCCCCTACGGGATCGGAAGTCTTCAAGTCTATATGGAAGGCTTGGAACCATGTCAGACAATTCATCAGCAATAGGAACATTATTGATAACAAGGGTTCTCTGAACTAGGGAAGGTCTATATGGTGGAATACACTTCACAATGGGAAACAATTGGCCCATCTTCAAGGATGTTCTGCCCTGAAATGGCACAACCTAGGATTGGTCACTTTTGAACACATTTTGAAAGATGATACTCTAATCTCTTGGGAGGCTCTGAGCTCCAAATTTAGCCTTCCCATCTCCCAAGCCAGAACCTACAATGTTCTCAAAACTGCACTAGCTCCCATCCTCTCCTCTCCTACCCCCTCCTCACTCTCCCCAACATCCTCACTCTACTGGACAGATGCCTCCCCCTCTCGCTAATTAAGGCCAAAATGATTTACTCTACCCTTGCTGACTTTGTTGATATTCTTTCCCACCTTCACAACATCTGGAATCTCTCCTGGGACCCTAAAAAATGGTATGCTAGTCTTTCAAGGTTCTGGTCTAACCTGACTAAGCCAAAAAAGAAATTTTTTTCTTGGAAATTCCTGCTCCATAAACTGCCACTTAAAAATAGCAATGGTGACCCCCTACTATGTAAACTATGCTGAATCCCTAAATATGTGCCTCATATTTTCTTTGAATGTCATTTTGCCAAAGAAGTCTGGAATCTGTTTGGCATCTTAGTTAATGACAAATGTTTCTCTATTGAGGAGATGGTACTTGGTTATGTTAAAGGTGGCAAGAAATATGCTAATCTTTTTTGGTCTATTCTCTCCTTGGAAATACTTTGGATCATTTGGAAATCTAGGAATGATGATGTGTTTATTGGAAAGGGTAGATACCTCACTGAGTCTCTTAGGAGACTCATTCACTACATTGTTGCTATGCAAGTCACGGTGGTTCTACGACTGGACGAAGACAAATTTGATAGATGGCTGAAGAATGGAACAACTCTTGCATTCATTTGAGAGCTCTCCCATGGCTTCACCTGGGACTGTATGGGAAGCAACAAGACACACTTTGAGCAGGGGCTGATGAGATTTATGCAAGAGATGGAGGCAAGATAGTAGAGGGAGGACTTTATTGAGCTGGAGCTGGAAGGTCTACCTTCCCACCCCTTCAAAGATCGGTTTGCTGAAGGAAATGTGCTGGTATGTTGTGAGGGGGAGCTAGGTTGGATTGCATGGCTCCCCCACGTGGGCGACAACAATGATCCCAAGTCTTCCTTTTTATTTAGCTAGTTGTCTATCCTCTATGCTTCATTCTTCTATGGCTCTCATCTTTTGTAATTTTGTATTTCAGCTGCATCCTATGTATATGGCCTTATAATATGGCCCGCGATCCCGCCTAACATGGTTCTGTCTACACTCTGTGTTTTAACTCGTTAAGCTGGCTATGTGTTCTCTAGTCAAGACTTCTGATTTTTTGTAACTGATGTTATATGATGCTTAATACAAAATATTATTTTATTTAATATTATACTACTATATCATAATATTACTTACTATTATATTATAATAGTGTTATAGTAAGTTTGTTCAAGTTTAGTCGCTGTTTGAATTTTTGTTTATTTTTTTGTTGATGTTGATGATGATTGGTTACTAGTCTTAGTCCGTTTCTATCTTGTTCGCAACTTTTTGATATAAAGGATTTTGACACCCCTTCAAAACCTATTTTACTTAATCAAAAACTATTATAACATAACATTATTTATTATAATAATTAATATTAACTATTTTATATAATTTTTTGTTTTAGTCACCTAGGGTATTCGCCACTCAACCCATCCCTGGAGATGAACTATTATAACATAACATTATTTATTATTATATGGAGATGAGCTAAGCAACCCGTCAGCCAAGCCCATCGGTTGAATCCAAGCCTTAGAGTCGAACCCAAGACCAATGGGGAGAAAACCCATGGTCCAAGCCAACTCTGCTACATGTCCGGGCTAACTATTTTATATAATATTATATAAAATATTCAATATAATATTTTTTTAAATATATATTTCTTTTACATGTTGGGCCATGATTCCTACTAGCGCACATGGCACACACACATATATCAAGAGATATCCTTCTGAAGGTGGTTATTTTCTCTCAATATATTTTATTTATATTAACATTTAATATATGATATTAATTGTAAATTAAACATAAAATTAAATAGAAATTGTTAGCGATTATGCAAATTTCAGTATTAATATTATGTCAAATGACCTCACTATGTAATTGACTGATAGTTTGCATCCGAATGAAAATGGCGGCTTAAATTACACACTAAACTTTGACTTCTAAATATGAATGAAGTATCTGAGATCATATTTGACAAACACAGGGACGCATGGATATTGTAAGTTGCAATTTTTTAATTTTAAATTTGTTAACGTGTTCTTCCAGTAGATTTAAAAATAATGGCGGCTTCTTATGAGGACCGGAAAAAGTAGTCCTTGCATGATGGAGCCGCCTTCAATGTGTTGTTTTCATTGTTCACCACAGTCAACTACAGTTTCATAAATCTGATTTGATGATGTTCGATAAGATTCTGGACCTTTTTTTATGCTCAAGGGTTTTTGACATTATGATAAGACCTCCAAAGTGAAGAATCAACTATGTGAATACCTTCCTAAGGCACTGCGTACTACATCGATATTTCTTTTAATTTGCACTTGTTTATGTTAGTTTGAAACTTGTTTAATTTGGTCAACATTGTATAATGTCAATGTCTATTGAGCTCTTTTCTTTGTTTATGTGTTTTCTAATGGACAATGAAGAGTATTCTCCTTATTTATAGATGAAAATTTGTGGATATTTGTGTTTTGTCAATTTTACAATTAAATGTGTCATGTACTAAATCAAGTGGGAATTGATGATTATTTCCTTTTGAGCATGAAATTGAACTAATTTAATGGTTAGGAATAGTGAGAATAAAAAGAGAACATCATGGAGAACATATGTTTTGAAACTTCAAAAGAGATGTGACTAAGATAATTCTTGTGGAATAAAAGGTTATTAGGTTAGAAAGATGTTGATTAGTTTGATGAAGCACCCTCTAAAAGAGTGACATGAAAAAGGAGAATTAGAGAACAAACAAATAAAGCAAGGTGAGTTCTCTAAGGGACAATTATTCAAGGTGAAGGGTGAAATTGATATGTACAACCCTATGATTGATAAATTAGAAATTAAAAGGTGGATCAATGAGTGTCCCAAATAGAAGTGTACACCAATCTACATTAAAAATTTCCACACTAATGAATCACTTTCGAATAGTTGAAACTTGCTCGGCATCACCTTAAGCAATATGGAAGCCATTTAAATTCCTTGGAAGGTTATAAAGAACCACTAGTACCAAGTGAAATGACTTCAAAATATAATTTAGGAATTAATTATATTAATTCCTTTATAATGAAGAAAGAGTCGTAGAATTAAGTCATTTGAAAGATTAGTAAGTGCAAAGCATACTTGCATACACAAGTGAGTTTAGAAAAAACATGAATTAACTTCAAAATTATTTATCATGGACCATGATGTTGTAATATAATTTTTGGAGGATTATTCAATAACTTATAAAAAGTGATAAACATGACCAAACCCGAAAACATTGACAAGGTGTATTCCCAAACACACAACCTTAAGCTAGATACCCAATTTTGAATTAGGGAAAGGGTCCTATCCCTCCAATAGGAATTCATCTTCGTGGCTCTGTATGATTGTTGGAGTTCGACCTAATCAATAGTTCACCTAGATACCCCTGTATAAAGATATTTGATCAATCTAATTTCATCTATCCGTTCTAAGACTCCAAGTAATCTAATCAAGAAATTCCTTGCATCTGTGAAGCATTCATTATCAAGCATTTTTAGAGATCTTCAAGGACGTATATTCTTCATTCAACCATGTGGCGAAAAAAAAATCATTCATATGCAAGCATGTGTGTGTGCAATTAGGGTTTTTTCATGTTCATTCCATTTCATACAGCATATGTGATTACATCCAAAGAAGCATAGCATCATTATCAATAATTGCATATCTGAAGAATAAATTTCCACTATTTATTTCAGTATTTGCATTTTAACATTCAAGATTAATTCTAAACCATGGTTTGACTTAGGAAAACCCATATTCCAAACCATTTTCCCCTTTTCACTATGTGCAGAAACAAGTATAGAGCTACGTTTGGGAGGATAGACAGTATTCACAAAGACAACAGAAAGTTCAAAGGACCATGGTGACCACCACCATGGTCTTGAAAATTTAGGAAAACTTTTGGGGAGTAGATCCGTATCATATTACTTGCTCAGATCTAGGTTTGTGGCTCTGGGTGATGACTATAGCTCACTTTTTATGCCCGATCTCTTCAACATTCACCCATTTACCCTAATTTTTGCATCTTCAATAATTCAATTCAATCAAAGGAGGATGAATTCCTATCATAGGAACCAAGAATCTAATAAGAATCTTAATCCTAGAGAGGATAGATCTATTAGAATCCTCTCCTCCCTACTCTAATTGTCTTCTAAGAAAAAAATAGTGGGTTTACACATTCTTATGGTGAAACCCTAAATTTTACCCATTACATTTTGGTGAACCCAACTCCTTACACCACTATTTTTAATTTGTACTCTCAGATCTAATTTGTGAGAATTTTAATTTTTCAATTTTTCTCTCATAGATTATATATATTTAATCAAATTACATAAATTTACAGGTTAAATTCATAAAAACCGTAATTTATTTTGGAAAATTTGATTTGTGGGTTTAATAGTTTATAACCTCTATTTTTAGATTTGATTTTAGACATTCATAATGACACTTAAAATGTCTGGTTTATTTGCCATTTCACATGTGATTACATTTTTTTTCACTTATATTTATCATATTCACATGTTGGATAATGGTTTCTTTCACTTCACATTGCTTCTTTTCATTCATAGCACTTTGGCATATTCGATTTTTAGAATTTCCAAATTGCTTCCTATTAATCAATTAAATCTTGAAAAGCTTTTATCCATCATGCATGTTGTTTTATGGTGATATTTTTAGGAAAATATATTACACTTGCAGATTACATAAAAGCTTTTGTAGATCATAATCCTAGAGATGCTAATGAAAAAAAAATACTTGTACCTCTCCTAGGGTATCTAATGTGAATGAAGAAAGAGTTAATGCTCCTATAAATGATCTCTCTAATGGAGAGAAAGCATTAAAGAGAAACATGGCACCATATTCTTCTCATACTTATACCCTAGTGCAAGCGGGGAAAGGTCAAAATATTGGTGTTTCAATCTCTCTAGATCCCCTTTATTCTCCTAGAACCTATATTAACCATCAAAAAATTTGTAGAGAAGATGATGTAATGTATTTCATTCATGATATATCTTCCCACATAATATTAAGTAAATATGAGGCATTATATGATAAGGATCTTCCTTCCCAACCTATCAAAGAGGATATGCATGATGATAGAAAGGAAAATCTCCCTACACAAGATATTCCTTCATCTAATTTCCCTTTGTTCCATAGATCTAAATACAGTCACAATACAAATTTTAAATAAATTCATTATAATAATCCTTCTTCTTCTCAATTAAAAAGATCTTATAGGAGTGGCTATAACATAATATCAAAAAAATGTTTTAGAGGACAAAGATGAAGAAATTTTGAAAAAGGAATTAGAGTCCCCATAAAACCTCCTACACAAACTAGTACTTTAGGGCTAGGACATTATCATGATACAACTATGTATGATCTCCTTATAATTAAAAAATTAAGGAGTATCTTGCAAGACATAGAACTTATCATCTACCTAAGGGCGATTCTTCTTCAAACACTCCTTTTTGTTCATATCATCAAACTCATGACCATCATGCTAATGATTGTCTGAATTTTTAAGAAAACTATGCAAGAACTAGTTGATAATGGAACTATTAAAATCATAGATGAAAATTCATCTTCTTCTAACAACCCTTGCCCTACATTACAAGAGACAATACCTAATCCCATTGATGACCAAGAGAAATTAGTTACTAGAATCTTTTGGAGATTGAATAATGATAAGAATGCTATTTTTCTTTTCATTGAAAAAAATAAAAATTCTAAGCATAAGGAAGGTGATGCACATTTTATTTTTCATCATAGTTATTCTCATTCTCTTGGAAAATGTAAATCATTTAAAAAATTGTTCAAGAACAATATGATAGGGCTTGCATATCTCTGACAACTGATCTTTCACTCTTCCTTGCTAAAGAGGTAGTGCCTTATCACTCCATTCACCCTCCATGTTACTCCTCACCCTATGACAAAAGTAGTTAACTTGATTCTTTTTCAATTACAAACATCTTGGGGAAACAACATAATTAATTCTTGCCTCTATCTTGTTTCTTCTCTTAATCTAAAGTTTCACTATATTCCCTTTAGGGGTGACATTTTTCATACTTTGATGTCCTTTCTTGCATGGAATGGTATGTATCTTATTATTAATCTCTCCTTACGATATTTTTTGGTTCTTCATCTAATTCTCTCTTTCTCTTTGAAGATGACCTCTTATTTAGAGTTGTATTTTACATATCTTAATGTCTTTTCTTGCATTAAATATTCATTCATGTGAGTACATTATGAATTTTCTTGTGTCTAATCTCTCCTTAGAGGTTGTGTAATTCTTCTTATTATCCTTACACTTTGGGGACATTTATCTCTTCTATCCTTCCTAAGGATCCACTTTTCCTTTTTTGAGTGGTGTTTACTTATGACATGATGTCATTCCTTGTGTGAAGTCGTTGTTTGCACCATAATTCTCTCTTATGCAAGAAGTGTGTATCCTTGACTACAACCACTTTTTCACTTAGAAATGTATATGTATTATAAACAAACCCCTCACATTGGGTCAAATGTGTGTAATCCTTCATCAAGAATCCCTTTCACCTAGCAATAGGAGGAAGGTAGGAATTCTTGTTCTCCTTCCCTTCTTTTGGTAGAAGATGTTATGTTTGTTCAAGAAACTCTTGTTGGAGGTATATTTCTTTTGAGAAAAGATATCTTCTCCTCCAAGGATTTCCTTTATACTTGTTGCAAGGTATCTATTTTTAAAATATCTTATCTTTTCTTGTAATAGAATTTCCTCTTTAGCTCAAGAATTGATGAATATTGTTGCCTAAAAGGATATCTCCTTGGTGTTGAAGGTGGGTATCCTTGTTTCTAGCTTCTTTAAGACATCAACATAGGGCTATGTTGACATCTTAAGGGGAGGCCATACATATCACTCTCTATGGACTATATTATACTATGTATATTCTTGCAATATCTTAAACGAGGTGTTCATTCTCAAAACTAGAGAAAAAAAGTCTTACACAAGATGCTTCATGCCTGAAACCAAATGCAACATTTATATGTATTATATAGGGTGTACAACTCAAAACTAGAGAAAGAAAACTCTTAGACTTTTTCTCCGGTAGCTAGACTTGAAGCTATTAGGCTATTGCTTGCATATGCTTCCTATAAAGATTTCAAGGTATATCAGATGGATGTCAAGACAACCTTTTTGAATGGTGATCTTGAGGAAGAAGTCTACATTGAGAAACCTGATGGATTTTCATTATCAGATGATGGAGACATGGTATGCAAATTGAAGAAAGCTCTTTATGGATTGAAGCAAGCCCCTAGAGTCTAGTATGATAGATTGGATAAGTATTTTCTAGAAATTGGGATTTAATAAAGGTACCACTAATAGTAATATGTATTTCAATATTGAGAATGATAACATCTTAATTGTTAAAGTTTTTGTTGACATTATTTTTGGAGGAGATGATAACTTGAGTATGAAGTTTGTCAGTGATATGTAGAAAGAATTTGAGATGTCTATGATAAGAGAGATGCAAATTTTCTTAGGTTTGTAGATTTCACATACTGGAAAATGCATTTTTATATTTGAAACTAAATATGTGAAGGAATTATTGAAGAAGTTTGGGTTAGATGACTCCAAACCGGTTGGAACACCTATGGTGTTTGGCTGAAAATTATCTAAAAATGATGAATCTCCAAAATCTAATTAGTCTTTTTAAAAATATATGGCCGGTGGACTGCTATATCTTACTTAGACTAGATCGGACATTATGCATGTTGTGCATGGCTACTAGATATCAAGCTGATTCAAAACAGAGATGTCACTACTGTAAAGAGGATATTTAGATACTTGAAAGGGACTGTAGATTATGGTTTGTGGTATCCAAGGAATGATGATTTCATTCTCTGTGCTTACTATGATGTTGATTGTGTTGGTGATGTTGATGACCGAAAGGGTACCTCCGGTAGTGCTTTCTTTTTGGGTAAGAAATTAGTTTCATGGGCTAGTAAGAAAAAAAATTTAGTGTCCTTATCTACTACTAAAGCTTAGTACATTGCCTAGTAACTACACTCAAGTAGTTTAGATGAAGCACATGTTGAAGGATATCAGAGTTATATACGATGAGCCTATTTTCATATATTATGATAATTCCAGTGCTATTAGTATGTCAAATAACTTGGTGGAACATTCAAAGACTAAACATGTATCAATCAAATACTATTTCTTGAGAGAAAAAGTCAGTGAAGAGGAAGTAAAGCTGGAATATGCATCTAAAAATGAACAGATTGCTTATATTTTTACTAAGCCTTTGCCTATAGATACATTGTCTATTTGAGAGACAAGTTAGGGTTATCCACCCCTCCCAATGAGAACTAGATGCATTGAGTTGCATGAATCTGGTGGACCTCACAATCTTATCTCTTTATCTGAATTGATGAGTTGGTGTTGTTCCTCTGGTGGAGTAGTCTATTGGATTGGTTATATGAGAGAGAATCATGATTTTTTTATCTATGCGGGAGAGTTTGGTTTTTTGTTTTGAGATCTTTGGCATTGCTGTCAAAGAGGGAGAGAAGCATGTGAAAAATTGTTTTATCTACTTGATCATAGGAGGAGTTTGTTGGAGATGTTTTCTTTCTTTGAATTGATTGTTTTCACATTCATATGTTGCCATCAATGCCAAAGGGGGATATTGTTGGACATTGTCACTGCTAGGATATGTTGTTGTCATTTATGTCAACATATTCTTGCTCTGGTGATTGCAGATTGGTTTATTGGGATCAAGGTTTGGTGTATGGAGTATTTATTGTTAGATACTTGATTAGTCCCAAAGATACCGAGAGGGCAGGGGGGTGAATCAATGTCTAACTGGTGGATGAAAGATTTAAATTTGTTTGTAACTTTATAACTCAAATTAATATACTAGTAAATAAGAAATAAAGCAATAAAGAGAAATAACAGTATAACCATCAATGCACACCATAACAAAGATATTTTTGGTGAGGAAACTTGGTAAGGGAAAAACCTCGGTAGGATTTGTGACCCATAATATTTACTCACTAGCCAATATGAATAAATATTATTGATACAATAGGGGCCTGCACATGCAGGAAGGCCAATAGCCAAGAGCTCACTGCTCAATACAAAATAGGAGTCCCACTGACTACAAAGTTGGATGATTAAATCCAATGACAATGTACTACTCAAAATAGCATCTGCAATGCTGGATTCAGTACCGGTTTAAGCTCTGTCAAATACCTCAACCATAAACCTTGCTTCGCTCTTCTTTGCTCTTATTTGTTTATAAAATAATTACATCAAAATGCATATATACTTATTCACTCTCATATTCTTCTTGCATTCATTACCTATTTACATTCCCTTCATACTTTTTCACACTTACAAAATAACGTACAAGATCTCATACATATATGAGTCTTTACAATACATCATGTTGGCTATACAATACAATTACAATACAAAACAATATAATTTCCATATCGGCTAGGGTGCAGGTGTGAATAATCTATAATGCCTGTCGCTATCGGTAGATTATGTCTGTTGCCAGTGTAACCTATGAACCATGTTTCCAGTTGGTTACCATCAATGACAACATCAACTATTCTCATATGAGTGTATAATGCCAACAATCTCCCCCTTTGGCATTGATGACAACACTCATGAGAAAAATAAAAAAAACTATTATCCAAAAATGAAGTCCAAAAACTTATACAAAAAAAAAAGAGTGTTCCCCCTGAGCAAATGATCTCTTCCATACATTTTTCTCACACTACTAGTCCCCCTTTGACATTAATGATAAAGGATAGCAAAAAGAATCAAGGAATTCAAAGTTCTACCTCATAGCTAGTAACCGGGTGTGTACAATCTGAAAGATATCTATGAAAATCAGATTAAGACTCTGCATGAATTTAGTGCTATCAGAAATAATGGTTTCAGTTTTTTGGATTGTCTCGATTAGATAATGCATTTGTTGCTCCGATGATCTTTCTCCTTGAATTATTTCCTTAGACAACTCAATCCGCTGAGTTACAAGGTTGTGCAATCTAGGACCAAGTTTATTTTTCAGCTCTCGTGCCTTCATTCTAATCCTTTCTTTTTCTTTTTCTAATTTTTCAATCTTTTCCTTAAAAACTGTCATTTCTTGATAAAAAAATGAGGTAAGTTCCGAAGAACCTATCATGTTGTCTGCTATATCATCAATCTCTTTTTGTGTTTTCCTTATCTCCTTATCAATGTCTTATGTTAGGTGGTGAGGCTTGCATGCTTCCTTATATAGTTCTTTATATTCCAAAATAGTGGAATTAAGTACCAGTAATAAAGAATCAATATGCTCAGTACAGTCCTTATTCACCCTTTCCTTAACAGTATCTTCATTAATTTTATCTACAGTTAGCATGTTTGAAGCAATGAATTTGGACAATGTGTCCAATTTACCTAAAGATCTAGAAATGTGATCTATCTTACAATCTGGTGCAATCATTTTCAAAATAGATAATGTATCCTCAATAGCCTTAAATGCTAAGGCATTGCATTCGGTGATCTTCTTTATGGAATCTAGAAGTACATCAGCTATACTGTTAGGTTTGTAATCCATGGTGGAAGTGCTAGGTGGAGTGAGATGTTCTACAGTAGGTTTCTTATCATCTCTGGATGTCTGCACATTAACCACTTCTGCTAACTTACTACCATCATTTACCTCTTTTTTATTTACTATTACTTCCTTATGATCACTCTGTTTTTCAATCTTGTTTCTATCCTTACCATCATCCTTGCTGCCTGACTTGTTGACTGTCAGTTTAGCTATACTCTATTCTTGTCCCTTACCTATTTCATTTTGTGCTTCCACTTCTACTTCTTCTTCTACTTGTGCTTCCACTATTTTCTCAATGTTCTACTAAGAGTGAACAGTGTTGACCGGCGACTTAGAGATCTCAATGTTTGTAGCTTCAGTTTTCTTAACCTCCATGGTTTCCTTATCCATGACAATGTTGAATTCTTGAGTGTCCACATTCATGGTAAAAAGAATGTTTGACTCTGAATTAGTATCATCTTGTGTCATTTCCTCTGCCTTCTCTTCCGGTTGATTGCCAAGTTGTACCGGTGCCTCTGCAGTTATTGGTGAGGTGTCCTATGTTGGTGGAGGAAGGTTATCCTTGACCATTATATCAGGTACACTACCAATTTTACCTTTACCTTTATCCTTCTGATATACCTTTGCAAAAGAATCATCCATTTTCTGTCTTTCCTTTTCTTCTTTCTTCTCTTTTCCCACAAAAAATATATCCCACTTGTCTGTTTTTCATCTACAATTTCCTTTACTTGGCCTGCCATAAGGCTAACTTGTAGGTGACCACTCACAAAAACTGTTCTGTTTGCCTCTAAAATTAAGTCATCAATTTCCTGTTTGGAGTTAATAGGATGCACAACAAGTAGAGCCTCTACTTTTAATTTCTTGTCTAACTCCATTACCGACATTCTTTTAGCCTCTAACCTCAAGTATAAGTCATTTGGTAGATCATCTACAACCTCAATAAGAACTTTCTTTTATATGTCTAGGTACAAAATGATGCTTGCTTCTATAGTGCCTTTATCTGAATTCTTGAAAGAATGATAAAGTTTATTCAGATTACTAAGGTTACCTTCTTGTTTAATTGCATTGATCAGTTGTTTCTATGTAAGAGTATCCAGTGCCTTAGGTTCTTGTTTCTTCTTTGGAGTTACCTTCTTCTTTGGACCACTAGGCTCTCTTACAACCTATTGTTTCTTTCTTTGTGTTCTTGTCTTCTTGGGAGATAGAGCAGGTGCCAGTGAGGATTTTATTTTCTTGCTGTCCACTCTCTTGAATTCTGCTGCCCTGTCACTATGAAAATCAGATGTAGTAGCTACAGGTGAAATGTGAGCTACCGGTTCCTGTTCTGATTGACCTTCCATCATACTAGCAATACCGCCAATATTCATTAATCCTTCCTTAACATCTTTTACCATTTTAGATGCATCTTTCATTAGTTTCTCTCTTTTTCTTCCTCTCCTTCATCATGGCTACATCACTTTCAATTGTTTTAGCATTTCCAAATATTTCCTCTGATGGTTTCGGTGGAGCATCTAAGAGTATTTTTGCATAAGAGTCTAAGATGTGAGAATCCACCTCATAACCCATTTTAGTAATCTAGACTGTTCTGGGTTTAACTGCTTCCATCCAGATTTCATCTCTTTTCACTACAAAGCATATCTGTTTATCATACTTGTCTACAATGCTTTGGGAAATCCTTTCTCTTTGTTTCATCTTGGTTTGGAAATTCTTAAAGTAGTCTTTTACCAACTCATCTCCATTAGATCCCATACCGGTAATTGCCTCCTTTATTTGATTTCCAATGGAAATATCATAGGCAAAATCCTTATGTCCCATACCGGGGGTCTCTTTTGAAAAGTAAAGCATTAAACATACTAACAGATTTCCAAATTTGAAGGTTCCTTTCTTATCAACTTTTATCTTATCCAAATTCTCTATCAATTCATCTTTTAACCATTCACAAATATCAATCTTTGCATTGTTTATAATCATCTCATGTGCACTATGAATGCATGAACTTGACAAATAATTGAATCTATTTGTATGACCAACTTTGTATCTAGTGACCATGCTAGAAAATTTAACATTTTTATCCTTTGTCATTGGCCCTAAGTGATTGGTTGTCGTATGTAGCTCTGGTTAAGCTCATAACTTCCTTGTTAGGGATTTTCTTCTTCTTATTAGGTCTATAACTAGTGGAGGGTAAACTAGTAACAACCCTGATAGATTCCTTTGTAATCTTAAATATTGAGTCCAACCACATGAATTCACCATGAACCCTGCTAAGGACATAGTGGATGACTTCATCCGAGAATTCTGACATATGGAGGATATATATGAAACCTAAATCCTCAACTATCTTATGCTTTAGTTTCACTAATCCATCCTTATCAGTAATTACATTAATGTACATGTTCATTAAATCTTCAGATCCTAAACTTTCTATGTTGCAATGTATGTATGCCCTATGGTCTTTAGCAAATGTAACTCCCTTCGGGATTCTAGAGAATGCACCAATAGAATCATCTTGTTTTTCTATCTTAGGAATGATCTTGAAAATGGGTCTAGGTCATTTGATGTTTTCCACAATGGTAGGGTTTTCTACGAATTCAGGAACAAAAAATGAAGATGCCATTGCGAAAGATAAATACCTCTTAACTGTGAAATACTTGAATGCCCTGAAAAGACCTTTGTTGCTTTTCCTTTAGAATGCCTTTGCTCAATTTCTCTCTCTTAGAATTCTTGGATGCTTGGTGGATTAAAATGAGAAGTTATATTGCCTTTATAACCAAAAATTGACTTACAACTGCAATAAATGCTTCGTCGGTGAAGTGAAAAACTTCACATATTTGCCGATAAAAAAGAAATATAACTTCTTACCATCAACCAAGGGTAATTGCATGATTTTCAATTTCTTGCCTTACCCCTAAGGATTATTCCTTAGTTGGATGAAGAATCTCCTACCAGTGCAGGATTACTCTGTTCTGTCGGTGGAGTGAAAAATTCATCACTTCTCTGATCTCTCTTCCTAATTAATTGTTTAGAAAATTCTTGCTTGATTTCATGCACCTTCTCTTTGCCTTTGTTATTGGATCCTTTATTGTTCACCGGTATAGTCTTGCTTCTACAAAATTTTGCAATATGCCCAATCTTGTTACATGCATAACAAGTTACATTGTTTCTCTGAATAGCCTTTCCATAAATTTGACTGGTTTGAGTTTTGCATTGATTAGATAAATGTCCAAATCTACCACGAACATATCATTTCACATTCATTCTGCAATTGTCTGAGTTATGACCATTTTTATTTCTTTTGGAACATTGACCAGTGGGTAAGTTTGTATTCTGATTATTCCTAAATTTGCACTGATTTTCTCTATGACTAAATTTGTTGCAATTTAAACATTTCCCATTAAATTTATAAGCATTAGGTTGCCTTACCAGTTTGTTGTGATCATGATTGTTTGCAATCCAAAAACTTTCTCCGTGTTCAAATCCAAGTCCAGTAGTTTCTCCATCTAGTTTCTGAATTTTCAGCATATCATCAAGATTATCTGAACTCTTCTTGAATTTGTCTTTGTATTCATTTGCAGTGACCAGTTCACTTTCCAAAGTGCTAACTTGTCTCAAAAGTTCCTCTTTGTCATGTTGCATATGAATCAAATCTGTTTTAAGAATATCATTTTCACAACTAAGCCTTTGAGATTCATCTGATCTTTCACTAAGTCTTCTGGCCAAATCTTCTTCATTCCTCTTTCTATCTTCAATATCCTTGCATAGTCTCATGGTTAAATCTTGCATCTCATTCTTCATGTTATTGTTCTCTTGTCTCAATTTTTTTGCAATATCCCTAAGAGTTTCTTTTTCTTCATCATCTTTATTTTGCAATTGCACATGTAATTCTTTTCTCTTATTATTTGCTATAACCAGGTTATCTTGAAGTGCTTTGATAAATTCCCGAGCAATTCTTAGTTCATCTTCCAGTTTGATTTTCTTAAATTTTTCTGCATCAAAATCTTCAAGAGCTCCTTCCAACTGTTGTCTCAAGCATTCCATCAGTAGCGGTTTCAAAATCTTCCTCAAGCTATTGGGCTTCTACAAATAGAGGACTAGGCTCTGATACCAATTGTTAGATACTTGATCAGTCCCAAAGACACTGAGAGGGGGGTGGGTAAATCAGTGTCTAACCGGTGGATGAAAGATATAAACTTGTTTGCAACTTTATAACTCAAATTAATGTACTGGTAAACAAGCAATACAGAAATAAAAAGAAATAACAATATAACCATCAATGCACACCATAACACAGATATTTTTGGCAAGGAAACCCAGTAAGGGGAAAACCTCCATGGTATTTGTGACCCACAATATTTACTCACTGGCCAATATGAATAAATATTACTAATACAATAGGGGCCTATACATGTAGGAAGGCCAACAACCTAGAGCTCACTATTCAATACAAAATAGGAGTCCCACTGACTACAAAATTGGATGATTAAATCCAATGACAATGTACTGCTCAAAATAGCATTTGCAATGCTTGCTTCAGTACCAGTTTAAGCTCTATCAAATACCTCTGCCATAAACCTTGCTTCGCTCTACTCTGCTCTTATTCACTCATAAAATAATTACATCAAAATGCATATACAGTTATTCACTCTCATATTCTGCTTGCATTCATTACTTAATTATATTCCCTTCATTCTTTTTCACACTTACAAAATAATGTACAAGATCTCATACATATATGAGTCTATAATACATCATGTCAGCTATACAATATAATTACAATACAAAACAATATAATTTCCATGTCGGCTAGGGTGCTAGTAAGATCTTCTGTTGGTCTAGACTAGGTGCCAGTGTGAATAATCTATAATGTCTGTCAGTGCCAGTAGATGATGTCTATTACCGATGTAACTTGTGAACCATGTTACCAGTTGGTTGCCATCAATGACAACATCAAATATTCTCATCTAAGTGTATAATGCCAACATTTATAGTATCATTATATTCTTTTGTATTGGTTTTAGTGATCCAGAAAGCTTAATTGATCATATCATATGATCGGGTTTGTAGTTTGGTTTTTCTAATTAGTGCTTTGCAGAGTTTAGTATCTCCTTTGGTATGTTTTGGTGTGATGAGATCTTGAGCCGAGTTTTTGGGATATTGTTTGGGATGGTCTTGTGTATCTTCATTTCAGTTGGTTCATGATATGGTGCTCTGCAGGTTATCTTTCTTCATGATAGTTGTGGTTGTTTGAGTGTTCTTTATGGTCAGATGTTGATTGATGAAAATTTGATAAGTGGTGTTGGTAAAATTGTTACTGATGATTCTAATGTGCTTTCTGGTGTTTCCTAGTTGTTTCCTATTTGTTTTGATGATCTACATTGATCGTTGTGTGAGTTCATGATGATTTTGCTGAACTAATGATGTTCTTCGTATTATGCGATTTTCTTAGTGGTGTAGCGTGTTGCGGTTGATATTGGCATGGTTTTTCGATGGTGTTCCCTATTTAGAGATTTGGTTTAGGACCATGTTATATCATGTATATTATCATATTGGTCCAGTGGTCGATCTCTGTATCATGTGATTTAATTTTATAATTATGAGTTGAGGGTTTAGCTGACCTTGTTGTTAAGGTTGATGATTTGTATAAATAGGTGATATAGTCATGTAATTTAGGTATCAACGTTTTGTCTGCATTATCAGAGAGTGATGTATGTTCAAAGAAAGGATTCATCTTTTGGTGTAGTGTATTGATAAGAGATTGGTGTTACAGAGAAGACATATGAGATTAATCAGAATTCTCATCAGACATTAACAGATGTTGTTATTGCAGTTCATTTGATTCTGGATTGTGTCCGATCATTTTGTAAGTTATTGAGACTTCCTTGTAAGGTAGTGAACCTTCCCTGATGGTTGTAGCCTTGCAGGTTATTGTATCTTAAGCTGTAAGCTCTAGGAAGTGTGCCCAAATGCTGGTGCATTCCCCATTGTAATACTTACACATACTACTACAGAGTATCATCTTATTGTGGGTAGGTTCCTACTATGGTTTTTCCCTTAATCGGGTTTTCCACATGAAAATCTTGGTGTTTTGTGTTGTGCTATTTGTATGCTTATCTTTGTTGTTGTTGCAGTTTATCAGATTTGTATTTGTGGTTGAGTTAGTAGATCTGGTAGAAAATTGATTCACCCCCCGTCTCAATTTTTCTTCATTGTTGTTACCAACAAAGATGTCCTCAAAACCAGAGAAAACACACTTTTACACGAGATGTTCTCAATACCAGGCACATATTTGCATTTGCATTTCATGTCTTACACATGGTGTTGCATTCTTAAAACCAAAGAAAACAAACTCTTATACGAGATGCTTAACACCTGGAACCAAACATCACATGCACACACAACAGGATGAGTGGAACTATAAAAATATAGCTATACTATTCCTACTCTCCTCCCAAAAATGGATCACCTAGAAAAACACATCTAGAATGTGTACCCATGTCTTCTCTCATTCTTCTTCTCATGGATCACCTAGAAAAATACATCTAGAATGTGTATCCATGCTTACTCTCTTTCTTCTCACAAGTTCATAGCTTTACTAGTTGTAGTTCATGGATGATGCATGCTCTTTCCCTTTTTATGTGATCACTAGTGTTCTTGAGATGGAATTTTTAAGAATGATATTAGTGGTTGAGACACTTTGATATCGAGGTCTATTTGACTAGTTGACTTGAGGTCATATTTTTTTGTTATTAGCTTTAGCATGTTGTGTGTCTTTTGACTTTTTCTTTTGTTTGTCTTTGTTTTCCTTTTTCTTTGTCTTGTTTTGTGTTCCCTTTCATGTGATTGAGGGAGTTAAGATCCTAATATTGGGGGCTTGGTTCCTCAAAATTAGTGATGTCTTATACTCCTTGTGATTGTGCTCCTAATCGACTATCTCCTTCATCTCTTCATCTACTTTATCAAAAGTATTTGCATAGGCTCATAATCATGTTAAAGTAGGGGCTAAATGTAGCATCATATATTTCTCACCAAGCCAATTTACACCTCATGTCTATTCCCCAACTTTAGCATGTCCTATTCTCATCACCTATCTAGGTTTGTTTTTGTGCCTATTCTCTAATTTTGATGCCATGTACACCCAATGATGGACTCCCTGGTGGGGTAACCTTATCCTTGAGGCTTCATTGTGTTCCATTTATTAGAAGGACCATGGCACACATCACCATGGTACCTCTTAGTGGGGCCCAATTTTGAATTAGGGCAACCCTTTAGTGGGAATTCATCTCCATGGCTTTGCATGACCATTGAAGGTTGGCCTAATTGGTAATTTACCTAAATATGGTCCCTATATAAATAAATTGGATCAACCTAATTTTATCTATCTGTTCTAAGACTCCAAGTAATCCAATCAAGCAATCAATTCCTTGCATCCATGAAGCATTCATTATCATGTATTTTTAGAGATCTTAAAGGGTACATATTCTTCATTCAACAATTATGGATAAAAATTACATCATTCATATGCAATCATGTGTCTGATTAGGGTTTTGTTATGTTCATTCCATTTCATACAACATATATGATTACATCCAAATAAGTAGAGCATCACCATCAACATTTGTAGATTTGAGGTATATCTTTCCATTATTTATTTCAGTATTTGCATTTATTCATTCAAGGTTAATTCCTCTATTGGGGTTTGACTTAAGCAAACCCCTATTCCCAACCATTTTCCCCTTTTCACTATGTGCAAAAATAGGTACAAAGTTGTGTTTAGGAGGATCAATAGTAATCATAGAGATGAACAAGTTCTCTTTTTTATGGTGAAAATTTTAGAGGACCATGGTGACCACCACCATACTCCTGAAAATTTAGGTCAAATTTTGGGGAGCATATCCAAATTATATTACTTTTCTTAGATATAATTTTATGGATTTGTGTGATGACTGTAGCTCACTGTTTATGCTTGATCTCCTCAATATTCACCCATTTACCCTAATTTCAACATCTTCAACAATTCAATTAAATCTAAGGAGCATAAATTTGTATCATAGGAACTAGGAATTTGATTAGAATCTTAATCCTAGAGAGGCTAGATCTATTATATTACTCTCCTCCCCAATGTAATGTTTTTTAAGAAAAATTCAGTGGTTTTACACATTCTTATGGTAAAACCCTAATTTTCACATATTACACCATGATCAAAACAAAGGGCCACTACAAGAGAAAATATAATTATATTTATTGGTACAAAGATGAACATATGGATGAAAGGTGTTGGTATTCACAAGTAGAGTGAACACCTTTTTTACAGAAGGAAAAAGAAAAGAACATGATCTATGTTGACAAAGCAAAGGAAATATATGGTGAAATGGAGGTTAGTGAGTTCCTTTTATGCTGCATTGCACAAGACTACATTTTCTATGAGTAGGGAAAATCCAAGTGAGGAGGAGCTCACTAAGTTATACCACAACAAGATTAAATCAGTGGTCTCTACTAGAATAACTATTTCCCAAGAAATGAGATCTTATAGTACATTTACATCTAATCCTAGAAGTATTAAAATTAAATATAGTTAAAAAAGTGTCTAGATATGTATGGGGTACCTTCCATTATTCCTCATTTTATTATGATAAGTTTATATTAAAAAAATATTTGCTAGATATAATTTATGGAGACTCATTTTGGGCTAGAGATGTTGATAGAAGAAGATATATGAGGTTATGGACAAATAATTGGTGGAGAATGTAGTAGAGGTGATAAAAGTATTCAATTACTTTTAGATAGTTTATGAGGGAAAGAAGATGGCTAATCTAGTAAGGGAGAAAGAAAGGATTGGATTAGCTTGGTTAATACTTGGTTTAGGGTTAGGAATAAGAGAATAGTTTCTACTATTCATTTTTGTAGGGAGTTTTTTACTGGGAAGAAGATGGTACTAATCACATGGGCTTCACTAGCTAGACAATATTATATCACGTGCATTGGGGGATTTAATATCCCAAAACTGAGGGTGCAATATATTGCCTATTAGTGATAATAGCGGTTTTTTAATTTCGGATATGAAAAAATATAATATTTGGTGAAAATAGGGGGGATTTTAATTCAGGCTGTGTATTGGGAGGGGCTGACAAAAAGGTGTTTAGGGCAATATTTTTAAAAAACAGGGGGATTCTTTAGTATACCATGAACACACGTGCTATAACCTAGTTTTACTAAGTGAAGCCCCCGTGGTTCTAATAAATATCCTAAAGCATTGAAGGCTTAAGAACTGGTCTCAAAATACCCCATCACCTAATTATAAAGTGAAGGGATAAAGGGATATTTATGTAGGCTTGGATCTAGGGATAAAAATATAAGACAATCTTCCTAATGAATTCCCTCTAGATATTAGATTCAAGGTGAGGGTAGTAGATTAAGAAAAGGGTAGACTACTATCACAAGATAGTTTTTTTTTTACCTTTTAGTGGACCTTGTTTAAAACATGTATAAGGTCACTTAAATTAACTAGGAAGACTATATTAACCTAAAAGTGTTACATAAAATATAGATGTGTTAGGAGAAAGAAATTATAGAATGGTTGGATAATGAGAATAAATATATTGTAGGTAATTTTCCTTAAGAGACAAGGTAAAAGCCTTAGAAATTAAACCATCATTACAATACTCATCAATACATGTAAACCATAAAGGATGCAGCATGGACTTTAGGATTTACTATCCCAATAAAATATTTATTGATATTTTAATAATAAATTATAGTGGGAGTATGTGACCTATGATGCATAAGAATGAAGGGATATGTTGGCAGTGTAGGGTTGCCTATATCAAGGTAGACAATGATGAGAAACATGGTTGATAGAAGGGGCTAGAAGAATGAGGTTGGGATGCATTGATATTCTCAATTCATGATGAGGAAATGGTAAAGGCTATGATGGTAGGGGTAGGTTAGGGGAAGGCATTATTACAATGGAAAAGTGTGAGTGAAAGTTCAATGCCATTTTTAACTTTAGGCCACTTATCAACATAGGTTAGTTTAAGTATTTGGAATTAAAATTCAATTTTAATGAAACATATGTTCTAGTTCAATTCATTTTACCTAAATTCTAGATCTAGTCCAAAATTCCTTGAAGTAGAAGTTTCCACTAAATGTGTATGTATTATTTATTTAGGGATAAATTTTATTAAAAATAAAATGAAAAAGCTTAATTTTCTCACAAATCTTACTAACATAAATTAAAACTATCCTTTTTTAGATCTATAAATGTGTTCTTAAAAACATAAATTTAAAATATATTAATTCGTTCTTATATTTTCTTTTATATTTTTTCTAAATTCATCAATACAATAACATAAATTGATTATCTTCTCAAGTAAACTACTAAATTTTGTGATTTTTTAAAGAAAAATATTATATAATAGAAGATAGATTCCATGTTAGTATAATATTTCTTTTTTTTTTTAGTTAAATAGTCAAAACAAAAATTGTCTTCTATTGAATAAAATTATGTTTTTGATACATACAACTTTTAAGATTTATTTGAAAATATATTATTGAAATAGAGAAAAAACATTTTTTAATATAAAAATATAAATTACAGTAAATAAGATATAAGATATATTTTATCAGTTAAAATTATTTGAACTTTAATAATATATATTACTTTCTAGTAATTGATGAAATAATAGAAGGTAGAGGTTGATAAGGTAGCATATGTGCATATAATGATTTGATTATTTTGTAATTGAATGAATCATGGCTCAAATATGAAACATATAGATGTGTTGAAATGGTTAGTATATGTGTAAGGTAAGATGTAATGCGCATGAAAACTTGCAAATGTTCCGTTTATTAGTAGTGTAAGGAAGAGAGGTAGGTTAGTAAGGAGAAATGAAGGTACATTAGCTACGTCACAACGGGGCATGCATATGGGTTTATGCCCAATAAGTTGCAAAATATTTAACTCCTCACAATAAGTGTATTCAATGAAAGGAAACTGAATCAAATACAATTTAACACCTTTGTTGTAAATCATAGGATACTTAAAAAAATTATCAAATACAAATGTGAAGCAAATATAATTTAACATCCTTGTTTCAAATCATAAGATATTTAAAAAAATTATCAAATTTAAATTTCAGATGTTCTTAGATGAAATATAGTTTTGATTTTCAAATCAATAAGATGTACATATGGATTGAGCATTCATGCCTCTTGAGAAGATGAATGATGAGGATGTAAATGGTGGTGATTCAAGTTTAAATATATAGTCAAAGATTAAGAGGAGTGGCGAGTTTTAATTGAATAAAAATAGTCAAGAAGATTTATTTATTGAGGCTTATTAGTGAGTTCTATATGGGTGCGAATAATTATCATATCTATTTATTTATTTTGGATAAATATTTGTACATAGGTTAAAATGAAAGACAATATAATATTAGTGAAAATTTTGATTTCTTATCATTTATGGAGAAAAAATAGAAATTGATTTATTTATATATTTTTAAACTAGTTTTATTTATTTATTTATTTATTTTGTTGGGTAAACTAGTTTTCTTTATCTACTATGGATGAGACAAATTAATTAATTGAATGGTAATTAATTAAAGGATAAACTAGAATGGTACTAAGATGACTTTTTGGGAACATAATTAGGATATGGTGAGAAATGAATATTTACATTTTTCTCCTCTTTGATATGACAGTGTGAAAAACCATTTTTCTCCAAGAAAGAATATGTAGGCACTAGGTGGGAAATGAGAACGTACCATAGATATTTGAGTTTTGATTTAGAAGTGATTGGTGGTTTATTGATACCCTCTTAAGAGAATGGGTAATTTGGAAGATTGTGGGTACCCTCCCAAAATGGATAAAGAGAGATTGAATGGTTAGGGAGAGTGGAAGAGATTGATGAGATTTGGTGTTAATTCTAGAGAGATGGATTGATTATAATATGTAGATTTGGTTAGATGATTAATCTTAAAGATAAAAATATTACTAGTCAATGGAAGGTAGAGGTAGGGAAAAGATGAATGGCCATTAAGGTACATGTTATAAATCTAATTTTGAAAAACATGATATTTGGTAAAATATATGATAAGATGGATCATTATATGAAAAAACATGATGAAAATGTCAACATGTGTTGTAGGACTAACCAAAAATAAATTAAAAGGCATTTGGAACATGACACCGTAACATGGAAGATTATGATTTTGGTTTTCATAAAATGTACCACGGACCAACACTAATGAAAAAAATATATAGAGAACACACACACACACACACACAAAGAGAAAAAAATTCCTTAGTCAAGGTTAAAGACACATTTATTATTGATGATGATAGTGTTGTTGATGTGTGAACGATATATCTTGAAAATAATGTAGGATTTGGAAAAATATATCCTAATAACATTGTAATGATTTTCTTAGAACTAACAAAGGGTTGTAGAAATAGGAGGAACAAATATTAAGGATGATTTAGACAAGTACTAGTATGGGTTCTATGAAATAGCGTGACATCTTGATTTTTTTTTTCCTAAAATCACATTTAAAAAAAAAAAAAATTTAAAATTTGAGAGGTTCCATCTAAATGATTTTAATTGAATAGGATTAGATAAAACATGATTTTATAGAAACCCCTCATCTTAAATCAAAACCTTAATGGAGTCTCCTTTGTCCCTAAGTATTTTTTTCTTTTACTATGAGTTGAGATTGTTGTCTCAATATTACAACTAATAATAAGAGAAAACCAGGTTTCATTGCAATGGTTCATGAAAGATTAGATGGAGTTAGTGAGTGATTGGGATTTTGGATGAGATGGATGGGGAATGGAGTGATCCAAGATGTAATTTATAAAGACTATATCATGTATAAATAATATAACCCCAATCTAGATATGTCAATCACAATCCTACACCATGATTTTATTTGAAGGATATAACTTATTACAATAAATGAGATATATAGTGTTCAAAGAATATTTCACAATCATGCCAATATCTTTAACAAGTTAAATGTAGAAAGTAAGGAACTTAAAGGTATGATTAAATGGGTATGCGAATATTATGGATAGGTATGAGGGGATGGTATTGTTGGATATATAGGAAATAATATAGATAGATGCTACCAAAAGAAGCACAAATTGAGTTGTCAACAAAGAATAATTTTGTAGAGATGAAAAGAGTTAATAATTTTTATCCTTCCTCAAATATAAGATAAAAAATAAGAATAATTCGCCACAATTTTTTACAATAAATTACTAAAATCAAGAATGTTGTAAAACATGGTGCAAGTGATTGCTAGGCACAATGAGAGCATGAAAAATAATTATGAGTGAAAATTATGAGAGAGGTTCTTTAGAATTATACTATATAGAAGAAAATAACAACAGAATCCATAAAACTTGGTAAAAATTTCAAAGAGAGGAGAGAAATTTGGAAAAGAGAATGTAGATTGGAAAATATGTGCTATCATAGGAGTCAATGAAAACATTAAGTTATGACTAATAAATCATTTGGGAGTCACTAGAATATGTTGCTACAAATCTTTTTATTATCTTTTATTTATTTTTCATAAATCTTTTTATTATCTTTTATTTATTTTTCATTTTCTCATGGCTAGCATATGAACAATAATATTAGTGTGGGTGGTGAACTGAAATTTTTAAGCCAATATTTGGGAAAAATTATTTGATATTCGACCTTTTAATATTGAAATTATTTTTATGTTATATTGTCAAACTTTAAAATTAAATTGAGATAGTATTAAGAAAAAATAAGTTCTACTAAATTCAATTTTAAATTTTGTAGTTTTTTTTTTCTAGTGATGAATACTATTGTCTATACAGCACCTAAGATACACTTTTGATCTATTTATTAATTAATTAAAAATTAAAGTACAACTAATTATTAAAGTACATCCTCAATGCTGCATAGAGTTGCCTTAATGGATTCAAGCATTGACCAAATTCTTTTTCAAACTTTTTAACATTGAGATTTCAAATTAATGCGTAGCTATTTGCTACCATAAATGATTGTTATTCGATGTCAATTTCAGTAGAGTCAATCCCGAATAATAGTTACGCAACTATGCCAAACTTCAAACAAATACACAAGATTTTTTAAATCTTGCCCTAAATACAATTTAGGCAATCTCTCAATTTATAGCGAAGACAAGGGTCAACCAAGTAACAGAGCTTATCATTGAAATGAGATGTATTGATCGTCAGAAGAATTCCTACATAAAGAGGACGAATAGTTTAATTTTCTTCAGCTAATAAAATGAATCGATGGCCTGATTTTTTAGGTCTGCAAAGAGATAAATATAGTTGAGAAAGACAATAAGAAAGCAAACAGAAAACATAGCAAATATCCATTTGATAATCTAAGCATGCGATTGATGCCCATCACAGTTGAGCAAATCTGAGATGGAATTAGAGAAGTTGTCATGTAATCATATTCTACCAGATTTCATCCCAATCCAAACTAAGAACGCCATTGTCAACGTCCATAATGAGGCCTTCCTCATAGATTAATGAAGATTTTCCACATAAAGGAGGAGTTGAAATAGGAGGGATATCTTGACAGAAGGAATCCATGACTAAATTAATCCATGAGCAAGTTCTGCCACATAATTTATTAGCTGTGGGTCTCATGGCTATGGGCTTCAAAACCTTAGGCTTTTCAATTAACTCTGCATTCTTAGCCAAATTATTCTTGGGCGTTGGCATTCCTGTCAACTGCTGTACAATATTTCGAAAGTTTGATTCATCTGCACACACAAACATTGTGTGCACATCTGTGCATTCTCTCGATCGTTTTGTCATGTTGTATTGTGGAAAAGAAAAGAACGCTGGATTATATATAACACATTTTCCAGATGTATTTTACTGTGCTGACACTACGCGTGATATCATCGTGACTAAGTCTTGCAAATATATTTGTTTTGAATCCAAAGACTTTTGACATTATCCAATGTCAACAAGATGAGCATTATATTTTGGAAAGCAAAATGCTTGCAACGTAACATCATTACTTCGCTTTTATTTGTCCCATCTAAAAAGTCAATGCTCTTAATCTCCACACAAAACAAAACAGTATTTGGGATAGTTTTTAAAATTCTGATTTTCGCAAACTTTTCAGTAGCTAAATTTTTGTGATCTGCATCTCCATTGCTGTAAAATCATAAAAAATCGGACAAAAAATAACTGTGTTGCGAATCTGGGATTTTTTTAGAGTGCCATTTTGTATAAAGATTAGCTGCTGGCAAAGTCAATACTCCTCCAAGGGTGTGACCATTAGATTTTCAAGCTGTTAAGAATAATAGATTAATTTGATTAATTTTTTTCACTAAATAATAGGGGGCAAGATTGTTATGTCCTTAATTGTATATTTGTTTAGAATTATGAGTAATTGACTTATGGTTGGCTTAATTTTTAATTAAATCATATAACTATTAAGATATTTTTATCTAGGTAGTTAGATCATCTTAAAGGTTATAATTAAGTATCTAAATCAATTTGGAGGTAGTAGTGCCATAATCAGGTATATATAATAGTTAGTGGCAAGTTTCTTATGATCATATAGTGAATTGTGTTTTTTTTCATTTGAAGATCTTTGGAGTTTTCCCTCCTCAATATATTTGTTATTTTAAATTAGTATCAAGTGTTTTGATTAGATAGATCAGGTTAGGGCATGAACCCTTTTACATAGAAGCCATCGGGAGGAAGAGAGGAAACTCAGGAGCTGTGAATCAACCATAAAACAAATGAACAAAAAACTTCAAAAAGAACCAAGACCTAGAGAAGACTAGAGAATACCATGAACCACCTACTAGTTTCCGAAAAGACTTAGAACCTTTATGGCTTGCCACTAGCTGTTGAGTATATTAGGCTCATCCATGAAGGACAACTCACTGTTAGTAGAGTTCTCCTAGGAGGGAGTAGCGTCTAGAGTATCATTGACTTTTACCATTTTAAAAGACCTAGACATCGAACCAGTAGCAACCTCAACCTTCTCAACTCTTTTTCTTAGCATTCTTCCTCTCCAATTCCTGTTGTAGCACCTACACCAATACAATCATTTTGTTAACAATGTCCTTGTTGAACACGACAATGTCCTCCATATTATTCATCGTTTTATTTTTCTTATCCTAGAGGTTAGCAATGGTCATCTCTAGATTCTTTTTTTCTTCCTTAGAAGCCACATTGGCTTTAATTGAACTTACATCTTCCTCTGGGATATCTCACTTGTCAAACTTCTCAACCAACCCTTTCATAGATGCCCACATTGTATCCTCTATATTCTTTGAAGACTGGTCTGAAATCTTGGCACTAGCCTTGAGCTAGAGCCTCTAATTTGATGATCTTGTCCTTCGTTATATAGAGTTAAGCCAACTACCACTTTATAATTAAAGGCAATGTAGAGTTCATTCTCATTAGAGCTAATCTCTTCATAGAACTTGTAAGTAGGGCTTTGATTAGGCAAAGGATACAAACCACCACAATTGAGGGTTTTATGCTTAGGGGAGGACTCATAATAATGAGGTAGATATTTTTCGGAGGACTAGTTAGAAGAAGGGAACCAAATAGAGACAAAATCATTAGAGATTTCTTTTTGTATTTTTATAAAAACATATTTTTATTTTCTAGGACTTAGTCGAGCCAACCAAATTCTTCATTTTGGCCATGCACAAGGGTTTAACCTAGCCAAGCTTCTCTTTAGAAGGAGGAGGGGTTTTGAGAATAGAGGAGGAAGAGGCTCCTAGGTTGTTAGGTGTAGGGGTCTAGTTTAGGTGAATAATTAGAGAGGGATTAGTGATGTGTGTGAGTAAGTTCCAAGTTGGGGTGAGGCTTACATTATATTGATAGAGTCTTAGGATCAAAACCTAATGGTGATGGATACCATTGGGTTTACTTTTCACTATTGAAACCAACTAAGAAGTGGAAGAATGTATCTAGAAAGAAAAAATAATCTTAATTTCATGCCTAAAGCCATTTAACATAAGAAAGAGATGAGATTGAAACCTTTGAACTTTCCATTCAAAGTGACATACCTCATGAGAAGCTCTACAATGTCCTTCCATTCTCTAGGAAGATCCTTGCAATTGAAGTTGTTCTAGAGATGGATAATATTATTGCCTTGATGAATTTCTTGAAATCATCCTTGTGATGGCTTTTGAGTTTCTTGTAAGGATCCTCATAATATCAAATTAACATAATACACATAATCAACAAAATACAAATATTAAATATCACCACATGTTCAAGTATACAAGATTATAGACAAGAAATTACATGTGACATAAAGATTCAATACATAATCTATAACAAGGTACAACATAAGGAAGAATATTCCTTTACAATAAACCACAAGGTTGATTACAATGAATATATGAAGGACAACCATGAAGACCTCCATGACAGGAAATCTCAACATTTGTCTCCCTTGAGCACACCATGGGAAAGAGTATTGTAAGAGAGTATATGCATCCTACCAAAAGTGTTTATACTTCCTTATAATATTTCATGACACAAAAGATTTCCTCATCCAATACAATAAAGACTAGCAATGCAAATCTAGGAGGAGTGATGGAATTTGTGTTGTATGATATGTTCATCTATTTCTAATGTAATGATATCATGATTTTCAAATGCATTTTCAACGTAAAAACATGCATTTAATCATGAAGTTGGATTAGATGAGTATTATGTTGTGTTTTGTTATCTGCATATTGGTACATGCTATCTTCTTACAGATCAATTTCTTATCTTTGTTTTTTCTGGACAAGTAATTTGTATCTTTCCCTACAGAAGTGGTCCTCAGCTATGCAAGTCCTCTTTCATATCTTTTTGTAAGGTTGTGTGCGTTAGGTTGCAAGTTCAAAGTAGTGGGCACCCTGGCCTATGGCCTGAATTATTGTAAACATTTAATACATATATTGTGAGTTTGATTCTCACTATGGTTTATTCCAGTTTGGATTTTTCATATAAAAATCTTGGTGCTCTTGAGTGTATGTATTTTCTATTTTAGCCATTTACTTTGATAAATATGTGATAAATGATGTTATAAAGACATAATGAAATAAATGGTTTAATTTGATCAATTTTAGTATGTGTTGATTCAGCTCCCCTCTTAGCATCGTGTAGTGTTCAACAAGGATAACATACATGTCCTTAGGGAGTTATGCTTAGGGTAGCATGCCATTTGATTATATTCTCCATATGAGTCTCTCTCCCCTATCTATGTCTTCTGACATCTCCTTGTATCTCTCTCTATTTCCCCTCTATCCTTCTCACTATATCTCTCTATCTCTCCCTATTTTATGCCCCTCTCTCCCTCCCTCCCCATCACTTCCTCTTTTTATATTTGTCTACTTCTCCATCATAATTTTCTCTCCCTCTCCTCATCTCTTTTTATGTATATTTATCTTTCTCCGTCTCTATATCTATCTCCATCTCTCTCTCTCTCTCTCTCTCTCTCACTCTCTCTCTCTCTCTCACACACACACACACACACACACACACACACACACATTCATAGTGTTAGGATAACCAATGAACAAGTGAGAGGGGGGCAGGGTGCATCACTTGTTAACAGATTATGAAAATTTAAGCACACAAAACCTTTTACCAGAATGCATAAACCAAATACTAGAATAGAAGATATATCAATTAAGCACAAACATAAATCATAAACCAAATACCATGCATCCATAACACATAACACCAAGATTTGTATGTGGAAAACCTGATAAAGGGAAAAACCATGGTGGGAAGCCTACCCACAGTCAGATGATACTTCTGCAGTATGTGATTACAATAAGGGGCCTACACTTGTAGGAAGGCCAACAACCTAAAGTGCACTACTCATCCCAAAAGGAGCCTCGCTGACTACAAAAGAAATCGAGACTACAATCCAGAAATAAGAATGAACTGCAAGAATATCATCTCCTATGGCTGAGTATAGTTCCAGTTAAGCTCAATGCCAAAGGTCTTAAACCTCTTACACAAACTCAATTCGATCACCTATGATCGATCAAGCCTTATGCATATGATTACATCTATATTTGCACAGAGATAATCCCATAACCTTGACTGATAGCACGATCTACAAAGAGATCTTACATCATATTTATACCAACCCAAGACCTAAACAATTAGGTCGGCCACTTAAAAGATAATACAATAAATCCATTACATAAACCTACAAACCAATGATAATCCAAGTCGGCCTAAGACCAAAACAACATTAACCAAAAAAATATTCCACTCGATAATGCACTGGGATCATCCACCAACACATTACATAAACCAGTCCATAACCTAGCAGAATAAGACTGGACCTAAAATAGGTCGCCATAAGCTAAATGAAATACCACAAATCAATTGGAAAATGGACATGATAACCATTAGCATCCTAAAAAACCTTCTAGAAGCCACACAAACACCACTTATCAAATCCATCAAACAATCTTCAATGAATGTCTACCGGTAGAACCCTTACCAGTAACCAAAAGGGTTACTAGAACATATGATAGCTTTTGGATCCCCAAATCCTGAACCAACTGAATGTGAAACGCATCTGAATAACACGAATGACCAAACCAAAGCAATTCCACCAATTGGAATATATCGGAGACAAATCTCCTGATCATCATCAAAGTCCAACCACTCTATCGGAATCTAGTCGATAACCAAAGAAGCTATTGTTGACATCAATGACAAACATCAATGCAACACATAATCAATTCCTCAAAATTGCCAACACATAGATTTTCCATCACTATCTCTATCTCTATATCTCTCTCACTCACACATACACTCCCTATTTTTTTCTCCTCTCTCTCTCTCTCTCTCTCTCTCTCTCTCTCTCTCTCTCTCTCTCTCTCATACATATACACACACACACACACACACACACTCCTCTCCATCTCTCCTACCCTCTCTCCACATATCCTTCTCTGCATCTCTCTATATACTATTTCTTATATCTTTATCATTCTATCCCGCTCTCTCTCCTCGCCCCTCTCTCCCACCCCCTCTATATTTCACAAGTTATATCTACTCTACCTCTCCCTCTCTCCCCATCACTCCCTATTTTTATATCTCTAGTTTTGTTCTATCTCTAACTCATACACACACTCAACCTATTTCTTCCTTCCTATTTCTATCTCTATTGAGCTCTCTCTTTCCCTCTCTATCTCTCTTCCTCTCTCTAAACCCTGCTCTCCATTACTTGTATATGTCACCTTTGTCTCTCACTATTGCTCCCTTTAACTCTATTGGCATATATCTCTCTCCCACTTGAGCTATCTATATATTATTCTCTCTCTCTCTCTCTCTCTCTCTCTCACTCATATGATATTTTTGTCTATATCTCTCTATTTCAGTTATTATTGGATCTTTGTAATTGGATGGATAGTTGATTTGAAGCTATCACTTTTCTATTGAGACCTTTATTGCACAAACAACATTATTTTCTAAATGACCTACCAATTGGACTCATGTACTAACAAATTTATGCAAAAAATAAACCAGATTTTTTCCTATTTGACCTTCCACACCTCTTCAACAAACCCATTGCACACCAAGAAACAATTGCTAACTTTGAATTAGACGCGAGATTTAATAGAAATTGTCACAGTTTGCATTCAGCATAAATATTATGTCAAATGACCTCGCTATGTAATTGACTGACGGTTTGAGTGTGAATCGCGTATCTGAGCTCATATTTGACAAACACAGGGACACATGAATATTGTGGGTTGCAATTAATTAATTTTAAATTTGCTAACGTGTTCTTCCAGTAGTTTTTTATATAGTCAACCGAAATAGGTTCCATATTATGGATAGTTTTAAAAAATAAGGCGGCTGCCTGTGAGAGTCGGAAAATGTCTTCCTTCAATGTGTTGTTTGATCAACGTAGCTATTCACCACAGTCAAGTATAGTTTCATAAATCTGATTTGATGAATGTTGGACTTTTTATATGGACGCATGGATAATGTAAATTGCAATTAATTAATTTTAAATTTGTTAACGTGTTCTTCGAGTAGATTTAAAAATAATGGCGGCTTCTTATGAGGACCGGAAAATGTGGTCCTTGCATGATGGAGCCGCCTTCAATGTGTTGTTTTCATTGTTCACCACAGTCAACTACAGTTTCATAAATCTGATTTGATGATGTTCGATAAGATTCTGGACAAGGGTTTCTGACATTATGATAAGACCTCCAAAGTGAAGAATTAACTATGTTAATACCTTCCCAAGGCACTGCGTAGTACAACAATAAATCTTTTAATATGTTGGTCGGCAGAATTTGAAATTTCAAGAGTCTTGACAAGTAACTTTTTTAGTTGGTAATCAGCTTTCCACCTTCTGGTGTATGGGAAATTTAAAAGAAGTTATATATTACTCCTAGTTCTTATTATAAAGTGGTTAAATTAAGTAGTTAGTGTAGTTGTGTTAGGAATTGGAAAGTTATTGGGAGATTGTGGATGTTATGGTGATATTGTAAATACATGCAATTAATTATATTGAAAAAATCTAATTGTTGTTATTAGTAGTGGTGATGTAGATTCAAAGATGGAAAACATTGTGATTCTTCTTTCAAAAAACATGAGGAGAAATTCTGTTAATTTTGACTTCCAAGATGTCTTGCATGTGTAGGGTAGGTCCAAAGAGAAAGGACCTAAAGAAGATAAAAAAAGGATAATTCTAAATGATACTCTAAAACTTTAAAAAAGAGTGAAGTATTGTAATTGCACCGTAAAATATAGAATGTGGAGTGTAGGAATACGAGAAACAATATTGGTTCCTCCATAAAAAAAGTCCTTTGACATCATGATTTTTTTCTATAAGAAGAAAAGATATATACAAATTAGAGGAAACGAGGATAATAGAGCCATGTAGATATAAGCCTTCGTATTCCTAAGTTTGTTTTAATAAATATACATATTATTTGTAAGCCAGCTTCTGAAAATGATTGCGTGTGATTTTTTTGATAAAAAAAATTAGACACAATCATTTCCAAAAGCTTGCCTATAGATAATCTATGGATTGTGGAAATCTCATTTCATCAAATCTACATATATGTATTATAGTATAGTTTCTTTATATATAGAGAGAGTGGTGTGGGTCCTAATGAGTTAAGACCTTGTCATATTTTTATCCTTAGAACTCTTTAGTTTTTGTCGTATTTTGATTTAGATAGTAGTAATAATGTTTTAGAAGTTTACTATATGTATTTCAGATGTTAGTCTGAACCTATTAAAAGCATATTTTGTCTTTTCCAGTTTATTCCTCCAGCCATTTCATTTATTCTTGTTGCCATGCAGATTGTTTAGGGAAATATCATTAATAGATGACCTGATTAAATAAAATACGTATGGATGTTCTTGTATGTTATTTATTTTTGAAGTGCAGGGAATAAATGATGTTGCGGTGGAAGCTAGCCTATCATGCCAGTTGTAGGAAGAGATACTCAAGAAGATGACTGGAAGATCAAACAACAGAAATGCTCAGAAGCGTAAGGAATGGCATTAGAGTAGCAATCAAGCGATACTACCGATGTCTAACTTAAAGTGGACATTGAAGTTGTAAATACCACCACAGTGTGTTATAACTATGGTTCGGTTTAGATCAGCATTTCCTGTAGCATAACTCCAGCTATCTCCTTTCTCGATCAATTATCGGCCTCTTCTTTTCGGCATGATTTGTGTTGTCTGCAGTAGATGATTTCTTTTTAATAATAAGCTCTTTATCTTCTCTAGAGGTTAGATAGGAAGGAGAGGAAAAAAAGAAGCAAAGTAGAGGATTTCTCAGAAGAATTTTTGAGTTTCTTTTCATATTGAATCATGTAATGACTTCCGAAGAGAGATGAATAAAAATATGTTATTCAGAGAATTTAGAGTTATTTTTGGGAAGCCTGGAATCACTGACCCAAGGGGGCCCACTTGGTGAGTGTTCCTGTGTAGTTGTTAAGATTAGTTTTATTTTCCTAGCCGCAGTAGATGTTCTTGCATTCACTATTCCTGCAGCCACTTGAAACAGATCCACTGATTGTTCCTACAGCCAAACCAAAATAGAGTAATTTATGTTTTTTAGCATTGAACTTAACCAGTATTATTTTATGAATTTATGCAGAAGTTTTCCTGTATCCTTTCAATACTTTCAATCCTTTCTTATCTTTTCTGCATAATGCTAGTTGCTGCAATAATGCAGAATAACTGTTGTAGGAACTTACTGCTCATATAGTGCAGACCCATTTCAAGTATTACATCCCTGGGTTGACAATCAAATGAACACTAGCTATGAAAATAGTGACTTTACTAAGTGAATTTCCAAACTTCGGGTTGAGACTTCAACTAGAGTTATTATTCTTATTGTTGGATTGAACATTTTTGGTGTCATTGTCAGGGATGGTGTCAAACTAAGAACCTGTTATGGTTATTATTTTTTTAAGATTTCAGTTAACTGTTTTTCTAGCATTACTGATTGTTCGAAAAATTTCATGAATCTGCATGCATAGGCGAAAAAGAGATGTTCTAGGTAGATTTTTGCCCAGTCATCCTAATCATGCAGAAATTAATTCTTTAGATATAAATCCTTTTGCTGAACTTTATCAAATCCTAGAAAATTTGAACCACCCTGAATCTAAATTTCCAGAAGCAGTCTCCAGTTCCTCTTTGGACCCCTAGAAGAAGAATTTCATATAGTAATTCCCCCACAAGTCCAATCCAAGGAAACCCACCTCCACGTGGAAATAATCCACCACCACCTTTGGACCCAACGTTTGAGTTCCCCATATCTGATCAACATGATAATGCTAATCTCAAGAACATTCCAACTTCTTCCTTACCTAAATTCTATAGATTGGTGACAGAGGATCCAGACACGTTTTTGTTTAAATTTGATGTTCTCTATAGGAGTTTTGATTATACTATTGATGCCCATAGGCTCAAAATATTTCCTTCCACCTTGAAGGAATCATCTCTAAGATGGTTTATGAGCTTGGGTAGTAGCACAATCAATACATGGGATGAGATGAAACAATTGTTTCTTGCAAAATATAAAGAGTATTGTAGAGGCACTGATCGTCATGGGGATGATATCTCTATAATGACACAGAAAGAAGATGAAAGTCTTGAAGATTATCTGGAGAGGTTTCTATATAGTGTCAAAAACTCCAAGCATAATACTTTAAATGAAGATTCCCTTAAGTTGATATTTTTGAGGGGAATTAGTGATGAATGCACCGATTCTTTAGATCTTATGGAAGAAGGTGACATTACACAGTCCACGTGGACTGAAATAGGACAAATTTGTAAGAAGTATTCCAAATCTTGTTCTAAAAAGAATAGGCATTTCAAGCCAGGAACACCTTCATCAGCATCTGGTACTGGAGTTTCTCAAATGAAACTTAGTCATTTGTTGAAAGAATTTAAGGAGGACGTTATAAACAATATGGCTACTCAATTGGATACACTCTCAGCTAAGAAGAAACATGAAGAAGCTGATGTGTTTCTTGCAGAATTTTGTCCTCATCGTAGACAACACAAAAAGGACTACAGATGTAAAATGGTTGCAAATATTGAGATTCTTGACTTCAAGCCAATATAGGGTGAGGATGAGCAAGTTTTCTATGTCACTCAAAGAAGGCCAAATTTCCAAAGACAACGTATGTCTCCGGATCCACTTTTTGTTTCTGGTTATAGTGGAAATTCTTATGTTCCAAATAATCAATGGCGATCACCATATGCTCAAAATTTTGGTAATTATCAAAATAGGTATGGTTCTCAAGGCCAAGGACAACATTTTGCTAATAAAAGTGAGGATATATTGAATTAGAAAATGAGGATAATTGTATCTTATATATTTGTTCTTTTCACAAATCTTGAAAAAATCTAATTGTTGCCATTAGTAGTGGTAATGTAGACTCAAAGATGGAAAACATTGTGATTCTTCTTTCAAAAAACATGAGGAGAAATTTTGTTAATTTTGATTTCCAAGATGTCCTGCATGTGTAGGGTAGGTCCAAAGAGAAAGGACCTAAAGAATATAAAAAAAGGATAATGCTAAATGATACTCTAAAACTTTAAAAAAGAGTGAAGTATTGTAATTGCACTATAAAATATAGAATGTTGAGTGTAGGAATATGAGAAATAATATTGGTTCCTCCATAAAAAAAGTCCTTTGACATAATGATTTTTTGTTATAAGAAGAAAAGATATATACAAATTAGAGGAAACGAGGATAATAGAGTCATGTAGATATAAGCCTTCGTACTCCTAAGTTTGTTTTAATAAATCTACATATTATTTGCAAGCAAGCTTCTGGAAATGATTGCGTGTGATTTTTTTGATAAAAAAAATTAGACACAATCATTTCCAAAAGTTTGCCTATAGATAACCTATGGATTGTGGAAATCTCATTTCATCAAATCTACATATATGTATTATAGTATTGTTTCTTTATATATAGAGAGAGTGGTGTGGGTCCTGATGAGTTGAGACATTGTCATATTTTTATCCTTAGAACTCTTCAATTTTTATCGTAGTTTGATTTACATAGTAGTAATAATGTTTCAGAAGTTTACTATATGTATTTCAGATGTTAGTCTGAACCTATTAAAAGCATTTTTTGTCTTTTCCAGTTTATTCCTGCATCCATTTCATTTATTCTTGTTGCCATGCAGATTGTTTAGGGAAATATCATATGTGAAATTAATAGATGACCTGATTAAATAAAAAACATATGTATGTTCTTGTATGTTATTTCTTTTTGAAGTGCAGGGAATAAATGATGTTGTGGTGGAAGCTTACCTATCACACCATTTGTAGGAAGTGATACTCAAGAAGATGACTGAAAGATCGAACAACAAAAATGCTCAGAAGCATAAGGAATGGCATAGGAGGAGCAATCAAGCGATAATACCGATGTCTAACTTAAAGTGGACATTGAAATTTTAAAAACCACCACAGTATGTTATAATTGTGGTTCGGTTTAGATCTGCATTTCCTGTAACATAACTCCAGCTATCTCCTTTCTCGATCAATTATCTGCCTCTTCTTTTCGGCATGATTTGTGTTGTCTGTAGTAGATGATTTCTTTTTAATAATAAGCTCTTTATCTTCTCTAGAGGTTAGATAGGAAGGAGATGAAAAAAAGACGCAGAGTAGAGGATTTCTCAGAAGAATTTTTGAGTTTCTTTTCATATTGAATAATGTAATGACTTCCAAAGAGAGATGAATAAAAATATGTTATTCTAAGCATTTAGAGTTATTTTTGGGAAGACTGGAATCACTCACCCAAGGGGGCCCACTTGGTGAGTGTTCCTGTGCAGTTGTTAAGATTAGTTTTCTTTTCCCAGCTGCAGTAGACTTTCTTGCATTGACTGTTCCTACAGCCACTGGAAATAGATCCATTGACTACTCTTGCAGTCAAACTAAAATAAATTAATTTATGTTTATCAGCATTGAACTTAACCAGTATTATTTTATGAATTTATGCAGAAGTTTTCCTATATCCTTTCAATAGTTTCAATTCTTTCTTATCTTTTTTGCATAATTCTAGTTGTTGTAGTAATGCAGAATAGCTCATGTAGGAACTTAGTGCTCATATAGTGCAAACCCATTTTAAGTATTACATCCCTGGGTTGACAATCAAATGAACACTAGCTATGAAAATAGTGACTTCACTAAGTGAATTTCCAAACTTTGGGTTGAGACTTCAACTAGAGTTATTATTCTTATTGTTGGGTTGAACATTTTTTGTGCCATTGCCGAGGATGGTTTCAAACTAAGAACCTGTTATGGTTATTGTTTCTTTAATTTTTCAGTAAATTGTTTTTGTAGCATTCCTGATTGTTTGAAAAATTTCATGAATTTGCATGCATAGGCGAAGAAGAGATGTTCTAGGTAGATTTCTGCCCAGTCATCCTAATCATGTAGAAATTAATTCTTCAGCTATAAATCCTTTTGCTGAACTTTATCAAACCCCAAAAAATTTGAACCAGCCTGCATCTGAATTTCTAGAAGTAGTCTTCAGTTCCTCTTTTGACCCCCAGAAGAAGAATTCTATATAGTAACTCTCCCCACAAGTCCAATGCAAGGAAATCCACTTCCAGGTGGAAATAATCCACCACCACCTTTGGACCCAACGTTTGAGTTCCCCATATCTGATCAACATGATAATGCTAATCTCAAGAACATTCTAGCTTCTTCCTTACCTAAATTCTATGGATTGGTGACAGAGGATCCAGACATGTTTCTGTTTGAATTTGATGTTCTCTATAGGAGTTTTGATTATACTATAGATGCCCATAAGCTCAAAATATTTCCTTCCACCTTGAAGGAATCATCTCTAAGATGGTTTATGAGCTTGGGTAGTAGCACAATCAATACATGGAATGAGATGAAACAATTGTTTCTTTCAAAATATAAAGAGTATTGTAGAGGCACTGATTGTCATGGGGATGATATCTTTAGAATGAGACAGAAAGAAGATGAAAGTCTTGAAGATTATTTGGAGAGGTTTCTGTATAGTGTCAAAAAGTCCAAGCATAATACTCTAAACGAAGATTTCCTTAAGTTGATATTTTTGAGGGGAATTAGTGATGAATGCACTGATTCTTTAGATCTTATGGGAGAAGGTGACATTACACAGTCCATGTGCACTGAAATAGGACAAATTTGTAAGAAGTATTCTAGATCTTGTTTTAAAAAGAATAGGCATTTCAAGCTAGGAGCACCTTCATCAACATCTGGTACTGGAGTTTCTCAAATGAAACTTAGTCATTTGTTGAAAGACTTTAAGGAGAACATTATAAACAATATGGCTACTTAATTGGATACACTCTCAGCTAAGAAGAAACATGAAGAAACATGAAGAAGATGATGCATTTCTTGCAAAATTTTGTCCTCATTGTAGACAATGAAAAAAGGATTGCAGATGTAAAATGGTTGCAAATGTTGAGATTCATGACTTCAAGCCAATATAGGGTGAAGATGAGCAAGTTTTCTATGTCGCTCAAAGAAGGCCAAATTTCCAAAGATAAGGTATGTCTCTGGATCCACTTTTTGTTTCTAGTTATAGTGGAAATTCTTATGTAACAAATAATCAATGGCAATCACCATATGCTCAAAATTTTGGTAATTATCAAAACTGGTATGGTCCTCAAGGCCAAGGACAACATTTTGCTAATCAAAATGAGGATATATTGAATTAGAAGATGAGGATAATTGTATCTTATTTATTTGTTCTTTTCTCAAATCTTGAAAAAATCTAATTGTTGCCATTAGTAGTGGTAATGTAGACTCAAAGATGGAAAACATTGTGATTCTTCTTTCAAAAAAAAAAAGGAGAAATTCTGTTAATTTTGAGTTCCAAGATGTCTTGCATATGTAGGGTAGGTCCAAAGAGAAAGGACCTAAAGAAGATAAAAAAAGGATAATGCTAAATGATACTCTAAAACTTTAAAAAAGAGTGAAGTATTGTAATTACACCATAAAATATAGAATGTGGAGTGTAGGAATACGTGAAATAATATTGGTTCCTCCATAAAAAAAGTCCTTTGACATGTTGATTTTTTGCTATAATAAGAAAAGATATATACAAATTAGAGGAAACGAGGATAATAGAGCAATGTAGATATAAGCCTTAGTAATCCTAAGTTTGTTTTAATAAATCTACATATTATTTGTAGGCAAGCTTCTGGAAATGATTGCGTGTGATTTTTTTCATAAAAAAAATTAGACACAATCATTTGCAAAAGCATGCCTACAGATAATCTATGGATTGTGGGAATCTCATTTCATCAAATCTACATATATGTATTATAGTATACTTTCTTTATATATAGAGAGAGTGGTATGGGTCCTAATGAGTTGAGACATTGTCATATTTTTATCCTTAGAACTCTTTAGTTTTTGTCGTATTTTGATTTACATAGTAGTAATAATGTTTCAGAAGTTTACTATATGTATTTCAGATGTTAGTTTGAACCTATTAAAAGCATGTTTTGTCTTTTCCAGCTTATTCCTACAACCATTTCATTTATTCTTGTTTCCGTACGGATTGTTTAGGGAAATATCATATGTGAAATTAATAGATGACCTGATTAAATAAAATACGTATGTATGTTCTTGTATGTTATTTCTTTTTGAAGTGCAGGGAATAAGTGATGTTGCGGTGGAAGCTAGCCTATCATGCCAGTTGTAGGAAGAGATACTCAAGAAGATGACTGAAAGATCGAAAAACAGGAATGCTCAGAAGCGTAAGGAACGACATAGGAGGAGCAATCAAGCAATACTACCGATGTCTAACTTCAAGTAGACATTGAAGTTGTAAATACCGCCACAGTGTGTTATAACTGTGGTTCGGTTTAGATCCGCATTTCCTGTAGCATAACTCCAGCTATCTCCTTTCTCGATCAATTATCCGCCTCTTCTTTTCAGCCTGATTTGTGTTGTCTACAGTAGATGATTTATTTTTAATAATAAGCTCTTGATCTTCTCTAGAGGTTAGATAGGAAGGAGAGGAAAAAAAGAAATAGAGTAGAGGATTTCTTAGAATAATTTTTGAGTCTCTTTTTATATTGAATCATGTAATGCCTTCCAAAGAGCGACGAATAAAAATATGTTATTCTGAGCATTTAGAGTTATTTTTGGGAAGCCTAGAATCACTCACCCAAGGGGGCCCACTTGGTGAGTGTTCCTGTGCAATTGTTAAGATTAGTTTTCTTTTCCTAGCCGCAGTAGACATTCTTGCATTGACTGTTCCTGTAGCCACTGGAAATAGATCCACTGACTGTTCCTGTAGCCAAACCAAAATAGAGTAATTTATGTTTATCAACATTGAACTTAACCAGTATTATTTTATGAATTTATGCTGAATTTTTCCTATATACTTTCAATAGTTTCAATTCTTTCTTATCTTTTCTGCATAATGCTAGTTGCTGCAGTAATGTAGAATAGTTGTTGTAGGAATTTAGTGCTCATATAGTGTAGACCCATTTCAAGTATTACATCCCTGGGTTGACAATCAAATGAACTCTAGCTATGAAAATAGTGACTTTACTAAGTGAATTTCCAAACTTCGGGTTGAGACTTCAAGTAGAGTTATTATTCTGATTGTTGGGCTGAACATTTTTGGCGTCGTTGTCGGGGATGGTGTCAAACTAAGAACCTATTATGGTTATTGTTTTTTTAAGTTTTCATTTAAATGATTTTCCAGCATTCCTGATTGTTTGAAAAATTTCATGAATTTGCATGCATAGGCTAAAAAGAGATGTTCTAGGTAGATTTCAGCCCAGTCATCCTAATCATGTAGAAATTAATTCTTCAGATATAAATCCTTTTGGTGAACTTTATCAAACTCTAGAAAATTTGAACAACCCAGAATCTAAATTTCCAGAAGGCAGTCTTCAGTTCCTCTTTGGACCCCCAGAAGAAGAATTTCATATAGTAACTCCCCCCACAAGTCCAATGCAAGGAAACCCACCTCCAAGTGGAAATAATCCACCACCACCTTTGGACCCAACATTTGAGTTCCCCATATCTGATCAACATGATAATGCTAATCTCAAGAACATTCCAGCCTCTTCCCTACCTAAATTCTATGGATTGGTGACAGAGGATCCAAACACATTTCTATTTGAATTTGTTGTTCTCTGTAGGAGTTTTGATTATACTATAGATGCCCATAGGCTCAAAATATTTCCTTCCACCTTGAAGGAATCATCTCTAAGATGGTTTATGAGCTTGGGTAGTAGCACAATCAATACATGGGATGAGATGAAACGATTGTTTCTTGCAAAATATAAAGAGTATTTTAGAGGCACTAATCATCATGTGGATGATATCTTTAGAATGACATAGAAAGAAGATGAAAGTCTTGAAGATTATCTGGAGAGGTTTCTGTTTAGTGTCAAAAAGTCCAAGCATAATACTCTAAATGAAGATTCCCTTAAGTTGATATTTTTGAGGGGAATTAGTGATGAATGCACTGATTCTTTAGATCTTATGGGAGAAGGTGACATTACACAGTCCACGTGCACTGAAATAGGACAAATTTGTAAGAAGTATTCTAGATCTTGTTTTAAAAAGAATAGGCATTTCAAGCTAGGAGCACCTTCATCAACATCTGGTACTGGAGTTTCTCAAATGAAACTTAGTCATTTGTTGAAAGACTTTAAGGAGAACATTATAAACAATATGGCTACTTAATTGGATACACTCTCAGCTAAGAAGAAACATGAAGAAGTTGATGGATTTCTTGGTGAATTTTGTCCTCATTGTAGACAGTGAAAAAAGGATTGCAGATGTAAAATGGTTGCAAATATTGAGATTCCTGACTTCAAGCCAATATAGGGTGAGGATGAGCAAGTTTTCTATGTCGTTCAAAGAAGGCCAAATTTCCAAAGACAAGCTATGTCTCTGGATCCACTTTTTGTTTCTGGTTATAGTGGAAATTCTTATGTACCAAATAATCAATGGCAATCACCATATGCTCAAAATTTTGGTAATTATCAAAACTATTATGGTTCTCAAGGCCAAGGACAACATTTTGCTAATCAAAATGAGGATATATTGAATTAGAAGATGAGGATAATTGTATCTTATTTATTTGTTCTTTTCTCAAATCTTGAAAAAATCTAATTGTTGCCATTAGTAGTGGTAATGTAGACTCAAAGATGGAAAACATTGTGATTCTTCTTTCAAAAAACATAAGGAGAAATTATGTTAATTTTGACTTCCAAGATGTCTTGCATGTGTAGGGTAGGTCCAAAGAGAAAGGACCTAAAGAAGATAAAGAAAGGATAATTCTAAATGATACTCTAAAACTTTAAAAAAGAGTGAAGTATTGTAATTACACCATAAAATATAGAATGTGGAGTGTAGGAATACGAGAAATAATATTGGTTCCTCCATAAAAAAAGTCCTTTGACATGATGATTTTTTTCTATAAGAAGAAAAGATATATATACAAATTAGAGGAAACGAGGATAATAGAGCCATGTAGATATAAGCCTTAGTATTCCTAAGTTTGTTTTAATAAATCTACATATTATTTGTAAGCAAGCTTGTGGAAATGATTGCATGTGATTTTTTTGAATAAAAAAATTAGACACAATCATTTCCAAAAGATTGCCTACAGATAACCTATGGATTGTGGAAATCTCATTTCATGAAATCTACATATATGTATTATAGTACAGTTTCTTTATATATAGAGAGAGTGGTATGGGTCCTGACGAGTTGAGACATTGTCATATTTTTATCCTTAGAACTCTTCAGTTTTTGTTGTATTTTGATTTACAGAGTAGTAATAATGTTTTAGAAGTTTACTATATGCATTTCAGATGTTAGTCTGAACCTATTAAAGGCATGTTTTGTCTTTTCTAGATTATTCCTGCAGCCATTTTATTTATTCTTGTTGCCATGTGGATTGTTTAGGGAAATATCATTAATAGATGACCTGATTAAATAAAATACGTATGTTGTTGTTTGTTATTTGTTTTTTAAGTGCAGGGAATAAATGATGTTCCAGTGGAAGCTAGCCTATCACGCTAGTTGTAGGAAGAGATACTCAAGAAGAAGACTGAAAGATCGAACAACAGAAAAACTCAGAAGCGTAAGGAATGACATAGGAGGAGCAATCAAGCGACACTAACAATGTCTAACTTAAAGTGGGGCATTGAAGTTTTAAATACTGCCACAATGTGTTATAACTATGGTTCGGTTTAGATTCGCATTTCCTATACAATAGCTCCAGCTATCTCCTTTCTTGATCAATTATCCACCTCTTCTTTTCGGCGTGATTTGTGTTGTCTATAGTAGATGATTTCTTTTTAATAATAAGCTCTTTATCTTCTCTAGAGGTTAGATAGGAAGGAGAGGAAAAAAAGAAGCAGAGTAGAGGATTTCTCAGAAGAATTTTTGAGTTTCTTTTCATATTGAATCATCTAATGACTTCCAAAGAGCGATGAATTAAAATATGTTATTCTGAGCATTTAGAGTTATTTTTGGGAAGCCTGGAATCACTCACCCAAGGGGGCCCACTTGGTGAGTGTTCCTATGCAGTTGTTAAGATTAGTTTTCTTTTCCTAGCCAGAGTAGACATTCTTGCATTGACTGTTCCTGCAGCCACTAGAAATAGATCCACTGACTGTTCCTGCAGCCAAACAAAAATAGAGTAATTTATGTTTATCAGCATTGAACTTAACCAGTATTATTTTATGAACTTATGCAGAAGTTTTCCTGTATCCTTTCAATAGTTTCAATTCTTGCTTATCTTTTCTACATAATGCTAGTTGCTATAGTAATACAGAATAGTTGTTGTAGGAACTTAGTGCTCATATAGTGCAAACCCATTTCAAATATTACATCCCTACATTGACAATCAAATGAACACTAGCTATGAAAATAGTGACTTTACTGAGTGAATTTCCAAACTTTTGGTTGAGGCTTCAACTAGAGTTATTATTCTTATTGTTGGGTTGAACATTTTTGGCACCATTATCAGGGATGGTGTCAAACTAAGAACCCATTATTGCTATTGGTTTTTTAAGTTTTCAGTTAATTGTTTTTCTAGCATTCCTGATTGTTTGAAAAATTTCATGAATCTGCATACATAGGCGAAGAAGAGATGTTCTAGGTAGATTTTTGCCCAATCATCCTAATCATGCAAAATTAATTCTTCAGATATAAATCCTTTTGCTGAACTTTATCAAACCCTAGAAAATTTGAACCACCCTAAATCTGAATTTCTAGAACGCAGTCTTCAGTTCCTCTTTGGACCCCCAAGAAGAATTTCATATAGTAACTCCCCCCACAAGTCCAATGCAAGGAAACCCAACTCTAGGTGGAAATAATCCACCACCACCTTTAGACCCAACATTTGAGTTCCCCATATCTGATCAACATGATAATGCTAATCTCGAGAACATTCCAGCTTCTTCCCTACCTAAATTCTATGGATTGGTGACAAAGGATCTAGACACATTTCTGTTTGAATTTGATGTTCTCTGTAGGAGGTTTGATTATACTATAGATGCCCATAGGCTCAAAATATTTCCTTCCACCTTGAAGGAATCATCTCTAAGATGGTTTATGAGCTTGGGTAGTAGCACAATCAATACATGGGATGAGATGAAATGATTATTTCTTGCAAAATATAAAGAGTATTATAGAGGCACTGATCGTCATGGGGATGATATGTTTAGAATGACACAAAAAGAAGATGAAAGTCTTGGAGATTATCTAGAGAGGTTTTTGTTTAGTGTCAAAAAGTCCAAGCATTATACTCTAAATGAAGATTCCCTTAAGCTGATACTTTTGAGGGGAATTAGTGATGAATGCACTGATTCTTTGGATCTTATGGGAGAAGGTGACATTACACAATCCACATGGACTGAAATAGGACAAATTTGTAAGAAGTATTCCAGATCTTCTTCTAAAAAGAATAGGCATTTCAAGCCAGGAGCACCTTCATCAACATCTAGTACTGGAGTTTCTTGAATGGAACTTAGTTATTTGTTGAAACACTTTAAGGAGGACATTATAAACAATATGGCTATTGAATTGTATACACTCTCAACTAAGAACTAACATGAAGAAGTTGATGCGTTTCTTGCAGAATTTTGTCCTCATTGTAGACAACGAAAAAAGGATTATAGATGTAAAATGGTTGCAAATGTTTAGATTCTTGACTTCAAGGCAATATAGAGCGAGGATGAGCAAGTTTTCTATGTCGCTCAAAGAAGGCCAAATTTCCAAAGACAAGGTATGTCTCCGGATCCACTTTTTGTTTTTGGTTATAGTGGAAATTATTATGTAGCAAATAATCAATGGCAATCACCATATGCTCAAAATTTTGGTAAATATCAAAACTGGTATGGTTCTCAAGGCCAAGGACAATATTTTGCTAATCAAATGCCATAGTGGCAACACCCTCAGGTAAATTTGTATGCACCTTAGAGCCAAGGGAGCTAGTTTCAAGGGAATTGGAAACCTACTCCTCAGCAGAGGGGGAGTCATCCACGGACTACTTAGTCTACTGGTTATCAACAACCTATTCAATAGCCACAACAGCCTGCAATAATGCTTCCTCTTGCAACCACTATTGTCCCACCTAAACCAATGCAGTTTCCCACTCAGCCAGTGCCAAATCCTAATATTAAATCTCAGCAACAACAACAAGCTTATTCAATTGATCTTAATCAATACCCAATATATTCTTTATCCATAAGTGATATTCACCTTCAATCTGGGACAACTATGCCTAATCCATCTCCTCCAGTTATTAGTGAGGTACAAGAAGTGCAAGAAATTTCTAATCCAATAGAAACAATGCCTCAGAAGAAAAGATTACCACCATTTCCTGAGAGATTCCAAAAAAAGGAAGTTCTCATAGAATAAGAGCAAGGTTTTTATATTAGAGATCAACTGAAACATGTATGTGTTAAAATTCCATTGTTGCAAGCAATAAAATATATTCCTATATACAACAAAGCACTTAGAGAAGCATGTCTAAAAAAACCTAGCAAGAAGAAGAAGGATCCACAAACAGTGCATGTTATGGGTCAACTATTAGATATTATGTTAGGAAAGGTTTCAATTCCAAAATATTTTGATCCAAGTAGTCTTGTTGTGAGTATAGTCATTAATGGCAGCCAGATAAGGAATGTTTTAATTGATTTAGGGGCAGCCATCAATGTGATGACAAGAGAAGCAATGAAACAACTTGAAATCAATAGTCTCAGCCTACACCCACAATTCTATACCTTGTTGATAGCTCTACAGTGTGGTCTGATGGTATGATTGAAGATGTGGTGGTTATTTTCGATTCCAGGGAATACCCTGCAGACTTTATGATTCTGTCTCCAAAGGAAACACTGGGAGGATATCTGGTGATTTTGGAAAGACCCTGGCTTGCCATGATTGATGCATATATTGGATGTAGATCAGGAGATATGACTATTTTAGATGGGAGCTCTACAAAAACATTATCTTTGTATTCTCCTGTGCGGCCCTAGTTTGATCAACAACAAGTCATTTGGCCTACTTTGTGAGAAGGATATGAGTGGATTGACTCTACTAATCACCTTATGATAATTAACCGAGGGCCATTCATGCAATTACATGATGAAGATTCAATTCTTTGTAAAATTTTGACAAATATGTTGATACAAGAACAACAATTGCAGGAGTTGGTACCAAATGTTGCCGATTCAAACTTTCCTGTAGCCACTGATATATTGCATACTATGTTGCCACAGGAAGTCTGTACTTCTCATTTTTCTTATATATCCCAGATTGATCTTACTATTAAAATAGAAGTTGATTTGAATAAATGTTTGAATATTAATAGTGATCTTTCATATACTCAAAAGGAGGCACTTGTGGACTTGCTTAAATGTCATAAAAATGCCTTTGCATGGGATTAAAAGGATATGCATGGAATAGATCTAACAACTTGCACTCATCGTATCTACATAAAAGAAGAAAGTTACCCACTTAGACAACCACAAAGAAGAATTAATCCTGCACTAAAAGAAATAGTAAAAGAAGAATTGCAAAAGTTGTTAAAGGTTGGATTTATCTATCCTATCTATGATAGCCAAATGGGTATCACCTTTGGTAATAGTTCTTAAGAAAGGAGGAAAATGGAGGGTATGTGTTGATTATAGATCTTTGAACTTAGCAACAAGAAAAGATCATTTTCTATTACCATTTGTGGACCAAGTATTGGGCTCTTTGGCTGGGAAAAGATATTTTTCATTTCTTGATGGATTCAGTGGTTACAATCAAATTCAGATAGCCTCGAAGGACCAAGAAAAAACAACATTTACTTGTCCTTAGGGCACATATGAACATTTTGTTCTTCCTTTTGGATTGTGTAATGCTCCAACCACTTTTAAAAGAGTAGTAATTAGTATCTTTTTTAGATATTTCTCAGGAAATTATGGAAATCTATATGAATGGCTTTACAACTTATGGCTCTGAATTTGAACAAGCATTGGGGAACCTAAAAAAAGTTTTATAGTGATGTGAGGAATATAGTTTGTCATTAAATAGTGAGAAATGATTCATCATGATGCAAGAAGGAATAGTCCTTGGTCATCATATTTTTATATAAGGAATACAAGTTGACCTAGCCAAGATTGAAGTCATTTAGCATATCAATGCACCGGTGAAGCAAAAAGATGTAAGACGTTTCCTTGGTCATGTTGGATACTATAGAAGGTTTATAAAAGATTTCAGCAAAATTGCAAGTCCCTTATATTCACTACTTACCAAGGATATGGAATTTAAATGGACCTCTTCATGCAATGAAGCTTTCTTGAAGCTTAAGCATGCTTTGACCCAAGCACCAGTTCTTAAAGGTCCAAATTGGTCTTTACCATTTCAAATTCATACAAATGCATCTGATTATGCAATAGGAGTAGTATTAGGATAGAAGATTGATAACTTGGAAAGTGCAATATATTATATAAGCAAGAACTTGCAGGGGCCTGAGTTGAACTACACAGTCACTGAAAAAGGAAATGTTAGCCGTTATATATGCACTCAACAAATTCAGGCACTATATCATAGGATACCCCATATTTGTGCATACTGATCATACTGCAATAAGATATCTCATGAATAAGCCTTCAATTACTGATAGATTAGGTCACTGGTTATTGTTGAAGCAAGGATTTGATATTATAGTTGTAGATAAACCAAGGAAGTCTAATGTGGTTGCAAATTATCTTTCAAGACTTCAATTACAGGGAGATTCTACAGTAATAGATGATGTTTTTATGGATGAACATCTATTCCTTATACAAGCCCACACTCTCTGGTATGCTGATATTGCCAACTATTTAGCTGCTGCTAAAATGCCACTTCATTTCTCTCCTAAAGAAAGAAGGTTGTTGGTAGAAAAAATCTTTAACTTCTCATGGATTGCTGACTATTTGTTTTATGTTGGGCTTGACCAAGTCATGATAAGATGTGTAAGAGAAGATGAAACATATGATATCCTGCATGCATGTCATGATGAGCCATGTGGAGGACATTTTGCCGCTAAAAGAAAAACACTCAAAATACTAAATGGGGATGCAACATAGTATACAAGAAAATGTGATAGATGCCAACGCATGGGGAGACCTACTAAATCTGATGAGATGCCATTATATGCACAAATATTAGTTGCACCGTTTGATAAGTGGGGATTAGATTTTGTTGGCCCAATTTATCCTCCTTCTAATGACAAATCCTACATTTTGGTATGTACAGATTATGTAACAAAATCGGTGGAAGCTCGTGCCATGACACATGTAAGAGATAATAAGGTAACTGAGTTTCTTTATGAGGAGATATTTACAAGATATGGAGTACCAAGGGAAATTGTATCAGAACAAGGCCCAAAATTTACTTCAACATTGATTATAGCTTTGGTCAATGAATACAATATAAGACATGTAAAATCTACTCTGTATCATCCACAAGCTAATGGATAGGTAGAAGTTACAAATAGGGAGCTTGAGGATATTCTTACTAAAATAGTATATGTTCATAAAAAAGACTAGTCTCATAGGCTTTCAGAAGTAATTTGGGCATATAGAACAACTTGGAAAACACCAATTGGCTTTACACCTTTTGAGATGGTTTATGGAAAAGCAACAATGATGCTTATTGAATTTGAGCATAAAACTTTGAATACAACTTTGCAATTAAATATGACACTTTCTGAAGCACGAAAGGAATGTATTCAACAATTGAATGCTTTGGATGAAATGAGAAAACTAGTTGTCCAATAGATAGAATTGATACAAAATCAAATAGCAAAGTGGCATGATAAATATATCAAAGAGAAAAAGTTCAAAGTTGATGACTGGGCACTATTGTATGACTCCAGATATATAGTATAAGAAAGTTTCAAACTAGATGGTCGAGTCCATATGAGATTGAGGAAGTTTTCAATAATGGAGCTATTTATTTGACCACAATTGACCCAGTTCGGTTTAAGCTTTTGGTGAATGGTCACCAATTGCATTTTTATCATAAGCCAACTAGTAAAGAAGAGTTCCTACATCAATTTACTAAGAAGGATCAAACAAAGGTTCCTACAACAACTAATTAGGTTCCTGCAGCCACTGATCCAGTTCCTTCAGCAATTGACCAAAGTAATGGAGGTAAGGTTCCTGTAGGCATTGCAGCGAATACGCTTGCCGCTTCATAATTTTTCTTGCATCATTTCACAAAAATATTTCCATGTCTTATGGAAATATTCTTCTCCATAAATGAAATTCCCATCCATGTCATCCCATCTCATTTTCTTATCTGTCATTTCATTTCATTTCGCCTTCCTTTTCGTATGGCTGTAGGTATGTACATATTGTATTTTATTTTAATTACGCATTTATGATTTCATTATGATTATTGCCTTTCCTAAATTTGCATACACTCCCCTAAATCTTGTTAGATTATGTGGGCACATGATAAGTTAAGTTTGGGGGGAGGGGTGTTTTATGGTTTGGTTTCCAAATTTAGTAATTATTCATCCTTTTTAGTACCTTGAATTGATTGCTTGCCATCATTGTTTTTAACAAGATATTCTTTCACACAAGGAAGTAACAAAACTCTGCTGCCAAATTTGGAGATATATATGGAATTTTCAATTTTCAGTCTGTAGGATATTTTGGTTCTTTGTTTCTCAGTTGCAGAGTTTTCTATACTAATAGAGTAAGGAATGGGTGGAGATCCAATCCGCCATGAACCAACAGTCCATGATGCATTGTTGAAGGATGCTCTTTGTGAGCATTATTTTAGGTAGCATGGATAGATTGTTTACTTTCTGAAAATCAGGGATTATAATGAAGAAATTCTCATAGAGTTTATGCATTCATTCAATGAAGGAGAGGTTGTTGTTAAAGGATTAAGGGTCATTGCTATGAAGCAACGAATAGTAGAAGTTATAGGGTTGTTGCAGGAAGGAGAATTGTTTCCAGAATCAAAAGACACCAGAAGCACCAAAGCAGAGTTTACACTTCCCGCAGATGGACCTCTAATGGTGGACAAGCAAGGAACCAAGAGGGTTTCATTACTAGCAGAGTGGCCCCAGGTGGCTTTATATGTAATGAAATACATTACTTGTGAAGGGAGGTATTCAAATCTACACGCACCACATTTTAAATTACTTAGTCATCTACGAAATGGCCGAAGAGTGAATGTCCCTAATTTTCTATACCACCTCATTTCCATAAGTGCCAAAGAAACATAGAAAAATGGAAATCGTTCTGTCAACCATCATAGTTTGACTAAATTGCTTATATAACTTTCTCTTAGAGATGTTTCACAAATGGAATGGGGGGTATTTGAAGACATATTGCAGTTTAGGGTTGAAGATGCTCCTATTGCAGATGATCCACTAGTTGAAGAAGAAATTATTGAAGAACCCTCTTCTCCTATAGTGTTTGCAGAGAATGAATTGCTTGTTGCTGAAGGAGCTGTGGTTATTATAGAAGAAGAGATTATTAAGGAAAATGTGGAGCAACCCTCCACTTCTCTTCAAAGAGAATCACCATATTCTAAAAGAAAAGGGAAGGAATTGCAAATAATTGATGTAGATGAAGAACCTATGGTTCAGTCGCATGCAACTCAAGTTTCTCCTTCAGCCAAGAGGTGTAGGTCAAAAAGAAAAACTCTTGCAGCAAAGCCATAGGTAGAAACAATTCCTGCAGCCACTCCAAAGTTTTATGTGAGAAGAACTTGGAGTAGGACCTAGAATGGTCATCCAGCAGGTGATCTAGCAGAGGTTATTTTAGTGGACACATCAAAAGAAGGGAGCCCTACAGATGTTGAAATCTAGAAGGAACATGGTGTAGATAGACTATCAAATCTTGCATATGTGGCAGAGCAGCTTGAGGATCCTATTGAATAAATTCCACTACCTAAGGTAACACCTATTAGACCTCCATGATCCCTAAGCAGTTTATCCATTGCTTTAACATTTTATAGACAATGGGAAATAGAGAGGGCTAGGTTGCAAGGGGTTATTGACAAACAACAAAGAGAAATTGAAAAGAGGGATAACAAAATTGAAGAATTAGAGGCTAAAATTGATACAATCACTGGTATGGTCCCCAAATTGATGCAATGTAGGGCACCAACAAGGGTTTATGCTATGTATTTAAGGGAGTAGTATTTGAATTTCAAATTGAACTGCATTGTCAGGGACCCTAGCCCCTCTTTAGAAACCCTTGAGGAATTTTATGATGCTTACCAAACTTCTCCAGCAGCTGTGAAAAATTTGTTATGTGAATTTTATTTACATAACTATGTTGTAGCTTTAGCTAGTGAGTGGAATTCTTTGCTATATATTGGTGATATCCATATAAAATCTTTAATATCATGGATTCAAAATGAGATCAGCATGGGGGCACAAGCCAAAGCATACAAGGATTTTGAATTTGATTGTCCATTGCCATTGAGGAAGGAAGCAAAAGAGCCAAGATTTTTTTATTATGAATGGCAGAAATTACTGGTAAGAAATGATGTTAGGAATTTAGTTATCCCGATGAGGGAAGAAATATACCAGGCATATGAGCATTTAGTTTAGACTGATAGTGGAGCTGCAATAGATGGTTTAACTCAGTGTTGGAATAACTTGCCTGAAGAATTGAAGAAGGGAGAGCCTCATTCACTACCAAATTTCTAGGAACCTATGCAAAGAGGCCCCAAATATATACAACTGGGTAGAGAGAAGACCAATAATTGGTTACCGATGATCTTTCAACCTCCAATTCTTATGTGGCCACTATTGGGATGTAAGACTATAGATAAGCCCTATGAAGCAGTTGTAGAAGAAGCTAGATGGTCTAGGTTGGAAAAGATGAAAGGATTTTACTGGAATTTAGCTTCAGGAGGAACAGGTCAAGGAACCATTGGAAACCTAAGAGTTAGTGCAAGAATAAAAAAATTTCCTCTTGCTAGAGGATCAACAAGACCTTAAAGTTGGGGGGCATGATGAGTTGAGACATTGTCATATTTTTATCCTTAGAACTCTTGATTTTTTGTCATATTTTGATTTAAATAGTAGTAATGATGTTTCAGAAGTTTACTATATGTATTTCAGATGTTAGTTTGAACCTATTAAAAGCATGTTTTGTCTTTGCCAGTTTATTCCTGCAGCCATGTCATTTATTCCTGTTGCCATGTGGATTGTTTAGGGCAATATCATATGTGAAATTAATAGATGTCCTGATTAAACAAAATACATATGTATGTTCTTGTATGTTATTTCTTTTTGAAGTGCAGGGAATAAATGATGTTGCGGTGGAAGCTAGCCTATCATGCCAATTGCAGGAAGAGATACTCAAGAAGATGACGGAAAGATCAAACAACTAAAATGCTGAGAAGCGTAAGGAATGGCATAGGAGGAGAAATCAAGTGATACTATTGATGTCTAACTTAAAGTGGACATTGAAGTTATAAATACCGCCACAGTATATTATGACTATGGTTCGCTTTAGATCCGGATTTCCTGTAGCATAACTCTAGCTATCTCCTTTCTCGATCAATTATTTGCCTCTTCTTTTCAGCGTGATTTGTGTTGTCTGCAGTAGATGATTTCTTTTTAATAATAAGCTCTTTATCTTCTCTAGAGGTTAGATAGGAAGGAGAGGAAAAAAAGAAGTAGAGCAGAGGATTTCTCATAAGTGTTTTTGAGTTTCTTTCCATATTGAATCATGTAACGACTTCGAAAGAGCAATGAATAAAAATATGTTATTGTGAGTATTTAGAGTTGTTTTTGGGAATCTTGGAATCACTCACCCAAGGGAGGCCCACTTGGTGAGTGTTCCTATGCAGTTGTTCAGATTAGTTTTCTTTTCCTAGCTGCAGTAGATGTTCTTGCATTAATTGTTCCTGCAATCACTGGAAATAGATCCACTAACTATTCATGCAGCCAAACCAAAATAGAGTAATTTCTGTTTATCAGCATTGAACTTCACCAGTATTGTTTTATGAATTTATGCAGAAGTTTTCCTGTAGCCTTTTAATAGATTCAATTCTTTCTTATCTTTTTTGCATAATGTTAGTTGCTGTAGTAATGTAGAATAGATGTTGTAGGAACTTAGTGCATATATAGTGTAGACCCATTTCAAGTATTACCTCCCTAGGTTGACAATCAAATGAACACTAGCTATGGAAATAGTGACTTTACTAAGTGAATGTCCAAACTTTAGGTTGAGACTTCAAGTAGTGTTATTATTGTTATTGTTGGGTTGAACAGGTCCTTCGAGTGATGGCCTTCTGTTGCTTCTTTTCTTCCCTACAAGACATAGATTATGAGAAAGATCACTAAAATTTAATCCAAATGAAATAAAAAATATATATTAATGAGATAAATGAATAACTATGCATTAGAATGTCCTTGCTTTTACTAAGACATTTTGTTGGTTAATTGGATTACTTGTGCCTCCATAGGCTGGATCTGAAAACTATTGGGTTTGGACTTTTGTTTCCTCTTCTATGAGAACCATTAAAATTTTCCTTGCCTTGATTTGGTGACTATCATTTAGGATCCTTCTTCTCACAAGTAAAAAGAAGATGAGAACATTTATATAAAACTATATATATATTTTGAAACTAAAAACTTATTATGACCTATGCCACCTAGATATTCATTGGGTCCCTATCACATGGTGGTTCATGATCTTACTCATTTGTAGTGAAAATACGAAGCAAAATAGTAAACCTACACACATTATTCTTTTATTTAAATTATAAAATATTCTTGAATTAGAACCACCTTTAGGGAGTTTGCATAAATTTATTTTCCTCGAAAGGAAAGTAGATTGTGGAAAAGGATTTCATAATTCAAAATCTTATAGTAGATTTGTTATATCATGCATACCTAACCCCATCAGTTTCCTTGTCTTGAAAATATGGGTCCCCTTTTTTTTTTTTAGTTTTATTTTTCTTAGGCTTTGCCTTAACACCTGGGAACCTTGGAGTCTCGAGGTGTTCTTTGCCTGGTTTTGAATTCCTACCTCAGAACCTCAGAGTTCTGAGGAAGGATTTTTTGTTTTGGTCAAGACACTGGAACCTTAGAACGTCGAAGTCCCAAAGTCTTGCCTTGTCCTTTTTTGTTGAAGCCTCAGAATCCTAAAATTTTGAGTTCTTCATATTTTATCATTTGTTTGTGAACCTTGAAACCCCAGAACCCCAAAGTCCCAAAGTTTTTTAGTCTTTCCCTCCCAGAACCCTAAAGTCTCAAGTTACCCTGTTTGTTTCTTTGTTTTCACCCCAAAACCCCAGAGTCCCGAGGGGTGTGCTTGTTTTTTTTTTTCTGACCTCGGAATCCTTGAACCCTGAAGTTCCAAGGCATGTTTTTGGTTTTCTTGTTTGTTATCTTAGAAGTTCAGAGCACCAGACTCTCAAGGTCATGTTTAAGACTTTATCGAACTCATTTGTGCATTCAAGTTTTTCTAACCTCCTAGCTCTGGCTCCTGACTTCGTGCCTTGGTGTTGTTAAGCGTTTGTGGGTTTTCGTCCGCCAGGTTGGTGGATTTTCTTCCCCCTTGTGTTTTCTTGTTTATATTTTTCTATTTTTTTAGCATAGATTTTTCTTGTCTTGTTTTTTTGTTTTGCATGTTTTCATTTTCCCGTGTGCCTTAGGTTTTCGCCATCTCGGAACCCCGGAACCTTGAAGTTTCGAGCTTTGCAGTCTTAGTCCACTCTGGAACTTTGGAACCCTAGAGTTTCAGGTGTTAGAGTCTTATTTCACCTAGAACCCTGAAGTCCCAAGGTTGTTTCCTTTTTTGGCCATGACTTCACCCCAGAAGTTTGGGTCCTCAAAGTTCTGGACCACCCTTTTTGACCTATCTAAAGAACTACCCCAAACCTCATAACCCCAAGACCCCAAAGTTCCTAAGTTATTTTTCCTTTAGACCACGGTTTCATCCCAAAACTGTAGAACCTTGAAGTTCCAGGCCATCTTTTGAGCCGTTAATCAAACTATCCCGAGACTTTGGAGCCCCGAAGTTCTGAATCAGCCTAACCAGTCCACCTCGGAATCCCAAAAACCTGGAGTTCTAGACTCTATTTATTTGTCAACCCTAGAACCCCAAAGTTTTGAAGTTAGTTGTTTAGAAGGAATATTCCCACCCCGAAACCCCAAAGTTCCAAGGTGGGTGATATAATTGATATTTTTGACTATATGGTAGGCTAATTTGTGCTTCTTTCTTGTAGATTAGAGAAATTAAATGGACCCAACCTCCAGCAAGAGAGTCAAGGAATTGGATAAACTCCTCGCAACCATGAAGTACCATTATCAAGGGCAGGTTTATGCTTCCAAGATGGATGATCAGATTAAATGGGTGACTAACGCTGAGGTGGGGCATATTGAATTAGATGATATAAGAACATAATTGGATAGGCCAAGGTTAGAGGCTCCTTATAGGAGAATCATGAGGTCAGGGCTAGTAGAAGCAACCATTTTTCTATAGTCAGTCCAAGGCCCAGAATTAATTATGACCATTGCTCAATTCTACAACACAAATACCAGGAAGTGCGTAGATGGGAAAGGTAGGACAATAATTGATCTGTTAGCTGATATGCTAGGATTTTTATTTGGCATCCCTTCAAGGGATGAAGTGCTCCTAACTACCGAGGAAGAATCTGTTGAAGCATGGATAAAGGATACTGCTTCATGCAAAAGACACATGAATGGAAATCAGTTAGAGGAGGAGAGGAAGATAGGACTAAAGGCCACTGATATTCTAACGGCTGATTTCAAGGAGTGACAATGTGACTTAATCATCATGCCGAGAAAGGCCTTTGACAAGACAGACTACCGACATTTCCACCCTTGGATGTTCAAATATATGACAACTATTCTAATTGGAAAACAATACTTTGATTGGGCTCAAACATTGTCAGACAACATACACAGGAATTTGATTGAGGTACACAAAACAAATAAATTCTTCTTTACCTCGTATGTTATCTGGGTAGCTGCCTGAGTAGGCAAATTTCCAGGATTACAAATAGAAGGCTAGATTGGTGATGAGAAAGGACAGAAGAAGGTGTGGGAGTATTACACTCAACTCCCTCTAGGAAACACAAAGATGCATTTCAAAAGAATAAATGATGCCTTCCTCTTTCCCATCATTATAAAACTCACAAATGATACAAGATACAAAATAAGCCCAGAAGGAATGGGCATAATCAGGGAATGGGCATGATGGTTCATTCAGAACCAGTGTTCCACATATATTAGAGTTAGTGGATTCATAGGGAACCCTATGCTGCTACCTTGATACTGTAAGGACCGAATAATACTCTTAGAATATGTCAAGCAGATGGTTGGGCTACAATTATTATTATTTTCAAAACATAAGACGTGTTGATTTCTCTATTTCAATTGATTACTTTTCTTGTTCTAAAATTCAAGTAGCTAAGTCGACTGAGCTAGAGATACAATCTTTACATTTAAAATAATTTAACTATGCTTGAGAGTATTATGACCCATACGAAAAATTGAAGAAAATGATGCCAAAAGCATATGATGGGCATCAACCAAGTTTGGAGGATTTTTGGGCCAACCTCCAAGAGAGTTTTGAAGTCAGAGAGAAAAATTATTCCAGACTCCTAGTTTCATAAATAAGGAATTTTGAAATAGAGACCAATTTCCCTAAAGAATAAGGGATGATGGTCAATGGTTAGATCCAACATACAAGGAACAAGGAATTGATAAAAATCCCCTTTCTCCAATAAGATGGTTGAGGCAAGAAGAGATAAATATAGATATAGTAACTCAAACTATTGTTGGCATTTGCATGAAGATTGCATTAATGATATGTTATGTTGTCATTGATGTCAATTGAACTGGTAATGGTATTGTTGATATTGTTATAATATTATTATTATAACTAGTAGGAGGAATTTGTGAAGAGAATCGGTAATCGGTGTAAAAGGTTAAACCCTATCTATGTAATGTAACCGGTAAACCCTACTAGTTGTTTTTGTTAAACCCTAACTAATTAAGGTTATTGAATTGGTTTTTGTCGGTTTATGATCTGATTATGAGCGGTAATGATGCTGACATGTATGGTCATTGTATGAAGACAAGTTCAAAATGTTTTGGTGTGTTGTATGTCTAGGGAATCAGCAAATGTATTGCATCTAATGCAAAGTACGTGATGCATTACTGAGCTCAATGAAGCGGTAATTAAGGAGTGGTTGAGGTTTTCTTGATTGATGTGTAGAGATTGCTATGTAATCCAATGGTCATACTTGAACCAACTTGTTTGTAATCTCTACAATAGAATTAGGTTTTTTCTGTGTTATCGATCTGATTGATTTGTTTACAAGGTCGATGAAGTTGTCTAGTTGAAGGTGTTGGCAGAAATCAGTTGAGTGTGTGGTTGTCGAACCGAATAATGAGTTTGCAGTTTGAGTAAATGCAGATAGGAGATTAAAAGGATCTGATCAAGCAAGTGCAATGCAATTCAAACAGATCATAAAACTCCTGTTGTTTTCTATTAATTACAGTAGAATTGAAATCCCTTAAGTGGGTAAGCTCTAACAAGTTTGGTGCTATTCAAATCCTCTAACAAGGTAGTCCATTAGCTTGGTTTTTCAAATCCTCTACTGAGGTTACTCCTTATAGGGTATTGCTTCTAACAAGGCATTTGTAGTCAATCCCTTAGCTGGGTGATTCCTATCAGGATCAGTTCTTAACAAGACTTTTGTAAAGCTTTAGCAGGCCTTGCTCCTAACAAGGCGAACTTTAGAAGAGTTCAGATATTATCTTGTGAGTCTCATCTCACTGTGGTTTTTACCTATTTGGGTTTCCATGTCAAAAATACTTGTGTCATGTGGTGAATGTTTTTATGGTTGTGATCTTATGGTTGATTTGATTAACTACTTAACTATTTCTGACAAGGCATGATAGCCAGAAGCATTGAGAAATGAAATATCTTGACATATGATAAAGCATTTGGATGTTTACAAGTTTAATGATGTTTACTGTTAAGTTTCTCTAATAGTCAATCTATTTTCTTATGATTTTTGATCTTGACATTGATATTCCATTGATAAGCTTACTTTGTGTGATTGAGATTGAGATTGGGAAACTTTGTATCAGTTTTTCTATTTACTGATTCACCCCCCCTCTCAATAATCTACCAAATACTTATTCTTTTATCATACCATCAATTGGTATTAGAGTTTCTTAGGTCCTCTAATGTCTAAGCCTAACAACTTGAGGTAAAGATCTGCTAGATCATGATGAAGAAGGAAGGTCCGAAGTTTAACAGAGAAAACTATAGGATATGGAGCAACAAAATGAAAATTTATATCAAGAGACTAGGAAGCTAGTATTGGGATCATGTAGATACTAAGTATATTGCACCCATTGGGATTCTGATTGATGATCAGAAGAAAGAACAACAAGAAAAACATCAAGTATTAGAAGCTATTATCAGTTCCCTATCTGATGCCGAATATGTAGATGTTCATGGTCTTGAAACTGCATATGAGGTATGGAAAAAACTTGAAGAGATTTATAGTGGTGATGAACATGTTAAGATTTCTAAAGAGGAGATTCTAAGAGGAAAGTTTGATGACATGAGAATCACTGAAGGTGAGAACATCCAATAGTATGGTCAAGGGTTAAAAGAGATAGTCAGTGAAATTAAGAGTGCGGGAGGGAAAGTAAAAGATGTCATAGTTATCAGTAAGGCACTGAGAACCCTGTTATTCAAGTTGCATCTATTTACGAGATGAAGTCCATCAAAAAATTAAGGTAACTCTTGACTCCATCATTGGCAAAATTACTTCTTTTGAACTAAATGGTTATGATGGTAGTGTATAGAAATCTGAGTTTGCATTTAGGGCTTCTGTTTTTAACCCATCTGTGAGAAAAAGTAGAAATACTAGTCACATTTATGAATCCAGATCTAGCAGAGAAGCTGATGATGAAGATATTTTAGTGGATCTTGAAGTGTTGTTGGCAAAGTGGTTGCCTAGAGGTACTGGTAAATATAGAGGTAAATTACCTTTGAAATGTTTTGTGTGCAACAATATTGGACACATTGTTGCTAATTGTCCTAATGGTGATAATGAACACAAGATAGATAAATTCAAGAAGTACAAGGGTAAAGGCAAGATAGATTTTCTTATTGTTGTTGATAGTGGTATCATTGATGAAGAATCTGATGGTGATGTTGGTGAAGATATTGTATTTGTAGTTATTAAGGAAGAAATGTCTTAGTATCTAGGATGGATAATCTAATGATTGGATCATTGATAGTGGTTGTTCACATCATATGACTGGTGATTGGAGCAATTTTTTTCTCTGAAGGAATTTGACGGTGGTGTTGTTAGATTTGGCAATGACTCACCCTGCATGGTTAAAGGTAAGGGAGTTATTTCTCTTAATGGGAAGAGCAGTGTAGATGATGTCTACTAGGATGAAGGTCTAAAGCACAATCTTTTTCAGTGTGACACAACTCACTAACAAAGGATACCCATTGGAATTTAAAAATGATATGTGCAAGATCTATGACAATAAAGGTGAACTAATTGCAACTGGGAAGCAAACTAAAGGTAACTTATTTCATCTTAATCCTAAAGTCAACAACTATTTAATTGCAAAGATAGATGATAGTTGGCTTTGGCATAGGAAATTGTCATATAAACTTTGATAACATTATTAAAGTGAGTAAGTCCAAGATAGTGAGAGGTTTTCCTTAGTTAGACAAATTGATTAATTCTCTTTGCAAAGAATGCCAGTTAGGGAAGATGACTTCTTCAACTTTCAAGAGCAAAGCTTTTTTAGTATAACATTTGCTAGATTTGGTTCATATAGATCTTTGTGGACCAATAAGAAGAAAAAATATTCAAGGTGATAGATATTTTATGATCTTCACTGATGATTTCTCAAGGATCATGTGGGTCACATTTTTTAAGGATAAGACTGAAGCTTTTGGTAAGTTCAAGGCATTTTGGGCCTTAGCTGAGAAAGACAACGACAAGAAGATAAAGTGTCTGAGGACAGATCAAGGCAGTGAATTTACTTTTGAGGAATTCACTAGGTACTGTGAAGTGAACGGTATCAAATGACACCTTTTTGCACCAAGGACAACACAACAAAATGGTATTGTAGAGAGGAACAACTAGTTAGTTGTTGAATCTACTAGGACAATGTTGATACAAGGAGGTGTAGTGAAAAACTTTTGGAGAGAAGTTGTCAGCACAACTGTCTACACTATGAACCAAGTTTTGGTGAAGAGAGGTGAGGACAAGACTCCTTATGAATATTGGTATGGAAGATCACCTGATGTTAGCTGTTTTAAGATATTTGGAAGCAATTTTTTTATTAAGAGAGGTGATTACATTAGCAAATTTAAGGCTAAGAGTGATGAAGGTATATTTCTTAGCTATTCCACCAAGAGTAAGGCCTACAAGTGTTTTAACAATTGGACACAAATAATTGTTGAGAGTGCTGATGTTAGAGTGGATGAATTTCTTGAAGTATTAGAAGGAACCAGTTTAGAGAAAAAGGATGAAGATCCTTGCATTTTGAAATTGGAACCAAAAACTGTGAAATCTGAAATCGACAAAGAGAATTTTGATGCACTTGTTCAACCAAAATAGATAAATTTAGAAGAAGACGATGATAATGAAGAAGCTAAACTTGAAGATAATGATCATGTTATTCCTAGATATGTGAAACTAAATCACAATCCTGAACAATTATTAGGGATAAGGATGCTGGAGTACTAAGCAGAAGAAGAATCAAGGAGAATTCTTGCATGATCTCCACTATTGAACCAAGAACTGCTAAGGAGGCATTTGATGATGATCATTGGGTTAAAGCTATAGAGGAGGAATTGGATCAAATTGAGAAGAATAACACTTGGACCCTAATACCCCGACCGGTAAATAAGAATGTTATAGGTACTAAATGGGTATATAGGAAAAAGTTGAATGGAGATGGTGTTGTAGTTCACAACAAGGAAAGGTTGGTTTGCAAGGGTTATGCACAAGAAGAAGGAGAAGACTATGGTGAAAATTTTGCACCAGTATCAAGATAGAAAGGTGTCATAACTTTCCTTGCATTTGCAGCCCATAAGAAATTCAAGGTATACTAGATGGATGTTAAGTCTCCATTTTTGAATGGGGTGTTGGAAGAAGAAGTATACATAGAATGGCAAGATGGTTATTCTTTGACAGATGAGAAAGACATGGTGTACAGATTGCATAAAGCTTTATACAGATTAAAGAAGGCACCGAGAGCATGGTATGAAAGGCTTCATATACATTTGATGAAGATAGGATTTTTGAGAACTAGTGATGATAGTAACATATATCTCAAGTCTGAAGGAGATGAAATACTGGTCAGTGAAGTATTTGTTGATGATATCATATTTGGAGGTAATGATGTCATGAGCAATAGTTTTGTAGATGAAATGAAAAATGAGTTTGAAATGTCTTTATGGTGTAGGAGCACCCTTCAAAGGGCTCCCACCATTTGATTTTGTTTTGTTCTTTCTTCTTTAAGAAGCCATTGTAAATATAATAAGAGCCATGCGCTCATAGGTCTTATTTAGGTCCTAGTTTAGTCCTAGGTACATGAGTCTAGGTTGATTTTTCTTGTGGAGTAGAGGATATGTGCACCTTTGATGTGTTTAAGGTCCTTCTTAGCATGGTGATGTCCATAGGATAGCCCAATGTGGGTCTAGGAGTCAAGAAACACAACATTGAGAAAGTTGCTCAAAAGTTGCATGACAACTTTTCAAAGTTGTCAAGCAACTTTTTCACCTAGTAGGTCAAAATCCTTAGTTTGGCATGGACAACCCTAATGTTGGCACACAGACCAAGGAAAGGGTACTATATGTATTTTCAAAGCCTAAGATGATGGGTTGGATGTTAGTTTTATACAGCCCAAGGAAAGTGACTTGACTGTGATTGCAATTTTGTTGCCAGTCAGCACTAATGGAGCAATGAAGGATTGATAATGAGTTGATCTTCAAGAAAAACTATGTTGAAAGTCTTATATGGTGTATATACCTTCATTTTGAGCATTTAGATTAGGTTTTTTTTTGTAGGTGTTGTGTGTTTGTAAATATTTTGTAAACTACCTTCTCACTATCTAGTTTTGGACTGTTTTGAGAAAATGGGTTGATAACTCCTTTCCCCATTATGGAGTCACCATGAAACCATGGGGAATAGGAGTACAGACCCTATACATTACTTCAAAGCAAGTAGGGCCCTTGAAGATGTATAGAAGCCAATCAAAGACCTAATCCTAGGCAAGACTAGATAGTGCCCAACTAGGAAGGGTTAAAGTTGCAGAGGTTCAGGAGAGCAAGGAAGCTCAGAGGAGGAGGAACCCTTTGGAGGAGTTGTAGAGGGGTGAGTGGAGCACCATTTGTGATAAGGATTAGCTTCCACCAATCCATAAAAGGTGGCAAGAACATCAAACCTACACTATGACCCTGGTAGGCCTAAAAAACCCTCTTTAAAACCCTTAAAAACCTCAAAATTCACCTAGGGCAGTGTACAGACACTTGGAGGCCCAAAACTAGGAAAATCGTTGAGCCCTTTCCAAATGAATAGTAGTTCTTTTGGGGAGTTTCACAAGCATATGCATCATCTGCTAGAGGGAGCCGTAAAAGTCCGGATAGGAGGCCTAATTGGGCACATTCCTTGTAGCCCTATTTTGTAGGAAAAAGACAAAATAGTGAAATCGGTAAGGAGTTGGATGCTGAAAACTTCTTGAGGGCACATGAATGGATGGGAAACCTTGTCTTAGACCTATCCTAACCTTGCTAGGACCTAAGAAGGTGTGGAACAAGCCAAACCCTTATTAGCCTAAGTAAGGGTTCTTTGAATCTCATGAGTAGGTGAGACCTTAGGTGATGTAATTCAAGTTGTTGGTGGGTGGATTGGGTAAGGTCAGGGGATTCCACAAGAAGGGGAAGTCCTAGAGACCCTAGGGCGTGGTTAGAACACCTGGTGATCCAAGGAAAGGATCTAAGAGCATAAACTAGGCTAGTCTATCCCATTCCCTATCCCATCAGATTAGTATCAGAGCTAGTTAAAGATTTGGTGGACCATGCATGTCTCTGTATTCTGGTGAATCAATAGGGGAGAGCATAATTGTCACTAATATAGAGCTCACTAGGGAGGTAGAGGAGTAGAAGGAGAAGAACAGACTCCTTGAAGAAGCTATGAGTGAGATAAGGGACAAGCTGCAAGAAGTGGTGGATCAGAGGACACATGGACCTTGGTGTGAGGACACCAAGGATAAAGGCAAGAAAACTATATATATAGATGAAATTATACCTGAACCAGATCCTTTCTTCAATGAAGAACCTTTTGTAAAGGCTATCAAGGCTTTGAACACCAAAGCTTTTGAAGGATTGCCACATTTCAGTGGAATGATGGACATTGACACTGTCATGGAATGGGTTGAGGGTATGGAGACCCACTTTGAGTGTGAAGGAGTGATAGAAGCTCAAAAGGTTAAGGTTGCCAAATCAAGACTAAGGGGAGCAGCCTTGACATGGTGGAAGTACCTACAAGAAGAGAGAGTTAGCATGGGGAAGCTACCTATTGCCAATTGGAAGGCCATGGTGAGTACGATCAAAGAGAACTACTTACCAGAGGATTATGAAATCCAACTTCATAAGAAGATATAGGGATTAAAGCAAAAAGACCTTGATGTGATCTCCTACACCAAAGAGTTTCAAAAGCTTTGTCTTAGATCCAAAGTCCAAGAAGAGGAATCTATCAAGGTGGCTAGGTATTTAAGCACCCTAAAGTAGAACATTCAAGAGGAAATAAGCCTATGGACTCCCACCACTGTCCAAAAATGTCATTAGCTTGCTGCCAAGGTGGAAGAGAGGAATAAAAGGAAAGGAGACTCTAATACCAGGGGTAGAGGCAAAGGTAGAGATCAAATGAATCACCGAGGTGGTTACCAAAGCAAGGCAAATGAGTAAAGGAACCAAGGAGAAGCCAAGTTGATTGAACATAGTAGTGAAACCAATCTTAGAGGAGGCCATTCTAGAGGAAGAGGTGCACAAGGGGGCCCAAGTAGGGGTAGAGGTACTAGCAGGGGTAACTCCTACTTTGTAACTATGAAATGTTACAATTGTGGTCAATTGGGACACCCAGCTTATAGATGCCCCAACAAGCCTACCTCATCAAACAGTGGAAAGAGGGTTGCTTATGCTCATGAAGACTCATCAAGCAGCAAGACACCTGAGGTGGACCATATTGAATCAGAGATTGGAGAAAACCCGATGTTCAATAGGGTCTTGATAAGACAACCGGTTAAGAATGAACCTAAGCATAGGAGAGCATTGTTTAGAGTGAGATGCAAGATCCTTAGTAAAGTTTGCAAGGTGATAGTTGATTCAAGGTCAACTGATAACATAATATCAGAGGAGGCAGCCAAGAAGTTGAAACTCACAAGGATACCCCACACTAACCCTTATAAGGTGATATGGTTGAATCAAGAGCAGAGTGTGCTTGTCACTGAACAGACTTGGGTAGAGTTCTCTATTGGAGGATACAAGGATAAGATCCTTTGTGATGTGTTGCCCATGGATGCTTATCACCTATTGCTAGGTAGACCCTGACAATTTGATAGGAAGGTGATCTATGATGGAGAGGAGAACTCCATTTCCTTCAAGAAGGATAGCAAAACCTTTAAGATTCAGTCTTTGACAAAGAATGAAGAGGGAACCTCAAGAACACCTAGTATCTTATTGGCTATTGGTAAAGAGTTCTTACACTTGCTACATGAGGAGGAGATAGTGAGGTGTGCCATCTTTGTGAAGCCAAAGGAGGAGAAGACAAGTTGCAGGCAAAAGTACCCAAGGAGGTGAAGCAAATGTTGCAAGAGTATAAGGACATAGTGAGTGATGGAGCACTTGCAACACTCCCACCAAGAAGGTCTATAAGTTATCAAATAGACTTTGTTCCTAGTGCATCCTTACCTAATAAAGCTTCATATAAGCTCACACCTGACCAAAAAAAGGAGGTGGCAAGGCAAGTGCGTGAGTTGTTGGAACAAGGACTGATCATGAAGAGCATCAACCCATGTGCAGTCCCAGTAGTGCTAGCATCAAAGAAGGAAGGCAAGTGGAGACTTTGCACTAATTCAAGGGAAATCAATAGGATCACCATAAGGTACAGATTTTCCATTCCTAGAATAGAGGATCTGATGGACTGTTTAGGAGGTGCTATGTATTTTACCAAGTTGGACCTTAAAAGTGGTTATCACCAGATTATAATTAAAGAGGGTGATGAGTGGAAGACTGCTTTCAAGACCACAGAAGGATTGTATGAGTGGCTTGTGATGCCATTTGGACTCACCAATGCCCCAAGCACCTTCATGAGGTTGATGAATGAGGTGTTAAAGGATTTCATAGGAAGGTTTGTGGTGGTGTACCTAGATGACATTCTCATCTATAGCAGAACCAAAGAGGAGCACCTTGAGCATTTGAGGTTAGTCCTAGAGAGGTTACATGAAGATAAGTTATCAATAAACCTATAGAAGTGTGACTTCTTGAAGCAAGAGCTGGTCTACTTGGGATTTGTGTTGTCTAAGGGAACCTTGAAGATGGATCCAAGCAAAGTGGAGGCAATCTTGAATTAGCCTGCCCCTAGGATAGGGACTGAAGTTAGGAGTTTCCATGGTTTAGCCCAATTTTATAGAAAGTTTGTGAGGAACTTCAGTGGCATATGTGCACTAGTCCTTGACACCATAAAAGGAGGCCTTAAAACTAAGTTCAAATGGACTGAATAGGTTGATAAAGCATTCCAATTATTGAAGCAAGAAGTAGCCACAAAACCCATCCTACTCTTACCTACTTTTCAAAAGCTATTCACATTGGAGTGTGATGCAAGTGGAATTGTAGTAGGGGGTGTATTGAGTCAAGAGGGAAGGCTTGTGGAATTTTTTAGTGAGAAGCTCAATGAAGCAAAGAAGAAGTACTCAGCCTATTACCTAGAGTTGTATGCACTAGTTCAGTGTCTCAAAAAATGGAGACATTACCTACTCCCAAAGGAATTTGTGGTGTTCACAGATAACTAGGCTTTGAGTTACATTAACACTCAAGAGAAGCTTAGCAATAGACATTTGAAATGGATGGAATACCTCCAATCCTTCACCTTCAACATCAAGCATAAAAAGGGGCAACTCAACAAGGTGGCAAATGCTTTAAGTAGGAAGTTGTTGACAGTTCAAGAGTTACAATTGCAGAGCATAGGAATAGAAGGTTTCAAGGACCTCTATGAAGAAGATGAAGAATTCTCATTAGCCTACAAGGTTTGCAAGGAGTTTGAGAACCATTTTCATGGTAAGTATGCAGATTACACTCTCCAAAATGGTCTCTTGTTCAAAGGTAATCAGTTATGTGTGCCTGGAGGATCCATGAGGGAAAACTTCATCTAAGAAAAACACAATGGTAGTCTAAGTGGACACTTTGGGATCAAAAAAACTTTAGATCTAGTACAAAGGTACTACTATTGGCCCAAGTTGCCATGAGATGTGAAAAGGTATGTTTAGCAATGTGGTGTGTGTCAAAGAGCAAAAGGAGGATCAAGTAATGCAGGGTTCTATCAACCATTATTGATCCCAAATAGGCCTTGGGAATGCTTAAGCATGGACTTTGTAGTAGGACTCCCCAAGACAAAAATAGGTATGGATAGCATCTATGTGGTAGTGGATAGATTTTCCAAGATGAGCCATTTCATTCCATGTAGAACTACACATAATGCTAGCTATGTTGCACATATCTTCTTTAAGGAGATTGTAAGGATTAATGGACTCCCATTAAGCATTGCTTTAGATAGGGACAACAAGTTCATGGGCCATTTTTGGCAAACTTTGTGGAGGAGACTAGGAACTAACTTATCATTTAGCTTAGATTACCATCCACAAACTGATGGTCAAATTGAAGTCATCAATAGGGTGTTAGGCAACTTGTTGAGGTGTCTAACCAAGGAGTATGGGCAGACATGGGATCTAGTCATTCCACAAGTAGAGTATGCATATAATGACAGTGTAAATAAGACCACTGGAAGAAGTCCTTTTGAGGTTGTCTATGGTAGACATCCAAGGGGAGTGTGTGAACTCAAGGAACTTGGTTCCATGGAGATGAAGAGTGGGCAAGTAGAGGACTTCACTCAAACCATCAAGGAAGTCCAAGAATAGGTCAAGAAAGCCATCCTAGAGTCTACTCAAAAATTGAAAGCACAAGTGGATGAGAAAAGGAGAGAGGTTTAGTTCAAGGTGGGTGACTATGTGATGGTCCATCTGAGAAAAGCTAGAATGCAAAGTGGCAAGCCTGCTAAACTACAAATGAAGAGGGTAGGACCTTGTAGACTTCTATCAAAATATGGTGAGAAAGCCTACAAGGTTGATCTTCCTTCAGACTTAGCCATTTCACCAATCTTCAATGTTGCTGATCTGATAATGTACAAGGGTGAGATAGCAGGGAAGACTGAGAATCAAGCCATGGTACTGAAAGACTTGGATGTGAATGCCTTACCTCAAGTGAAGTAGCCCATAGCAGAGGAGATCTTGGAGTCAAGGGTGAAAAAGTCTACTAGACACCAGGTCTACATGGAGCACTTGGTGAAGTGGGTAGGTCAACCTGTGTCTCAAGCTACTTGGGTTGAAGAGAGCAAGTTCAAGAAGCTTGGCATTGATCCGACTCTTCTCACTCCCCTAGTTCCTTAGTTTGTTGTAGAGGGGGAGTATGGTGTAGGAGAACCCTTCAAAAGGCTCCCACCATTTGATTTTGTTGTGTTCTTGCTTCTTTAAGAAGCCATTGTAAATATAATAAGACCCATGAGCTCATAGGTCTTATTTAGGTCCTAGTTTAGGTCCTAGTTTGGTCCTAGGTTCATGAGTCTAGGTTGATATTTCTTGTGGAGTAGAGGATATGTGCACCTTTGATGTGTTTAAGGTCCTTCTTAGCATGGTGATGTCCATAGGATAGCCCAATGTGGGCCTAGGAGTCAAGAAACACAACATTGGTGTAGAAGTGGATGTATTCCAGAGGGAGAGCATCAAGTTGCAGTATGTTGTTGATGCACAGTGAAAATTTAACATTGCATGTTTTACTTCCAATTTGGCATTGTTGTCAAAGGGGGAGAAGAATTATGTGATTATGGGAAGGAAAACTAGTGACAAGCTGAAGACATGGAGCACATGGTGAATACTTGGTAATGTAAACTAGGATTCCTATTTGCAATCACACAATAATCAATGGTGTTGATATTTATATTGCCATCAATGCTAAAGGGGGAGGTTGTTTGCATTTGCATGAAGATTTCATTAAAGATATGTTATGTTGTCATTGATGTCAATTGAATTGGTAATGATATTGTTTATTTTATTGTAATATTGTTACTCTAACCAGTAGGAAGAATTTGTGAGGAGAACCGGTAATCGGTGTAGAAGGTTAAACCCTATCTATGTAATGTAACTGATAAACCCTACCAGTTGTTTTTGTTAAACCCTGCCCGATTAAGGTTATTGAATTAGTTATGTTGGTTTATGATCTGGTTATGAGCAATAATGATGCTGACACGTATGGTCATTGTATGTAGACAAGTTCAAAATGTTTTGGTGCGTTGTATGTCTAGGGAATCAATAAATGTATTGAATCTAATGCAAAGCATGTGATAAGTTACTAAGATCGATGAAGCGGTAATCAAGGAGCGGTTGAGGTATTTTTGATTGATGTGTAGAAAATGCTATGTAATCCAATGGTCATACTTGAATTGACTTGTTTGTAATCTCTATGAGAGAATTAGGTTTTTTTTGTGGTACTGACCTGATTGATTTGTTTATAAGGTCGATGAAGTTGTCTAGTTGAAGGTGTTGGTAGAAATCAGTTGAGTGTGTGGTTGCCAAATTAGATAATGAGTCTATAGTTTGAGTAAAGGCAGATGGGAGATTAAAAGGATCTGATCAAGCAAGTGTAGTTCTATTCAGACAGATCATCAAACTCCTATTTTTTCTATCAATTATAGAATAATTGAAATCCCCTAATAGGGTAAGCTATAACAAGCTTGGTGCTATTCAAATCCTCTAACAAGGTAGTTCATTAGCTTGGATTCTCAAATCCTCTAATGAGTTTACTCCTTATAGGGTATTGCTTCTAACAAGGCATTTGTAGTCAATCCCTTAACTAGGTGATTCCTAACAGGATCAATTCTTAATAGGACTTTTGTAAAGCTTTAATAGACTTGGATCTTAATAGGGCGAACTTCAGAAGAGTCCAGATATTATCTTGTGAGTCTCATCTCACCATGGTTTTTACCTATTTGGGTTTCCACATAAAAAAAGCTTGGGTCAAGTGGTGAATATTTTTGTGGTTATGGTCTTATGGTTGATTTGATTAAATACTTAACTATTTCTAGTAAGGCATGATAACCGGAAGCATTGAGAAATGAAGTATGCTGACATATGATAAAGCATTTGGATATTTAGAAGTTTAATGATGTTTACTATTTAGTTGTTGTAACAATCAACTAGTTTTCTTATGAGTTTTCATCTTTAAAGTGATATTTCATTGATAATTTTTCTTTGTGTGATTGAGATTAAGATTGGGAAAGTTTCTATCAGTTTTTCTATTTACTGATTCAGCCCCCCCCCTCTCAGTAATCTACTGGATACTTATTCTTTCATCATACCATCACCTGTTATAGAAAGAACTAAATGATGGCTAAGTTTGAGGATTAGGCCAAGCACCTCAAAAGGAAAACAAAAGGAATCAGTCTCCGGTAATCCTCAGTCAAGGGTCCATAAAGAGTATGCCCACAAGACAAGGTTTGGTTCTAGAAAGAACATGTCCATTGAACCAGATGAGGCCATTGAACCTGAGCCAACCACATGAGAGATTTTGAAACAAGTCAAGGTACAAATGAGAAAGGTTGAATTGTTGAAAAAAGCCACAAATTTTGGAATAAGGGAGGGGTTAGGATTCATCCCACTAGTAGAGGTACATCCTGTCAGGGCAGTAATTGGGCAAATACTAGGTGAAGGCACTCGGGAGGAATATGAGAAAGGAAAGGCCAATGAAGAAACATATACATCTTCTCAACCCCCTCTTGATACAATAACACCAGTGTCTGCACCAACTCATACTTTCTCTACAACATCAACAACATTACCTCCATTAACACAAGTATTAAGTCTTGCAATAGAGAAGGTCACCATTCATAATATTGAGTCAGATTCATATTAGGAAGATGAGAAACCTATGGTGCAACTGGTGCAAAGAAAGGCTGAGAAGTAGAAAGAAAAGAAGTCTATCTGGCTCAAGAAACAGGCACCGGTCAATCCCATGGACATTCACAGATAGGATTTAGAAAAGGAGCCACCGATTGAGGAAGAAAAGGAACAAAATGAGACTAGAGATTCACAAGATTAGAGATTGGTCTTAACTCTAGAGGACGAAGAAAATTTGTTAAAAGAAATAGCTATTGGAGGAGAAATTAAATAAATAGATAAATAAGATAAGGAGTTTGAAGAAGAAGTAAGTGGAAAGTTGGGAGAGTTGCACAAACAACAACAACAGTTGAATATTGATAGTGCTCTCCAAATCGGCTAGGTCTAGCTAGGTACTTCAACCCAAGGTATCCAAATTCTTAAATAAGAAGAGGAGAAGGATGAAGCAGAAGAGAAGTCAAAGGTACATGTGGTGACTGCAGACATCATACCACATGAAGGTGATAAGAATGAGGATACACCATAGTGGTTAAGAGTCACCTTTAAGAAGAAAAAGAAAGTGGTGTTGCTGAAGGTCACATTACAACAAGCAATCACTGAAGAACCATGGAAACCAAAGAAGGCCAAGACCATACACCATTTGTCTAGAACTAGTTCTGGTTAGGTAATTGTTGATGTTGCAAATCCTGTGCAAGTTGAAGGAGAATCCTCCCCAAAATACCAGTTGTCACAGGTAAAATTAGGTAAACAGACTAAATGGGGAGAGTTGGATACATTAGATCTTGCTACCAGTGTGGTGAGGAGCCAAATAGAAAAGGAACACATCTCCCACCCAGAGGTTAAAACACAATTGGAACAATATAAGAAGCTACTGGTGGAAATGAGCAAGTCCATGGATGCATGGGTGGATGACAGCGTACCTCGATCCTCATCACTTCTAGAGGGATATTTGAAAGCGCTCATTGAAGTAAGAAAGGTGGCAACAACTGCAAAATTATGGGTCCAAACTAATGCTTCTAAAATTAAATTATTTTTGCAGAACACTATGGAGGTATATAGGAAAGCCATACAGATTGAAGGAACTTTAGCTTCATTTTCTCAGTGGTGGCATCGAAATATCAACAATTTTCACAAATAGTATCAAATTTTGAATGAGATTTTGAATCTCGGAGAAGATATCATAATGTGTGAAGATCTCTTGGGAGGGAATAGTGTTGAAAATTTGTAGTCATATATATACATTTGGAGTTGAAGATTGAGATGCTTCAATAGTATGGGAAAGGCATAACAGATGCTCATTCTCCTCTCCTTAGTTCAATAAAAAATTATGAAAAGTTTGTAGGGCAGTTGTTGGGTATTTTTGGGCTCGGTATTAGTAGTATTGGATACATGGAGGAAGACAATGTACTTCATCAAAGTGATGCATGTGTGGCACGATATCTTACAACTCCTGTTGAGTTTAACATCGAGTTAATGAATAGATATACATACTTAATAACATAATGTCAACAAGCTTTAGAAATAATAGAGAAATTAGAAGATAGAAGTAAGAATGTAGAGAATATTTTGAAGAAGTACAAGTTTAGAATCAAACATGTTGCAGATCCTCCTATTGAAATAGTTGCATGTATCATTAGCAATTATAAGAGCTATAAAAAGAAGTGAAAGATAAATAGGTAGTTTCTTATGATAAAATGATTTTTTTGAAGAATTTTGCATGATACCACTACTAGGACTTCAACTGCTACTCCAACATGTACCTTGATTATTGAGAAAGATTTGCATGATTATGAAGCATTGGCTCATGCAACACCATTTTCGTAATGATCACCTAGTCGTAGTTCCATAGTAGTTAACTGGAGTTCAAGGCAGAGACTTGCATGTCAACTACGACTCCTTGCTTTTTTAGAGCTTAATTTAGATAGGTATTTCCTAGAAAGTAGGACAAGAAAGTCTATAAATTGGATATTTTGATTCATTGTTAAGGGTCCACAAATTGATGATTTGAGGCCCACTTAGAGATTTTAGATTACTTTTATGCAGATTGTTATGAATTGGAGTAGTTTTTATGATACATTCTTTGGATTTAATACAAGAAGAAACTTATAGATTGCCTGATCTATGTGTATGTCTATAAATTTGTTCTTTGTAATCTGGTAATGTCTATTGTTTGAAATCAACAGCTTATTTTGGTCTTATTTTTTATTGCTTTATGAATCATATTGTACATGGAAGTGGTGTATGAGAATTAATGTGATAGGATGATATTATGGTGAGTTTGTTTTCATGAATTTGTGAGGTTGCATGAATTTGCATGTTTATTGGGGGTTCCTTTATTGAGTGCTTGTTTGAATGATATTGATGATTTTTTGGATTGCATGGTGCTAATTGAGTAGTTCATTAAGTTGTTATTGTATTGGCTTCATTGTTATTTTCTTGTTTCCCTAATCTATCTTTAGAAGTTTATTTTAAAAGATAATCTAAACCATAAAAATTACAAAAAAATAAATAATTTAAGCAATTAGAAGTTGTTTCAACCAGCAGGCCCCTTTAACAGGTATGACTATATCAATCACTGAGCTACCCATCACCGTCGACAACCGACTATAGATACTTTGGAGTGGTTTGTTCTCAAAAACTTATCACTTTTCATGAGAGGTGGGGAGTGTTCACATAAACTACCTGACTATTGGTGAGTGTGTCAAAACACCCATCAACAAGAGTGAATGTAAAAAAATAGTAAAAATCTATATGAGTTATAGATTTAGATACACAAAAGTAAAATAGTTTCAAAACACAAACACATAAAATAATTAAAAATAGATATGTATGGAAAAACCATTTTGGGTGAAAACCCACATACCAAAGTATAGATCAATTGTATTATCATTGATAAAGATTATAATATAGTATAATAGTCTATTCTCTTTTAGGTGTAGTTATAACAAAAGAGATTTTTTGAGTGATTTAAAATTGTAGAAATGCCTCATAAATAATTAAGTTGTCTCCTTACAAAAACTAAGGTGCCAACATATTTAGAGACCAATACATGAAAGACATATGCCTATGGTTTCTAAAACCATCTCCCATGCCTAGGTAGACAAGTGGTGCCCACAACAACAACATTCCATGTTCTTGACACATTGTAAATAGAACTTTCTAATCCACTACCACATGTCCTTCCAAAATGGTAACTTTCCATATACAACAACACTTGTTAAATAAAAACTTTTTAAATCCATACTTAGGCATCCAACATACATAAAGCTAACTTTCTAAAATGAAATCACCATAAATATAAACTATCATATATTAACTCCTCTCAACCATCAAGTCCTTGTTGGCAATTGATGAACCGGTATGTTGGCATATGATGATATGATGATAATGTATGTTTTCATTGATGTCAATAAGTACAGGTGAATAGGTATGAAGATTGGAAGAAGTTGTTACTAATGTTTAGGTTGGAGAACCGATATGAAGAGATGTAGTGAACCAGATTCAGGGTTTCACTAAGTGTGATTGCTGGCAGCTCTAGGGTTTCCGGTTTGGAAATCTACCTTATGCGATGCAACTAGTGACATTTTGTGATGAGCTAGATAAGAGATAAGGATGAGTTCGAGATGCCATGTCAGTTTGGTGCATTTGAAGGATTTCCTTGAGGATCTTGCATGTGAAGATTGATTGCATTACATGTCTACCTCGGGAATGAACATTCTTCTTAGCGGTATGTGAAGAGAACGTGATGGGTTATTGATTTTTGTATGTAGTGGAGAATGGACGATACATAATGACTTGTGATATATTTGAGATTCTTTCATTCTATGCAAAGTGTTTTGTACGGTCAAGATTGGACCACCTGTAATTATAAACCTAAATGTTTAGGGTTTAGGGTCTATGCTACTAGCCTAATTGTTGTCTATAAGGTTGATGATGTTTGGTATTGTTTGTGTTGGCAAATGTTGTGTTTGTATCCAAGTGATGAGATACTTGCCAGACTAGTGAGTGGAAAATTGTAGTGTGATTGTAGAGTAGAGGTGAGTGGAAAACTGCAGAGTGTGATTGCAGTGTAGAGGAACTGAAAAAGGATCTGCCTTAACAAGTAGTGTTGTTATTAGATCAAAGATTTACCTATTGACTTCTAACCATTTGAATAGAAGAAATATCCCTTGATTGGGTAGCTTTAATAGGCTTGTTGTAAATCCTCTTACCGGGTGACTCAAGTTCATTGAGTTCTTCAAATCCTTTAGCAAGGTAACCTTTAATAGGGTATATAGCCATCCCTTAACCGGGTGATCTTTAATAGGATTGGTTCCTAACAGAACCTTATTGTAAAGTCTTTAACCAGACTAGGCTCCTAATAGAGAAAGATTCAAAAAAGGTCAAAACAAGCTTGTGGGTATTCATCCCCACCATGATTTTTCCCATTTGGGTTTCCATGTGAAAAATCTTTGTGTTATGAGTTGTGTATTTTTCATGTGATGACTGAGTATTCTTTGTTTAGGTGATTACCCATGCAGAGCTAATGGTTATGGTATTACTGATACAACACATGCACATATATATATATATATATATATTGGTGAAGTTGTTATCAAGTGTTGAATGATATTTCAAGTATTCAATTTTACTGGTTTAGATGTCTGAAGTCTTACTGTGTTTCACTGGTATTGCCATGGTTAAGTTCAGTAATAAAGACAACCGGTTAGAATTGTTTTATCTTGATAAGTTGTTGAGAAGTTTTTGTATGTACTGATTCAACCCACCCCCCTCTCAGTACCAGTTAGGGTATTTATTGTTCTTCATTATTCATCAATTGGTATCAAAGAAACTCTAGGTCCTCGGGGATATAAGCTTAACCACTTGAGGTAAAAGATCCTTCTTTAATAATGAAGAGGGAAGGTCCTAAGTTCAATAGAGATAACTTCAAAATATGGAAGGACAGAATGGAGATTTATATCAATATTTTGAGTGCTCAACATTGGAGCTATGCTGAGAATGCCTATGTAATCCCCACTGGAACTCTAACCGATGATCAGAAAAGAGAGATTCAAGAAAATGGTCAAGTCGTGGAAGCCCTTATTAGCATTTCATCTGCTATTGAGTTCATTGATGTATAAGATAAGGACACTCCTAAGGATGTATGGGACACACTAGAAACCATTTATGGTGGTGATGAGCATGTCAAGCAAGCTAAGGAAGAGAGCCTTAGAGAAAATTTGAAGACATGAGGATGGTTGAAGGAGAGACCATTAAGCAATATGGAATAAGGATCAATACCATGGTTAGAGATATCAAGAGCACTGGTGGAACATTTGATGATGTCACCATTGTTAGTAAAGTTTTGAGATCATTATTACCATTCTATGCAATCAAATTTGCACCTATTCAGGTGTTAAAATCTATCGACAAGACAAAGGTATCTATAGACTCTATCATTGCAAAGTTGACTGCATATGAGTTGAATAATTATGATGGCAGTGTTCAAAAGACTAAGTCATCTTTTAGAGCATTAATTGCACCAACCAGAAAAGGAAAAGAAGTTAGCACCAGGTATGAATCTAGGCTAAACAAAGACATGGATGATGAGGAGATTCTGATGGAGTTTGAAGCTCTTATTTCCAAGAGACTTCCAAAAGACACCAGAAAATACAGAGGTAAGATTTGTTTAAAATGTTTTTCCTACAATAAGATAGGACATATAGTTGTTAACTGTCCTAAAAATGACAATAAGGATAAATCGGAAAGGTTTAGAAAGTACAAAGGAGGAGGTAGAAGAAATTGTCTTGTTGTAGTGGATGAAGGTGTCACCGATGAAGAATCTGAGGATGAAGAGAATGAAGATATAGTGTTTGTAGTTGTAAAGGGAGAAGTGCCTGACAAGGAAGCCCTTGTCTCTTGCATTGACAACTCAAATGAGTGGATCATTGATAGCGGGTGTTCTCACCACATGACTGGTGACTAGAGAAAGTTTTGTCTCTCAAAGAATATGATGGAGGTGTTGTCTAGTTTGGCAGTGATGCACCATGTTTGGTGAAAGGTAAAGAATCCATCTCACTGAATGGAAAAAGTAGTGTGGATGATGTCTACTAGGTAGAAGGTCTTAAGCATAACCTTTTGAGTGTTGCTCAGCTAAATGACAAAGGACTCATTTTGGAGTTCAAAGGTGGAGTCTATAGTATAATTGGAAAGAGTGGTAAACTTATTGCCACTTTTTAAGAAGACCATAGGTAAGTTGTTTTAGTTAAATGCCAAGATTAGTCAGTGTCTAATGGCAAAGTTTGATGACAGTTGGATATGGCATAGGAGACTTTGTCATATGAATTTTGATAATATTGTAAAGGAGAAAAAGATCAAGGTAGTAAGAGGATTGCCTTTGCTAAACAAACCTGAGAATTCTTTGTGTAGAGAATGTCAACTTGGGAAGATGTCTTCCTCAAATTTCAAAGGTAAGTCTTTTTTAGCAAAGAACTTACTTGATATTGTGCACATGGATCTATGTGGTCTAATGAAAACTAGAAGTATTTAGGGAGATGGGTATTTCATGATTCTTACTGATGACTGCTCAAGAATGATGTGGGTCACATTCTTGAAAGACAATTCTGAGGCTTTTGGAAAGTTCAAAGCCTTTAGAGCATTGGTAGAAAAGAAAAGTGGTCAAAGGATAAAATTCCTAAGAACTGATCAAGGAGGTGAATTCACTTCTAATGAATTCAACAAGTATTGTGAAGACAATTGTATCAAGAGGTAGTTGTCTGCCCCAAGGACACCACAATAGAATGGCATAGCAGAAAGGAATAACAATATAGTTGAAGTGTCCAAAACAATGTTGATCCAAGAAAAGGATGCTCACACTTTTTGGAGAGAAGTAGTGAGCACTGCAGTCTATACTATGAACTGGGTACTCATTAAGAAAGATAAAGATAAAACCACTTATGAGTACTGGACCAGGAAGACTCCCACAATGAGTTATTTTAAAGTCTTTCCTAGTAAGTGTTACATTAAGAGAGGTGAACATCTGAGAAAGTTTGATGCTAAATGTGATGAAGGAATATTTCTGGGATATTCCACTAAGAACAAAGATCTCAAATGCTACAACAATAGAACTCAGAGAATTGTTGAGAGCATCAACATCAGAGTTGATGAATCCCTTGAGAAACCTGAGGAAACCTACAGCGAGCAAGTGAAAGATGAACTGGGTGTAGCCTTCTGGGAACCATTTATGAAAGAAATAAGCAAAGATCTCAATGTTCCTATACTGGTGGAAGCTGCAGTAGGTGAAGAAGAATATGCAGAAGAAGAAGAAGAGGAAAAGAAAGCAGAACCAACTAGAATCATTCCTAGATATGTGAAACTGCATCATGATCTGAAGCAGATCATAAGAGATAAAGATATAGGGATACTCACAAGAAGAAAAATGAAAGAAAACTCTTGCATGATTTCTGAATTTGAGCCTAAGACTACTAGAGAGGCACTTACAGATGAAGACTAGATTAAGGAAATGGAAGAGGAGATGGACCTAATAGAAAAGAATGCAACATGGTCTTTGCTACCCAGACCAGAACACAAGAATGTCATAGGTACCAAATGGCTCTTTAGGAATAAGATGAATGAAGAAGACATAGTTGTAAGGAACAAGGCAATACTTGTATGCAAGGGATATGCTCAAGAAGAGGGAGAAGACTATGGAGAAATTTTTGCCCCAGTGGCTAGACTGGAAGGTGTTTGAATGCTACTTGCATTTGTAATATTTACAGGATTCAAGGTATATCAGATGGATGTGAAGTCTGCATTCTTGAATGGAATCCTAGAAGAGGAAGTGTATATTGAGCAACCAGATGGGTTTACCTTATCAAAAGATAGTGACATGGTGTGTAGATTACACAAGGCCTTTTATGGATTGAAGAAAGCACCAACGACATGGTATGAATGGTTAGAGTCTCATCTTATGAAGATAGGATTTCAGAGAACAAGAGAGGACAACAATATTTACCTGAAAACTGAAGGAGAATAGATTTTGATCTATGAAGTATTTGTTGATGACATAATCTTCTGAGGAGATTATGAAAAGAGCCATGCATTTGTAGATGAAATGAAGAAATAGTTTGAGATGTCTCTAATTGGAGAGATAAAATTCTTCATTGGTCTACAGATTCAACAAATGAAAAAGGGTATCTTTATTATGCAGTCCAAGTATGTCAAAGAGGTATTCAAGACCTTTGGCATGGAGGAGAGAAAATTGGTTGCTACACCAATGGTGATCGGCTGCAAATTGACTAAGGAAGATGTTTCAATGTTGGCAAATGAGAAGGAGTACTGGTAAATGATTGGTAAGTTGCACTATGTGGTACACAACAGACCATGCATTGCTCATGCAGTGGGCATTGTAGCTTGTTTTCAAAAGAGTCCAAGAGAATCCCACTTGGTAGGACTTAAGAGGATTCTTAGATATTTGAAAGGGACTACTGACTATGGATTGTGGTATCCATACAATAGTGACTTTAATCTCAAAGTGTTTACCGATGTAGATTGGGAAGGTAATATGGACGACTAGAAGAGCACAACTAGTGAAGCATTCTTTCTTGGTGGAAGACTAGTCTCCTAGATGAGTAAGAAGCAGAGTTGTAATTCCCAGTCTATAGATGAAGCGGAGTATGTGGCAACATTTATGAACTAAACTCAAGCAATATGGATGAAACATGTATTGGATGGTTTCAAAGTACCTATATCTGAACCGGTGAGTATATTTTGTGACAACACAAGTGCAATAAATATTTCCAAAAATCCGGTATTGCATGCTAGAACTAAGCACATTAAGCTCAACTATCATCTCTTGAGAGAGAGTGTTCAAAACAAAGAGGTTTTATTAGAACATGTTTCCAGTAAGGAGCAGTTAGTAGACATATTCACTAAGCCCTTACTAAAGACTACATTTACCTATTTGAGAGGTGAATTAGGGGTTCTGCCCCTTCATGATGTAAACTAAAGCTTTATGCTCCATATCACTCAAGTATTATAGTTTCAAATCTTTCAAGGTTGATGTGTTGAAGGATGCTACTCCATAGGGGGAGCAACATAGTGGAGCTTGGACGCTTGTTCCTCCACTTTGGCATCATTGTCAAAGGGGGAGAATATATTTGATATACGGGAGAAGATATCTTATGTAGGGGAGAAGATATCTGATGTAGGGGAGAAGCTATTTGATGTATGGAGGAGAAGATATTTGTTGATGAAGATATATGTTATAGTTGCATTGGTCTATGTTGTTTATAGTTGCAATGCTACAATGAGTATTGTCATCAATGCCAAAGGGGGAGATTATTGGCATTTGATGAACCGGTATGTTGGCATATGATGATATGATGATAATGTATGTTTTCATTGATGTCAATAAGTACATGTCAACCAATATGAAGATTGGCAGAAGTTGTTGCTGATGTTCAAGTTGGAGAAACGATATGAAGAGATGTAGTGAACCAGTGTCAGGGTTTCACTAAGTGTGATTACCGGTTGGTAATCTTAGCTCTAGGGTTTCTAGTTTGGCAATCTATCTTATGTGATGCAACCTGTGACATTCTGTGATGAGTTAGCTAACAGATAAGGATGAGATTGAGATGCCACGTTAGTTTTGTGCATGTGAAATATTTCCTTGAGGATCTTCCATGTGAAGATCGATTGCATTAAATGTCTACATTGGGAATGAACATTCTTCTTAGTGATATGTGAAGAGAGTGTGATGGGTTACTGATTTCCATATGCAATGGAGAATGGATGATACAAAATGACTTGTGATCTGTTTGAGATTGTTTTATTCTATGCAAAGTGTTCTGTACAGTTAGGATTGGACAACCTGTAATTGTAAACCTAAATGTTTAGGGTTTAGGGTTTATGCTACCGACCTAATTATTGTCTATAAGGTCGATGATGTTTGGTATTGTTTGTGTTGGAAAATTTTGTGTTTCTATCCAAGTGATGAGATACTTGCCAAACTAGTGAGTGGAAAACTGCAGAGTGTGATTGCAGAGTGTTACTACTTATCAAGTTGCCATTAGTTTTTATGTTCAAAGTTATTCTATATACTCTAAGCTAGTTATCTCTACCAAAATATTCAGTCAGCATGCACAATCCAGTTGGTTATAGAAGAAAATAGTCTCAGAGCACAGTATACACTGAGCTGTCTACCGAGTATCATTCCATGTCTACCGAGCAGCAAAGATGACACACTAAGTTGATATACACCAAGTGAAACGTGTTACCAGATTCATTGAACCTAGACATATATATGAAAACGTGTTACAAGATCGAGACACATAGAACCGTTATCACATTAGAAATTGCACTTAAAGATTGTGTATGATTTTGAGGTCATCTAACCAATGAAATATTTTGCATGGTTATTCATTCGATAAAACATGTTTGTAAGATCAAAGCAATGAATGGATCACCGACATAAGAGATCTATTTATACAACATGGATTAAGATAAAAAATATACATGTAGCATGATAGAAGGGAAGATATAGAAATATATGAAGCAAGACATGTGAAAGCACTAAGTGTTATGACTGTTACAGAGACACAGAGGTCACCGAGAAGGATTTCAGAGAATAGTCAAAGAATAAAGTAAATAGAAAGGTTTACCGAGTTACTATATGGGTTATTGAGGTATGATATAAGCAAGGTAATCTTATTCTAAGCACATAGAATCTGCTATAACATTCTAGATGTAAAGTTGCATATATTTGTAATGATTTTATTGTAATATTTTGAAGTTGTAAGAGAAACCTTTATCAAGGTAAAAGACTCTAATCAAGTCTAAAAATTGTAAAGCCTCTAACCAGGTGCAACATTTAGATTAAGTGTTGTAAAATCCTTTAGCAAGGTAGATCTAACAGATCTTGATGCTCCTAATAGCGTAAGCTATTAGAAATAGCTAAACATATAGCTCTAACCAAGCAACATTTATTATTGCAGTAGTGAAGTTATGGGTGCCATCCCCACCACAGTTTTTCTCTCTAACCAAGACTTTCTGCGTAATCAAAATATATGTGTTATGGAGTGGATCATGTATAATTATTATCTATTTGTTTTAGCTTTATATTATGTTATTGCACTAGATTCGGTTTATGCATATCATTAAAGTTATTGTTGAAGAAAAGTTTTGAAGTACTGATTCACCCCTCCCCTCTTAGTACATTAGCTTTCCATATTGGGCCTAGCAATTGGTATCAGAGCTTCAATCTTGGAAAAAGGTTTAATTGCCTAAAGAGAAAGATCTTATCAATGGAAGGCTATAAACAATCTTAGAGGATTGTGTATCTCCAAGAAGAGTTGGACCATGCTAATCAAGTGATTGCAGACATGCAAAGGCAAATACAAAAATCTCTGAAAGTGAGAAGAAGATTATCTGATGATTTGTAGGACTCTCAAGAGCTAGTGGAACAAATTGAGACATCATCTGAGAACAGTATATCTGAAGAGACTGAAGAAATGATTGGAGTATTAAAAGAAAAGAACAAAGCACTCGTTGATCAACTAAAAGCAATGAAAAGAGAACATGAACATTTCAGCACACAGATGACTAAAAATTTTGATGCATTGAGGACAGCCGAGGATAAGGTAAGAGATCTAGAAAAAGAGAAGCAAAAACTTGAAGCCTTAGTATCTGATAAGAATGATGAAATCACAAGGATGACTGGAATTCAACAAAACCTATCATATCAACTAGGTTATGCACATCATGAAGCAAATTTGAAAGATGGTGAGAATCAAGCATTGAAACTTGAAGTATCAAGGTTAACCAATGAACTTGAAACAGAGATGAAATCCAAAGAAACACTAAAGAAGAGTTATGAAGCATCAAAAATGTTGGATTAGCAACTGAATACAAGAAGACCCAACAAAGATGCAGGACTTGGTTACAAAGGAAAAGACTCTATCGAGAAGGGAATCCATACTACCGAGAGAGGAGAATCATCAAAGCGAGCTGGAATCAAAAAGAACATCAAAAGAAAGAAACCTATTTGCAACTACTATGGAAATCAAGGTCACACTACCAACATGTGCCAAATCAGAAAAGGTAAGCAACCGAATGTCACTAAGTCCAATGGTTATTGTTACAATTGCAATAAATATGGTCACACATCTAATCAATGTAGGACAAAGTCTGTTAACAATTATTAGAAGGCAAAATTCAAAGGGTTTAGTAAAAATTGCAATAGATATGGACATAGTACCGAGAAGTGTTGGCTTAAGCAAAAGAACTATATGCAGTTTGCACACCGAGAAAATGCTAGAGGTTACTGAGCTCACACAGATCCTTACCAATAGTATTCTGCAGTACCATGGGATTACAATACAAGGATATGGTGTGAATGTTGTGGAAGATATGGAAATATAAATGCCAACTGCTTTATAAGGTTTAGGATGAACAACCGAAGATCATGGAGAAATCCTGGTATGACATGTTTTCATTGTCACAAAGTTGGACACTTGGCTGGAGATTGTAGAGATCAACCTAGAAAAGACATTGAGGAAATAAGAGAAAAATTAAAGATGATTTGGAAAAAGAAGGAAATTGTGTCAAATGACTTGAAAGCACCTTACCTACTGAGTTAGGTGCTCCTATTCCAAATTAATCGGTAAAGGTATGAAGGGACTGCATTCTCTCAAGGTTAAATCTTAACAGTTCCTATTTTATTATGTACTTAATTCAAAATCTACATAATTAAGATGTAGTAGTAATTTTGAAAATTCTATCAAAGTCTTTTGGAACACTTTACAAGAAATCTGTCAAGTTGGTGAATACAAGAAACTTGTCAAGTCGGTAAATGAAGGAAGTTTGGTTACTCAGTTAAAGAAAAAAAAAAGGGGAAGAAAATTTAGTGGAACCGAGTGCATTTAATGTTTTTGACCTAACATGCATGGAGCCCGATAAGGTATATTGTGTACTTAAAGAATTTACGCGGTCATTTTCACTTACCAAGTTTTCAAGAGAGCAGAGAAAAAGTGAATCTAAGGAAATCAAACCTCCTACAAAGAAAAATTAAAGGTATTTACATTAATCTCAATGCATTGTTAAGCTGGTTTACTGATCTTATCAAGTTATTATTATCTGCTAAGTGTGAAGCATCTGGCGTTTGAAAATCCTCAAACTCTAGGGACCTTTTGTTAGTTTTTATCTGAAATCTACAAATGGCACCTAAGATCCAAAATCCCATAGTTGTTAAGAATGTTGAAAATCCCTCACTAAAATACTCATTAACTCCCAAAGTTGCATCTGAACCGGATGACAAAACTACATTTTCACTCATCCCGAATAAAGTGTTACTAGTTGAGGATGTGAGATTATTCACCAAATGTCATGTTGAAAAACTCGGTCATGTTGAAATCAAAGACACCTATGATGAATTATGCACCGATGGTATATTGGATAGCAAGTATGAGCACATTAAGATCAAGGGATTAACTAAAGCCCTAACCTATCCCTGTGTGTTCAAACCCCAGTGGGTCAAGTTTGTTCTGAGCATAGTTGACGATGACTTCATGTGGATAGAAGAGCAACCATTTAAGATTACCAAGGAAATCATTCATCTGATTATCGGTTACCCTATTTATGATCATGCCCGAGATCAAAAGATGATATCACAGAAGGAATTGATTAGTTTAACCAGAGTGGAATTAGATTGTAGAGGACTGAAATTGAACAATGTCACTGATGTAGAACTAAAATTTGTCATTAGAGTAATAGGTTACTATTTCTTCCAACTGGCAAGGGAAAATAGTGTACCTTGTGCAGCAGTAGACTTAGCATACAAAATTGATCTATGTGAGGTGTTACTGAAAAACCTGTTTGAGAATTTGAACACCATCAGGAAGCTGAAGAAGAATAACTCAGCTAATACACTAAAGTTTGGATCACTACTTGTATGCATGTTTTTCTATTTTGAAAAATTCTTTCCATCAGTCGGTAAAGTTGTTTGGGAACTACACTGACCAATCACCCATCAGATCAATGACTTCATTAAGAAGCTAGGTGATAATTTTAATGATATTATGGATGATTACTTCAGTAAATTTCAAGAGAAAATGCATAACAGGTACCGAATTCCACCCAAGCTAGTGGAAAAATACAATGATGACATATGTTTTGAAGTAGACATTGATTACTGTTATGTGAATGTTGTGGAACCAAGAACTCAATCTTTGTCACCTATGGGTTACGAGATTGATTTTGATATCACACAACAGCAAATTGATGCATTTCTCACATTGCCAAGGCATGCTATCGAGCTGAGGTATGGAACCTTTGAAGAAGTGAAGGAAAAAGTAAAAATGAGCATTGTAGTACCCAAAGCTACAAGAAAGGCATCAAAGATGATAAAGGCATTATCAGAGAAATTCAAAGAAGATTCTTCCTCCACACCTATCAAAGGCACTATAGCCATTACCAAAGAGGAATCTGAAGCCCAAGAGGCATCTATAACACTGAGCACCAAATTGCCTAAGGGAAAAGTGTTGAAAAGAAAGAAACAGGACACATCAAAAGCCTCACTGACTCCTCCAGCAAAGCGACCTAACACTAGAGCATCTGTAGCTTCACCAAGTAAGAAAACAAAGAGTGTTACTATTCCTAAGGTAACAAAGACTTACAAGAAATCTACTTGGAGACTCATTTTAGCAAAAGAGTCTAGTGACACCGAATTTGAGGATGCAAGCAAATTTCAGATTGTCAAGAGCAAGAAGGTAAATGTACATAGCATTGAAAATTTTTGTACTAATCTGAAAGAATATGGTGGATTTGGAGGATTCAAGTATGTTAGGAATGAAACCAGAAATGTAGATGAAAAGAGACAAATTGAAGAAGTTGTTATCTGCACACTTCTAAAATTTTGATTGGTCCCATTAGAAGTCTCTAATTCTCTCCCAAAAGAATTATATGCACATATTGATAACAGGTAGCAATATGCCCTAGACTCAGAGAAACAGATCAGAGAAAGAAGTTTGGTACATCTCTTTCATGACATGTTGGTAGCTAAAATAAAAGAACATCTGACAACCTACCACACAAAGTTCCTTGTAAAAAATGAAAAGTCTTGACACTGATGAATGGGTTGTATATTGAAGTGGAAAATGAGACAAAAGAAAAGTGGCAAGAAATTTTTAGAAACAAGGATGTTGGTGAGCAAGCTGAAGTGGAAATAGTTGATGTCACTGAGCAAGATCCTGATGTTACCGAGCAAGATCCTGCTGACACCATTCAAATAGATGAAGATATCATGGATATAGAGGCACCAGAATAGGAAATGATAGAAGGAAATGCATATACAAAACTTGTATCTAGTGAATCATTCTTGGAACAAGTTCAGCTTTATCCACCAGTCAATCAACCTGTCTCAACTGAAACCCCTCAGGATATGGATAAAGGCACCAAAGATCACAAGTTTATAGCAGGAGAAGGTACTACTTAAGAAAAGACATCTCAAGCACCTTCTAGCACTGAGACATCGAGTACCAAGACACCAAAGGAAACTACAAAGGCTAAAGAAATCAACCAAATTATTGCCTCTACCGAGCAACTTACCGAGGGTCATCAAGCCTCACAAGCCCTTGTCTTAGTTCAATTGGTAAAAGATAAAGAAAATAAGATGAAAAAACATAGTTTCAAAGTAGATTTGTCAAAACCAATTGTGTTTCCCAATGTAGACATGTCCAAATTAAAGGGGCAAGCACTCATTGATTTCGGTGAACTATGCAAAGTAAAGGCTGAACAAGAGAAGCAAATGGCCATTCAAAAGAAAAATAAAGTACTTTAGAAGTTGAAAGAACTCTTAACAGATATGCTACCTAAAGCTACAGTGTCAAAAGATGCAGCCATCCACATTCAACTGGATGAACTCCTAACCAAGATAGAGACATCTAGAGTAGATGCATCAGAATATTTGAGCAAGCTAAAAGACAAGGAGCTCACTGCAAAAATGATAGAAGAGGTATAGAAAGCTATAGCTATTGGCAAAGTCAAACTTGTCAAATTTATTGCTGAGTTGACCCCTCAACTCAAGCACATTCATTATTTATTTCAAAAACTCTATACATTTTCTTTATTCATTAAAGACATCAAAAATAAAATAGAAGCAATTGAGAAAGAGATCACTGATCTCTCAAATAAGTTGACCATCGAGCCCAATTCAGTTCAGAATTTCTATACAAAGTTACAACAACTAATGGCTCAACAATTGGACCTAAGAAATGAAGAACACAAGATCAGGATGGACATAATGACAATGCAGACATTATTCCTTCCTCATCTTTCATCTGTCCAAGAACAAATCAATCGAGCCATATACTTGTCTACTACACAAGAGGGAAGCACTTTAGATGGCTTAATATCATTATTGGCTAATATTCAAGCACAAAATTTCTTAATGGACAAAGTAAAGGATGCCCTCTCTATCGCTCTCACCGAAGCATAGACCAAGTATAAATCCATTAATGACTAGTTGCCAGCACTGAATGGTAACTAAATTTTGATGTTTGTCAAAAAGGGGGACTAATATAGTATTCAAACCATCAAAGTATAGTATCAAGGAGTGTAGTATATAGGGGGAGTATACTAGGCAGAGTAAGAGAGTACCCAAGAGAAGTGAACCAAGCAGTGAACAGAACAGTAAGCAAAGACCAAGAGCAGATCACCGAGCATGAAAAATTAAAGTTTTGTACAGTATATCGATAAGGGGAGTATATTTGGATATATTATTTCATTGACTATTGTATATACTGTCAGTATAGTCAAATTTTGCAAGTATATAGATTATTGAGTTATAACTTTGAAAGTAGTTTTTGTTAAACATCTCAACTAATGTCAAAAGTGGAAATTGTTACTACTTATCAAGTTGCCATTAGTTATTATGTTCAAAGTTATTCTATATACTCTAAGTTGGTTATCTCTACCAAAATATTCAGTTGGTATGCACATTCCAGTTGGTTATAGAAGAAAATAGTCTCAAAGCACAATATACACCAAGCTGTCTATTGAGTATCATTCCATGTCTACCAAGTAGCAAAGATGGCACACTAAGTTGATATACATCGAGTGAAACATGATACCAGATTCATTGAACCTGGACATACATATGAAAACGTGTTACAAGATCGAGGCACATAAAACCGTTATCACATTGGAAATTGCACTTAAAGATTGTGTATGATTTTGAGGTCATCTAACCAATGAAATATTTTGCATGGTTATTCATTCGATAAAACATGTTTCTAAGATCAAAGCAATGAATGGATCACTAACATAAGAGATCTATTTATACAACATGGATTAAGATAAAAAATATACATGTAGCATGACAAAAGGGAAGATATAGAAATATATGAAATAAGACATGTGAAAGCACTACGTATTATGACTGTTACAAAGACACAGAGGTCACCAAGAAGGATTTTAGAGAACAATCAAAGAAGAGAGTAAATAGAAGGGTTTACCGAGTTACTATATGGGTTACTGAGGTATGATATAAGGTAATCTTATTCTGAGCACATAGAATCTGCTATAACATTCTAGATGTAAAGTTGAAGATATTTGTAATGATTTTATTATAATATTTTGAAGTTGTAAGAGAAACCTTTAATAGGGTAAAAGACTCTAATCATGTCTAAAAATTGTAAAGCCTCTAATCAGGTGCAGCATTTAGATTAAGTTTTGTAAAATCCTTTAGCAAGGTAGATCTAACAAATCTTGATACTCCTAACAGGGTAATCTATCAGAAATAGCTAAACATGTAGCTCTAACCGAGCAACCTTTATTATTGCAGTAGTGAAGTTGTGGGTGCCATCCCCACCACAGTTTTTCTCTCTAACCAAGAGTTTCTATGTAACCAAAATACATGTGTTATGGAGTGAATCATGTATAATTGTTATCTATTTGTTTTAGCTTTATATTATGTTATTGCACTATTCAGTTTATGCATATTAGTAAAGTTATTGTTAAAGAAAAGTTTTGAAGTACTGATTCACCCCTCCCCTCTTAGTACATTAGCTTTCCATATTGGGCCTAACACAAAGTAGAGGTGAGTGGAAAACTGTAGAGTGTGATTGTAGTGTAGAGGAACTGAAAAGGATCTGCCTTAGGAAGTAGTGTTGTTATCAGATCAAATCTTTACCTGTTGACTTCTAACCATTTCAACAGAAGGAATTTCCCTTGATCGTGTAGCTTTAACAAGCTTGTTGTAAATCCTCTAACCAGGTGACTCAAGTTCATTGAGTTCTTCAAATCCTATAGCAAGGTAACCTTTAACAGGGTATATAGCCATCCCTTAATTGGGTGATCTTTAATAGGATCGTTTCCTAACAAAACCTTATTGTAAAGTCTTTAACCTGTCTAGGCTCCTAACAAAGCGAGCTTCAAAAGAGTTCAAAACAAGCTTGTGGGTATTCATCCCCACCGTGGGTTTTCCCATTTGGGTTTCCATGTGAAAAATATGTGTGTTATGAGTTGTGCATTTTTAATGTGATGACTGAGTATTCTTTGTCTAGATGATTATGCATGCAGAGCTAATGGTTATGGTATTACTGATACAACACATGCATATCTATATTGGTGAAGTTGTTATCAAGTCTTGAATGATATTTGAAGTATTTAGTTTTGCTGGTTTAGATGTCTGAAGTCTTACTATGTTTAACCAGTATTGCCATGTTTAAGTTCAGTAATGAAGACAACCAGTTAGAATTGTTTTAGCTTGATAAGTTGTTGAGAAGTTAGGGTATTTAATGTTCATCATTATTCATTAGTCCCAACTTAAAAGTTTCCTTATCCCAACAAGGGAGATCTCAACAACCGCATGAAACATGGCACCCAAGTCCTCATCCTAGTAATTTTACAAATTCCTTTTCCCAAGATGAGCACCCAAGTGACACATGACATAATTTTGTGATCCATACTAGACATGTAGAAATCCAACACTCAAATGGGCCCCACAAAGTTACATAACAACTTAGAAACATAATTCTTAGGATATAAGAAATAAAATATATAAAATGGGATTGAATAAATCAATTTATAAACTACTAGGTCTCTCAAAAGTTGAGACACCTTAATTTGAAAATTTAATTACTTGTCAAAGACCTGCAAGAGTGAAAACTATTATCTACTCAAGGCCACAAGGTCCATATAAATAGAACACCATTTGAAATTTTTCGTGCTCATTAGAAATTTTTTTTTACATCAATATGCTTTGTTCAAGCATGGAAAGTGGGATTCTTGTCTAAGAAAATGGAAGTATGGTTGTTGTAATAGATAGTAATTTGTCTAAAAACAAAACCAATATCTGAAGAAAATCTATTAAGCCAAATGACTTCTTTGCAAGCATGAGTAGCTTCCATGTACTTTAGTTTTGTAGTGAGAAAAATATCTACAAACTATTGCTTAATCATCCAAATCATAGCACCACCAAACATCATGAACACATATCCATCAGTGGGTCTTGTTCTATAAACATGACTTACCCAGTCTAAAACTACATATTAATGGATACTGAGAATATCGGGATCAATTAGGATAACCATGAAAATATAGATAATTCTTAGAAGTACACTGAAAATACCTAAACACTCTCTTAATTGTATCCCAATGCACCCATCCAAAATTAATCATAAATCAACTAATGATTCCCACTACTTGGGTAGTGTCTAGACTCGTACCGACCATACCATACATCAAGCTGACAACAACACTTGCATATGGAACTCTTGTCATGTCCTCTCTCTTAGTAAGATATTTTGGATGATCCCCCACATAAATTTATATCCCTTGTAACATAAGAACAACCAAGTACTTGCAAGCTATCATGTTGAATCTTTGTAACACTGTAACACAGAGTTAAGATACTTACTTTGGCCCATCCAAAGCTTTCTACTAGCTCTATCTCTAATGATCTGAATCCTAAGAATATAGATCTCTAAACCTATATATTTCATCTCAAACTATGCTGACAACTGAGCTTCAAAATTGAAATCATTCTTTATCATTCCTAATAAACAACATATAAGACACATGCACAATACTATGATGAGAATGTGACCATTTTTTAGATTTGTAATAAACACAATGGTCATATTTAGATCTCAAAAATACCAAAAACAACACATTGTAATACTCTAAAAATGGTCATCTAAACCATGGGACCCTAATCTCAACTACATCACCAAGGTCCTAACCAAAGGCAATTAAATCAATTTTGAGCACCTAATTAATTAGTTCCTAGATCATCAATGTCACATGGCAAATTAATCTTTTAAATTAAAAAAATCATCAAAATCTCTTTAATCAATTATCTTATTTATTTAATTAAATATCCTAGCATATTTAATTAATAAATTAATTTGCCATTTAAATTAAAAAAAAGAATTATTTTGAAAAATGAAATAATTTGAGATAATTTGAAAAAGAAATTTAAAAAAAGGCACAAATTGAATAAAAGGGAATAAATCAAAGAAAGCTTGCTTTAAGAAAAGAAAATGAAATAAATCAGTTTTTCTTATTTTATCTCAATTTTAGCTCAATCTTATCTCCTTCAAATTTGAAGAAAGCAGTCAATCACATCAAATCACTTGGATTGTGCTACTTTTGGGAGAATCTTGACTGCTCATCAACAATCAATCTCAACCATTGCTTTCTCTCTGGAATTTCAATAAATTCAAGCTCTCATCTCTCAATAAAAAAGGCTAAAGATTTTATTGTTATCATGTTGGTTTTGTTCTAGAGTCATTGAGAACATTGCATCTTAGCTTATTGCATATTAGCTTAATCATATTATCTTAATCATGTTAGCTTGATAGAATCATATAACTTGATAATTATTGCTTGCATCTAGATTTCATATAGCTTAATCTTGTATTCATATAGATTAAATCCTCCATCTTGGTGTAGTCTAGTCACTGGTATTGCTTAGATAAATCTAAGAGCAAATCGATAATTGCATCTTTTAGGAGGAAATAGGTTGATTTGTTATGGTTCTTTACATTTATTTATTTTAATCAACTAACCATGCATGCAATGAATTATTAAGTGTTTGTGTTTCAGATACAGATTCCAAATTTCACACACACATCTTTGGCACCCACTTTGGGGTGGGAAACTCAATTTTTCGGCCATGCAGATCATCAAATTCTCATCTTTCAGATTTTGTTCGTACATTCTCTGCAAAATATTTTATGACATCATATTTATTACTGTATGATATTCAATCTTCTGTCATATAGGTGGGTGAGAATTCTTGTATGGTCGGGTGAGAAAGTTCGTACGATTTTCTGCTTTCTCGCATGAAAAACATAGTACTTTTATGGGTTTTTCTGATTTAGTTTTTCTGGCACTAATGCTAACCCTAATCTATTTTCTATCTAAGTGATTTTCATAGCCTGACAAGTTTTTGTAGAATGTTTGTCCAAGAATATGCCTGTATTGCTAAAAAAAATATGATTACTGATTCATTGTTTTTGCAGGTTGCCTATGAAGATTGAAGAAAACTTTGTGTATTCTTAATTGTTTTCTAGGCACCTAAATTGCCATGTGGTAAATAAATAAATCTATTTTTTCATGTTTGAGAAAAGTCTAAAAGGGAGGGGAGTATGCTCTTGTCTGCAGAGACAATAAAAAATCCAAACCCTTGAAGATTTTTGTAGTTTGAGATTTGAGTTCCTTTAGCGGGCCTGTCATAGTGGGAAAAAGTAATCACCTTGTGAGAATGACCCAAGTGAGTACAACTAGACCCAAGCATTTCGACTCACTATAATAAACAGGCCTCTTTGAGATTAAAGTCTTGAAGGACAGAGTTATTTGAGTTTTCTCTTTGACATTTCACATATTAGGCATTTTGTAGGGCCTTGTAAAGGAAAGCAAGTATAGAAATACGCTTCCCTAATGTCAATTTGCAGGGGAAAACAAGATAGTGTTTACAAATTTTCAACTTTTACTGGATATGACACAAGTATGAGTATAAAAAATTAAACAACATAGAGAAAGAACACACAGAGTTAACATGGGAAAACCCTTTCGAGACAAAAACCCACCACCAACAGAGAATAACTTTATTAACAATATGTCAAATATAATAAAGTCTAGTCTACAGACTTCCTTCACTCTGTCAAAACAATCATACCAAATACAACAAAACTAGGGTCAATTACAGTCACAGAATGCTCAATGGCTATTACAGTTTGTCAACCTTACATTGGTTTGCATTTTGCTTCAAATACCAAACAGGTCAACCATTACACCTGTGCAAGTTAGTTGGGAAGTCTAACTATCCTTGTCAGTTTGAATTCATGGAAAACCATTTATCCCACATGCATCCAAAAGTCAGATCAGTACGTATACAAGTACTCCAACAATCTTGTCCTTAGTGTCCACCTACTTGCCTTTTGGACTTCGGTTCGGGTGACCATCCACAGTCGGATGCTTCCCCATTGGCTCATCGGAACCAACACTAAAATGTTACCCTGATCTCCGATCACTAGTAGATGACCTCATTGGCCCATCGGAATAACCAAAAAAATGTCATCCCAATCACCGATAGCACTTAGTCGATTTCATCGGGTCATCAGAAACATACTCGAACTGGCTACCCCGACCCCAATAACACCAAAGTTGACCAAAGTGGATCCATCGAGTAATTGGCATAGCATTCAAAAAACTTCTTCGATATCCGATGATATCTCAATCACCGAGGGCGACTTCATCAGATCATCAGTGTAACACTAGCCAAGCTCACCTGATAGCCGATCAACCAGAAGGAGGTTCCATCGGAGATCAGCATAGCTCCAAACATCTAATCTCGATACCTAAAGCACTTTCCAAGATAGAGGAGAGAACTCATTAGACATCGGCATGACATCCAAAATGTCAACCCGATTGTTGATATGTGACATGATCACCGAAGATGACCTCATCAGGTTTCGGCATAAGGAATAACATGAACTTCTGACCCCTCGATGGCTCCGACGGTTGATCCATTGGACATTGGTATAACAAGGAAACAACTTCTCCGATACCTGATAGAGAAGAAGACATTAGCCTAAATCACACTAATCAAAAAATGATCAACAACCAAGAAGGTATCACTCTGCTGCTCCATCGGTGTAGGCTACTCCGATCAACCCAAACATGCCAAGTGAGTTTGAGGCACTATTCCAACAAACTCCCACTCAACGAGGAATTCATTGAGCCAACACTTTCAAGTTATCATTAAGACCCATGGGTGCAAATATCCATATAATTTGAACACCACTTGAACCTGTGAGTGCTCACTGGCTTCGTTAAGGCATCTACAATATTCTCTAGAGTGTCTACCTTGTTAAGATAAACTTTTCTATCTTCCACCATGTCACGAACAAAGTGGTACTACACATCAATATGCTTCATTCTGGCATGGAAAGTAGGATTTTTCACAAGACATATAGCACCCTAATTATCACATCGTATTTCAATCTTCCCTACATCAAAACCAACATCTGAACTCAACTTCCTGAGCCATACAACTTCTTTGCACACATGTGTAGCTTCCATGTACTTTGCCTCTGTAGTGGACAAGGCGACCATAGGTTGCCTCTTGCTCATCCAACTGATTGCTCCACCATTCATGATAAAAACACATCCACTAGTGGATTTTCTACTATCAATGTCCCCTTGCCAATCAGAATCCACAAAACCACATACACTAAGGGTTCTCTTTGAATCATCAGAATGACCATGATAGCACAAAGAGAAATCTAAAGTTCCCTTCAAGTATCTAAACATCCTCTTTACAACATCCCAATGCAACCTTCCTAGATTTGAATTACTCCCACTGGTTGGACAATGTTTGGTCTAGTATAGATCATTGCATAGATCAAGCTGCCAATTGCACTAACATTAGGTATGCTTTTCATGTCAGCAATCTCCTCTGCAGATTTTAGATTGTCAGGAACATAAAGTTTAGTTCCCTGCAAGATAGGAATAACATGTGATTTACAATCAGACATATGAAATCTATCAAGAACATTGGTAATATACTTTTTTCTAGCTAAGCCAGAGTTTCCTTTTGGACCTATCCCTTTTGATCTCCATTCCTAGAATGTACTTTGCTACCCCTAAATCCTTCATTTCAAATTTTAAAGATAATTGAGCTTTCAAATAAGAGATCATGCCTTTTCCATTTCCTATGTACAACATGTCATCTACATATAAAGCTATGATAATAATACTATCACCTTTAGTCTCGTAATACACACAATGGTTAGCTTTTGATCTCACAAAACCCAAGGACAAAATAAATGTATCATACTTTTGATACCACATTCTGGGAGACTGTTTTAATCCATAAATAGACTTCTTAAGCTTGCATACCAAATGTTCTTTACCCTTTTTCACAAAGTGCTCTAGTTGGGACATATAGATTTCTTCTTCAAGGTGACCATGAAGAAACATTGTCTTCACATCCACTTGTTTGACCTCCAATCATATGCAGCTGCAAGTGACAGGAGGAATCTAATAGATGACAACTTAGCAACAGGAGACAAGATCTATTCATAGTCTATACCTTCATTTTGTGAATATCCCATTCCAACCAATCTTTCCTTCTACTTGTCAATGTTGCCATCTGGACCATACTTCTTCTTGAATACCCATTTACAGCCCATAGGCTTTCTACCTTTAGGTAGTGGCAACAAGTCCCAAGTTCCATTTTTATCCAATGATGACATTTCATCATTCACGGCTTCCAACTTGGAATCTCAATCAGGAATCTTAATAGCTTATTTGACAATCCTAGGCTCATCAGTATCTACATGTAGAGAATAAGCACAATTAACATTCAACATAGAGTGACTATACTTATTAGGTGTAAACCTATCAGGTTTCCGCCTCTCTCGAGTAGATCTTCTTAACACTTTTGGTGAGGCTTCTTGATGTTCAACAAGAGGCTCATCATCATGTTCTTCTTCAGAACTACTTGAACTGCTTGAACTCTCCTCATATTCAGGTACCTCTAGAGATTCTTCTTTAGCTGGAGGGATTTCAACCTCAGCTTCTCCTTTCTTTTCTTTGTTGTGATCATGTGACATAGGCTTCAACTAATGAAAGATAACACTTCTATTGTACACAACCTTACTAGTCACTAGATTCCAAAGCTTGTATGCTTTCACTCGAACCCCATAGCCAATGAAAATACATTTCACAGCTTTGTTATCCAACTTTGATCTATTTACATCAGGGACATGAGCATATGCCTCTGAATCAAACACATGAAGGTGTCTCAAAGAAGGTTTGTTACCATACCATGCTTCCATAGGTGTTTTGTCAATGCTGAAGTAGGAGAATGATTCAGTAGGTAACATGTTGTAGCAACTACTTCAGCCCAGAACTTATGTTCCTGTCTAGCTCAACTCAACATGCTTCTTGCCTTCTCCATTAAAGACTGATTCAACCTTTCTGCAACTCCATTCTATTGTGGAGCGTAAGGTACAATTTTATGTCTCTTGATCCCATGATCAATGCAATAATTGTCAAAATTTACACTACAGTATTCACCACCATTATCTATTCTTAAACATTTAATCCTTCTCCTAGTCTGATTTTCAACAAGGTTCTTACACTCCTTAAATCGACTAAATACTTCTGATTTACTTTTAAGAAAGTATACATAAGCCCTTCTAGAATAATCATCTACAACCAATACATAGTATCTTGACTTAGACATAGAAGGAACATCCATTGGAACAAACAAATCAAAGTGAACATAATCCAGAATACCAGAAGATTTATGAGAACTGGAATAAAACTGAACACGGTTTTGCTTTTCATATATGCAGTATTCATAGAAATTGAACTCAAAGTTACATTCAACAAGACCTTCAACAAGATTTTTTATTTTTCACAATCTTTAAACCCTTTTCACCTATGTGGCCTAGCCTATTATGCCAGAGCATTATTTTCTCAGCAAAAAAGTTTAGCTTTCATGTAATTAGCACTATGCATCATTACAGTTGTCTTATCAGACTTTTTAGAGGTTACATTACAACATATAGGTTCAACATTTAACTTATACAAGGTACCAATGTGATCACCCTTTTCCAATAAAATGGCCCCCCTAGTCATATTGCAACCACCAGATACAAATGTAACTTGTACTCCAACATCATTAAGTTTACTTATAGAGAGTAGATTTTTTGCTAGACCTAGTATATGAAGAACTCCATTGATCCCCTTCACTCTACCATTTGGGAATTGAATCTTAATTTTCCCTATCCCTACAATCTCCAATGTAGAATCACTAGCCAGATACACCTTGCCATCAGCATATGGCTCATACTTTGAGAACCATTCGTTGTGGGAGGTCATGTGAAAAGATGCACCAAAATCTACTAACTAGGTGTCATTTGAGGTAGGCACTGCCAGGGCTGTAACAAATGCATCTGCATCACTCTGAGAAGATTTAGTGTCAGAATACTTCTTCTTCTTCTTCTTCTCCTCCTTGCAAGCCTTTCGGATATGCCCTTTATGTCCACAGTTCCAACACTTCGCCTTGGATTTCTTTCCAGGAGATTTAGTCCTCTCTTGAGACTTGGACTTGGAATTCTTCCCTTTCTTCTTGTCTTTGTCCTTTGATCTTCCTCAAACAGAGAGTGCATCTTTTGTTGACTTAGAAGACTTCTTTCTAATTTCTTCTGACAAAAGAGTATTGACCATAGTATCCATCTTAAACTGGGTCGTAGTACTACCAATAGCCATCACTAAGTGATCCCATGAGTCAAGAAATGAACACAGTAGCAACATGCAATGTTCTTCTTCCTGAATGGTCACACTAATAGAAGTTAAATGTGCAAGAACCATGTTGAATGCATTCAAATGGTCTACCAAAGATGTTCTTGCATCCATCTTTAGAGAGTACAACTTCTTCCTTAAGAAAAGTTTATTCACTAGGGACTTGCCCTGATAAATGTCACCCATCTTCTTCCACAAGTCACTCACAGTCTTTTCCTCATGAACGTTCAATGGAATAGAATCAACAAGACACAATCTAATTAGTCTCCTTTCCTTTCAGTTGGCTAAGTCCCAATCCTCATGCCTCATGCCTGTAGGTTTCTGCCCAGACATAGCAATCCAAAGATCTCGATCAATGAGTAAATCCTCCATCTTGAGTTTCCATAACTCATAACTTGACCCATTAAAATTATCCATGTCTATGCATTTAGAAGTGCTCGCCATCTCAACCTATAAAACAAACAAGTAGACACTTTGCAAGATCTCCCACTGAAACATAACTAACACAAAAACCAACCCTACCCAACAAGGGTAACACAACTTGGCCAGGTTCTTATACTACTTATAAAGGAAAGCAAGTATAGAAATATGCTTCCCTAATGTCAATTTGCAAGGGAAAATAGGATAGTGTTTACAAATTTTCAACTTTTATAGGATATGACACAAGCACGAGCATAAACAATTAAACAACACAGAGACAAAACACACAAAGTTAACGTGGGCAAACCCTTTTTGGAGAAAAACCCGCCACCAACAAGGAATAACTTTATTAACAGTATGTCAAATACAATAAAGTCTAGTCTATAGACTTCCTTCACTCTATCAAAATAATCATTCCAAATACAGCAAAAATCGAGTCAATTATAGTCATAGAATGCTCAATGGCTATTATAGTTCGTCAACCTTACATTGGTTTGCATTTTGCTTCAAATACCAAACAGGTCAACCATTACACCTATGTGAGTTGGTTGGGAAGTCTAACTATCCCTGTCATATTGAATTCATGGAAAACCATAAATCCCACATGCATCCTAAAGTCGAATCGATATGTATAAAAGTACTCCAACAATCTCATCCTTAGTGTCTGCCTACTTGCCTTTTAGACTTCGGTCTGGGCAATCATCTTTAGTCAGATGTTTCCCAATCGGCTCATCAAAACCAACACTAAAATGTTACCCTGATCTTTGATCACTAGTAGATGACCTCATCGACCCATCAAGATAACCCAAAAAATGTCATCCCGATCACTGATAGCACTTAGTCGGTTTCATCGGGTCTTTGGAAACATACCCAAACTAGCTACCCTGACCCCTGACAACACCGAAATTGACCAAAGTGGATCCATCGGGTAATTGGCATAGCATTCAACAAACATCTTTGATACCCGATGACATCTCGATTGCCGAGGGCGACTTCATCGGGTCATCGGTGTAACACTAGCCAAGCTCACCTGATAGCCGATCAACTAGAAGGAGGTTCCAATGGAGATTGGCATAGCTCCAAAAACTTGATCCTGATACTCGAATAACTTTCTAAGATAGAGGAGAAAACTCATCAAACATCGACATGACATCCAAAATGTCAACGTGGTTGCCTATATGTGACCCGATCGCCGAAAGAAACCTCATCAGGTTTCAGCATAAGGAATAATATGAACTTCCGATCCCCTGATGGCTCCGAAGGTGGATCCATCGGACATCGATATAACAAGGAAACAACTTCTCCAATACCTTGATAGAAATGAATACATTGGCCTAAATCACACTGATCAGAAAATGATCAACAACCACAAAGGTATCACTCTATTGCTCCATCGGTGTAGGGTACTCTGATCAACCCAAACATTCCAAATGAATTCAAGTGACTATTCCAACATCACGGTCTGAATCACACTTGTGTGACTACATCTTTCTTGGTACCTTATTGGGCTATAGGCCTCAATAGTGCTTGCACGATTTCAAGGGGTAACTTTGAAAGAAAACCCTTGCTAAAAACTCTAGGATAGAATCTACCCGGTTCACCTTCAAAAGGGGGATAATATTTATGCAAGAGAGATAGCAACTCTCCTAATATACTTGCCATATCATGCCCCCATTAGTGTTGGATTCGGCTAATACATCATTGAGAATCCATTGCATGAGACTTAGCAACGATATTCTGATTGGTTATTGGGTGTGTACCTAAGTATGCAAGAAAAGGTTTTCTCTCTCATACAACGTCTTTAGGATTAGCGTGTTGTGCTTGAATTCACTTTATATCTTGTGTGTCCATTGTGTCTTTATCCTTTAACTATTTGAAACTATCATTGAACAACTTGAAACTAAAACTATAAAACCTGAATAATCAACTAAAGAATCAAACTCAGTGGTCAAAACCCTATTTCTTGTGTGATCCTATTCCGTGTGAATCAAAACCTCAATTGCCCAGTTTTTCGTACTAATATTTGAGAATTGTCATATGAGCCTGCAACTTTTACTGTCTTCTTTGAACACTTATAGAAACATCTCGTATGACTAACCTAGTTTTTTTTCTGGTTACATTTAGTTTGTCGTATGGTCTTAAGCATTTTTTCGTACGAAAATCTGTCTTTCAAAGTCCATAAAACTTTGTTTGGATGATTCAGATCTTTTATAGACCTCTGTCATACTTTCTTGGTTAGTCCTGATACATCACAAGACAACATATACTTGGTCTTTTTCATCCCGATACATCATAAGACAACATATACTTGGTCTTTTTCATCTTGAGCATAGGATCTTGATAGTATGCCTTGGTCGTTGTGTTACATGATTTTGTCAATTATATCCTAGCTGGTTCAGTCAATCATCCATCAATCTAATCAATCTAATCTAGTTAGATCACATCTTATATAGGATAGATCATTCTTGAAACCAGACTTAGTCTCAATCTCTTCATCCAATCATCACCTCAAACAAACATCTAGCTTCGATTTGATCTTGGCATCTGTATCACTTCTTTCTCTTGGTCACATCAATTATAAATGCTTGTTTGATATAAGAGATCTTATAAGAATTTTGATGAAAGTAAGAGGCAGCCTTTCTCATTGCAAACTAATCCATTCTTTCAACAACAACCAATCTTTTAAAAACCTTTGTCCTCAAGCAAACCAATTTTTGATCAACATTTATCTTCCAATATGTCTATGGAAAGACAAGAAAGAGAGGATTCTAAATGTTATGCTCATGAAAACATTAGCACTCATGCTACTGATAGTGATGCCTCATCTAGTGATTATGAACCTTCTACACCTAAAGAAGATACTATACTTAAATTTCAAAAGGACAAGGATTTCAAAAAAATGATGAAAATTATCATGGCCCAGGAAAAAGAAGAACATTTTCTAGAATTGGCTAAACAAGGAGCTAGACTTCATGTTGACTACAACATTGAAAAAATTATCATTAAAGAAGAAGAGACACCACTATCATTGGTAACCAAACAATTGCGAGCATTGCAAACTGAGATCAAAGAAATGAAAGGAAAAGATAAATCTTTTGTATAGTATTCCTTGGACACAATCTACCTGCTCCCATTGGACAAGAATCTTCACATGCTTCCATTTACTTCAAGAACAAAAATTCCTAAATTTGACAAATATGATGGCAACTTAGATCCTCAAGACCATGTCCAAGAATTTTATGCTCTATGTATGGAATTTATGCATGAACAGACATATCTTATGCATCTCTTCCCAAGAAGTCTAGGAGGACAAGATATGGAGTGGTTTTCAAAACTTCTTACAAGAATTAAATCTTTTGAGGAGTTGGTCGAAATATTTCTCCAACAATACTCCTACAACATCCATCATACAATCACCATGATTGACCTCTACAATACAAAACAAAGAACAAGAGAACCTTTCCTCACTTTCCTTCAACATTGGAGAAATATTTTCTCTAGATATTCACGACCCATTCCTGATTCAGAAAAGATGGACATCTTTGTTAACAATCTGATTCCTGAGTTACAATATAATTTTCAAATGCAAGTACATCCTTCATTTAATAAGATGGTGGATAATACTCTCAAAATAGAAGATGTGCTTGTGAAGAAAGGAGAAATATCACTTTATAAGGAAACACAACATGACTCTAGTTCTAGAGAGAAACAAGTACTAGAAATATGGAAAAGATAATAATAGAAATATTGTGAACAATGGAGTAGTTGGTACTATTAAACAAAAACCAAAACCAGTAGTTTTTAATCTAACTAGTGGCACACAAGCCCTCAAAGTTGTTGAAAGTGTTGTGGAAAACCCTCCTAAGAAATCGAAAGAGTGGTTTAAAGATAAGCCTTGGGTTTCAAAGCCTAAATGTGATTTCACTCCTTTGGGAGAATGCTATGAAACAACTCTTAAGACTCCATTGGCAAATTATTTGATCATATTGCCTGACAAATCCAGATAATATGATACTGAAGTCAAACCCAAATAGTGGAGGGAAAATGATTACTGTGAATATCACCGAAACAAGGGCCACATAGCTAATAACTACATGAAACTTAAACATGAGATTCAAGACCTTATCAATTATGGCAAAATTGTTGTTGGGAATCATGCAACCAACTCTGATCACAAAGCTTTCAAAGATCCCTTTCCTACTTATGAGCAAGGAGATTCCTCTAAATCCAAGGGAGTTGCCAAGATAAATTACACCTATACTAATGATGATAACATCATTAACATGCTTGAACCTTATCAATCAAAGCATTGCAATGTAATCATAGTCAAAGAAGAGAAAAACAAACCGAGAGCTACAAACATTTTGACCTGTACTAAAGGAAAAGTTACTCTCAAAGGAGTTGATTCCTTGTCTTCTAATCAAACATCATCATCGAATCCATCGACATAATCAAAATTGTGGACATCTTCAAACAAACAACCAACTACAATCATTTCTAAGCCTTCCCCATCTAAACAGTTGGATTCACCATCTTCTTCTAGTTACAATATTGTTGAACAACTAAAACGAACTACTGCTCAAATCTCTATTCTCGAACTGCTTAAGATCTCTCTTTCTCATAGAGAGATCCTAGACAAATCTTTGCTCACTACCAACATCCCTAAAGACTTATATTTGGATCAATTTCAACTTATGGTGGGTCACCTAACCTCACCTCACTACCTATCGTTCTCTGAAGAAGATGACAATTCCTTGACTCATCCACATAATCAGCCATTACATATTAAAGACATGATCCATAAACACTGAGTCAAACGTGTTTTGATAGATGGAGGCACTAGGATGAACATTTGTACTTACAATCTACTCTTACAATTGGGATTTTATGAGAACCTCTAAGGGTCTGGTGCTATTACCAATCACGGTAGGACCCATGGAAAGAGATGTTATCTGTCAGGTTCTTGACCTTCCTCTATATTGCAACATTTTGTTGGGTAGACCATGGATTCATGATATGCAAGTGCTACCATCTAAATACCATTAGTGCTTGAAGTTTCTCTATAATGGAGTTTAGTTCAGTGTTCCTACTAATACCAACTATACTTGCAACACATTAAAATAATGTGTTGATACTCTTATTCCTCACAAAAAATCAACCTCTATAGCTGAGATTTCAGAAGCTATGATGAGGGACTTAGAAAAGATACTGAAAATCATAGATTTCAGCATGGGAAAATACAAGTTAGAACCTATACTTTCACTGATGTCTCTTCCCCCATCACCTAAACAATCTAGAAAACCATTTGAAGCTATGAAACCACAAACTTCACCTACAAATGTCATCTATGATGGTACTTTTGTGCAATCTTATGCTTCCTTTGCAAATGAAACAGAAGAGGCAATTGTTCTCAAATGGCTTTACAGAGTGGAAAATGAAGATAGAGAAGTGCAACATTGTAAAATTTCCCCTGAACAATATGGTAAAGGTTATCAAATAATCCAACACATTAGGTATTCAGGTACATGTCCTCTAGGAAAATGTCAAGAAGGAATTATTAAACCCATCAAGCTGCAAACCAAGTCTACAAAGGACAAAACCAAACTTGTATACCATCTAGATAAACCATCAAGTCAAAAGAGACAGTCTTATCAGCCACATGAAACACTAGAGGAAGTAAACAAATAGAAAAATTAGGAAGAATATGAGAAAGAACAAGAAGAGCTGGCGATCAAAAGAGAAGAAGAAGCTTATAATCAAGTTTCAAAGGTACCAGTAGGAAAAAGACCAGAAGAAAAATTCCAAAAGAAATGAGAAAATAGGTGGAAAGAATCAAAGAAATGTTTGCACCATTAAACATTCCTGTCACATATAGGGGAATGATGCTAGATGAAGATTCATAAACAAACTCAAATGAGTTTGAATGGGGTCCAGAACCTCTATCATATGCATCTACTAAAGAAAATCCTGAAGAATCCAATGGTATTATATATGAAGCACAAGAGATAACACACATGAAGCTACAATGAGAATTAGAGGAAGTTAGACCAAAAAGACAAGAAACTTATGAGCAACAACGAAGAAAAGAGAAAGCACAGGAAAATCACTCACCTAATGTATCTCCATCTATTGAGATAAAACAAATCAGGTATGGGAACACAACTGAAGAAAGTAAGGCTAGTCAAGAAGGACCGGTCATCCATCCAAAAGAAGTTGAATGGGAAAGAAGAGAGAAACTCACAGAGTCATCAAGGCTATGTGAATAGTTATGCCAGCAATAGGTTATCACTGAAGTAGAACAAGAAGGAACTTGTAGCATAAAAGATGTTCATATTGATACCATGCATGCTTTTACTATGTCTCAAATATCTTAGTCTCAAATATCACAGAATTGAACATGATAGAAGCGGCTGTCAAGTATCTTAGTCTCAAATACCAAAAGAAGAAAAATAAGTGTTCTGATGGCGAAAACCACACTATGGCACTATCAAAACTGAAAAAAGTAAAAATAAAAGATGTATCTAATGGTGAAAACCTCCTTGAGGAACTTGAAGGTGAGATGCTTGGTATTCTTCCTAATCAATTTCAAGAGTGATCATCAATACTGATTAAACCTACACAACTAGTGAACATTGGAATAGAGGAAATTTAGCATATAATACATGTGGCTCAATCCCTATCAACAAAAGAATTGAAAGAGTTTATTGATTTCTTCATAGAGAAAAATATCAACTTTGCATGGACATATTTTGATATGTCGGGTCTAGATCCTAACCTTATAATGCATCATCTTTCTATTGCTCCTACAATCAAACCTATCAAACAAAAACTCCAAAAAAAGCATCATCATGTTGCATTTCTTATTAAAGCTGAGCTTGAGAAATTACTTAAAATAGGATTCATCTGAGCAATTGATTATGATGTGTGGATATCCAACATTGTCCCTATTTCAAAGCCTGATAAATCAATCCGCATCTCCATAGACTTCAGAGACTTAAACAAGGCATGTAAAAAATATTATTTTCCACTACCTAATATCAACATGACATTGATGTCCTATGAGATGAAATACACTATCATTGAGAAATCTTGTTTGGCAGTGGTCTTCGCTTCACAAAAATTGAGACATTACATGTTGGCACATTCTATCAAACTGGTTGCTAAGGTTGATCCTCTGAAGTATCTTCTAAGCAAATAAACACTCACAGGGAGATTGGCTAAATGGGTTATGATACTCACAGAATTTGACATTGAGTATGTAGAATGCAAATCTATAAAAGGACAAGTCATTGTGTATCAACTTCTTGGTGCTCTGCTTGAAGATAATCAACCTTTGAACATAGAATTGCCAGATGAATCCATAATGCATCTTACTCAGTGATTCTGGAAAATGTTCTTTGATGAATCTTTTACTCAACAAGGTTCTAGTGTTGGGATCCTTTTTATTACTCCTTAGAGATACTCAATTCCAAAGGCATACAAGATCCTCTTTTCTTGACAATAGTATTGCAAAATATGAAGCCTTGGTGAATGGAATCAAACTGGCTATTGAATGGAAAGTTATTGAGCTATACATTTATGGTGACTCTCAGTTGATGATCAATAAGATTAATGATATGTATCAAACTTGGGATAAAAAACTAATGCCCTGTAAAATAATTGTTGATGACTTTAAGAAATACTTTTTCTTTTTTTCATTTCAATAGATTCTTAGATCAACAAACAATGTAGTAGATGTTATGGCTACATTGGCATCTATACCACAACTACAAGAAACACAGTTCTGCTATGAGTTCCTAGTGGAAGAGCTTCACTATCCGGCTTATGATTGCCTTGATTCCCAGATGATCTGTTCAATCATTGGGCATGACTCATCTTGCTATAACCATATCTATTCCTACTTGTGTAACCAAGTCGTCCTCGATAACCTTACTCACAATGAGAAAATAAACCTAATCTGTAATGCTTCATGGTATGTCATCATCGCTAACGATCTATATAGGAGAGGTTTACATGGTACTTTGCTTAGATGTTTAGAACTTGAAGAGTCCCAACGTGCATTATCTAAAGTCCATGAAGGTATTTGTGGATCTCACTCAAACAGTCTAACTCTAGCTCAGAAACTGCTAAGGGTTTGCTACTATTGGCGATATGGAAAAAGATGTTGTAAAATTTGCTAGAACTTGTTAGAAATTCTAGTAGCATGGCAATCTCATACATGCTCCAACAAAGGATCTCATTCCTTTTATCACACAATGGCCTTTTCAACAATGGGCATTTGACCTCATTGGCCAAATCTATCCTTCATCATCCAATGGACATAAGTTTATCATAACTACCACCGAATACTTCACTAAGTGGGTTGAAACAATTTTGCTAATCAAAGCAACTAACAAACAAGTGGCTATGTTAATTCTTAACTACATCAATTGCAGGTATGGAATCCCCTCCTCAATTGTAACTGGCAATGGGGGGCAGTTCAAAAAAAAGGATATAGATGAGCTATGTGACATGTTCAAAATCAAACAACATTGATCTTCCATATAATACCCTCAAGATAATGTACAGACTGAAGTGTCTAACAAAACCCTGCTGACCATCCTGCATAGAATAGTCAACAAATCTGGAAAGGATTGGCATCTACAACTCAATCCAATGCTATGGGCTTATAGAAAAAGCATCAGAACACCTACTAGGGCTACACCTTTTTCTTTGTTGTATGGGGCCAAAGCATTCTTGCATATTGAGGTCGAAATTCCTTCTTTGAGAGTTTCTTTGCAAGGTCATATCATTGATGAAGATCGTAGAATAGCTAGATTGCAAGAACTTGAGTTGCTAGATGAATGTCACCAAGTGGCATTCAATCATTTGAGAGATTAAAAGTAGAGAATTTCTAGAGGCTATAACAAGAAATTTTGATACATAATTTCAAGTTGGTGACCTTGTTTTGAGAGAGAATCCTAAAAATCAACAGTATCAAGAATAAAAAGGGAATTTTGACCCCAACTAGTCGGGTCCCTACATTGTTACCATATTTTTTGGCTATTGTGCTTACCAACTCTCAGCATCAGAAGGAGAACAATTCCGTGAATCGATCAACACCATCCACCTGAAGAAATTCTACACCTAAAAAAGTCATGAAAAAAAAATCTCTGCCAAGATGGTGAAAACCTAGAAAACGGGCACCTCCTGTACTAAAGTGCTCCATCTATCAACACAAATCTGGCATTTCCTGCTTTATTTCCCTCTTTCCTACATATTTTCTTTATCTTGTACATATCCTGCAGTCTCTTTTGTGACAACTTGGTTCATCTTGGAACCCTCATGGCTTGAAATTGATCAGCGTTGTAGTCTTAAGGCAATCGACTAATCAAACTAAATGTCCTAAGAAGTTTAACCAAGTCATCTTTATGTCAGTAGTACTGGGTCATCCAATCTGAGTCAGTTACCTATCTCCTAACCATTGCAGGGTTTTGCCATTGATATCTCATCAAACACACAAAGCAAGAACAATGAAAACATTCACTAAAACTGTTTGAGCTATGATTAAATTTTCTTTGTATGTTGTCTTTTAAATTGGTTTTTCTTATTATTCCCTCTAAGTAACTCAAGGAAGTCTATCTTGACTAAGAGGAGAAAGGACTGGGGGCATAATACTTTTCTTTGTTTTATGCTTGTAGTAATGATTCCAATGATCTAGAAACATCTCATAAATTGAGTGTCTTTGATAAGTGCCTTCACATAAGGGTGAAATTACCACACATACATTGACCCCATTTATTTGTATGCTACACAGAGGTTGGAAATATTTCGTTGTCTTTTTTGAGTAACTTTCTTTATTATGCAATCTGAATTCATGCTTAATCTGTCCTAGGATATGAATGATAAAAGGGTCATTGTGAACAAGATAATCACTATTGCATAGTTAAAAAAAAAGGAAACTCTGCATTGTCTGGTGTGTTTGCACGTAAGCAACATTCAGGTCATCTTGGCTCTTTATGCCTTGGTGCTTATGTTTGCTTACTAAATCAAAAGGACATGACATTCAGGTCATCCTGGGTCTTTGTGCCTTGGTGCTTATGTGATCTATCTCCAACATTTTAAAACTCTCAGTGATGATAAATAGCATAACAAATCCAATGACTAAATTCTTAGGTTGCATTCATACTAAGCTTTGTGTATTTCAAGAAATTTCAGCATGATAACTTTACTTTTTCTTTCCTTTGAAGAAAGCTTGAATCTGAAACGATCATATTTTTTTCAAACTTGCTCCGATTGACACAAAATTTTTCTCCTAGTTAAATTGACCATCCTAAGTCCATTTATGGGGTTGAAATCAAAATCTAATATCACTTTTCTAGTCAAATTCTCACAACATTGACCACTTGGCACATTCATCTTCAAGCCAATCTTTGCATCACTCTATGCTCAAATATTTTCCAATCAACTTAGAATTCCTTAAACTTATCTCAAATAAAATTTTAAATCATTTTCCATGCTCATATTATCATTGTTACATCTTTTGATCACTCGAATTGCCTAAAATCACTGTGGTATCTTGCCATCTTTCAATTTCGCTCCTGAGGGAGCATACTTATTACATCATCAAAAGTTGAGAATTTTTTTTTCAAATCTTCATCAAAAGATGAACAACAAATCTTTTGAATCAAAGATTAATCAAACCGTTGGCATTCTACACTCAAATGAGAATTGTTGATGTTGTCATTGATGGCAACCAAGTGGTAATATGGTTCATAGTTTACACCAGCACCCAGGCCGACATAAGATAAAGTTTTGTTTATGTGAATGATATTGTTTTGTATTGAATTATGTTGTATAGCTAACATGATGTATTGTAAAGACTCATATATGTATGAGATCTTATAGGTCATTTTGTAATGTAGAAAAAGTATGCATGGTATGTAAGAGAAGAAGATTATGTAATTAGGTAATGATTATGAGAGTGAATATCTATATATGCATTTTGAAGTAATAATTTTGATGAGCGAAGAAAGGTTTATGGAAGAGGTATTTGATAGAGCTTAAACCTGTACTAAATCCAGTATTATGCTATTTTGAGAAGTACATTTTCATTGGATATATTATCCAATTTTGTAGTTAGTGTGACTCCTTTTTGTTATTGAGCAGTGAGCTCTAGGCTATTAGCCTTCCTACATGTGTAGGCCCCTAGTGTATCAGTAATTATTATTCATATTGGCCAGTGAGTAAATATTGTGGGTCACAAATCCCACCGAGGTTTTCCCCCTACCGGGTTTCCTCGCCAAAATATTTGTGTTATGGTGTGCATTGATGGTTATACTATTATTTATCTTTATTGCTTTATTGCTTGCTTACCAGTACATTAATTTGTGTTGTAAAGTTGCAAACAAGTTGTAGCGACCTAAAATTGCGACACTTGCAATTTCGACTGCATTTCGGTCTTCACGATGGCGACGCAACATGCAACCTGAATGGAGACCCCAAAACCTGATTATGACACTAAAAATTGCATTTTCTTGCACCCTGGCTTGAACCTCCTTTGTACCCTGCTGTCCCGGGAGGTGGGACCAGAGCGCCCAGCGCCCTGGTCCCTGGGTCCTATTTTGGGCCCGGTCTCTTTTGGACTTCGGGTCTTTTTGTTTGCAAATTGGAAAATAAACTTTCCTGGTCGGCCTAAGGTCGGGAAAATCAGTCTTTCAACCCTAATTGACAAGTATATAAACTACATTTTCCTCTCTCATTTGGACATGAGACATAGAAGACGGAAAAAGCGTGGAAACTATACTCAAGCATTCAAGCATTCAAGCATTCCTTCAAGCAATTGATCATTCCAAGTCTCCATTCAAGGCTAAGTGTTGCATTCAAGACAAGGATCCAACCATTGAAGAGGAGATCACTTACTACATACTACATGCTACATACAACATACAACAAACAACAACATCTATACCTTCGCACATAAGGATACAAACATCCTTACAACAAGGTATTAGTACTTGTTTTACATTACAGACATTTACATTTTATAGCAATTTCTCATTTCTTGGTTAATTCCGAAACCAGGGTTTGACCTAAAGGCAAACCCCTAATCCCTAACCCCCCAATCGTCTTCGCATTTCTGTGTGTAGGTTGCAGGTACGCGACTAAAATTGAAGATCTGGAATCCTTGTGCAGGGATGAATAGATCCCTCTTCGTTTCACGGATTTTTCGAAGGACCGTGGCACTCGGGCGCCATCGTCCTGGCAAATTTTGCTCAAATTTATAGGACAGTGCCGTATCGACATTTTACTGCTAATTCTAGGTCCGCAGCTTCATCCTATATCCCTATCTCAGTTTATAAGCGAATCTTTGTCACTTTCTATGCATTCCTAGCTTAATTCTTCTATCAACATTCTTTACAAAAGAGGGTATCCTTGTTGTCTTAACCCTTGAAACTCATTTAGCATCCAATCTTGCATTGTGTGGGATTGGATCTTGTGAGTTTCAACCCCTCTTTTGAATGTAAAGTCTCTCCCTTAAGTGAAAACCATCAACCCTAGCGACCTCCCTTCTCTCTCCTCGGAGTTGGAAGAGGGGAGAGCAACTAGGGTTCGATTGTGATTTTCTGCTTTACATTTTGGTGAATCCAACGTGAATCGAACACGCAACCTTTTTATTATTCATGATTAGATCTGAAAATTGGATTCCTTGATTACATTTCCATGTTTGATCTTTTGGCAAATTTTAGAGGTTAATTGCATAAAAACCCTAAAATTTTCTTTTTTTGGGTAATTGAACTTGTGAAATGTTTTATTATTAATGCTTGTTTCAGATCTGTCCTTCTATTACAAATTATCAAGTCATATTTGTGCTTTAATTTTGAAAATTAAGTGGTTAAGTGTCAAAACCCTAATTTTTGAAACCCTCTTGATTCAACCTTTGTCCGACAATTTCACTGATCAAAACATCTCCAAATCAGCTGTAACTTTGGATTCCACAATAAAATCACAATATCTTTCATCCCTGAAAATTTTGAAAAAAGTTGCGAGGACCATGTGCACTCCGAGTGCCATCGTCCCCGACATTTTTTCCGAAATTTCGGGAGCTAGATTTTACTGTATTTTTTTGCTAAAATCCAGAATTTTGGCTGATTTTATCAATTATAACACTTTCAAAATTACAGTCAAAGTTGGTCTTGTGATTGCTTGGTTTAAGGCTTCTAATCATTCAAAAATCATCGAAATTGAAATTTTGTGTCAAAATTGTGTTCTTACTGTCCTAAATCTGAAAAGTGTGTTTGCATTCATTCGAAATTTCAGTGCTTTATTCAAATTCTTGCAATTTGTAACTTTTGAAATTAAGTGCTTAATTACAACAACTTTGATTTCCGCTTTCAAAATTGAATTTTGCGTGAAATTGAGTCAACTTTTGAATTTCAAAACTTGCATTGCTTTTGATATTCCCTCTAAAATCATAAAATTCAAAATTTCAGTTTCCCTCTCTTTTTCAAAATTCAAATTTTGCATTTTTCGACAATCTTGGTAGGGTTCAATTTTGAGATTGCAACTTTAATTTGGCCTATCTACAGATCATAAAATCACTCAATTTTTTCAGATTAGCTTTAAAATCATCATACCTTTCATCCCTGCAAATTTCAAAAAAAGTTGTCGGGATCGTGTGCACTCCGAGCGCCACGGTCCCTGACATTTTTTTTGAAATTTCGGGAGACTGTCGTGATTGCATTTAACAACTTAAATCTAGAAGATTGGCTGATTTTACTGAAAATTGCTACCTCTAAATTCAAAATCTTTTCTCCCTTTCTAGTGCATGAGTTTTATAACAATAAGCCCTACTTCCACTATTCCCGTTAGACGAAGCTGTAGAATTAAGTCTTTTCGAGGTTTAAATACCGAGGAGATGGAACCTAATTTGAATAGCCTTTTTAACGAGGACATGGGTAATTCCTCTAATCCTCCTAATGATGAAGAAGCTCTCCATGAGGTTTCTATAGAACAACTTTCGAAATTGGATAATCAATTTGATGATTTTCACCAATGGATGTCTCATGAGTATCCCGATAGTCAAGCTCTTCCTTTAATTGAGGGTCTAAAACATATGCTTCAAAGTGATAAGAATGGAATTGATATCTTGCGTGGTATTGCACACATTGTGGATTCGAATGTGATGCCTATGAAGAGTTGTGCCGAAACTTTTGGTTATACACAACCTCCCACTCAAGTCAATCATTCTATTCCTTTGACAACTCCTATTGCTAGCATATCTACCTTTACATCAAACATAATGGCTACTTCTATACAAGATATTCCCCCTGTGATCACTAGTCATGGGGGCAATCCTTCCTCTTCAATTAACCCTCTTCCTTCATTCAATCCAACTTCTTCATTCATTCCTTCAATGAGTGTTCCTATTACATCTCCACAAATGAACATCACGCAAGGGGGCAATTCATTTAACCATTCCATTCCTCCTTGTAGTGTCCCTCCTGTCCAATCATCTCCTATGATTAACTATCATAGGGTCCCACCACCTTACTCTTTACCTTCTTTCAATAACATAACACCTCCATGTCAATCTAACACACCTAATATGAATTCTTCAACTGAAGCGACCATTAATAATCTTGCACAAACTGTCTCTTCTTTATAGCAACAAATTGCCTCTATGAATCAATCTAAGTTTAGTGTGCCCACATTTGATGTTGCGAGCCCACTTTCTCTTGACATTGTTTGAGCTATCCCTCCTAAACATGTTGAAATCCCGCATTTGGAGCTTTATAATGGTAAAGGAGATCCTCTAACACATGTTAAGACTTTTCAAACAATATGTACTGATTTTGCTTATGACCAAAGGTTGCTTGTGAAATTGTTTACTAGAACATTAAGAGACAAAGCCCTGCAATGGTATTGCTCGTTGCCTTCTTATTCTATTACTTCTTTCGAACAACTTGCAAATGCTTTCATTCAACAATTTCAAAACAATATAAGTCCTAAAGTTACTTTGATTGATTTAATGCATTGTAAACAAGGTGTTAAAGAAACAGTGACTGATTTCATTGGTAGATATAAGCATTTGTATGCTCAAATTTCTTTTCCAGTGCCTGACAATGATATTCAAAGAATCTTTATTTCTAATTTACAAAAAGATATTCGAGACAAACTTTTGTTTTCTGAGTTTACTTCTTTCCAACAGTTGTGTGCAACTCTTCACAATTATCAACTGACTGTGAGTCAAATGGAACAATCTCATCCTATGGCTCCGAGTGATAAGGGTGATAGCAGTCAACAACCATTTGGGAAGTTTAAACCGAACAGAGATTCCATCAAATTCAATGAAAACATCATCAATAACAATGTGAATGCAGCATCAGGTGTGCCTCTTATTTCTAAGTTATTCAAGAAAGAAAGAAAGTATACTCCTTTGAATGAATCATTGCATAGTATTATGAATAAGTTATTGGAACAAAATGTGCTTACTCTTCCTCCTATAAGGCAAATTGATCCTGCAAAGATTACTTCACCTTATTTTGATAACAAATCTTTTTGTCACTTTCATCGTCAGCCTGGGCATGATACTGAAAAATGTTTTTCTTTAAAGGGTAAAATTCAAGATTTGATTGATAATAATACTATCTTTGTTTCTGGAGTGAATGATAAAGGCAACACATCTATAGCTCCTCCTAACCAAAATCTTCAAATTTTTACTGATCCATTACCTTCTCATACCTCTAATGCGATTGAGACTAATGATTCCTCTCTCTCATCTGATGGTCTTGTGTCTATGACTCCGAATGTGATTAACTTTGTCAAGCAGCAAGAAAACCCTAAAGAACCTTCCATCACATTTGATTCTAGTGAAACCATTAGAGCACCTGATGGTCCTTTATACATAGTTGCAAAAGTCAAGAATACACCTTGCCGTGGAGTGCTTATTGATCCTTCGTGCATGGTTAATGTTATTACTAAAGAATTTCTTTTTACTTTGCAATTGAATCAAGTGATCTATGACAAAATAGATGTGGTTGTGAAATTATTTGATGCATTTTCTTCTCCTGCAATTGGTTCTATTACATTACCTATTGAAGTTCATAAAAAATCCCTTGATGTGAGCTTTGCTATTATTCCTTCGTCCAAACAATTTCGTGTGAAGCTTGGCTATCCTTGGCTATCTTCCGTGAAAGCTATTGCTTCTCCTATTCATAAATGTTTGAAATTTCCCCATAATGGTGAAGTTGTTATTGTCAATCATAGTCTCTTTAAACTAGCTGAAAGAACTTCTAGTGTTCCTATTGATTACTTTTGGCCTAAACAATTCCAATCCCTTCCTCCGCGAAGTGACCATCTTTTCAAATCTTATCAAAAGTGGAAAACAGATATGATCCTATCTTTAAGTGAACCTAGAACACCCAAACTTGATATTCCTATCATTCTTGAGAAGGAAGTTCTTCCTTTGAAAGATAAAACTAATGTCTTTCCTCAAGAAGATTCCCAACCCATCCCTATGGATGTGACTATGTCTATGCCTAATAAACCTTCTAAAAGTAGACCTATACCTCCTCGTCATGATGGACTTGGTCTTCTTCCTAAACCAAAAATTCCTCCTTTATATGGAGCAGTTCCTCCTCCTTCCTTTTATAGAGAGAAGAGACCTCCTTCTTCTCCTATTATCCAGCCTAAGACACCACAACCTAAACACCCAAGTGATAAGGATGAGAACATTCCTCCTCCTCAATCTTCTTCACTTCCTACTAAGACTAGACGAAATCGTTCTGCACGTGAACGCCGATGAAAGCGTCGTCTTAGGGCTCAAACAACTGCTTCTCAAACTTCACAATCTCCAAAAACACCTTCAACAAGCATTATTCCATTTTCTCCTCAGCCGGACATTGAGCCTAAATCTCCTAAACATAAGATGCATGATGGTCTTGATCCTGTGCGAGTTAAAGATCCTATTTTTATAAATCTTGATGATGATATAGATGAAAATGTTATTCATGATGAACATGTTACTCCTCTTGCTTCTGATAGTGAATATGAACTTGTTGATGTTGATAACCATCTATCTAACGAATTTTCTAAAGCACTTATCCTAGCTCCTAGACAAGAACAACGTGGCTTGGGACATGAACATAGCCCTTGTTTGGATCTTGTGATAGCTCCATTTGCTATGTTGGATGTTCCTCCTCTAGCGTGTTCCCTGCCTTCCCGAAACATTGATCAGCAAGATCGGGGGGTAGATGACATGCTAGACTAGTTCATTAGCATAGCAGATTCTCTCCTCCTCTCTTTCTTTTGTTACTTCTTCTATATGTTATTCTCATTCTTCTATTTGTTGTCCTTAGTGAGGACGATGCAAAGCATTGAGATCTCTTTTGGTCTCTCTCATGTTGACTCAAAAGACACACGTGTTCCCTTCTTCTAGGTGACCTTCCTTGATTAGGGAATGAAGAACAATTATGCGTACATACATATGATATATATACATGACTTATCATACAGCATACTGACCCCGAGGAAAGCGAAGTCACCTCGTGCTTTGTGTTTTGTGTCTATTATCCTTGGGTTTATCTCACACTTGGGGGCTAAATCTTTGTGATAACGTGCTCCTTTCCCTTCTCATTTCTTATGTGTATCACTACGTTAAAACAATCACCCCCATTGAGGCGTGTGTGATCGCTTTAACGTAGGGGGGCATACACCCTGTCTATCCCTTCAAGATACTTGAAAATTTCTTGGCGAACTTAGCTTTGCCTTGAAAATTTTCAGTATTTCTCTTGCATGACTCATAGTGAGGGAACCTTACTACTGACAGTCATGGTTCTCCCTCGTGATCTTCCCTTTTACTTTGTCAATCGAAGTCGTAAGATCCTTAGTCCACTGGGGGCTTGGTGTATCTTGCCTCCTTGACGTGGTGAAAGTCTTTCAATGTCGTTTCCTTGTACTTTACCGAAAGTATGAGCATACATACTCTCGCTAAAGTGGGGGCTAAATGTAGCGTCCTAAAATTGTGACACTTGCAATTTCGACTGCATTTCGGTCTTCACGATGGTGACGCAACATGCAACCTGAATGGAGACCCCGAAACCTGATTATGACACTAAAAACTGCATTTTCTTGCACCCTTGCCTGAACCTCCTTTGCACCCTGCTGTCCCGAGAGGTGGGACCAGAGCGCCCAGCGCCCTGGTCCCCCAGGACCATGGTGCCCAGCGCCCTGGTCCCTGGGTCCTATTTTGGGCCCGGTCTGTTTTGGACTTCGGGTCTTTTTGTTTGCAAATTGGAAAATAAACTTTCCTGGTCGGCCTAAGGTCGGGAAAATCAGTCTTTCAACCCTAATTGACAAGTATATAAACTACATTTTCCTCTCTCATTTGGACATGAGACATAGAAGACGGAAAAAGCATGGAAACTATACTCAAGCATTCAAGCATTCAAACATTCCTTCAAGCAATTGATCATTCCAAGTCTCCATTCAAGGCTAAGTGTTGCATTCAAGACAAGGATCCAACCATTGAAGAGGAGATCACTTACTACATACTACATGCTACATACAACATACAACAAACAACAACATCTATACCTTCGCACATAAGGATACAAACATCCTTACAACAAGGTATTAGTACTTGTTTTACATTACAAACATTTACATTTTACAGCAATTTCTCATTTCTTGGTTAGTTCCAAAACTGGGGTTTGACCTAAAGGCAAACCGCTAATCCCTAACCCCCCAATCGTCTTCACTTTTCTGTGTGTAGGTTGCAGGTACGCGGCTGAAATTGAAGATCTGGAATCCTTGTACAGGGATGAACAGATCCCTCTTCGTTTCGCGGATTTTTCAGAGGACCGTGGCGCTCGGGTGCCATCGTCTTGGCAACTTTTGCTCAAATTTACAGGACAACACCGTATCGACATTTTACTGCTAATTCCAGGTCCACAGCTTCATCCTATATCCCTATCTCAGTTTATAAGTGAATCTTTGTCACTTTCTATGCATTCCTAGCTTAATTCTTCTATCAACATTCTTTACAAAAGAGGGTAGCCTTGCTGTCTTAACCCTTGAAACTCATTTAGCATCCAATCTTGCATTGTGTGGGATTGGATCTTGTGAGTTTCAACCCCTCTTTTGAATGTAAAGTCTCTCCCTTAAGTGAAAACCATCAACCCTAGTGACCTCCCTTCTCTCTCCTCGAAGTTGGAAGAGGGGAGAGCAGCTAGGGTTCGATTGTGATTTTCCGCTTTACACAAGTTTAAATATTCCATTAATCGGTTAGACATTGATTTACCCCCCCTCTCAGTGTCTTTGGGACCGATCAAGTATCTAACAATTGGTATCAGAGCCTAATCCTCTATTTGTAGAAGCCTAACAGCTTGAGGAAGATTCCAAAATTGATACTGATGGAAAGCTTGAGATAACAGTTGGAAGGAGCTCTTGAAGATTTTGATGTAGAAAAATTAAAGAATATCAAATTGGAAGATGAACTCAAAACTACTCAGGAATTTACCAAAGCACTTCAAGATAACCTGGTTATAGAAAAGAATAAGAGAAAATAATTACATGTGCAATTGCAAAATCAAGATGATGAAGGAAAAGAAACTCTTAGAGATATTGTAGACAAATTGAGACAAGAGAACACTAACATGAAGAATGAGATGCAAGATTTAACCATGACACTATGCACAGATATTGAAGATAGAAAGAGGAATGAAGAAGATTTGGCCAGAAGACTAAATGAAAGATCTAATGAATCTCAAAGGCTTAGTTATGAAAATGATATGCTCAAAACTTATTTGATTCACATGCAATGTGACAAAGAGGAACTTTTGAAACAAGTTAGCACTTTGGAAAGTGAGTTGATCACTGCAAATGAATACAAAGACAAATTCAAGAAAAGTTTAGATAATCTTGATGATATGTTGAAAAAGTCAGAAACTTGATGGAGAAATAGTTGGACTTGGATTCGAACATGGAGAAAGTTCTAGGACTGCAAACAACCATGATCACAACAAACCAGTAAGGAAACCCAATGCTTATAAATTTAATGGGAAATGTTTTAAATGCAATAAATTTGGTCATAGAGCAAATCAGTGCAGATTTAGGAATAATCAGAATAAAAACTTACCCACAAGCAATATTCCAAATGCAATAAAAATGGTCATAACTTAGAAAATTGTAGAATAAATGTGAAATTCTATGTTTGTGGTAGATTTGGATGTTTTTCTAATCAATGCAAAACTCCAATCGGTCAAGGTTATGGAAAGGCTACTCGGAGAAACAATGTAACTTGTTATGCATGCAACAAGATTGGGCATATTGCAAAATTTTGTACAAGAAAGACTATAATTATGAATAATAAAGGTTCTAATAACAAAGGCAAAGAAAAGGTGACTGAAATGAAGCAATAATTTTCAAAACAATGGATTAGGAAGAGAGATCAGAGAGGTGATGAATCTGTCACTACACTGGCAATATAGGGTAATTTTGCACTGGTAGGAGTTTCTTCATCCAACTAAGGAATAATCCTTAGGGGTAAGGCAACAAATTGAAAATCATTCATTTACCCTCGGTTGATGGTAAGAAGTTATATTTATTCTTTACCAGTAGATATGTGGAGTTTTTCACTTCATCGAAGAGCATTTATTGCGGTTGTAAGTCAAATTTTGGTTATAAAGGCACTGTAACCTCTCATTACAATTCACCAAGCATCCAAGCATTCGAAGAGAGTGAAATTGAGCAAAGGCATTCTAAAGGTGAAGCAGCAAAGGTCTTTTCAGGGCATTCAAGGATTTCACAGTTAAAAGGTATTTATCTTTGGCAATGGCATCTTCATCTTTTTTTCCCGAATTTTAAGCAAACCCTACCATTGTGGAAAACATTATGTGACCTAGACCTATTTTTAAGATCATTCCTAAGATAGAAAAATAGGATGGTTCTATTGGTGCATTTTCTAAGATCCTGAAGGGAGTCATGCTCACTAAAGACCCTAGAGCATACATACATTGCAACATGGAAAGTTTGGGGTCTGAAGATTTGATGAACATGTACATAAATGTAATCACTAACAAGGGTGGGATAGTGAAACCGAAACATAAGGTAGTTGAGGATTTAGGTTTCAAAGACATCCTCCAAATGCCAAAATTATCAGATGAAGCCATCCGCTATGTCCTTAGCAGGGTTCACAAAGAATTTATGTGGTTGGACTCCGTATTCAAGATTACCAAGGAGGCTATTAAAGTTGTTATAGGTTTACCCTCCATTGGTTCTAGACCTGGCAAGAAGAAGAAAATCCCTTACAAGGAAGTTATGAGATTAATTGGAGATACATATGACAATCGATCACTTAGGGTTAATGACATAAAGGATAAAAATGTTAAATTTTCTAGCATAATAATTGGATATAAAGTTGGTCATACAAACATGTTGAATTTTGTTTCAAGTTCATGCATTCACAGTGCATATGAGATGATTGTAAACAATTAAAAGATTGATATTTGTGAATGGTTGAAGGATGAATTTCTAGAAAGTTTGGATAAGATAAAAGGTGACAAGAAAGGAACATTCAAATTTCAAAATCTGTTAGTATGTTTAATGCTTTACTTTTCTAAGGAAATCGCTAGTATGGGTCTTAAAGATTTTGCCTATGATATTTCTCTTGGAAAACAAATAAAGGAGGCAATCAATGATATGGGAGCTAATAGTGATGAGTTGGTTAAAGACTACTTCAAAAATCCAAACCAAAATGAAACAAAGAGAAAGGATTTCCCAAAGCATTGTAGACAAATATGATAAACAAATATGTTTTGTAGTAAAGAGAGATGAAATCTGGATGGAAGCATTTAGATCCAGAACTGTGTGGATTACTAAAATGGGGTATGAGGTGGACTCTCACATGTTGGAATCATATGAAAAAATACTCCTAGATGCTCCACCAGAACCATCAGAGAAAATATTTGGTTGTGTTGAAACAATTGAAAGTGAATTAGCCATGATGAAACAGAGAAAGAAAAGAGACAAATTCATGAAAGATGCTTCTAAAATGGTAAAATAAGTTACAAAAGGTTTGATGAGTCTTGGCAGTATTGCTGCTAGTATGAAAGAAAGTCAATCAGAGAAGACACTGGTAGCTCATGTTTCCTCGGTTGTTACTTCTTTTGAGATAGAAAGTGATAAAGTAGTTGAATTTAAAAGAGTTGAAAGGAAGAAAAGGAAACCTTCACTGGCACCTGCTTCATCTCCAAAGAAGTCAAGGACACATAGAAAGAAACAACAGGCTATAAGAGATCCTAGTGGTCCAAAGAAGAAGGTAACTCCAAAGAAGAAATCAGAACCTAAGGCACTAGATACTCTTACACCAGAAGAGTTAATAAATGAAATCACATAAGAAGGTAACCTTAGCAATATAAATAAACTTTATCATTCTTTTAAGGATTCAGATAAAAACACTATAGAGGAAAGAATTATTTTGCACCTTGATATCTACAAGAAAGTTCTCATTAAGGTTGTAGATGATCTACCTAATGATTTGAATTTGAGATTAGAGGCTAAAAGAATGCTGGTTATGGAATTAGATAAGAAATTGAAAGTAGAGGCTCTACTTGCTATGCATCCTGTTAACTCCAAACAGGAAATTGATGACTTAATTTCAGAGGCAAACATAACAGGTTTTGTGAGTGGTCACTAACAAGTTAGCCTTCTGGTAGGCTGAGTTAAGGAAATTGTAGATGAGACAACAGATAAGTGGGACATATTTTTCGTGGAAAGAGAAAAGAAAGAAGAAAATGGTAGACAAAAAATGGATTTCTTTTGCAAAGGTATATCAGAAGGATAAAGGTAAAGGTAAAATTGGTAGTGTACCTAATATAATGGTCAAGAATAACCTTTCTCCATTGGCACAAGACACCCCACCAATAATTGCAAAGGCACTGGTTCAAACTGACAGTCAACCAGAAGAAAAGGAAGAGGAAATAACAAGAGATGAAACTAATATAGAATCTAAAGTTCTTTTCACCATGAATGTGGACACACAGGACTTCAACATTGTCATGGATAAGAAAACCACAGATGTAAATCAAACTGAAGCTACAAATACTGAAATCTCTGAGTCATCAGTCAACACTATTGACTCTCATAACATTGAGATACCAATAAAAGTTGAGAAACCCAATACCATCCCAAATTCTACTCAGCCTAACATTTAGAAACCGACAGAAGAACAAGCAAAAGAAGAGGTAAAAGCACAAACTAAACCTATAAATGTTGACACTCAGCAGAAGGTAGAGAAACCGACAGAGAAAGAACCTGAAAAGAGTATAGTTGAATCGACAATCAGCAAGGCAGAAAGTAAGGATGACAGTAAGGTTGAAAACAAAGTTGAAACATAGAGTGAGAAAAAGGAAGAAACAGTGAATAAAGAAGAGGTCAATGATGGAAACATGAAAGAGGTGGTTAAGGCAATTGGACAAGTATCTGAAGAAAAGAAAGTTATTGCTGAGCCTAGCACTTCCACCATGGATTACAGACCTACTAGTGTGACTAATGTACTTTTGGATTCAATAAAAAAGATCATAGATTGCAATGCCTTAGCATTTAAGGCCATTGATGATACATTACCCATATTGAAAATGATTCCACAAGCTTGTAAGATAGATCATATTGATAGATCTTTAGGTAAATTGGACACATTGTCCAAATTCTTTGGTTCAAATCTTCTAACTATAGATAAGATTAATGAGGATACTATTAAGGAAATGGTGAATAAGGAGAAAAGTGAATTCTTTGATAAAACTATCAAGGATTGCATTGAGCCTATTGATTCCTTATTACCGACACTTAATTCCACTATTTTAGAATATAAAGAATTGTATAAGGAAGCAATATGTAAGACTAACAACCTAAAAGAAGGCATTGAGGAAGAGATAAAGAAAACACAAAAAGAGATTGATGATATAGCAGACAACATGATAGGTTCTTCAAAACTTACCTCAGTTTTTAATTAAGAAATGGTAGTTTTTGATCAAGAAATGACAGTTTTTGAGGAAAAGATTGAGAAACTAGAAAAAGTAAAAGGATAAGAACGAAGGCACGTGAGCTGAAAAAAAAACTTGGTCCTAGATTAGACAACCTTATAACTCAGTGGATTGAGCTATCTAAAGCAACAATTCAAGGAGAAAGATCACTGGAGCAACATATGCATTATCTGACTGGTATGATCCAACTGATTGAAACCATTATCTCTAACAACACCAAATTCATGCAGAGTCTTAATCTGATTTTGGCAGATATCTTTCAAATTGTACATAACCAGTTATAGGATATGATGTAGAATTTTGAATTCTTTGATTCTTTTTGACATCCTTTGTTATTTATGTCAAAGGGGGAGTAGTAGTATGGATAAAAATGTACAGAAGAGATCATTTGCTCAGGGGGAGCACTCCTATTTTTGGATTAGTTTTGGACTTCATTTTTGGATATCAGTTTTTGGATTTTTCTCATGAGTGTTTCCATCAATTCCAAAGGGGGAGATTGTTGGCATTCTACACTTAGACGAGAATTGTTGATGTTGTCATTTATGGCAACCAACTAGTAGTATGGTTCATAGTTTATACCTATAATGAATCATACTAACATCGAGGCCAACATAAGATAAATTTTTGTTTATGCGAATTATATTGTTTTGTATTGAAGTATGTTGTATAACCGACACTATGTATTGTAAAGACTCATATATATATGAGATCTTATAGGTCATTTTGTAATGTGGAAAAAGTATGTATGGTATGTAAGAGAAGAAGATTATGTAATTAGATAATGATTATGAGAGCGAATATCTGTATATGCATCTTGATGTAATAATTTTGATGAGTGAAGAAAGGTTTATGGCAAAGGTATTTGACAGAGCTTAAACTGGTATTGAATCAAGCATTGTAGATGCTATTTTGAGTAGTAAATTTTCATTGGATTTAATCATCCAATTTTGTAGTTAGTGTGACTCCTTTTTGTGATTGAGTAGTGAGCTCTAGGCTATTGGCCTTCCTGCATGTGCAAGCCCCTAGTGTATCAATAATATTTATTCATATTGCTTAGTGAGTAAATATTGTGGGTCACAAATCCCACCAAGGTTTTTCCCCTACCGAGTTTCCTCACCAAAATATATGTGTTATGGTGTCCATTGATGATTATATTGTTATTTCTCTTTATTGATTTATTGCTTGTTTACCAGTACATTAATTCGAGTTGTGAAGTTGCAAACATGTTTGAATATTTCATTAACCGTTTAGACACTGATTCACCTCCCCTCTCAGTATCTTTGGGACTGATCAAGTATCTAACACAAACATCAATCGAATCTCATCAAACAAGACATCAAATTGCTAGGGGCATGTCAACTTCATCCCATCCTATCAAGTTGAGGTTCTTCAAATAAAATTAATCTCTAGGGGCATATCACTTTCATCACACCAAATCAAGCTGATATTGTCTTCATTTAAATCAGTCTCTTAATGGTAATCAATTTCATCGCACCTCATCAAGTTGGTTATTTGTTTAAACCTAATCAAGGATTTAAGGAGTCTTTTTTACAGTGATCACACTCTGAATCCAATTAAACATTCAATTTAATTGCATCAAATCAAGCTAGACATTCTGTTTCGTTAATCAGTTGTTGTTCAATCAAGTTCAAAATTGGTATTATCTCTACGCTCAACTGATTCTAGCTCAATGAAGTTCTAGATCAGTACCTGCTTCGTGATCAATCAAGTTCAAGATCAATATATTTTCTCTTCATCAGTCCTAGTTCAATCAAGTAAAGGATTGGTATCACTTTGATCAATCTCTTTAGTTTGATCGCTTCAAATCAAGCTGAATATCTCTCTCTTCATCCATTTTTGATCCATCAATTTCTGAACCAATATCTCTTCGACATCAACTATTCTTTGAATCAATGTGTTGCTCGTACATCAATTCAAAGAGGGAAAAATGTAATACCCTAAAAATGGTCATCTAAACCATGGGCCCCTAATCTTGACTACATCACCAAGGTCCTAACCAAAGGCGATTAAATCAATTTTGAGCACTAATTAATTAATTCCTAAATCATCAATGTCACATGGCTAATTAATCTTTTCAATTAAACAAATAATCAACATCTCTTTAATCAATTATCCTATTTATTTAATTAAATATCCTAGCATATTTAATTAATAAATTAATTTTCCATTTAAATAAAAAAAGGAATTATTTTGAAAAAGGAATTAATTTGAGATAATTTGAAAAATAAATTTCAGATTAAGAGTAAAATTGAATAAAAAGGAATAAATCAAAGAAAGCTTGCTTTAAGAAAGGAAAATGGAATAAATTGGGTTTTTCTGATTTTATCTCAATTTTAGCTCAATCTTATCTCCTTCAAATTTGAAGAAAGCAGCCAATCACATAAAATCATGTGGATTGTGCTACTTTTGGTAGAATCTTGACTGCTCATCAACAATCAATCTTGTCTGTCACTTTCTCTTTGGATTTTCCATACATTTAGGCTCTCATCTCTCAATCAAAAAGGTTAGAGATTTTATTGTTATCATGTTGGTTTTTCTCTAGAGTCATTGAGAATATTGTATCTTAGCTTATTGTATATTAGCTTAATCATATTAGCTTAATCATGCTAGCTTGATAGAATCATAACTTGATAATTATTGCTTGCATCTAGATTTCATATAGCTTAATCTTACATTCATATAGATTAAATCCTTCATCTTGGTGTAGTCTAGTAACTGGTATCGCTTAGATAAATTTAAGAGAAAATCTATACTCACAACTTTTCAGAGGCAATAGGTCAATTTGTTATGGTTTTTTACATTTATTGATTTTGATTAGCTAACCATGCATGCAATGACTTATTGAGTGTTTGTGTTTTAGATATAGATTTCAAATTTCACACACACACACACATAGGTGTCAAAATTTTGGTACCACATTCTAAGAGACTACTTCAAACTATACATAGATTTTTACTACCTACAAACAAGTTTTTCTTTATCATTTTCAATGAAATTATCTGGTTGTGACATATAGATTTCGTCATCCAAATTACCATGAAGGAATGTTGTCTTCACCTCCATTTACTTGACTTCCAAGTCATAAAATACTGCAAATGATAATAATAATTTAATGGGTTTGAGCTTCTCAATTGTAGATAATATATCCAAATAATAAATTCCCTCTGCCAAGGAATATCCATTAGTGACTTCTCAAGATTTCCATCTAGACCCAGTTTGTTCTTCAACATCCATTTACAACCAATGGTTTTTGTCCTTTAAGAAAAGGCACATGATCCCATGTAGCATTTTTCATCAATATAGCTATCTCTTCATTCATGAATTCCATCCAAGAATATACATCTTGCATAACCAAAGCCTCTCTAATAGTCCCAAGATTCCATCCAACAAGGAATAACCTAACCTTTTCAATTATCTCCTAACATTCATAGACTTAATTGAAGGTTGAGTTTTAGGATCTTCTTCTTCTTCAAAACTCTTAGAGTTATTAGATATATCTTCATCATCAAGTCAAACATGAGTACGCAGTTCATCTATCTTTGGAGAGGATGGAACCTAAACTATCTCCTTCTATTTCTCTTCCCTCTTTGGTTGTAAATCAATATTGGAAGGTTTGTTCTCTTTAAATATTACACTTATACTATAGAGCACCTTTTTTATAGCTTCATCCCAAATCTTGTAACTCTTCATATTGATACCATAATCAATGTAGATACACATAGTCACCTTTTTATCTAATTTTGATCTTTTCTCACTAGGAAAATGATAATATGCATCACAACCAAAGACTTTGAGATATCTCATCAAAGTATTATTACTAGACCATGCTTCTATTGCAGATGTGATGGTGATGATGTTGACCAGTTGTTATTGATGTCAACATAATGGTTGTCATTGATGTCCTTGGTATTGGTGATTCAGAATATATGTGCTCAAAATCTTTGGTGCTTCGAAAGATGTGTTGGTAGATCAAATGTGTTGATATTGATTTGGATATATTTGGTTATCAGATATGGTGTTGATCAATGGTATTCATGTGTATCGAGGTTCCATTCTTATTTTTTATGTTTTGGGTGATGATGTTTGGGTCCGGATTAGGTTCAGAATTTGAGGATGTATAGTGACTTTTGGTGTAGCATGTGAGTCATGTTTTGGATCTGGAATTTGTAATCTTTGTAATATGTTGATTTGAGGATTAATATGTATTATGGTATGGTCTACTTCTCATTCCTTTTGTTGGCCTATTCTCATTGTTTTCATTGATGTCATGAATGTATTTTTGGTCTAGCATGTATGGATGTGATTCAGTCTGGAAGTTTGCTTCAAGTATGTGATGTTTCTTTATTATGATATATATGTATCTTTACTTCATACAACTTCATGGTATGTCATTTAATCTTATCAAAAGATGTTTTGAGTCTAGTCCCATCTAGAAGCGATGAGAGTATATTCTGCAAGATGTTTAATGATTCAAGTTGGAAGCGGACACCACATGAAGAAATTTTGGTTATTGTAGCATGTGGATAGTTTGATCTCACCCCTTCCAGTTGAGTTGACTCGTCAGTCAAATCGACGTGGATATATATTGACATTAGTGTTCCATGTTAGAAGTTTGGATGTTGAAAAACAACTATTTGTGTAATGTGTATATGCAAAAAACTCTATGGATATAAATATTGTTGTATGGATTAAGTACACTACATGTATGAGACAATTTATGAACTTTAAAAAGGAGCTTTAACATGTGCATAAGTCAAATGAAACTGTAATAGTTCAAATCTTTTATACTCTAGTATCCGACAGTGAGACTTTTTGTATTTGGGTAGTGAGCCACCCTTTGTACTATTTAACCAATTACATATTGTATCATTACTGAGAGAAAACTCTCTTCATGGTTTTTCCCATATTGGGTTTTCCATGTACAAATCTGGTGTTATATGTTTTGTGTTAACTTCATTTACTACATCAAAATTATGTTATGTGATTGGTCAGTTAGAAGTTTTAATAAGTTTAAGGGAATATTGACTCACCCCTCCCCTCTCAATATTCTACATAATCAGCAATTGGTATCAAAGCCAATTCCTTTGGAAGAGTTTAACCACTCGTAGGAGATTCAAAAAGTTAAACTTATGGATTTAAGTGAAGATCTAAGAAATTTTCTTGAGGATCTAGAGGGATAGAAATTGAAAATAAAGATTTGAAAGAAAATGTCAAGCTAGCTAATGAATGCATTAAAAAATTGGGAGAGTAGATAAAAAGTTTAAAATAAGGCATAAAGAAGTGAGTGAGGAACTGAAGCAAACTAACAACACTATTGTAGATCTAAAAATAAAAAATGAAGACAATGAGAATACTAAGGAACAATTAAATGAAATTCATAAAAGTGTGAGAAGATAAAACAATAAGTAACATCTCTAAAGGTAGATTGGAGCTTTTTTTAACATACCCATTGGGGTTGTTCTGGCTAAGGATGTTTGGTCCTATGTTCATGTCAAGCTAGAAGAATTTAGCCATCATGGAAAGATACTAGAATTGTGGACCAAGAAAATGATTAATGATCACAACTAGGTAAGGCCTAAATTTGCACACTGAGATGAGAAGAAATTGGACACATGGAACAATTTTCCTAATTTTTATTATGACAAAAAATGGGTTAAGCTAGCCATGAGCAGGTTTCACGATGAATTTCTTTGGTTAGACCAAACTCACCTTATAACCAAGGATGTAATGAAATCCATTACTAGTTTGAACGATCCTAGAGAGATTCTTGGTCCAAAATCTGTAAATTTTTTATGCCAATAACTAACAAGATGAGAGAGGGGGGGTGAATCATACAAACTTAATCTTCCATAAAATCAACAGATTCAACCTCAGTAACTTATACTTCAGCAATATAACCAAAAACTACTAAACATGTAAACTCATAAACACATAATCATTGGAAACCCAAATAGGGAAAAACCATTGTGGGATTTCAGACCCACTAAGAAATATACTCTTCTAGAGTATGCTCGGTTAAAAGAAAATCCTATTAAAGATTACAAACACATTGCTAGATGTGACCCAGTTAAGGGATTTCCCTCAGATCTGTTAGGATCTTCACTTTGTTAGAAGTGACCTTGTTAAAGGATTTCAAACACTCATTTAGAATGTTACCTTGCTAGAGGGTTTACAAATAAGACTGTTAAGTCCACTCGGTTAAGAGATTTTTTGTCACTTAAAAAATAAGAGTAATAAAAATATATCTGCAACTTCACATCTAAAATGCTAAAGAATATTCTTATTTTCTCAAAACAATCTTGTCATAGGACTTATCTTGTCCCTCTGCTGGGCTCCTTACTTTGTTATTCAAACAAGTCTTCAAGCTTCCGTGCTTGGTAATCACTATGTAGCATCCCTGTGCTTACACTTGCCCACATGCATTGTTCATCAACAATTTCTTATTTATAAACAATTTGCTAACCGCTGAATCTCCTTGATCACATTTCCCATGATCAATCTTAGCCATCATATCTTCAATCTTGACAAGGTTCAATGTATCCTTCGATCTGAAAATGTTTTACCTTGCCTAGGGACTTGCATTCCTTTCTTGGAACTTGCACAAGGTTATTGTGGTTCAATCTGCGCTGTAGATCTTCCTGCCAATCTTCCATTGCCATAGATCCTTAACAAACTTCATGCATGACATACCAATCATTTATAGATCTCCATCTCATCAGCATCCTTCATTAAATAATGCTTTTATCCATCCAATGTGATCTATCATAACTCAGTTGCAACTTGGTAAATACTAAACTTTACTCGGTAGACATTCAACCTTCATTAACTGATGTCGATGACCTTAGGGTTTACCGACTAGGTTCTTTACTCGGTGACATAGTATAGTATTAACCTTACAACCAACAACATATGTAGGATGTCAAAACAATCTAAACATCATGATCTCATCATTGTCTAACTCGGTAATAGTTGCCCATTGAATAACTTATTTCTCCCTTTTCTTATCACATTCTTTCTATGTCTTTTAAGGACACCTTAATTCTCTTCAAATCAATCTTTTCAAGATATGGCAACATCATACTGAATCAGAAAATCAATTTCTTGACATCAATGACAAAATAATGTTATAAAGATAGTTATCATCCCTTTTCAGTTATATCAAATAATCTTCAACAACCTTCTCAATATCCTTAATGAATATCAACAATCTCCTTCTATTGAAATGCCAACAATCTCCCCCTTTGGCATTGATGGCAAAACCAACTTTTAAATGGTAATACCAACAAGATATTCAAATTGATTCAGATTCGGATTGTTGTTAGACTTCTCCTGAAGTCTTCTCCATTTTTCATTAGGCTTCTGAGCTATTGACTTGTATTAAGTCTTCTCCCTTTTGTAATCTTCTCCCCCTATCATTAGTCTTCCGTTATCTTCTTCATTTAGGATTTTACCATTTAGTCTTCTCCCCCTTTTGACAACAATGCCAACAAGTAAAAAAAAACTAAATCATGATTTCCTCCTCTATGAAGTGATTTTCCTTGTTGTGTATCATCTTAGTCTTGGTCAAAGCAACTTGTCTCTATTCACTATTTCTACACACCTTTAGATAACCTTCCAAAGTGCATAAATCAACATCAATCCACACATAATATTCTATAGATTTATCGAATTGATGCTTTCACCAAACTTTGTCAGTGAGTAGAAGATAGGGGTAGGACCCCTAACTTGCTTCTGAGATATTCAAAAGTGTCCCTTGGTAGTGGCTTTGTGAAGATGTCTGCTAATTGCTCCTTTGAACTAATATAGTCCAACACAACTTTCTTCTCTTGAACTTCTTCTCTAAGATAATGATACTTTATAGAGATATACTTTGTCTTAGAGTGCATTACCAGATTCTTTGAAATGTTAATGGCACTAGTATTATCATAGAATATAGTTACTAGCTCAGTAACTTTCTCATTTATACCTTCCAATAGTTGTTTGATCCATGCTATATTGGTACAATTCAATGTTTCAGAAACATATTCAGCTTTTGTTGTTGACTGTGAGATACATCCTTGTTTCTTACTAAGCCAACTCACTAGTCTTTCTCCCAAAAAGAAAGCTCCACCACTTGTGTTTTTCACGTCATCTATGTTGCCTGCCCAATCAACATCAATATAAACTTTTTAATCAAAATCATTCCTCTTTTCATATACTAAGCCATAATCTTCAGTGCCTCTCACGTATCTAAAAATTATCTTGATTGCTATCATATGGGTTTCCTTGGGATCTACAGAGAATCTTGCAACAATACCTACTGCATGTGCTATATCTGGTCTACTATGCATAACATATTGCAACTTCCTAATAATAGATCGGTAAAGTGTCTCATCAACAGATGCAGATTCATCATTCTTTGATAGTTTATAGTTAGTAGTCATAGGAGTACTTACTGGTTTAGAATCCTCCATTCCAAATTTCTTGAAGATTTCCTTTATGTACTTGGATTGAGTAATGAAAATCTCATCTTTCATTTGCAGTATTTGTAAACCTATAAAATATTTTATCTCACTGATTAATGACATCTCAAATTCTTTGCACATTTCATTTCCAAAATTCTTGCATAAGGAGTCATTACCACAAAAAATAATATCATCAACAAATATGGCTGAGATCAGTATTCCATTGTCCTCATCATTATTCATGTACATATTGTTGTTTTCACTTCTCCTTATAAAGCCAATCTTGATTAAGTAAGAGTGCAATCTCTCGTACCATGCTCTAGGTGCTTGTTTCAGACCATATAAAGCTTTGTTCAATTTACATACCTGATCTTTACTCTTGTCTTCAACAAATCTTTCAGGTTGTTCAATATAAACTTCTTCTTCTAGTATACCATTCAAAAATGCAGATTTAACATCCATTTGATATACCTTGAAATTTTTGAAAGCAACATATGCCAACAATGTTCTTACTCCCTCAAGTCTAGCCATAGGTGCAAAGGTCTCACCATAATCTATTCCTTCTTCTTGAGCATAACCTTTGCAAACTAGTCTTGCTTTGTTTCGAATGACCTCACCTTTTTCATTTAGCTTGTTTATGAAAATCCACTTTGTACAGATTACATTTTTGTCCTTCGGTCTTGGGATCAGTGTCCATGTGTCATTCCTCTTGATTTGATCAATCTCTTCTATCATAGGATTTACCCAATCTTCACTGTTAAATGCCTCTTTTACTATTCTCGGTCCAAATTTAGATATCAGACATGTGTTCTATCTCAATTTGTTCCTTGTCATCACTGGATCATCCTTATCTCCTATAATCTGACTTGATGAATGATGTCTTCTCACATATTTGGCTAATATAGGCGAGGTAGATTCTGTATGGTCTTCTTCATCACTCGGTAACTGGACATTATCTTCATTTTCTTGAGTAGCTTTCTCGGTAGGAATTCCCGATTGAACATAAATGAACTCTTCATAATTTTCTAGTTCTTTGGAATTTCCTTCATCATTTCTTTCTGCAAATTCATCAATTTTCACATTTGCATTTTTCACTATTTTATTAGATGATTTGATCAGACATTTAAATGCTATACTTCTAGAAGAATAACCAACAAATGTTCCTTCTTCACTTTTCTGATCAAACTTTCCATTTCTGTCATCTTTGTGAACATAGCATCTACTTCCAAAGATTTTAAAATAACTTACATTAGGTTTCTTTTCATACTAGATCTCATATGGTGTCTTTATAGTTCTTTTCTTCAATTGAACTTGGTTCAGGGTGTAAACTACAGTGCTGATGACTTCTCTCTAAAATGTTTGAGGTACCTTTTTTTCTATCATTAGGGTTCTGGCACAATCCACAATTGATCTATTTCATCTCTTGGCTATCCCATTTTGCTGAGGTGTTCTTGGTGCAGATACTTGCCTTTTTATACCATTATCATTGCAGAATAAGTTAAATTCATCAGAAGTGAATTCTCCTCCTCTATCAGATCTAAGACATTTCAGCTGTCTTCCTATTTCATTTTCAACTCTTGCCTTGTACCATCTAAACATTTGAAAAGCTTCTAATTTTTCTTTTAAAAACATAACTGACATCATCCTTGAGTAATCATCCACAAATAATATGAAATATTTATCACCATAATAACTTTGAACTTTCATGGGACCACAAAGATCAATGTGTACTAGATCTAAAATTCCTTTAGAAGTGTAGGACTTACTTGTAAAGCTTGATCTTGTCATCTTATCCATCTGGCATCCTCGGCATATAGTATTCTTAGGTTTTTCTAGGCTCGATAGACCTCTTACTTGGTGCTTCTTACTTATTTTGATCAGATGATCAAAATTTACATGACAAAATCTTTTATGCCATAACCAGGTATCATCTATCTTAGCATAAAGACACTTGTTTCGAGTTGAGTCAAGATGAAATGTATTACCTTTTGTTTGTGTCCTGATAGCAACTAACTTTCCATGCTTGTCATGAACTTTGACAACTGCTTTATGAAATTCTATTCGGTATCCTGTATTGTTTAGCTGTGCTACACTTAACAAATTGTATTTCAACCTTCATCCCAGTATACATCATCACATTTAGCATTGTCAAGAAGTGTTATAGATCCTTTAACTTTCACCAGACATGGTGCATCATTACCAAATCTTAAATAGCCTCCATCATAGTCTTCTAGTTTAACAAACTTGTGTTTATCACCTATCATGTGATGTGAGCATCCATTGTCTATGATCCAAGAATCATTATTATTTATGTGAGATATTAGGGGTTTTTCTTCATACCTTTCTTCATCTGATCCATCTTTAATAGCCACATAAACAACTTCCTTAGTATCAGTTTCATTAGATTTATCATCATTGGATTCCTCATCAGCTACTAGGCATGTCTTTCTGTCTCTCCTTCTGAAGTCTCGGTGTCCTCTGTATTGGTTGTCTTTTTGCCTGTTATCTCGGTATTCTTTCTTTTTACTAGATTTTTTTTCAAGGTAGTTAGAATCCATATGTCCTATTTTATCACAATTGAAACATTTTAACGATATCTTTCCTTTATACTTACCTTTTCCTCTCGGTAACCTTCTAGCTAATAATGCTTCAAACTCTTCTTGCTTCTTGATTTCCTCATATAGTTTGTGCACTTCTTCCATGTTCTTGCGAAATATTTCACTTGCTCCACTGTGATTCCCTTTAGAGTACTTACTCATTCTATCATTGTTATCAAAATTACTTAACTCAAATCCATGTATCTTACCAATAGTAGCATCCAAAGAAACTAGCATTTTAGGTATAGACCTCAATTCATTTATTGCAGAGACTACAATGGCATAAGTAGGTAGAAGGGTTCTCAACAGCTTACTTGTTACATCCTTTTCTTCAATAGTTCCTCCTGCTCCTTTAATTTGATTGACGGTCTCCTTTAACCTTGTACTATATTAGGTTATGTTCTCACCTTCATTCATTCTCATGGATTCAATTTGACCTCTTAGACTATCTACTTTTTCTCTTTGAACATGTTTATCACTACCATATATAGATATGAGCTTGGTCCACATTACTTTTGCATCATTATAGCCTTCTAGGTCATTAAACTTTGAGTTGGTCAATGCTGATGTAATTTCAATCATAGCTTGAATATGTTCTTGCTTTGCCTTTATCTCTTCTAGGGTCATTGGGTTGGTGCTTGGTGGTATGTAATCATTCTCCAAATAATATGTTGCACATTCTCCAATTCTTGATAAATGTAGCTTCATCCTTTTCTGCCATGTGGAGAAACTTGACTTGTTCAACTTTGGTGCATCCCTTTTATACATCTTTGGATATTTGCCTCAAGTACCTTTAAACTTTTCTTCCTGAGTCCAAAGCTCTAAAACCAATTGTAAAGTTTTTATGCCAATAGCTAACAAGATGAGAGAGGGGGGGGGTGAATCATACAAACTTAATCTTCCATTAAATCAACAGATTCAACCTCGGTAACTTATACTTCAACAATATAACCAAAAACTGCTAAACATGCAAACTCATAAACACATAATCATCATAACACATATAACACCAAATTTAACATGGAAACCCAAATAGGGAAAAAGCACTGTGGGATTTCGGACCCACTAAGAAATATACTCTTCTAGAGTATGCTCGGTTAAAAGCAAATCTTGTTAAAGATTACAAACACATTGCTAGATGTGACCCGGTTAAGGGATTTCCCTCAGATCTGTTAGGATCTTCACTTTGTTAGAAGTGACCTTGTTAAAGAATTTCAAACACTCATTTAGAATGTTACCTTGCTAGAGGGTTTACAAATAAGACTGTTAAGTCCACTCGGTTAAGAGATTTTTTGTCACTTACAAAATAATAGTAATAAAAATATATCTGCAACTTCTAAGCTGAAATGCTAAAGCAGATTCTTATTTGCTCAAAACAATCTTGTCATAGGACTTATCTTGTCCCTCTATTTGGCTCCTTACTCTATTATTCAAACAGGTCTTCAAGCTTCTATGCTCAGTAATCACTATGTAGCATCCTTGTGCTTACACTTGCCCGCATGCATTGTTCATCAACAATTTCTTATTTATAAACAATTTGCTAACCGCTGAATCTCCTTGATCACATTTCCCATGATCAATCTTAGCCATTAGATCTTCAATCTTGACCAGGTTCAATGCATCCTTTGATTTGAGAATGTTTTACCTTGCCTAGGGACTTGCATTTCTTTCTTGGAACTTTCACAAGTTTATTGCGGTTCAATCTGCGTTATAGATCTTCCTACCAATCTTCCATTACCATAGATCCTTAACAAACTTCATGCACGACATACCAGTCATTTATACATATCCAGCTCATCATCATCCTTCATTAAATAATTCTTTTATCCATCCAATGCGATCTATCATAACTCAGTTGCAACTTGGTAAATACTAAACTTTACCACATTCAACCTTCATTAACTAATATTGATAACCTTAGGGTTTACCGACTAGGTTCCTTAGGGTTTACCAACTAGGTTCTTTACTCAGTGACATAGTATAGTATTAACCTTACAATCAACAACATATGTAGGATATCAAAACAATCTAAGCATCATGATCTCATCATTGTCTAACTTGGTAATAGTTGGCCATTGAATAACTTATTTCTCCCTTTTCTTATCACATTCTTTCTGTGTCTTTTACCAACATCTTAATTCTCTTCAAATCAATCTTTTCAAGATATAGCAACATCATACTGAATCAGAAAATCAATTTCTTGACATCAATGACAAAATAATGTTATAAAGATAGTTATCATCCCTTTTCAGTTATATCAAATAATCTTCAACAACCTTCTCAATATCCTTAATGAATATCAACAATCTCCTTCTATTGAAATGTCAACAAAATTTTCCAAGAACAAGGTTGTTATGGACTTAACTAGTGCAACATTTGACAAACACTCTTTGGCAATTGATAATCTCTAGAATTTGGCTTTAAGTATCTAGCAATGATGGTCAAAAATAAGATTTATTTCATAAATTGAGAAAACTCTATTTCATCCATGGCAGGTCACATGGCATATGAAATGATAGAGCTAAAAAGGGATTTCAACCTCTATGAAATCCTATGACAAAGATTTTTAGAGAATATTTTCCATGTGGGAAGAAGAAACACTCTTTCAAATTTGGAACCCTAGCCCTATGCATTCTATTTTATATCTTGCAAGAGTTACCTAGTTGAGGTAGGGTTTTCTGGTCTTCAAATACCCTAATAGTGCACTGGATTGTAGATAATCTATGAGGGTTCATCAATGACAAGGTAAGAGATGAAGTGTTTGCAACCTTCTTCACCATCTTTTAGATGAATATGCAAAGTAGAGATAGGACCCCAAAGGAGATTGTTGTTAAGTATAAGAACGATATTATATTTGTAATCACAATTGACAAATGCTATATAGAGGTGGTTGTGCCAAGGGAAGTTTGGGTGCCTCCATTTGGCTATGAAGCTACCCTTGAGATGATTGAAGGTGTAGCCAAAGTTCTACTGGAGAGTTTGGTTGATGAGTTTGAAGAATGTTTTGGGAGTATGGATGAAAAGTCTTTGTAGGTCTGCATGGAGCACTCCAACAAGGATCATGAAAAGAATGTGATGAAAGTGATTTAGGAATCCATGGAAAAGTCCAAAATGATTGAGGAGGATATCTATGAAATTAGACATTCTAGAAGGCTTTTAGGTGCATCTGGAGCATCTAAAATTTCTTAGAAGGATATTTTCTCATCAAGTTCCCCGAAGAAGAAAGTAGAAGCTAAAAGGAAGACCATAATCTTTGAATCTAAAGAAGAGGAGGATGTAGACAAATACCAGATACATGTCCAAAAATCTAAAGTAAAGTAAGTCAAGAAGCCACTTGATGTAGAAAGTCTATGCAAATCTCTTACACAAGGTACAAGCCCAAAAGAGGTTGGTGGTCTTTATTCTGAGGCACTTACTTAGGATCAAAATAGCATTATTAAATCTTTTCTGCTTTATTGTGTCAAGTTTGATGTTGTGGCTAATCAATTTAGAAATATTACTCCAAAAGAATTGTATGATTAGTTAATTAGGATAAGAAAAATTGGGAGGGAAGAAAAAAATTTATTAGGATCATGTATTTGAGTTAGTTGGTTTCACTTTCTCCCATTATAACAAGGCTACTCTTATTCAAACATGCAAAACTCAATTGAGAACCAAAAGGAATCTAGGTAGTCTCATGCTAGGAGAAGCCAATGTCAAAGAAGAACTTAAGAATGCAATAATGGACTATATTGATAGTTTCTAATAACCTCATTCTATTCCCTCATGTTGATTCCAATACTTCTACCAATATGTTTCACAATGTCTTAGTCAATCCTAGTAGCACCCCTATTGATAAACTTGATGATAACATAGTTTATTATTCATCTTCTATGGATAATGTTATGGATAGTGTCATGGAAATTCTCAGAACCTTTGAGGTTCATCCAATTAATTCTGAGTCTAATAAAGGGAAAGAAATTGATGGTTCTATTGATAGAAATCAAAATTATCAAGCTTTCAATGAGTCTAAAAAGAATGAACCTGAGCTCAAGGCTCCTTTAGTTGATAAGGCAAATGATCTGGAAAAGGAATCCAATGTGTAGATATCTAGCTAAGTGATAGTGGTCAGTACCAGTTCTGGTACTATTGAAGATACTTGGAAGAAATTATTTTCCACTCCTTTAATTATTCCATCTATCACTCATCCATGTAATCAGTTGACTTCTCCAATGTTGATCTGGTTCAAAAGCTTGAGATTGGAGAAGCATTTATTTCATCTACGAGGTAGGATTTTTAGAAATAGGATAAGATTGTTGAGGATTTGTTGGTAGCACTCCATGCTGCGATGTCTAAGTGTAAGGTAGATTCAAACACTCTCAATGCAAAGAAATGCAAAATGCTAATCACTTCATTGAGAAATCACACTAAGAAATTTAAAGAGAAGTATGAAAAAGATAGATCAGGAGATAAAGAAAAGTTCTTGCATTAATTCCAAGCTAAGTCTGAATCTACACATCACCAACTTGCATAGCTTATTTCTCAAGGTTATTCTTATTTGGAAAATAGTAATATGTACTCTGTGCCTTCAGGCTTTAGTGGTCGAATGCTACCAAAAGCATAAAAAATGAAATGAATATTATTGAAAATAAGATTCGACAAGCACATACAAATTATAAACTGTCTAAGGACTTATTTGGCTCTAGAAGATCCAAGATTGAGGAACAACATGAGAAGTATTATGAATTGAAGCAACAAAGGGATAACATTACTCTTCCCTTAGGTAAATTGAGGGATTTGAGCAATGTAAGCATTTCCATCATGAACAAAGCCCTCTCTCAAGCCACTCAATTCACATACTCTATTCCTAGCTCCATTCAAGAGGTAGAGCGGTTGGACACATAACTGTTGGTACACATTGAGTTCCTATTAGAGGCCATTTCTCACTAGGATAAGCACAAGGATGCTTGGACCGCACATGCTCTGAATCTTAATTAGTTCTCTAGATAACAATGTTTGTCCCTTTTAGGGGGAGTTTCACTTTTATTTATGCACTGGTTCAAACCTATTTTTTTCTGACCCTCTCCTGTTGTTGTCAAAGGGGGAGTAGTGTTAGGTGGTGTTAATCTTTATGATATTTCATCAAATCTATTAGACAGTTGGTATTTCAGTTATTATTTGAGAAAAGTTATAGTGTATAACTTTATAGTGCCATAAATAACAAAGGGGGTATTTTGGCCTATTGTCATTGTTGTCATTATGAATGTATTTTTTGGGCATGTATGGATGTGATTCAGTCCAAAAGTCTACTTCAAGTATGCAATGTTTCTTTATTATGCTATATATGTATTTCTTTTTCATACAACTTCATGGTTTGACATTTACTCTTATCAGAAGATGTTTTGAGTCTATTCCCATCTGGAAGCATTGAGAGAATATTATTCAAGATGTTATTAGATCGAGTCCTATCTGGATATGCTAGAAGTGTGCTCTTTAACATGTTTAATGATTCAAGTTGAAAGTCGACATTGCATGTAGATATTTTGGTCATTGTAGCGTGTAGATAGTTTGGTCTTAGCCCTTCTGGCTAAGACAACTTGTTAGTCAAATTGATGTAGATATATATTTCCATCAATGTTGCATGTTAGAAGTATGGTTTTTGAAAAATAACTATTTCTGTATTATGCATATATGTGAGAAAGTTTGTGGATGTAAATATTTTTGTGATTAAGTAAAATGAGTGTATGAGACTGTTTATGTACTTCAAAGGAATTGTAACCTATGCATATGTCAAATGCAACTTTGACAGTTCAAATCTTGTATACTCCATTATCCGATAGTGAGCATTTCTATATTTAGGCAGTGAGCCCAAACCGGTAGTGAGCCACCCCTTTGTTGATGTGAGTTTTGAGTTCACCTCAATGTTACAAACTCTTCTCAAAGGAAAGGTCTATTTACTTAAAATATTAATAAAACATTAACCCAAGGCTCAAAACCTCATTCTATGACCCTGTGGTATTTACTCAGTAAGCATACATCAATTATTTTACGAGGGGATTCCCAGTAATTTCTCTATAATTATCAAGCATCTCAAACTCTAGTGAATTTATTCCAACTTATTTATCCTTGAACAATCAAAATAAAATAAAAACTTGAAATGAAAGAAATTCTTATTTACGGGTTAGTTTCATAGTTTGATTCTCTTCTAAAACAATTGAAATGGTAAAGAGAATATTTCATGAACAATTAGAATATTTTCTAAATCATTCACAAAACTATGTGATCTTTAAAAGAAGATTTATATTAACAAAGAAAGGGATATAACACACCAAAAATACTGCATAGAGCTATATATTCCTTCATCAAAACAGTGACCTATAGTTAGATTTGCAGCATTAATTGACTCTAAGATTTATCAAATCAATCATTTGCAAAGAGTGTACACAATTGAGACAACTATAACTATAAGAGTGTCAAGAAACAAAGTGTCTAAATCAATAGAGCTATTTCAAGTCTAAAAATCTCAAACATCCCCCCTTTAAAAATGAGACAATTCTGGGCTATTTATGGAACATAGCACTCAGAAAATATATTACAAAATATAATCAAAGGTTCATGTTAATGTTCTTTCAAAGTTGTTCATGGGGTGGCATTTTGGTTAAGTGTTTTCCATCCCCCTTTCTCTTTTTGGTCCGCTCTTCCTTTTGTTCGCGTGTTCCATGTGGGGTCACGACGCTGCTCTAAGCAGATCGGCTTTCTCGCCTTGTGTTGAGAAAGAGCGAAGCTACCATGTGGTGCAAGTCTTTCCTTTGACGTAAGTGTCCACGCGCTTTGCACCTTCATGCATCATTTCCCAGTCCTCCTTTTGCACTCAACTTTGAGTCTCCTCCGAGTTGCCGCATGTCCCTTCATTGGTTCATGAGCTGGAATTCTATTGGAATCGCGAGTTTCTTGTTTTGGTAGGTATGGAGGTCACCATGATGTAGCTAGCATAATGATACCGAAAGGCCATTTTCTCTTTTTGATTGCATGCTTCTCTATGGATGTCACACAAGGAGATTCCTGACAGGGAGCAGTTGCAAGGTTTTTTCTCGTGCTTTCTTGTGGGTAGTTGTTAGGTGCTTGGGGGCTATTTATTGGCCCCTTCAATTTTTCAAGGCTTCAAACTTTGAGAAAAAATTATTAGACTTTGGCTCTGTGAATCTGGCCTTTATGTTAATTATGTTGTGGTTGATAAATATATCACTGTGCCTATAGCCTTTATGGTTATTTTATTTGAAGCTTAACTGGTTAACTTCTGTGCTATTTTCTAATTCAGTAACTTCTATGATATGTGTTGTGAGACTCTATGAATTAAACTATGCTATAAAAATTGTTATCTATTAGATAAAAGGTGTACATCATATTATGTTGAATGAGCCTTATTTGATCTAACTATATTGGGCATGTAGATTATTGAACGAACCTTAAAACTATAAATACTTGGGTTTTTTGTGCTTCAAATGTTTCAAAAATATTCTGGCGAATTGCCTAGTTAGTGTAGCTTTTGAGTATTCTTTCTCCCTTTTATTCCCCCCATTGTATCAAGAGCTAACTTCTCAAACCTGGAGGTTATTCAATGAAGTTTGCGCAAAGATCCCCATCACCGAATTTCCCATAAGGCTGTTAGCATATAATGCAAAATTAGTAGTCAACAGTTCTTTTTCTGGAACGTCTAGTGGGAATTAATTTGTACTTAAAGCCTAAGTAGGTTTATGAACCACAGACCTATTACCAGGAGTCAGACAACTTCAAATCCTAGTTTATTCTCCCACCCTTGGTGACCATTCAATCGTCCACAACTACTTCTTCTCAGAATTCACTTGTTATCCCAGTGATACCCATTCCCTTAGTGATGGCTCAAGTTCCTCCCTGGAGTATTGTGACTTGAAATAGCGGTAGTCCCCTTATTCCTCTTGCTCCACCCACAACATGGGGCCCTATTCCTACCTCTACACTAAAAGTCATCCCTAAACTCACCAGTGGAGATTCCAAAATCCCAAAGGAACACCTACAAGGTTTGGTTGATGTTTGTACAATCCATAATGTTACATAGCAGAATTTAGCCCCAAGATTGCTTGCATCGGAGGAGCTTTAGATTGGTATAGATCTCTTGCACCCAATTCTATAGCTGATTGGGATCATCTTGGCGATCATTTCTTTGAGAGATTTTTAGATAAGGCAAATAGGTCATCTCTAATGCAACAACTGATTACTATAAAGAGAGCTCCTCATGAAGTGATGAGAAACTTCAATATGAGGTTTCAAAGGACCTAACAAAGGATACCTTTTTCTGCTCATCCACTCGTAGATATGGCATTTTTTTTCTATTTAAAAGCTCTCAATTCAGATATATCCATGATGATCCAATGTCTCAGAGGTAGTACCCTCCTAGATGTATATGATTTGGAAGTCCAAGCAGAGAAAAATTTAATTGATGTTGGGAGGCTTGCACCACGACCACCCATGTTGGTCTTCCCTAAAATATTGAATCAAGTTCTTGAGCTTGTCGCATCTAGCACTTTTGTGCCTCAATCCATGTACGTAAACCCTAGATCCCAACAAGCCAGTACACCTTCTTCTTCAGCCCTGGCTACTGAAGTCAATGACATGAAAAATTTACCGAGATCTTTTTTTAATGAGATCATTAACCTAAAAAGTTCCCAAATCCCCTCTACTAGACCTCCTTTCCAACAAAATTTCCAAGGGAATAGACCCCCATATTAGCAAAACCAATATGCGAACAATCAATCTTCCTTGAGTCAAACAAATGGCTAGATAGTTTTGGTGCTCACTTTGCTGCAAACCATCCATCCTAGAACCAATAAAGAATTAACTATAGGACAAAATAATCTGGCTGACGACACAAATTCATGGTGCTTCCCATGTAATGATTCTCATACTCCAAGAAACCGTCCAAGGGGTAATTGAAAAAAAATCTTGCAGATAAGCAAAGTCAAGGTGTTACCTCAGATGTGGTGATTTATACTTCCCCTGGCATGGACATTGTGGCCCTCATCATTCAAATGCAAAGCATGTCAATGGAGTAGGAAGTAGAGATAGTCCCAGATCATGCTTTATTTTCTTGGATGGAAGATGAAGATATTGTACTCATAAATGATGCAACTACATTGAGTTTAGGAGCTCCCTAAGTACACTCAAACTAAAACCTTCAATTGAAAAGATGGCTCACGGAAGAGCCTATAAACGCACAAGGAAAATTCAACTCAAAAAAAGATCCTGAACAACCCATGGCTACTACCGCATATCAGAGGAAAGGATTTATCCCCTATAAGACAAGAGAAGTTAAAGTGCCTATATCATCAGTATTGGATGTGGTGGAATAGCTAAAGAAAGCCCCAGCTAATGTCTTTTTTATGGGAAATCCTTAGCATCCTGGAGCAAAAGAACTGGTTAAAAGAATCTCTGGTAAAGGTGGAGAGACCTATCACCAGGAATGCCACAAATTCCTTGCGAGTTAATGAGGAAACATCTGCAGCTCCCCCGACTCAATCATGCCTATCGGTTGTACTAACGAATGAGGTCGAGCCACCTAGGTCACAAGCAGAGGGTAAGCCTAAACCAAATCCATTCTATTTGACTCTCATTATAGGAGATATACTATTGCATAATTCCATGATAGATTCTAGCGCTAGCACCATCATCATTCCAAAGTAGAATGCCAAGGTTTTGAACGTTAAATATGAACCTATAAGTAGGGGCATTATACAATTAGATGAAAACAAAGTTCAGACCGTAGGTCTTATCAAAAGTCTTTCATTGACATTGTTTTCTTTTCCTAGTGTCATTGTATCTGAGGAGGTAGTATTCATTGATATTCCCCCTATTTTTGGCCTTTGCCTCTCCTGCAACTTTATTGCTAAGATAGGAGGTTACCTATCCCTAGTTTGGTCCCACCTCATCCTCCAAACCCAACATGGTGCCAAAATCAAACTCCTTTCAGAATCCCTACATGTCGAGCATATAGCTGATCAAGCCATGATCAAGTTTGAACTAACCCATACCTCCATCTCTAATGAGGAAAGGAAAAATGTAGAGCTTCTAGAGGATGAAGAGGTAATTAGCAAAATTACATGAGGACAAAATGTCTTCCTTAATGAGTTCATGAATTCTGACCCATATGCGAATTACCATGCTACATGTCTTGGGACTTATTGTATTTTTAATGAGGATCAAATTATTCCAAAATTGACTAAATAACCAATAGAAAAGGAGGAACTATCTTTTTCTCTCTAGACCTTACACTTTGATGGTGCTAGATGCAAATTAGGTTCAGGAGCTAGAGTTTGCCTTATGGCACCCTTTGGTGAAGAAGTCCTAAGATTTTTCCGCATGTAGTTTGCTTGCTCAAACAATGAAAGTAGAGTATGAGGGACTAATTCAAGGCCTAAGATTAGTAGAGCAGATGTGGATTAAATAATTGAAACTCTTAGGAGATTCCCAGCTAATAGTGCACCAAGTATGAGGTATCTCAAGTGCCAAACATGTCTGCATGAGGTCATATCGCCACAGAATATGGGATTTGATTGAAAAATTTGATGCTTTCAATATCCAAAGGATTCCTTGCAAGGAAAATGCAACCGCTAATCAGATGGCCACTATTGGATCACAATTCAACCTTGCTACAGAATTGCTCACCAACCATCAGGTAGTCTGCATGGTCATTCAACCAACTATTTTGGACAACGACATGGATTGGCAAGTATTTGAAAGTGATGAACAAATGCTCTATTTATCCAACACTCCACTGAATTTGTAGATCAAATGCAACGTAAGGTAAAAGAGCCCTACAGAGATCAAATCATTCATTTGAAATCCAATAAACTTCCAAATGGACTGATCACCCTTGAGAATCTATTTGATCATAATGATGCCAAAAATGACAAACAAAAATTCACAGCTGACAAGGATGACTACACTAAAATGCCAATGGGAAATGGTAGAATTCTCAAGGTTGGAAAGGAGGTTTCTCCAAAGGACAAATAAAGGTTGACTCGCTATTGTGATGAATACCTTGGTGTGATTGCATGGTCATACGAGCATTTGAAAGGTTATAACCCTAGCATCATCCAACATACCATTGAACTCGCTGATGGTGCTAAGATAGCCCAATAGAAACAAAGGCCTATTAATCCAAATATTGAGATTCTCATGGTGCATGAATTGAAATAGTTAATAGAGTCCAAAATTGTTTATCCCATTAAGCACAGTACATGGGTATCAAATTTGGTACCAGTTAGGAAGAAGAATTGAGATATCTGGATCTGTGTATATTTTTGTGACTTAAATCAAGCCTTCCTAAAGGATCACTATCCCTTACCACCAATGGAATAGTTGTTACACATTGTGGCTGGGTCTAAAATGTTCTCAATGTTGGATGGATTCTCGGGCTATGATCAAGTGCTAGTCAAGCTAGAAGACCAACACAAGACCACATTCACAACCAAATAAAGAAGGTTTTCTTACTTGAAGATGTCATTTGGATTGTCAAACATGGGTAGAACCTTTTAGAGGGCCATGGATTTGGATTTTAAGAAGTTGATAAACAAAATCATCCTTATCTACTTGGATGATTTGACTATGTTCTCAAAACACAAGGAAGATAATTTTGATCATCTCGAGCTAGTCTTCCAAAAGTGCTTAGAGTTTGGTATCTCCTTAAACCCATATAAATGTATCTTTGGAGTCCCACAAGGGAAATTTTTGGAGCATGTAGTGTCCAAAGAAGGAGTCATAATTGATCTTGATTGTGTTGAAGCAATAAAAGATCTATTACTTCCTATCAACAAGAAAGGTGTTCAATCATTTCTTGGCAAGGTTAAGTTTGTTAGCCATTTCATCTATGACTTTGTTGGGATGATAAGGCCTATCACACTTATTCTCAAGAGGGACACACATTTTAAGTGGACCTCTAAAGAAAAGGAGGCATTTGAGAAGATCAAAGATGCTATTTCATCAGCCCCAGTCCTTTCCAATCCTAACATGTCTAGGGATTTCATAATGCATGTTTTCTCCAGCAACTACAATATTGTCGTAGTTGTAACCCAAAGGATGTAGATCAAAAGGGAAAGCACCCAATAGATTTTCATTCAAAGAAGCTAAAAGAATATGAGGCTAAGTACAACTTTGTAGAGAAGCAAGCCCTGGCCATTGTTAAAGGCCTTAAAAAATTATGGCATTTCATTGCCTGTAATAAAACTACCATATATGTCACTCATCCTTTTGTCTGAGAATATATAATGGAAGGTGAAATTATGAAAAAAAAGCTAACTAGATTATGAAAATCCTAGAGCATGAAATCGACATCAGACCTGCTAAGGTAATCCATGGAAAGGACCTTTGTGAATACATAGCCCAGTAGTCAAGCCCTCAAGAAGCCGAGACTACTGCACTGGAATTCATGATGTGTTGGTAATTGACACTCTATTGGTTGGTTTCTCTATGTTGTCATTGATGGAAACATGATTTTGTGTTCCAGCTTCATGTTTTGATTCTATGGTGTATCAGAAAACACTTCACATATTCTACACCGACATCGGCACCGGAACCGACAGGTCTGAAATATTTCTTTGGTCACCGACAATGCATGCCAATATGATACAGTAAAGGTTATCAGTATTGGAGGCTGACATATCTTGGATTTGACATCGGCAATTTGTTTTAATGTTTATACATTTATGTTATCTGGCCGACATGTAATTTGATATTATATATATCTTTGTAAGCCGACATAGGTATAAAAGTTGTATAAGGTATATAGGTCAGTTTGATAGATCATTTTGATATAGAGATATAAACATGAGATAGGAGATTATGGATATGTGATTGTAATATGATGTGAAGTTATTTAGACAAATTATGTATGTGAGGAATTTATTGTAAGGGTTATTCTGGTAAAGGGGTTTAGGGTTTCTAACTAGAACAGACAAAGCTTAAACTGAAAATGTATCTGGCATAGAAGATTCTATCATAGTAGTTCACACTTCTTTGGATTGTAGTTTGGAATTTTGTGTAGTCAATGAGGCTCCTATTGTGATTGAGCAGTGTGCTCTAGGCTATATGCCTTCCTGCAAGTGTAGGCCCCTCATATTTTTGTAATATCTCTTCATATGGCCAGTGGATTGATATTGTGGGTCACAAATCCCATAGTGGGTTTTCCTCTTTGAGGTTTTCCACGTATAAATTTGTTGTTATGATTCTCATTTATGTGTTTGGCTTATTGGTTTCTTTACTTTTTTCTATTCTGTATGTATCAATATACCGGTTGGTGTATGCATGTTTTAATAAGGCTAAATATACTATTATAGTATAACAATGATTCACCCCCCCCTTTCAATGTTATTGGTTTCCAACAATTGGCATCAAAGCCTTGTGCCATAGAGGAAGTTTAACAGCTTGACGAAGATCCTAAAACTGGAATCAATGAATATGGCTTTGGAGAAGCAACTTGATATGACACTTGAAGATTATGATACTGAAAGGTTGAAGAAATTAAAGCTACAAGATGAATTGAATTCTGCTAAGGATTTCATTCTTGTCCTACAAGAGAGGCTATCATATGTTCAAGCTAGAAGGAAGGAACTCTTGCAAAATCAGGATGTTGAAGAGAAAAAAGCACTTAAAGGACAATGTCAGAAATTGAGTTAGGAGAACATGGTACTAAAAAATGAAATGCAAGTTATAACTATGAGGATGTCTAAGGAGATTGAGGACAGGAAGAAAAAGGATTAAAATATTGTTGTATTCCTAAAGAACAAGTTTGAAGAATGTGGTAGGTTGGATCATGAAAATGATATGTTAAGAAATGATTTGGTACAATCCTAGAGTAATGAGCAAGAGATTAAGAGACAAATGATAATTCTAAGAGAATATTTAACTATTGCAAGTGAGTACAAAGAAAAATTCAAGATCAGCTCAACACAACTTGATGAGTTATTGAAGAGACAGAGGTAGATTGGAGATTCCAGTGGACTTGGATTTGAGGAAGGATCGAGTTCCAGTACTACTAATGAAGATCAAAACAATAAGGCACCAATAAGATAATTCAATGCTTATAAATTCAATGGGAGATGTTTTGTTTGCAATAGATTTGGTCACATGGCTAGGCAATGTAGAAATAGAGCACATCAGAACCCTGATTCTGCTCCCGGTAAATGTTCTAAATGTAGTAAGTTTGATCATAAGACAAAAGATTGCAGAATGAATGCAAAATGCTACGCTTGTGGCAAATTTGGACATATGGCTAATCAGTGCATGTCAAGCAATTTCACTAGTTTTAGCAAGGCAATTCAAAAGAACAATGTTACATGTTATGCATGTAATAAAGTTGGACATATTGCTAAGTTCTGTAGAAGCATAAATCCACTAGTTGGTAATGGAGGATCAAATGGGAAATCAAAAGAGAAGGCTAGTGAAATCTGGCAAGTTCATACTCTGAAATGGGTGAGGAAGATTGAAAAACAATCATCAGATGGGAATGTACCAGTTACTTATCCTGCAGAAGAGACTGCTCCTGCACTGACAAGAAGCTCGTCCGATAACTAAGGCAGATGCCTTAGGGGTAGGAAAAATACATGAAGATGGTGCATATGCCATGGGAAGAGGTTTTGGACGATGTTCCAGATATTGGAGAGGATTATTCGGCATGGATATATTATGAGCAAGATCCAGTATCTTTCACCGATATTCATTTATGTCAATGGAAGATTATGGTTTTTCTTAAAGGTTAAAAGGTTGAATACATTTCATTGTTAATCACCCTACATTTAGAGTGATTTTAGAGCAATTCAGAGTGACTAAGTGCAATTATAGGCTATTCAGAGGCAATCAGATTTCTCCTTGAGTGATTTCACCGATGTCTAGAAGAATTTGTTGAAGGTTTTCACCGAGATAAATCAAAAGGTATTTTTCTTTAAATATGGAAGTGGGATCATCTTCTATTTATGTTTTTGTTGCAAACACAACTATTTTAAAGGTCCTTTTTTTAGAGGTCAAGGACTGCCACAGGCCAATTTTCAAGATGTCTCCACATGTGGCTACCCTAGAAAACTGGGTTGAAGCATTTTATCGCTTTCCAGAGGGAGTTGTGTATGTAGAAGATGTTAGGGCATACATTCACTATCATATCAAGGACTTGGGAACTTCAGAAATAAAGGGAATGTATATGAGTGAGTTAATGGGAGAATATGGAAAGATCAAACCGGCATATCAACATATTGAAGAATTAAAGGTTTATAGTCATTCTGGATATTCCAAAGTTTGAGGATGAGATAATTAGATATGTACTAAGTAGAGTAAATGGGGAATTCATATGGCTAAACAGACCTTACAAAATCACCAAGGAAACCATCCAAGAAATCACTAGTTTGACATCAGTAGGGAAACATCCATACAAGAAAGTTTCAAATGATTTCATGAGGAAGATCACTGGTGCTAAATCTGACAAAAGATCCATGAAAGTGAGCACTATCACTGACATAAACATCAAATTTGGTATCATGATTATCGGATATAAGGTAACTTAGTCAAACCGACTGAATTCTATTTCTAGTTCATGCTTTTTGGCTACATACAAAATGATGGGAGAATGTAAACTTAGATCTATGTGGTTGGATGCTTGATGAGTTGTTAATCAACTTAGGAAAGATTAAGGGTGAGAAGAAGGGCACTTTCTGGTATGGGAACTTGTTAGTTTGCCTAATGTTATATTTTCTGAATGATACACCCAGTTCTAGTAAGAGGCAATGGGCTTTTGACATTCCGATAGGAAGACAAATGAAATAGTCAATTGTTGCATTAGGAAGCCAAAGAGATGATAAGATATGGGGGTATTTTAAGGCATTTCAAAAATATATGAGGTCTAGGGTAAGGGTACCTAAGCATATTATAAAAAAATACTCTACCCACATATGCTTCATGGTAAAGAAGGATGAGACTCTCATGGAAGCAGTTAAGCCCCAGAAGATTTGGATTGAAGAAATGGGATGTAAGGTAGATGCATAGATTCTTGATGCCTATGCAAAAATACTAATTGATGAACCAATAGATGAGGCAGAGAAGCCCTGTGGTACTGCACAACAAAAGACTCAAGAGGTTGAAACAAAGTTCAATAGGAAGAAAATAGAGAAACAAGAAGGAAAATCAAGCAAATTTGTGCAGATGGTCTCAAAGGACATAAAAGCACTAATTGATGTTGTCCTAGAGAAAGGAAGAAAGAGGAAGGATCTGAAAGTTTATATTGAACCTATTACTGGAGCATCTAAATCAAAGGATGACACACCATTAGCATTTAAGAGGGTTGTTAGGAAGAAACTGGAGGAAACAAAGGTGGAAGCAAAGAAGCAACTGGTTAGGAAGGTCACAATCAAGCTACCAATACAAAAGAAAGAACCTAAAGCTACATGTACAACTATATCTGATACTACCAAGAGGAAGAAGAAGAACTTGACATTGACTTAGCACTTGAAACTGGTAAAGTAGCTATCATACCACCTAAAACTTGTACAAAAATAGTAGATGAAATCACTAAAGATGGCATGTTGAAGAATGTTAAATTTAATTATGAAAACTTAGAGGATGACGAATAGAGAGAGGTACAAGAAGTAGTCCTGTTATACTTGGATATCTATAAGAAAGCCTTAATAGAGATAGAAAATCAAATACTGGCTGAGTTATATAACTGTAGACACCCAAAATTGTCATGTCTAATTAAATAAATATTTTATTTATTTAATTACTTTAGCTTAATTCTTCTATTAATTAAATAAATATTTATTTATTTAATTAATTCATTTATCCTCTTCTAGCATTATTTCTCATTTAAATAAATACATTTATTTATTTAAATTATCCTTTTCCTAAATTAAATAAATATCTTATTTATTTAATTATCCCACTTCTTCTATTAATTAAATAAATCTTTATTTATTTAATTAATTCATTAACCTTTTCTACCAATGACACATGTCATTCATCTCTTAATTCATACACTACCTACCCCTTTCATTATTTTATTATTTCTTTTACCTACCCTCTAATCATAGCTGACCTCCTTTTACACCTCTCAATCTTATCCCTCCATTTCTTATTGTGTCTTCTATATAAGGAGATGCTTCCCTCATTATCAAACCCTAATGAATCATCTTTTATGCAATTGACTACACTACGATCCTACTTGCAATCACATTTTGTTCTTTGTTGAGCTCTTGTGCACATAAAATCTGAGAGCAAATATATCAAGCAAGATCAATGGAGATAGGAAGAATGAAGATCCAAACCCTATTGGACATGTGATGGTATAATCTTTGTGATTTCGTTTGATTTGCATTGTCTTAGGTAATCTTCATATGTTATGGTGGATCTTTGTTGTTGTTAGGCTAGGGTTTTGTGGTTGAATTCATTTAGCCTTTCAATATTGTTATTATTGTTATCCATTTTCACCATATACATTTTGGCACACTCGGTGGGACTCTTGTCCCCTTTTCATTTAACATCCTTGTTGTAGATTTTGTGTTTTGAAGTTGCAGATTTGACATTTTCGGTAGCATTTTGATATTCCCACATCTGCGCACTTTCGAATCGCGTTTCTAATTTTCTGGAGCGTCTGCGACATCTGGAATCATGTCTGTGTTATTACCAGTATTTTATTTTGCAGGTTCCGGGAAAACGTGTTTGTGTTATTAAGTCACGTCTGTGGTGTTTTTAGCCGTGTCTATGTCCAGAAGTTGCGTCTGCATTTTGTAGCCACGTCTGTGTCTCACAGAACCACATCTGGATCTCAAAGTCGTGTTTGTGTCGAGGGTAAATGCGTCTATGTTCACCAATTTCAAATTTTGGGTTTATTGATTCGGTTTTGGATTTTGCATTTAGGGTTTTAGATCTGGTTTATTTTGAGCTAACATTTTCAGATCTAGCTAACAAAATTGGTGCAGCTTGTCTTGAAAGCAAAATTGTTTGGTTGAAGGCCCCTATTTCACAAAGTCTTTTGGATCTAAAATTTTCCTAACATTGTCTGCTTGCAGGAAGGGGTGATTATTTGAAACAATCCAAACTACTAACAACTCTTTGTTGTAGGTCCTTGGCAAGGGTTTTTGGATTTTTATTGTGTGCCTTGTTTTCATAGACTAGAAAACACTTCAATTGGTGCACTAAAATTGAATCATTATCTTTTGTGTCTTGAGCAATAGGATCTTTTTGTTTAATCTTTAGAGGGCCTATCTTCTCATGTGGTCATTAGGACTACTAGTGAGAAGAGAACGACCCAAGTGGTAGCGAGGAAAACCCACCTCTTCCGAACCACTATAAACAACTATATTCATGGTGAAAACTATGGATAACGTGTGCTGATTAGTTCATACCAACACTATGTCTCCCCATAAACCCGTTTGATCAAATTTATTTGATCATTTGTAGGGCATAACCCCTACCGGCTGGGAGCCTTCTATATTTACAGAGCTAAAAGTGCTGCATGTATGGCCACATGAGCGGATGCCCTTTCTAGTACCTTTTTGTTTTAGAAGCTAAAATCCTTCTAGTTGTTGGGGCAGGAGGTCAGACCTCTGGTGGTGGCCCACACACATATGGTTCTTAGTAGAGATACAAAGTTTGCCACTTGGAGTTTTTGTGGGGACTGATGCTTGGTTGACCCGAGAAGTGAGTGCCGAGGGTGGAGCCAGTGAGGTCAAGCATCTAAGTATCCGCTCTTAATGGCGTAGCCTCGGGGGTAAAACCCCATGTGGGATCAACAACTATTGTCTTGGCCAACCATAAGAATTGTACTTGACTTATTTTAAATATTCAAAACATTCAAGACCAAACAGCAAATCATTGTGTCTTTTGTGTCTTCAAGTGTATGCAAAACATTTTTTTTTTCTTTACATCAAACAACACACTTTTCTTGGAGTCATTTTGAGTCTAGACACTTGCAAACATTGGGTCTTCATCAACACTATGTCCTCTTGTCTCGAAAAATAGTCAAACAGTCAGATTTGGTCACAAAAAAAAAACAACTTCACAGATTAGAAAAAATTGCACAAATTTTGTAGAAACGCATCTGTGTCTGACATAATAGCATCTATGTTGTATAAGTGAGTCTGTGAAGGGCAGAAACGTGTCTGTGTTCCCAGAATCAACATTACACTTTGCAAAAAATCTTAGAGATGCGTTTGTGTTGAAAAGAGCCATGTCTATGTCAGGAAACCGCGTCTATGAAGTATACAGGTGCATCTGTATTCAGAATTGAAAAAAACTTTTACAGTCGAGCAAACAAACACAGTCAGTTTCAGAATTCTTGAGCTTCCTAGGTCATTTCTCCAAGGTTTCATTTAGCATTCAACCTATCTTTGGGTCTCACAAAGTCCATCATTGCTTCACATCTCACTTTACATTCACAATTGTCTAAACTTGAGTCAAAAGGTCACTTGCTTGTCCTCATCATACTTTGTCAACATACTACATACAACAACACTTTGCTAAGTGGTCCCTCATCAAGGTTTCTTACCTTTGGGTCTCATTTGGTCTTACTTAGAGTCAAGGTCAACTTACCTCATCAAGAGAAACTATCCTCTCTTTGGAAGCCACACCTACTCTACTACATACATACTTGGTCTTACACTTTGGACATTGCAAGTACACCTCAGATTCATTTACATTCCATCGAACTCTTGGTCTTCCATACTTTTTCCATTTTTCATCTAGTCTCACACATCTTGGTCAATACCTAGTTCATGGTTGAAACCCGTCTTCAAAAATCTAGGAGAGAAACTAAAGAGGCTCAAGAGTCCACAAACATGAGTTCTTATGAGTATGACAATGATATCTTTTTCAATTCCGATCATACTACATTACCTGACATGGATGCCTATAGAAACATTCCAAATGTTGAGAACATGGACACTACAAACAACAATGATACACACAATGACAATATGGACAACTTTTTCGTACATTCAGCAGATGTCGAAGAATCCATTATGAATCCCCATTTCAATCGATTGGTTGAGGAAAAAATGAGGAGGGATAGACAATACTTCATACAAATGATGGCACAAAGTGAAGCCAAGATACCTCATGATTTTGACATGTCTCAAATAATGGAAAATTGACCTTTACAACAAACTCACTCCAACATGGATCAAAGAAGGCCTAATAGTGGAGGCAATAGAGGACCACATATGGTACCTGAATCACCATCATCTTTGTTTCAAAAACCAGAGGTCCCACATACATATGGTCAAGCATATGATACTCACCTTCGTAGACCATTATGGAAGTCTTATGCAGACAGATATGCTCAATCACATACCAATGCTAAGGATCAACCACCAAAGAAATTGGATACTCAAAGGCATGTTAAAAATTTGGACACAAGGAAACCCTATGTCAAATTTGGGGCCAACACATTAGAACATGACATGCCTGTAGAGTATGGTATACATGGACAAAATAAATATTTCATTCCTCAACATGAATCTATACCAAGTGGTCCATATATGCAACATCACTATAGACCTCCTCCATATGAACATGTGCATGATCAATATCATCCATATATGCAACATGCTCCTCCTCCAATTGGTGCCTCAAGCATAGGGTATGGTCCAAGAAGTCGATCTCCACCTAAGAGCAATTTGGAGCAACAAATCAGGGACTTACAAAAGAAAATGGAGGACATAAATACACCAAAGCCAACATACACAATGAGAGACATATGTCCTTATCCATTTGACAAGAGCATTCCAATGCCTCCATTTCCTACACACTTTGTGACACCTAAATTTGATAAGTATAGAGGCAAAGGAGATCCTAAGGCACACATAAGATAGTTTTTCAGAGCTTGCATTGAGGTAGCAGCAGAAGAGACATATTTGATGAGATTATTCCCATAAAACCTAGGTGATCAAGCTATGGAATGGTTCTCCCAACTTCCACTTGGCATTAAGTCATGGGGTGACCTAGCAGAGGCATTTATTCAACATTTCTCCTGCAACATAAAGACAGACATATCAGTCACTACTTTGTGCAATATTAAGCAAAAGGATGGGGAGTCTTTTGCATCATTTTTACAAAGATGGAGAAATCTAGCTAGCAGATGCTCTTGTGAAATCCCACAAAAACAAATGGTAGAAATTTTCACCCAGAATGTTAACAAAGACATTGGTTATGACTTAAGGAAAGCTTGTTTGTCCACCTTCAAGGACATCATTGAAAAAGGCTTAGCAATAGAAAAGGTCCTAATTGAACAAGGAGTCATTAAGATATTCAAGGAAAAAAAAGATGACTTTAAAGGAAAAGATAAGCCAAGATTTTGGAATAAAAACAAGAACACAGTCAATGATGGTGTTGTTGACGCCAATTCAGTACAACCCAAAATCATTTTTTCTAGATCAAGCTCTACAAACAATCAGGTGAATACTCAAACAACTTCCAAATCACGAAGGAAGTACACTCCATTAGGAGAACCACTTGAGTCAGTTTTCAAAAAGCTAGTGGCAAACAAGGTAATCACTATTCCAGATTTTCCTCCATATGAACGAAAGGTTAAACCAAATTGGTGGAATGATGATGAATATTGTGAATTTCATAAGAGCAAGGGTCATAAGATAGGAAATTGCCATCGACTGAAGAACATCATACAAGATCTCATTGATAGGGGTGACATTGAGATTGAAGGGCACTCATCCAATCAAGAACATGAAATGTTTAAGGAACCATTCCCAAAACATGACAAGGGAAAAGCTAAAGCCATAGATGACCAAACCAACTATACCAGAGCAACCTATAACTATGATACAACTATCAATCACATCTTGATGGACAACTATGTCTCTACCATTATCATCAAGGACAAAACGTCTGAGAATTCTACCCGGAGACCCAGGATTGTCCTAAAAGGTGTTGGATCTTCTTCTGAACCTACCTCTGAATGTAATGTCACAACCCACCAAGGTAAAATCACTTTGCAAGGTGCTCCAGCCAAGAACACCACCTCCTCATCAACCAAACCTAAGTATGACCTTGTAGAACAGTTAGGGAAGACACCTGTGCTAATCTCCATCCTTGAGCTATTACATATATCCCCTGCTCATAAAGCCATTCTTGACAAAATCTTGAGTGATACTTCCATTCCTACTGATCTGAACGTGGACTAGTTTCAAGCCATGGTGGGATACCTTTCCGTTCCACATTCACAGAAGCTGATGATGCCTCCGTAAGCCAGCCACATAATGCACCGCTACACGTTGAAGCCTTCATACACAAACATTGAATAAAATGAGTCCTGATAGATGGAGGAGCAGGTCTAAACATTTGTACATTGAGCACTATTAAACAATTGGGATATTTTGATAAAGCTGTGAATTCTACAAATCAAATCACCATCAAGGCATATAATGATGAAGAACGTTCGTCCAAGGGCATAGTCACCTTACCTCTCAGAGTTGGGCCAGTTACAATGGATGTGGTTTGTCAAGTCTTGGATCTAGATCTCACTTATAACATATTACTACGACATCCTTGGATTCATGAAATGAGGGCAGTCCCATCCACATATCACCAATGCATTAAGTTTCCTCATAATGGAGTGGAAGTAATAGTTAATGATGATCCTAATCCGTTCATATACTGCAATAACCTAAGATAAAAAACTGAGACCATCATTCCCAGTAATCATGAAGCTATTCCTTCCTCGGCATACATTGATCCTGAGTCATTAAAACCTTCGACTTCAAAACAAGGTGAGCTTAAAGGAAAGTTTCAAGACAAGGGCATGGGGGAATACACTTTAAATCAGACCATGTACTTACGACAAGGCATGAGATCCCCAAAAGAATATGGAAGACCATATCCTAACAAGCAAGTATCCATCATGATACTCAAATGGGACCCTACTACCTTTCAAAGATGGGGTGAACTGGAAGAGGAAGATCTATACAAAATGCTTTACAAAGACATTGAAGATGACACACAAGATCACATCAATCTACCATGTGAGAAATATGGCAAAGGCTTCAAAATTCTACCAAAATCCAGGTATGATGGAAAAAGCCCTCTTGGGTTACGAAAGGAAGGCATCATTGAACCTTTACAACCTAAATTGACTTTCAAAAAGGAATGCTCGAAAGGACTTGGTTTCTTAACTTCCAAGGTCCACGCCCAAAGGATAGAAGAAGCCTTACAAATCAAAGCTACCAAAATTCAACAAGAGGATTGCTATTCCATAGATTCCAATGAATGGGAATGGGGTTCAGATAAGTCCTCCAGTAACTATGAGCTCATCGAGATATTCAGAGAGCCAGATGAACCCACAGAAGAAGAGGAATTTTATAACAATTTTAGAGTTGGTCAAGAAATAACTCATGAGGATTCCACACAATCCTTGTCTCAAGGTTCTAGGTTGAAATCACATAGGATGAGAACACCTATCCCAGAATGCGCTACTAGTGATGATAATTTGGATTTGTTTGTGATCGAGACTAATGAGGAGAGTTCCATCGATGACCTTGATAATTACCTTGACATACCTGAATATAACTGCATCCTCACTCTTAGCCCTGCTAACTTCAAAGACATTAAAGGCCTTCCCCTTGTTCACCACCAGGATCATGAAGGACCTGCATAGTTTGACACATTCCAAAATGATGAAGCTTTTATTGACTATCTGGGTATATGAGATGATCTTCCTCTTGGGGACCATAAGGCGGGATACACTATAGAACTCAATAGCATGGCATATTTTGGTGAGGGTGTCGGACCTTCCAGTCGCAAAAATGTGAAAATAAGAACAAATCAAGGGTCTTATGGTGAAAACCACAATGTGGCGCTGTCTGACCCCAAAAAAGTAAAAAGAAAGGATGTATCAGAGGGAAAAAATCTCTCTGAGGCACCAGAAGATGGAAGGCTCGACATTCTCCCAGCATCATATGAGGAAAAGTCATCCATGTTGGTAGAGGAGACTATCAAAACAAACATTGGTATAGAAGAGGTTCCACATAGCATATTCATAGCTCAATCATTGACAGAGTCCGAAAGGTCAAAATTCATAAGTTCTTCAAAGAATGACAAATCAATTTTGCTTGGTCATATGCTGATATGCCTAGATTAGATCCAAATTTGGTAATGCATCATTTGACAGTCAAACCGGGGGCAAAGCCAGTGAAACAGAAATTAAGAAAAATGCATCCACAAGTGGCATTACTAGTCAAAGAAGAACTTGAGAAATTATTGGATGTTGGATTCATACGCCCAATTGATTATCCCAAATTAATCTCTAACTTGGTGCCTGTCAGTAAACCAGATCATAGCATCAGAATATGTACAGATTTTAGAGACATCAACAAAGCTTGTCCAAAGGATGACTTCCCATTACCAAATATTGACTTGATTGTTGATCTCATAGCAGGTCATGAAATGTTATCATTAATGGATGGATTCTCTGGTTATAATCAAATAAGGATCGCGCCCGAAGATCAACACAAAACATCATTCACTTGTCCTTGGGGAACTTTTTGCTGGAATGTCATGCCCTTCAGACTAAAGAATGTAGGTGCTACATATCAAAGAGCCCTGACTACTATCTTTCATGATCTCATGCACGTAACCATGGAAGATTATGTCGATGACCTCTTGGGCAAATCAATAGACAGAAATACACATTTGGACATACTTTCAGTCATCTTTGATCGGTTGGAAAAATACAAAGTAAGATTAAGCCCCAAGAAATGTTTCTTTGGAGTAACCTCTGGGAAGCTCCTAGGATTCATTGTATCCAAAAGAGGAATCGAAGCTGATCTAGCAAAATTCAAGGCCATCTTGGAGATGCAACCACCAAGAAATATTAGTCAACTTTGATCCTTACAAGGTAGACTCCAGTCCATCTGAAGATTCATAGCACAACTTGTAGATAAGTGTAATCCTTTTTAGCACCTGCTACATAAAAACATCAAATTCAAATGGGATGATAACTGTCAACAAGCTTTCCAGATACTCAAAGATTATCTTCTAAATCTGCCAGTTCTGATGCCACTAGTTCCAGATCAACCTCTGTTACTATACATATCAGCTACTCCAATAACACTGGGGGCACTCTTAGCACAACAAATTGCTGAGGGCAAAGAAAAAGTAGTATACTATATCAATCACATATTGGTAGGATATGAGCTAAACTACACACCAATTGAGCGTCCATGTCTCGCCGTGGTCTTTGCTTCGTAGAAATTACGACATCACATGCTCACTCATAAGACTAAGGTAGTTGCAAGGATCAATCCATTGAAATATCTTCTCAATAAAGCAACACTTACTGGGTGACTTGCCAAATGGGTAATGATCCTAAGTGAATTTGACATCGAGTATGTGGACAGAAAAGAAATAAAAGGACAAGCCATCACAGATCAATTAGCAGACGCTCCCATGATAGATGATGTTCCTCTAAGTTCAGAATTTCCAGATGAATCTATTTTGACAATGTCATATGTAAAGCCATGGCAACTGTACTTTGACGGCTCATACACACAGCATGGGGTAGGAGCTAACATCCTCTTTATAACTCCTCAAGGGGATTCTATACCAAAGTCATACCACTTATCATTTCCTTGCACTAACAATATAGCAAAATATGAGGCATTAACAATAGGATTACGAATTGCAGGTCAATGGAAGATCCAGGAACTTCGTGTTTTTGGGGACTCTCAAATTGTCATCCATCAAGCAACTAATGATTACCAAACAAAAGATGAAAAATTAATGCCTTATAAACAAATGGTGGATGACCTAAAACAACACTTCACAAAGATAGACTTTGAGCAGATACCAAGAGAGCAGAATCACGTCACAAATGCCATGGCTACAATTGCTTCACTAATTGATCTACCTCCAAATGAGGCCCATTATGAGTTCTTGGTGGAAAGCCTTTTGGTTCCTTCATATGAGATCATGCCTGCTGAAATGATATGTGTTGTCGATCCCGAGTCCCAGTCATATGGTTTGATTTTCACATACCTTCGTGACAATACCCTACCTCCTGATCTATCAAATAACCAACATCGCACTTTCATTCACCAATCCTCTCGATATATCATTTTAGCTGATATCTTATACTGGTGAGGTCTAGATGGCACTCTTCTTAGATGTTTAGAAAGTGACGAAGCTCAGATTGCGTTACGTGAAGTACATGAAGGGATATGTAGTCTACATGTTAGTGGTCCTACCTTGGCCAAGAAACTCATCAGGACTGGATATTACTGGCCCAATATGGAAAAAGACTCATATCAGTTTGTCAAGAAATGTAAGCAATGTCAAATTCATGGAGACCTCATACATGCACTAGCACAAGAACTTCAACCCATTGCATCTCCTTGGCTCTTTTGTCAATGGGGACTCGATCTCATAGGCAAGCTTCACCCTCCTCCTTCCAATGGTCATAAATTCATTATCACTGCCACAAAATATTTTACAAAATGGATTGAAGCCATGCCTCTCACACAAGTCACTAGAAAACAGGTTGCTATGTTCATCCTCAACTATATCATTTGCCGATATGGTATTCCTATTTCCATTATCACTAATAACGAGCACCCCTTCAAAAATCAGGATGTTCATGAGCTCTGTGACCGCTTCCATATTTCACATCATTTCTCTACACCATATTATCCCCAAGGTAATGGTCAAGCTGAGGCATCTAATAAGACAATCCTTAAAATCCTAAAAAATACAGTCGATGACGTTGGCCGTAATTGGCATATCCAACTTAATCCTGCACTTTGGGCATATCGTACAAGTGTCTGTACACCTACAGGAGCTACACCCTATTCACTTGTCTACGGCGCTGAAGCCATCTTGCCTATTGAGATCAAGCTACCCTCTTTACGGGTCTCTTTGCAAAACATTATCAGTGATGAAGACTATAGGGTCTCTCACTTACAAGAACTGGAACTACTGGATGAACGAAGACAAACTACTTTTAATCATCTCAAAGCTTACCAACAACGAATGAGTCGCAGCTACAATCACAAGGTCAAGCCTCGCACATTTGAGGTAGGTGATTTGGTTCTCAGAGAAAACCCCAAAAATCAGCAAGACAGAGAGAAGAAGGGCAAGTTCAAACAAAATTGGCTTGGTCCTTACATCATTATAGCAGCATATGGATTTGGGGCATATCAACTCTCAACTACAGAGGGTGAACCTTTGGAGGATCCTATCAACAGCATACACCTTCACAGGTTTTACACATAGCTCTTCAGAGTATCCTAATTCAAAAATACAAAAAAATCATTACTCAGTGAAAACCTGGCAAACAGGCGCCTTGTGACACACAAAAAAAAGAAACATTGAAAAATCAAAAAAAGTAAAGAGAAATAATTTCATCCAATGGTGAAAACCACTTCGGTGGCACCCTAGGCAAGTACCATGGTGAAAACTGGGTCACCAGTGCCATGCATAGAGACATTGCTCCTCCCTCCTTCAGGATTCACTTTTATCCTTTCACTTTGCACATACTCACAACCTATTTGTTCATAATAAACTTACCCATTCCCATCATGGCTTGTTATTGATCTACCCAAAATTGGTTAGCCATTCATAATAAACCTCCTTTTTCACCTCCCTTTCCATCCATAATAAATCAGATCCTATCTGTGGCTAAGGCAAATCCTACGTCTAGTGGTGGGTGTGGAACTGCGAACATCACATGTTTCAAGGAGTACAGTTTCTTCCACCTTCCTTCAGTCTATCCGCGCACAATCTGCAATAAAGCAATATCTGCATTGCCAATCCATAATAAAGTTTCATCTTCTCTGCAATAAAGTATCAGTTTTATGGATTCAGTCAATTTCAGATGAGACACAACAGCAACAATGGCTTCAACAAATCAAATCTTTTAGCAGACTCAGACAACATTATGGTTCAGTGCTATCTATCCTTTCTGTGAAAGTAAACATTATGACCACAATCAAATAAGACTTATACAAGTGACAAGAGACACTAAACTTGAGGACTATAGTGGACGTTGGTGTTGAGTCTTGGTTTTCTTTTGATTTTTATCTTTTTGGTGACATGTCTTTTAGCTTTTCCGGGATGTCTTTGACTAGAGATTCTATCTCCAGGATGTCTTTGACTAGAAAGGCGAGGATGGGGTATCGTCACCTATTTTTCTTTGCTATTTGTGGATTGTCTCTTAGTAATGCTATGACTTGTCCAAGGATATGAGGACACTGTGAGTCTAGTATGAACTGGGGCATTCTTTGTTTGTGATTGTCTTATCTCCATGCAAACAGGTACAATGACTTTCTAGGTCGAACATATGCCTCGATTGTCATAACCTATTTTTCCATAATAAAGCTCAATGATGATAACACAACACACAAGAAGCTCTTTCACTTTCATATCTTCTGTCTTTCATCCCCCTTTTCTTGATTGACTTCCATAGTCCTTCTTGAGTCCATGTAGTCTGCTATCACATGACTGAGTATAAGGACACACCAAAAACATTTGCATTTCATATAGTTGCACCTGCATTACCACATATAAGCATTTCATACATACATATAGATATCACATCCTACACACAAAATATGTTAGAACATTTTATATTCTCATCATGTAAATAGTTATTTGCATTATCATATTCATCTGCACTTCATACATTCACATTTGCATCATGCATACACATATAAAACATAAAAGAACAAAAATACTGCATTGCATCATATACACATTTGCATCTATATCATAAGCATCACATAAGAACATCTCATCACATAGGTACACATGCATATAGCTGCCACAAAGATGAATCATCTCATAGATATATATATATATATATATATAAAGTGTCATGATACAATGATGTCAAAAAATCATATGGCTACAAAGCACCCGTAGGTGTCTACATCATCATACAAAAATGGTATAATACTGATACATAGGGAGCCCTCTATGGCTATGATGAACTCCCTCCCTCAGAGCCACCTGGCCTCGATGGAATCTAAGCCTCTGAAGGACCTGCCCCAGGATCATCCCCTCTGTCTCCTCTATCTGGTGGTGGTGGAGGACCGATAACCCCACCACTCAATGCCTGTCTCCTCTGGCTCCCTCCTGTAGTTGTCACTATCCATGATGGTCTATGGAAGCTCCTTGCCCACTGATCCACTGGCACTACACCATAATAGAGATCTCGCTAGTAGGCAATCTCCTCCCCTACCCACAGGACATAGGCATATCCGGCCCCTGTGTCCTCTGTTGCCTATCTCCCAGCCTTCAATGCTGTCTCAGCCTCTATGTAGTGCTGAATTTCCCACTTAGTATCTCAGAGCTGCCTCTTGAGCCTATCCCTCTCCCTCTCCAACTCTTGGATCTCATCTGCCTATCCCTGGTAGATCTCCCTCAGCTCCATTAGCTCATCCTCCTCTACATCAGCCCCCTACGGCTCTGCCTGTGGATCCCCCTGTACGGGTGCCTACCCCTATGCCTATGCCTGTACCTATACTGGTGCCTATACTGGTACCTATCCCTATACCTATCCCTATCCCTATCCCTGTACCGACACCTATCTGGGACCCTATGCTGCTGGCACCTATAACAACAATCCACCGTGACCCCTCACCACCCGAGCCTGCCTCTCCTCTCCACCCTCCCTCCACAGTGCAACCCTCCTCTCTCCAACTGCTCCCCTCCTCCTCCATCGACCTTTGCCCCCATCACCTCCACCATCATCATCATCTCCACCACCATCTCCATCTAATGGCTCTCCTGGATCCGTCAGGCGTGGGAATGGATGCTCCGCCTAGTATGCTGTATACTCGACATCCATGCTAGCATCATCAATCTCTGGCCACATGTCCTAGGGTAGGGGCATCATCTCTACTGGTTGTGTAACAGCCTAATCATATGATAACAGGGGCCCAAACTGCGTCTGATCTCTCACAGTCCATGCATACATGCTTGAGCCCCGTGGCATCCACTGAATCCTTCCGAACTACCTGCCAACCCTATCCACCAGCTGCCTCTCCAGCACATAGGGCATCTACCCAATCAGGTACCTACTCCAGAAGGTGTAGGTAAGCTCAACCGCATCATCCTCCCACTGCTCACATCCCAGGTATGGTCTCCATATGACCATGCCAATGTCATCTATCACTCGCCGTCAATACTCTAACCTGCCAATCCGTGGCTATGATGTGATCATGTCATATAAGTGCACAAAACTATGTCCATGACCTCTACCTTTGAAGTGTATGGGCCTCGTCACTAGCAGATGCTTATAAGCCCACACCTGCAACAATGTCACCCTGTAGCCCAATCCCACTGATCCGTGGTATACAAACTGATGCAGCTCATAGTAGAGGTGTGCCAGCACACATGGTCCCTAGGCATATCTAGTGTGCTATGTCACCAGTGTCTCCAATGCTCCCCCCCAGCCTACAGCCAACCCCTGTGTCGCCCTATCCGGACACAGGAACCCACTGATTGCTCCTCCTATAACTGCTGGCAGCGCTAGCCCTGTAGCTGTCATCGTATCCCAAGCCACATGTCCAGCCCTCATCTCTAGTCGTGGGTCCTAGAACACTCATCTCAGAGCCTCCCTGTCTCCATCTCAATCATATGGGATCACCTCCCCATCGATCGGTATCCTCAAGATCCTATATACATCCTCAAGGGTGACTTTCATCTCCCCCATCGGCAAATGAAAAGTACATGTCTTGGAGTGCCATGTCTCTGCCAGTGTAGTCAATAGTCCCATGTTCGCCAGAAACTCATGCACATACAGAACATGTCTCAATCCCATAGCCTCAATAGCAGCTTGCGCCTCAGCTATCAACTCAGGTCACAATCTTTGTGTCGATGGGAATCTCTCCCGTGACTCCAGCATCGGCAAATACTCCTATAGTCAAGCAAATCAATCATGTCAGTCATCGTGGCATTCCTTGTTTATCACAAAATGCTACTTTTTATCTACATGCATATGACTATCTATCCTAGTGACACTCACTGTTCATCACAAAGTGTTGCTTCTATCCTAGTGACACTCACTGTTCATCACAAAGTGTTGCTTCTATTCTAGTGGTACTCCCTATTCATCACAAAGTACTACATGTGTGGCACTCACTGTTCATCACAAAGTGCTGCTCACATTTGCACTCACTATTCATCACAAAGTGCTACTCACATTTTAGTACTCCCTATTCATCACAAAGTACTATGTCTTGGTACTCACTATTCATCACAAAGTGCCTTGATCTATCCTATCCTAGGGTCTCTGCTTGAGTGAATCCTCTTGAGTAGTTTCCTAATTGGCAATGTATGTTCTATCACAAAATTGTCAATCCTAGCCCTATTTGTTATCCTAGTCTTCCCTAGAGGACCTGCTTGAGTGTATCCTCTCAGCAGCTTATCCAATCGATAGCGTATGTTCATCACAGAACTTCCGATTTGACCTAGAAGACAAAAATTCACATTTTTAGACACAAACGCGCTTACCTGACATAAACGCGCTTAAAGACTGTACAGACGTGCCTGAAAAATACAGACACGCCTGACCAACACAAATGTACTTATGCTCTGCACAGATGCACCTAGGTGACATAAACATGCCTTCTTGGCACAGACACGCCTGCACATCACAAATGCGGCCGCATTTAGCATAGACGTAGTTTCCATCACAGACGCGCCTAGCACAAACACAAATGCGCCTCACGAGCATGGACGCACCTGGCACCAATGCAGACGCACTTAAACATTTTTGGACATTTTTTGGACCCTATTCTAAGTGCATTTATTTCCCTATCTACCATGCATTAATGACAATAATAAATGCATTGAAGTACGAGGAGGTTTGGTGGTACTTACCGGCTCTCCTACCTCAGCTGGCCTCTAGAATCGGCGAACGCGGTCGAATCTGTGGACGAAAGCCATCACTGCTGACTGCTACTACTCTATTTTCGCTCTGCACTCTGCTCTTGTGGATGTGTAGATGATAATGAGGATGTATTTTCCCCCGTGATCTATCTTATAGACTACCCTAGCCCTAGCCCTCGTCCCCCGAGTCAGTCTTCATTATCCCGTGACTCTTTCACTTTATCCGGTGAGTCCATTCTAGCCTTTCTTTCTTATCGAGAGATTGTCTATGATCTTTTCAGACATTTTCAACCAATCTCTCGAGGGGGCATATCATTCCCATCTTGGGGCAAATTTGTATCAGTTTATCTTATCTTCTTTGAAACAATGTGACAAGCCACATTGTCTTAAAGAGGGCCAAAATGTAGACACCCAAAATTGTCATGTCTAATTAAATAAATATTTTATTTATTTAATTACTTTAGCCTAATTCTTCTATTAATTAATAAATCTTTAGTTATTTAATTAATTCATTTATCCTCTTCTAGCCTTATTTCTCATTTAAAAAAATACATTTATTTATTTAAATTATCCTTTTCCTAAATTAAATAAATATCTTATTTATTTAATTATCCCACTTCTTCTATTAATTAAATACATCTTTATTTATTTAATTAATTCATTAACCTTTTCTACCAATGACACATGTCATTCATCTCTTAATTCATACACTACCTACTCCTTTCATTATTTTATTATTTCTTTTACCTACCCTCTAATCATAGCCGACCTCCTTTTACGCCTCTCAATCTTATCCCTCAATTTCTTATTGTGTCTTATATATAAGGAGATGCTTCCCTCATTATCAAACCCTAATGAGTCATCTTTTATGCAATTGACTACACTACGATCCTACTTGCAACCACATTCCATTCTTTATTGAGCTCTTGTGCACATAAAATCTGAGAGCAAATATATCAAGCAAGATCAACGGAGATAGGAAGAATGGAGATCCAAACTCTATTGGACATGTGATGGTATAATCTTTGTGATTTCATTTGATTTGCATTGTCTTAGGTAATCTTCATATGTTATGGTGGATCTTTGTTGTTGTTAGGCTAGGGTTTTGTGGTTGAATTCATTTAGCCTTTCAATATTGTTATTATTGTTATCCATTTTCACCATATACAATAACATGTTAGATGCTAGAATATTATCAGCTATGCAATAACATAAACACTATCTATCTATGTTACTATAGCTCTAGATGAAATGGAAAAGACACTTGAGGTGGCAGACAAAAAATTCTTCAATAGAAAACATAGGATAACTAGTTTGATGCTAGGGAGAGTGAATGAAATAATAAAGGAAACTCAAAAAGCATGGGTCAAATTTTTGGGAGAAAACAAAGGATTCTTTATTTCACCAAAAACCAAGACAGACATTATAGATACCTCAGTTGAAGGAAAAGGAAAGGGGATTATGGGCACTTCACCATCAGTTTTGAAAAATATTAAGATAGTAAAAATTGAGCCATCAGTAAATATAGATGTATAGACAAATATTGAGTTACCAGTTAATACTAAGAATGAACAAGCTAACATTGTATAGGATACTAATATTAAGGAAAATTGTCCTCTGAATACAAATGTACAGGTTGAGGATATTGTTCCTACAAAGGAACTAACAGTTACACAAACTGAACCAAGTGGCAAAGCCACTAGTGCAAGTGAGGAGGTTAAAAGGATAAAACATTAGAGGAGAAAATAGGGGAATCTGGTAAGGAATCGGTTGTTGGCCCATCATTATTGTCAATTGACACTTCTCAAGTAGAAAATAAAACCATCACCGAAATGAGTCCCACTGAACTGATGATGATGGCTACTCAAAAACTGATGAAGGAAGGAACCATAAACAAGGGGATTATAGATCAATCAATCACTATTCTACATAGATTAGTCCCAGAATGTAAGATTGAAATTGAAGTGAGCCCTTATGGTAAGATTAAGGTAATCGCTGATCATATATCAAAAGACTTTCAATCCTTACAACAAATCTCATACCAGAAAGCATTAGAAAGATTTACTTAGGCTAAGAGAGCCGCTTTTGATCAGGTAATTAAAACAAAGAAGAAAAAGATTGAGGAGAAGCTAACCCTAATAGAAAATTCTTTGAAACAATGTACAAATATATATAGGGTATGTTGTAATATGAAAATACTTACAACAAATGTAGATAAAAAGATAAAAGAGATTCGGGAGAAAATTGCAAGTATTGCTAACTCTTTTGATGGATTAATTTCATTGACTACATCAATTTATGGTGAAATTTTGATTTTGGAGAACTAAATTTCTACTCTTGAGAAGGAAAGGGACAAAATAATTTGAAGAACCAGAAGTCTGAGAGGCGTTGTGAGTCCTCGATTGGATTCACTCTATGTACACAAGAAAGAATGCATGGATATGGTGGGAAAGCCCACATCGATAGAGGTAAATGAAAAAGATTATTTTGCACATTTATTGAGTTGACTTGTATCTATTTATGACACATTCAAAACCAGTTGGGATACTTATGTGGATTTATTGGAGAAGGCTTATCTGGAAATGTTGAAGCTGGTTAAGCTCTGGTAAGACATTTTTGGGGAGATATTCAGTCTACAGTTTTTATTCTTTGACATTCTTTTTAGAATTTTTAAATGGTATTGATGTCAAAGGGGGAGTAGTATATATATGAAAAATAATAAAAGAGTTGTATACTTTAGGGGGAGTTATAGAGTTTTGGAGTGTTTTTCTTATTCAACTCAGGGGGAGCAGGGCAGGATGAAACCGGCAAATGAAACCTTGACCATTTTTCACATAAGTGTTTCCATCAATGCCATAGGGGGAGATTGTTGGCAATTGACACTCTATTGGTTGGTTTCTCTATATTGTCATTGATGGTAACATTATTTTGTGTCCCAGATTCATGTTTTGATTCTATGGCATACCGACAAACACTTCACAGATTCTACACCGGTACCGGCAAGTCAAAAAGATTTCTTTGGTTGCCAGCAATGCAAGACAACATGGTATAGTAAAGGTTATCGGTATTGGAGGCTGAAATATCTTGGATCTGACATCGGCAATTTGTTTTAATTTTTATACATTTATGTTATCTGATCAACATGTAATCTAATATTGTATATATCTTTGTAAGCCAACATAAGGCATAAAAGTTGTATATGGTATATAGGTCAGTTTGATAGATCTTTTTGATATAGAGATATAGACACGAGATAGGAGATTATGGATATGTGAATGTAATATGATGCAAAGTTATACAGATAGATTATGTATGTGAGAAAATTATTGTAAAGGTTATTTCAGTAAAGGGGTTTACAGTTTCTAACTGGAACAAACAGAGCTTAAACTAGAACTATATTTTGTTCTAGAAGATGCTATCTTAGTAGTTCACACTTCTTCGGATTGTAGTCTGGAATTTTATGTAGTCAGTGAGGCTCCTATTGTGATTGAGCAATGTGCTCTAGGCTGTAAGCCTTCCTACAAGTGTAGGCCCCTCATATTTTTGTAATATCTCTTCATATGGCTAGTGGATTGATATTGTGGGTCACAAATCCCACATTGGTTTTTCCACTTTGAGGTTTTCCACGTATAAATCTCTGTGTTATGATTCTCATTTGTGTGTTTATCTTATTGGTTGCTTTACTTCTTTCTATTCTTTATGTACCAGTATACAAGTTGGTGTATGCATATTTTAATAAGGCTAAAATCTACTATTTCGGTATAACACTGATTCACCCCCCCCCCTTGCCCACTTTTAGTTTTATTAGTTTCCAACATGATGGCCACCTTCAAGCTGATGAAAGAATGTTGGGTCATGGACCGAAAGAATTTTATGATGACTGGGATCTTCCTAGCCCACATTTCCCCTAAAAAGAGGAGGTTCTATAGAATACAAAATAGCAGATACCACTTGTTGGAATGGGTGCTTTTCAAAATAAATTTTGATGGAATTTTACTCCCTTGTGTAGACAAAGATCAAGCCAATAAGATTCTAGATGAATTACATGATGGACTCATAGGGGGCCACTATTTAGCACCAACCACTATCATTAAAATCACTTGTGCTGGATATTTGTGGCCCTTAATGTTTAAAGATGCACATGCCCTAGTAAAGAAATGTAAGGAATGCTAGTTTTATAGTGGTAGAACTATGAATGCAGCAATTCCACTTAGACCAATAGTGGTCAAAGATCCCTTCACCTAGTGGGCTCTAGACTTTATAGTAATGGTTAATTTGCCAAGCTCAGTTGGACACAAATGGATCCTCACTGCCACTGATTACTTCATTAGATGGTTTGAAGTTGTACCTCTAATAAATGCTATAGAAACAAAAATCCTAGCATTTTTGAAAGAGCTAGTATGCCGGTATGGCCCGCCAAAGACCATAATATCAAATAATGCGTGAGCATTTACGATTTCTTGAGTGACCTAATTCGCTCTCAACCAAGGTATTTACCTATAACTCCCTCAAACTATTATCCATAGAGAAATGGCCTAGCCGAGTCCACTAACAAGAACCATATAAGACTCATCAAAAGGATCGAGTCCAAATATAAAAGGGAATGTCACCATCACTTGAGGAGTGCATTATGGGTAGACTAGATCACACCTAAACAAATCCTCAAGAACTCTCCATACAAGTTGGTTTATGATAAAGATGTATTATTCCCTATTTCAATTGAAATCTCTACCTTATAGCTCCTCAAATCCATTGAGGTGGAAGAAAATGAACCCATGGAAGATGGTTAGCAGAACTCATGGAATTACAAGAGGTAAGAGAAGTAGTGTTTGAGTCACTTCAAAATGGCCAGCAGACTGTCAATAGGTGGTTTGATAGTAAGAAGAGTTCTGACCCATGATTCAAGCTAGGCGATCTCATTTTGAAATATAATGAGAGGGTTGCTAAGTCGGGTCAACATGCAAAACTTGATGGCTTATGGGAGGGACCTATCCATATAACCAATTGCAAGGGATTTGACGCATTCGACCTTGAAAAAATGCAAGGAGAGTCCCTCAAAATCCCAGTTAACAAATTTTACCTTAAGCATTTATTTTAAAGAATTTGCATCCCCATGTAAATAGTGTATTTTTAGTGTGCCTTTATTTCTTTAATTTTGATCTTTTGTGCATTGTAAAAAGAAAAAAGTAAATAATAAGACACACTATGAGAAATAAAAAGAGAAACATTATATTATATTCTAGTATCTTTTTGTACAATGCATCAAAAAGGCTCATAGCCTGTGGGTGTTGTCCAAAAGAATCTGTCAAAATATCTTGTCAAAACTGTGTTATCAAAATGTCTACTCCCCCTGAGCTGATGATGTCCTTGCTAATCATTTTTCTCATCTCCACTACTCCCCCTTTGGCATCAATGATAAAGGTTGTCATTCACTATCAATGGAGTGTACTTCCTTCCTAGATCCTTATAACTAGTGGGTTACAATCTAATAGATGTTCGCCAATGCAAAATTCTGACTATCACTGAACCTTTTGCTATCCTTTAATGTTGCTTCTATTCTCTAAATTATACTGGTGACTAGGTGCATTTTCTCTTCCAGTGTCTTAAAACCTAGAACCAGAGCCTCAAAGTTTTCTTTTCTCAAAGAAATGAGGTAATATAGTTTAAAGCCTAGTTTGCATTTTAAATCCTTTGCCTTAAACTTTATCTTTTTCTAACTTTTCAATTTTCTCCTCAAGAACTACAATATTCTTTTCAACTTCCAAAAATGAATCTGATGTTCCTATTAAGTTGTCAGCAATATTGTTGATTTCTTTTTGTGCTTTGTTGATCTCTAAATCTATGTCCTCTATCAAAATATCAGTTTTGCAGGTATCTCTGTATAGTTTCTTGATATCCAAAATTGTTTCTCCTAATGCCGATACTAAGGTTTCCATTTGTTCCTTATTATTCTTCACTATTTCCTCAAAGAATATTTCTTTCTCCTTATTTATTTTCTCTTTGAATGTATCTTCATTTATCTGGTCTAGTGTTATTAGGTTGCCGGTTATATACTTAGACAATGTGTCTAATTGGCTCAAAGAATCTTTATTATCTATGTTACACTTTGGAGCTATCATCTTCAAAATTGGTAAAGTGTCATCTATAGCCTTATAAGCTTGTGCATTACACTCTATTATTTTCTTTATTGAATCCAAGAGTACGTCTGTTACATTTGTAAGCTTGAATTTAGTCATTTATGTGTTCAATGACTGTCCAACTGTTCTCACAATCTACAGTCCACTGGTTGTAGTGATAGCTTTGCTTTCCTCTTTCTCCAGAGGGTCAGTTTGTGTTTGCATTTCTACTACCAAAGGCTTGGGCTTTTCAGATGTAGTTGGTGGTATAGTCTGAGTAGGTAGCTAAGAAGGAGCCTATTGCTCTATCTGTTTCTCTGTGGTTTCCTCAGCAAGAGCCTATTGCTCTGATTGTTTCTCTGTTTGTGCTTCAGATGATTTCACTGTAGTGTCCACTACCAATTTTTCTTTATTTGCCTCTATGTTGTCTACTATCAGTGACTCAGTTGGTCTTTCAGTTTCAATAGTTGTCGGTGCCTCAGCAGATGCAACAGTATGCACATTTGTGGTCTTTGCCTTTCCAGTGTCTGCGAGTTCATTTGATCCTTCAGTTTATTGTTGTTCCCCAATTCCAATGTTTTCAACTCCAACATTTCCTGTCGGTGGCTCTATTGCCACATCTATCTTCTCAGTTGATTCCTTATCCACCATAATATTGACTTCCTAAGTGTCAATGTTCATTGTGTATAACACCTCAGAATCAGGATTCGTATCCTCCTGTGGTGTACCCATACTCTCAGTTTCCGGTTATGTGCCAATGGTTTCTACTGGTGGAGTATCAGAGAGAGGTGGGGGCAAGTTATCAGTTATCTTTAGGCTCAGAGGTCCACCTACCTTAAATTTTTTGGACACTTTTTTGGATTTTTCTCATGAGTGTTGCCATCAATGCCAAAGGGGGAGATTGTTGGCAAATGCACACTCCAATGAGAAATTATAGGTAATTGAAGGTATTTTCATTGATGGCAACCTTACAATCATATGATACCGGTAGGCACCAGCACCAGCAGACTCTACACTGACATATAGCTCACCGACATCGAAAAGATTGATTACCGATACCATGGCCGACAAGAATTTTCTTTAATTATATTTTCTATTTAATTACAAAATCTTTTTGTAAGTCGACATGACAGATTGTAATAAGACTCATATAAGTATGAGATCTTGTAGATAATTTAGGTGTGGATGTGGTTAGATTATTGAACACCTAATGTGTGAATTATAAGGAAGATCTTGGATAAGGGTTTATGATTATTACAAGGCTTAAACTGGTATTGAACCTAGCATAGCAAATGCTGATCTAAAGTAGTACATGACATTGGATTTGTATAATCCATTTTGTAAGTCAGTGAGACTTCTCTTTTTGTATGTAACCAGTGAGCTTTAGGTAGTTGGCTTTCCTGCATGTGTAGGCCCCTATTGTAATAGTAATATTCTCTTATTGGCCAGTAAGCGAATATTGTGGGTAAAAATCCCACCGAGGTTTTTCCCATACTAGGTTTCCTCATTAACAATATTTTATTATGGTGTGTCTTTCATGTTGTGGTTATTGCTCTTATTTATTGCATTAATTTTGGTTTACTGGTACACATTTTTGGAATGCTTTTCATATAATAAATTTAGAAAATTCATTAACCGATCAGATACTAATTCACCCCCTCCTCTCAGTATCTTTGGGAATCCTAACAGTGGGTTTGTCAAAGCAGGGTGTCAGGTTGTTGAGGCAAGGTGTGCAATTCTTCATTCATCTTCTTTATCCCACTCTTCTTCTACAAGGAATTAATTCTCATCATCCTCATCATCTTCTTCCTCCATCCATTGGTAGCTTGAGTCTCTATCAGACTTCTGGAATATTGAGACATGTACTAGATGTAGAAGGATGTGTGGCATCAGAATTCACAGGAAGATGTAGTCTTGGAAATCAGAGTACCAAGTTGTTCCAGCCAGAGCAGGCAGTATCATATGAACTCAAAAGAGAAACTCAGCAACACAATACTCAAAGGCGGTGAGTAGACAATGACATCGTCCTTAAATTGCTGATAAGTAGATGCTAGTCTACATTTTATCCATAGGCTATGAAGCATTGCAAGTCTAAAGCTAAGGGAAGACCTTGGAAGGGAACAACATATTGCACTACATCCTCAAGACCACCCAGATGCTCTGATGGGAAGAGTGTCTAAGTCAGCTCCATCACAAGATAGTCATTTGTCCTAGTGTCCAACAATGAGGCCACAAAACATAAGCAAATGTTTGTGTTAACACAGTACTGATCTACATCATCGATGAAGTCCTCCCCAAGCACCCATTTGATAGAAGCAATAATCAAAGGGCTTTTTCACTGCATCATACTCTACAACCATTGATTTTAAATCTTTCCTAGGAAAGCGACTTGCACCTTGCTACTGATGAGCCTAACAGGAGTGTCCATGACTCTAGAAACTCCACCGTTAAGCTAGCTACTGTGCAAAAAGATATCTAAAAAGACATATTTATAGTTGATTTCCAGCCTTGAATATTGAATGAGAATTAAGAGCATAAACCCTTGATCTCTGATGTAGTTGTCCTTTCTCATAGCTCACTCAAGTGGGTGGAGTTAAGCCTAAGGATTGCATATGTCTTGTTCAAAGCCTCGAGAAGAGAAGTACCGTACATAAATTTCACGTGTATCCTCAAGTATGTTTTATCTAAACCTAGTAAATTGGATGATTGTTTTGGCTCGTGTTAGCCTTGCTAGCTGCGAATGTCTTCCTTAATGAAGGGATCTGTCCTAACAAGAGGATCATCTCAAGTGACTTAAAATGACAACATAGTGGGCTGATATCTTTTCAAAAATGCAATGGTGATGCTTCTTTGTGTTTCATCATTAATGACGCATGAAAAATAAGGTGGCATACGTGTGGATCGATACCCATAATAAATGCACCTTTTTGGCACACAAATCTAGGCATGTGATTCATTTAAGGAAGGAAGCCTCAAAAGTGCATGCAAGATATTCATTCAGCATTTTGAGCACCAAAGTCCTCAAGAAGTGTCAGGAAGCTTGTCTATAAGGAAATGGAGATCACATTAGGAGCCTCTAACCCATCCTAGGGCGAGATGTGGGTGGATGTGTATTAATAAATATCATATGTGTCTCACGCTATGCCTCCAAAGATGGACTACCCCAAAACTAAGACCAAGTCAAAGACGAACACCCATGACCGTATGTCGATAATTGACACATTTGATGATGTCATTGAGCTTGACCTGCACAAATAGCCAAAGGGCCTCAGGGAAGCCGCATGCATGAGAATATCAAACCATAGGAATGAGCCATAGTCTACAACATTTAAATTATGGAACAATGGTATTCCCCAATTCTTGGTGCCCATGGTTCCACATTGCCCGAAGTTTGTTGTAACATGCATGAGAAGATTCATGTTTGATCCTCTTTCAATACAGGGCTCTTGTTTGTGGGTTATGATAACCCCATATGCTATTAGGGATATGTTGTGTTTCTCCAAAATCGACATCACAAAGATTTTTGACAAGGATGCTATGGAGGATTATTGGTATACCAGGTGAGATATCATCCCCTTTTGTCAAGCCGCATTAAATCAGAGCTCAGTGATTGAACCTCCTAAGCTCCCAGTGCCCTATAGTGACCTAAAGTAAGATGACCTTAAGGATGTCACTTCAACAATTGCATTCCTATGCAGTCATGATAGTGAGTAGGAGATCTCATCTCCCATGACGAGGTGGCTTTTTAAATGCTGGAAATAGAAAGAGCCATTTCATTTTGACTTCTTTGTATTGATAGTCAAAGAGATCGCAAGGCATTTGGTTGAGTTTGTGCATTCATGATGGTTTAGGTTCGCTTCTTTTCTATTTCATCTATTCATACACCAAAATTTCCCTTTCTTTAGTCAATACATGTGATTGGCTACCCATGATGAGAAAGGAAATAGGATGTCGATGTCTTCCTGAACACCCATCTTGTCAGCTACCTATGATGCATATTAGTTTTTAAATTGTTTCTTGGCCCCCATCTTTCAGGATTTTGGTGTTATTCATCAGGAGCCTCTTGCTGGATTTTCCCAGATCTAGGTGAATTGGATGAGTAACGAAGACTCCCACTGTGACTAGTCTTGGGGAGAGATTTTTGTTTCATCTATGTACATGGTTTTTTGAGGAACCATTCTGCCTACCTACGTATGTCACTGAAAGGACTGTGGCTGTTGAAATATTCAGGTAGCTGGTGGAAGTTGAGAGGTCTATAGGGTTAGGGAAACATGATAGATACATAACTGAAAACCACAAGGCAATTGACCCCATCATCCTCAAATAGAAGAGTATCGTTGAGAAGGTCTTGACTTCCAAGATAGTGCAACTCAGCTTGGTAGTAATTGACAATGTATGGAGTTATGACCTAGATGGGTGCTTGTCTAGCAAATATAGAAGAAATGCTATCAAGCATGTGCCATAGAACTCATGGGAAGGCCACACCAATCCTCCTGTGAATGACCCAAGTCTCTATATTGATCCTAGTGATTTTCTTGTAGTTGAGCACCCCCATGGTTGAATATATACACTCTCTCAAAAAGGCACAACTCAGTTAAGCCTATTCCATAGAATATGTTGCGCACCATGAAATAATATTTTTGGCCTAGAAAGAAGAGAGAGCATTTCTGGATCTACCATCAAGCAACTCAATAACCCAGGGCTAATGTGGGTAACTCTTTCTTGGACAAGTATTTCAAAGAACCATGTAAAAATCACAGTAATGATGAGGAAGAGGCAAGTGATGAGTCCCCACGTGAAGAATCATCCCCCAAGGAAGCTCAACAATAAGAGGCAGAGGTTATAAGTGTAGAAGAGAAAGGTGTTGAGGCTGATATTTCAGTTCCTTTCACAAGCCCTACTCAAAAACCACATTCTCAATCTTCAAGAAGACCAACTGAGAAGCATATTTCCGAACCCCATCTAGAAAGAAATAATCAATGGATTTTGCAAAGAAGGATTCATCTTCAGGAGTCCCTGCAATTCCTCTAGCCTCTCAACAGGTGGTGACTTCTACGGTTCATGTACACCTTCCTCCTCTCCTTCTCTCCTCTTAGTCTCTATTTTCATCAGCATCCCAAGTTACACCCATATGTACCTAGGTCCCTACTGCTCTTATATTTGCCCCCACCAAATTGCCAGTTGAGCATCAGGCTGCATTTGTGACCACCCCTTCACAACAAGCTATACCATTGCAGGCCACTTCCTCGTTCCCTACCCCTAATATCATTTTCCCTACAACTTTCTTCCCACAGACTTTCACTACAACCCCTATTGCACATATGCTTGGTTTTTAAGAGTCCACTCCTCCCCCCAATGTCGGTTTAGCCTCTGTTGATCCAAATTTTTTAGGAGTGTCTCTCTTTGTACTATTGTTCTCCCTAACCATGCTTGCAGAACCCATTCAGATAAACTTTTGTGGTTCCATTTCCTCTTTTCCCTATGCCATTCCTCTTGGTTCAACATTTGTGGGTCAAGCTATTTCCACCCCAAATACTTATTATCAGCAAGTCACCTACTCCAAGACCACATGTCTTAACCGGGCCAACAAGAGGAAGGAGAAGGATGAACAGTGGTCGACCCGGACCCGTGTAGACACATTTTAGTGAGGAGAATCAAAGTCTCTTCTTTCCCGCCATGTTTCCAAAGGTCAACAAGCTGGAGGCCCAAATTAATCCAGATGATTACTCCCTGCATGCTGTCGAGGTTGATCTCATGAACGCCACTACAATGGATAAGGTGAAAATTATGGAATAGACTTCAAAGGTCATGTCTTCAGATTTCATCAAAAATAATCATCATTTGGATAAGATGCAAGAAGAGCACAATCGCCTCAGAGAATTCTTGGACCATCAAAGGAAGGAGGACAACACTAGAAGTGCTGAAATAAACCATTTGCAAGGCTTGTTAGCTCAAGAAAATTCTAAAAAGAAAAAGTTGCAAGTCACCCTAAACAATGTGAGTTCTTAGTTTAAGGGGTAAGAGGCGATGAGGAATGTAGCACTAAAATAGTTGCAAGAGAGAGAACAAGAAATACATTAGCTGAAAGTAGCTTCCAGAGATGCTACCCAGATTCAATCTCAGCTGTGGGAAGAGGTTCACCTAAAGGAAGAATATGCTCAATATTTGTGCGATGTGTAGGTCACTCTTTCTGAGGAAAGAGGGAAGTTTGAAACAACCATGCACAAAATGCAGAGTAGCCTGGGGAAAACTAAGAAGGAACTCTAGAATGCAAAGGAATTATTGCAACAAGAGAAAGATCACATAGCGTGGATTCAGGAAAATTTTCATGATAGAGGCACACGGATCCTTACTTTGGAGCATCAGGCCACTTATGAATAGGACAAAAATAAGTATCTACAAAATGAGATAAGAGTGAAGGATGATGAAATCACATGCTTATCTCAACTCCCCCCCCCCTTTGGAAGTTCCTCAAGATCTCTCCCCGAGTATGGAAGAATTGTATGTTTCTGATTGGGAAAAGGTTAAGCAATATTATCCTTTTTTGCAGCCCGTGTTGAGGGTCCTTGGTGAATAACAATCTCTTTGTGCTGGAGCGAGTGTTCTCATTGACAAAGTTACACTTTTAATTGGTCCTAAGCTCCGCATAGAGGTTGATTCAGTGGCTATATACCACTTTTGATGAGGATTTGGTAGCAAAGGGAAATACATATCACAAGAAATTGATCAGGAGGGCCAATCTTTTCATCAATAATTACAAGGAAGCCATGCAAGCATCAACATAACTTAATTCCTTGAAGATTTTGGTTCCAGATATCAAGTGGTGTGTGGAGAAAAATGTGTACCTTGGCCTACCTTCGCCTTTTCTTGTAGATGGCTCTGTTTTAGGGGTTGAGAAAGTTAGGAGCCAAGTTATGTAGTTGCAACAAGATCAAACTTTCCTACATCACCTTAATAGTCCTATTTTAGTGGAGGAAGTTGAGCAACTCCTACATCCTCTAGCTCAGCTCTATGCATTTTTGAAGATGGTCTGTGAAGAACCAACAATCTTGCCATTTGATAAAGTTATCTATTTGGACTAGAGTTGCCAGATTCTGGAAGCTCAAGTGTTACCTTCAATATGCTTTTCCCAAATCAAGCTTAAAGTCTAGTCCTCAAACTAGCAATTTTGGGTCCTAACATTCGATAGGAAGAATTCTCCATTAAGTTGCCATAATATTAATGTTCTTTCAAAGTTGTTCGTGGGGTGGCATTTTGGTTAAGTGTTTTCTATCCACCTTTCTCTTTTTGGACCACTCTTCCTTTTGTCCATGCATGCCACATGGTGTCACAACACTACTCTAAGAGACTCACCTTTTTCTCCTTGTGTTTAGAAAGCGCGAAGCTATCGTGTGGCATAGGTCTTTCCTTTGGCATAAGTGTCCCTGGCCCCAACATTCTTCATGCGCTAGCAGTGGCACTTGGCACCTCCACAGTTCATTTCTTGGTCCTCCTTTTATGCTCTACTTTGAGTGTCTTCCGAGTTGTCACATGTCCCTATTAGTCTCAATCGGTGTTGAGAGGGGAGGAGTGAATCAACACTATATCGATTTTACCAGATTTAACCTTAATCAAAATTTCTATTCAGACTTAACACTTATCAGTATAAGCAATATTGATAAGAAACATGCACACATAAAATCAAACATGCATGACTACCAAGATTTATTATGTGGAAACCCAAATGGGAGAAAACCATGGTGTGAGTAGAAACTCACAAAATCTACACTCTTCTGGAGTACGCCCAGTGAGGAGCCATCCCTATTAGGATATTACAAAGACACTATTAAGTGCCACCTAGTTAAGGGATTTTCATTAAGGTCTGTTAGAACCTTTACCCTATTAGAGGTAGCCTTGTTAAAGGACTTAGGATCATCAATTAAGATGTCACCCAGTTAAGGAATTCTAGAAAGGGACCTATTAAAGTCCACCCAATTAAGGGATTTTTCTATTGTAGCTATTAGAAAGCAATAGAGATAATGATCTTCTATAATAGCTACTCTTAGCTTAATAAGATCCAATTGAAGCTCTCTAATTTGACCCCCAGTTACACTTTATCTACACTCTTCTGGTGCTTTGTATTACACTTTCTCTGCACTCTACTAGTTCTCTACATTTCACTTGCTCTGTACTCTACTGGTGCTCTGCATTTCACTTGCTCAACACTCTACTAGGGCTTTGCATTCTTTCTCTACTCTTCACACTATCTGAGCTTTGCACACTCTCTTCACCACTCTTCTATTCACTTAGAAGTTCTACACCCTCTTCACCTTGCTAGATCGCCTCTCTTCAAAGTTGCACTTACCAATTTTATGATCAAACTTTTTGGTTTTCACCAAAAAATGTTTATACTATATTTCTCCAACACATAACTCCATAGATTTGAAATTCAAATCTTCCCGTACTTTCTCTGTGTGCTCTCCATCATTCTCCCCAACAATTCATCCTTCTCTGTCACCGCAACTCATAATTTCACCAACCTCTAGGTCATGTTCCTGTCTTTTTAATGCGAACCGAAAAATCTACACAAATCTTGCCTAAACTGGTTGTTAACTATTGTAGACTTCACTAGCATCTTGTTTGATCATATCTCAGCATGACTAACTCACCTTTGGTCATCGCATCTAGCTTACTAGTCACTAGTTCGAGATTCTTGGTGGATAGAATTCTTCACCCTATATCACTAGTTCATTGGTGTAACTCTTCATCTTTTGCCACTGGTCACTGATCATCAAGTAGACTGATCACCTGCCTATCTAGAGTGTTCTGATCATGCATAAGACTACTAGATTGCTATCTAAGTCACTTCCTATGACCTCAACATGTTTTCAACTACCATTTTAAGAAACTAATCTCATCATCTATCAGATGCTTGATTGACTAGTCCAGTGCTCTATTTATCCTTCAATTGATTAGTCTTCAACCAAAACACTAATTAAGTGTGTTAATAATACACATTAGGGAAGCACTAAATTCTTCATACTATTTGAATCCATGAGTAAACCATTAAGGTTTACCACACCTCCTTTCTTATGAGCTTGGCCTTATTCATCAGTAAGTGTTAGTCATCAGTGATAATACTAACTCATGAACCGGTTGTGCCAACACCATCAGTTATGCGAACAATCTCCCCCTTTAGCATTGATGGAAACACTTCAAACTTCTCTTTTAGCAACCAATCAATTCTACTTCTAATGTACTGATCAACTTCTTGGTTTGATCTTGAGTAATAATCTTACTCCCCCTTTCACTGGCTTACTCCCCATTTCACTAGCTTTCATTCATGTCACATCTGACTTCACTCCCCCTTTGACAACAATGCCAAAGGTGTAGTCTAGACATCTTAATGCACATACTACAATGATTGCTTCCCCTAATAGGAGTAGTCCATAATCATCAATCCAAATACACATAATTTTTCAGGAAAATCATACCGGATTGATGTTGTTCTGATCTTCACTCACCTTAGAGCATGTAGGGGAATTACCCCTAGCTTACCTCTAAGATACTCAAAATTATCCTTAGGTAGTGGCTTGGTGAATATGTCTACAACCTGTTCCTTGGTTGGCACCTATTCCAGTATAACTTCTTTGTCCTACACCTATTCCCTAAGATAATTATATTTTATTGCAACATGCTTGGTTTTAGAGTGCATTACCGAGTTTTTTGATATGTTGATGGCACTTGTATTGTCACAATATATCACCATCGATTCAGTCACCTTTTCTTGGATACTTTCCAAGATCTGATTAATCCATACTACCTATGTACAGTTGATTGCAACAGCCACATGCTCTGCCTTAGCTGTGGATTGAGAGATATAGTTTTATTTCTTGCTTGTCCATGACACAATCTTATCTCCAAGAAAGAATACACCTCCACTAGTGCTCTTTTTGTCATCAATGTTCCCTTCCCAATCTGCATCGGTGAAGACACTTAAGTTGAAATTTCCCTTATGTGGATACCAGAGACCATACTCATCAATCCCCTTAAGGTATTTGAATATCCTCTTAACCACCACCATATGAGTCTCTTTTGGTTTTGTAGCAAATCTATAAACCAAGCCAACTGCTTGTGCTATATCTAGTCTACTATGCACTGCATATTGCAACTTACCGATCATGGATCGATATAGTGTCTCATTCACTTCATTAGCCTCATCATCTTTGGAAAGATTTCAACCTATAACCATTGGATTTCCAATAGGATTGGAATCTTCCATTCCAAAGGTCTTCAATATTTCCCTTATATATTTGGTTGGGCTAATGAATATATCATTCTTTAGCTGAGATACTTGCAAACCAATGAAGAATTTTATTTCACTGATCATGGAGATTCCAAATTATTTCTTCATTTCTTCTACAAAACCTATGTTCATTTCATCATCTCCTCCAAAGATGATGTCATCTACAAAAATCTATGCAATCAGATGTTTTCCTTCTTTTGGAATCTTCAAATACAGGTTACTATTGTCACTAGTTCTCATGAACCCTCTACTTATCAAGTATCAGTGCAGTCTCTCATATCAAGCTCTCGGTGCTTGTTTTAGCCCATACAGATCCTTCTTCAGCTTACATACCATATCTCTTCCATGTTCTGAAGTAAACCCTTCTGGTTGCTCAATGTAAACTTCTTCCTCTAGAACACCATTCAATAATGTTAATTTGACATCCATTTGGTAGACCTTGAACTTCTTGTAAGAAGCATAAGCAAGAAAGATTATGACCCCTTCTAGTCTAGCCACCGGTGCAAAGGTCTCTCCATAATTGAAACCTTCTTCCTATGCATACCCTTTGAAGATTAAATTTTCTTTGTTTCTTACTACTTGATCAGTTTCATCCATTTTGTTTCTAAACACCCACCTGATGCCTATCACGGTTTTGTTTTCTGGTCTAGGCACAAGAGTCGAAGTTTCATTTTTCTCAATCTGCTCCAGTTCTTCATCCATAGCTTTGATCCATTCTTCATCTTTCAAAGCCTCCTTTACTATTTTGGGCTCAATTTTAGAGAGCAGACAGGTACTCTCCCTTTCTTTTCTTATAGTCAATACTCCTGCATTTTTGTCACCAATAATATTATCAGCTGAATGATTATTTTTGACATACCTTGGTGGTACCTGTTCATTTCTTGGAGCCTATTCTACTAGTTGTACAAGTTCCACTTCACATTCTTCCTCACTTACATATACACTAGGATTCTCTACAACAAGTTTGACTAGTACAGTGGAATCAAATCCTTGATAATCCTTTGGTTCACTCTTTTTGTCCTATTTGTTTTTCTCAAAGAACTCATCTACTTAGAAATTTTCACTCTCCACAATCTTACCGATCCGTTTGTTCAAACATCGGTATGCTTTACTCTTTGTGGAGTAACCTAAGAGGATTCTTTCATCACTCTTAGGATCGAACTTTCTAGAGTACTCATCCCTCTTGAAGTAGTACCTGCTTCCAAATACCTTGAAGTAACTCACATTGGGCAAGTATCCACACCATAATTCATAGGGAGTCTTATGTCATGCCCAAAATTTTGGGAAAAAATGGAACATTATTTTTTTTTTAAAAACATCCTAATAAAACTAAATACACTATAATAAAGATGCAACAATTAAGTTTTCTCTTAACTATAGGTTAACTCAGGAAATAAAAGAGTGGTTTACTAAAGTTAATTTAATTAACTTAAACATGCATGCAATAATAATTTAATGCAGGAATAATTCTCCAAAAATTGTCATTACCATTTTATTAATTAATAAATTAATTTAACCAAAAATCCTTAATTTATTAGCCAAGAGATATTAATAATCTCAAATAATATTTAATTGCTCCTTGGGATAATTAAAAATATGCTAGCACTTAGATTATTAAATTTAAATATTCATTTCAGAAAATGTAAATAATGCGATTAGATTCGACTATAAGGTTAACTAAAACAATAATAACAATTGCCTAAAATAAATCATTTCCTGAAATGCCAAATTGATTCCTTACAATTATTAAAATTCCAAATTTAATGTTTGACCAATAAAACTCCTATAGACTAAAATTTTACATTAATCTTTTAATAATTCCCATTAATAAATTTCCCAAAAGGAATTGAACCTAAACATTCATATGTATATATATATGTGTGTGTGTGTGTGTGTGTGTGTGTGTTTATTAACATATAAATATATATATGAAAGCATAGAAATAATTGATTAAAAAGGATAAGAGATACAATAAAACTAAAAACCCTAAAAAAATAAAACGATTATCCACCTTAACTAAAATATAAATGAGGTTACCCCTTTTCAAATTTAAAAAAGGGTTTTCCCCCTCATTTATTTACTTTATCATTAAACTATATGAAACCTAACTAGGGTTTCATTTTAAAGAAATTTATTAATACACCACTAAACCCTTTTTATTTTACCCTAACCTGAAATTTGGGTTAGGGTTTTATATCACACATCTCATTTTGAAAAGGCTTGATTTTTTTTTTGTGTGTAGGAGGAATTAAAATGGTAGAGGCAAGTTTTAACGGCGGCGGCGACAGCCATGGCCACCCGCAGTGGTGCCAAGGCCACCATTGCGGGTCGTGGCCCGGAGCGGTGCCGTGGCCACCACTATGGGTCATGGCCCGCAGCGGTGTCGTCGTGTCCTTGTGGGACACACCCCACAGTGGCGACCGAGACCACCCGCGACCCGCAATGGCGCCGCAAGCGCCCTTGTGGGTCTCAACCCATAGTGGCGACCCGGGGTCACCCCTATGGGTCACAACCCACAGTGGCCCCTGAGCCACCCCGAGGTAGCCCGCAGGGAGCTTTGGCTCCGAGGCAAGGGGGAAGGTTTTCACAGTCACTTTTTTATGTTTTTTTTTTAATATAGTTTTTAAAAAATATGATATATATATATATATATTTACATCTATATATATATGTACATATATATATAGATATATATGTGTACATATATATATGTATGTGTATATGTATATATGTACATATATGCATACATATATATATATATATGTGTGTGTGTGTGTGTGTATATATATGTACATATATACATATACATATAAACACACACACACACACACATATATATATGTATGTATGTGTATATGTACATGTACATATATATATGTATGTATATATGTACATATATATATCTATATATATATAAATGTTCTTATTTATATATAGGTTTATATTTTGAATATGCAGAAATTTATAATGACTGTCAAAAAGATAAATGAATAAACCAGAATATCAAATAGATAAATATTTCATTTTCAATAGATTTAAAGTATTAAATATATATGCCTATGTTTGTTTTTTTCTAAAATATGAAGGCATTTAAATCCAACTCTTCTTTTTATAGCAACATATATATTTATTTTCCTCTTAGTTTAACTACCACTTAGCTGAACTAAAACAATAGTTAATATGTCTATATAATATATATAAATACACACACACACACACACACACACACACACACACACACACACACACACACACACACATATGCCTATGTTTGTTTTTTTCTAAAATATGAAGGCATTTAAAACTAACTCTTTTTTTTTATAGCAAGATATATATTTATTTTCCTCTTCATTTAACTGCCACTTAGTTGAACAAAAACAATAGTTAATATGTCTATATAATATGCATACATACATACATGCATGCATACATACATACATGTGTGTGTGTGTGTGTGTGTGTGTGTGTGTGTGTGTGTGTGTGTGTAGTATTTATATATATGTATATATGGATCTCTCTTTATTTATTTTTTAACTTAGCAACATGAATATCAAGATATTTTCTCTCTTACATCTAAATCTATATATTTTTTTAAAGCATTAAAGTAGGTTATTTTAAAATAATAGATTTGATTAAATGTATTTTTTTTCCTTCTAAAAGGCATATAGTTAACTTTTGAGTTAAATACATTTAGCTAGATCTATTTATTGCATTTACAAAATGGGAAAAATAACAGAAAGTAATTTATTACAGCTACAACTAATAATGTCTAAAATCATTTAATCCATAGACAACATGTTGATGCAATATTAATATTCACACTACAAACCTATTTACCTTGTTTTGCATTTTGAACAATAGATAGAAATAAACGTTATTTTATTTTACTAACATCTATACTTCTATCATTTTATTTATTTCCTTTCTTTTTACAATAGCTATTAAGGAAGAAATAATTTCCATTTCAAGAAGAAAATACAAGTAAATAATATCTCAATAACTATAGAAACATACTTCAACTTTTATTTTATTTCTTTCTTGCAAGATAAAAATCTAATAAAAGAATACATCTAAATACATGATAAAACATAGTTTAAAGAATACATTTAATACATCATGGTAAACTTTACAAATAGGTAGATACCCATCTTAGCCTCTCATTTCTACTAAATAAGGGCTTCCCAAATAAATACATTTTTTTGCAACTAAATACAAATAACAATAGCATCAACTCCTAGCTTTTTCTTTCCATCCTTTCCCAAGCAAACTTGCAATAAAAAGCTTTTAGGTTGTGACCATGGAGGCTCACCTCCCAACCTAGGCTTACTAGAAGCTACCCCTGAGCTAGGAGAATCAAGGGCTAGATGGGATACACTCATACAAAACACATTCCTGCAAAAATTCAAACAAAACAAAAACACTCCCAACCCAAGGTTTAAACAATGTCACTTATGTGACTTTTTAAGTGGGGTGAAGGTGGACTAAATGTTAGGATTCCTAAAGATACTGAGAGGGGTGTGGGGGGGGTGTGGGTGAATCAGTATCTAACCGATTAATAGATTTACTTGACTTAAAACATGAAAATCATATTAAAACTATGTACCGGTAAACAAGAAATAACAACAACCACATGAGAAGCACACCATAACACAGTATTTTAATGAGGAAACATAGTGTGGGAAAAATCTAGGTGGGACTTGTGACCGACAATATTTGCTTACTGGCCAATAAGGGAATATTACTCTTACAATAGGGGCTTGCACATGCAGGAAGGCCAAGTGCCTAGAGCTCACTGGTCAATTACAAAAGAAGTCACACTAACTTACAAAATGCATTATATTAATCCAATGTCTTGTACTGGTTCATATTAGCATCTGCTATGCTGGAACTATTATCGGTTTCAGCTATGCTACATACATAAACCCTTAACCTATAATTCTCATTATGGTTTGCTTATCTCGCATCCTATCACACATCTTTCCTATTACAAAATGATCTCATACATATATGAGTCATATTACAACTCACCATGTTGGCTTACAATGATTTCACAATTAATTACAAAATACATTTCAAACAAAATTCATGTCAGCTAGGGTGCCGGTATCCTTCCTTTCACTATCGGTGTTCTGTGTGCCGGTGTAGAGTTTGTCGCTATCGGTGCTGGTAACCTATCTTGTCGGTATCATATGATTGCAAGGTTGCCATCAATAACAAAATCTTCAATCACCTACAATTTCTCATTGGAGTGTGCATTTGCCAACAATCTCCCCCTTTGGCATTGATGGCAACAGTCATGAGAAAAATCAAAAGTGTTCAAAATGATATACAAAAATAGTCTGCCAAAATTGTATGCTCCCCCTGAGCAGATGAAGTCCCTTCCTTCTAACCATTTTTCTCATCCCACTACTACCCCTTTGACATCAATGACAAAGGTTGTCATTTGTTGTTAGTGGAGTCCTGCCTAGAGTCTTGTAACTAGTGGGTTACAATTTGAAAGATATCTGTCATAACTAAATTTATGCCATTGCTGAATGTTTTGTAGTCTTTTATTGCCTCTTGTGTTCTCTACACTATACCAGTGAGTATGTGCATTTTCTCTTCCGGTGTCTTTAGTCTAGGAAACAGAGCCTCAAATATTTCTTTTCTTAAGGAAATAAGATACTCTAGTCTTGGACTAAGTCTACATTTTAAGTCCTTTGCCTTATCCTTTATTCCCTGTTTGTCTTTCTCCAATTTCTTGATTTTCTCTTCTTGCTCTGCAATTTTTTTTTCTAATTCCAAAAATGAATCTGATGTTCCAATAAAATTGTCAGCAATATTATTTATCTTCTCTTGAGCTTTGTTGATCTCCTTGTCAAGATCCTCTATTAAGACATTTGTTTTGCAAGTATCCATGTATAGTTTCTTGAAGTCATAGATTATTTCTCCAAGTTCCGGTAAGAAGGTATCCATTTCTTCCTTGTTTTTCTTTACAATATCCTCAAATAATTTCTCTTTTTCTTTTATAATTCTCTCCTTAAATGTATCCTCATTTATTTGATCAACAGTTATCAGGTTGTCAGTGATAAACTTAGACAATGTGTCTAGTTGACCTAAAGAATCTTTATTCTCAACACTACACTTTGGTGCTATCGATTTGAGAATTGGTATAGTATCATCAATAGGCTTATAGGCTTGTGCATTGCATTATGTGATCTTCTTTATCGAATCTAATAATACCTTTGTTACATTAGTAGGTCTGAATTCTATCATAACTGTACCAGATGTTTGTCCAACAACTTTTACAATAGCCATGCTACTAGTTGTAGTTATTTCCTTGCTTGGTTCGACCTCTGGTAGGTCTATTTGGGTTTGCATTTCCACAAACAAAGTTTTAGGTTTTTTAGTTTGGCCAAGTGGAATTGTCTCTATCTGTACTTGTGCTTCAACCTATACCAGTTTGGGTTTCTCCAAATGTGTCTCAGACAGTTTCTCTGAGCTTTCAGTTGTCGGTTCCTCAATTTGTGCTTCTAAACTTTTCTTAGCCGGTTCTTCAGATGGTTTGTCAGTTATATCTACCGGTTTCTCAGTGGTATCCTTTGTTGGTTGCTCTGTTTGTGTAGGTTTTTCTATGTTTAACTCAACCTCTGCAGCCGATGACTCAGTGGTCACATCTTTCTCCTTATCCTCAGTGGTCTCTCTGTCAACCACGACATTAACTTCCTGAGTATCTACATTTACAGTATACAAAATTTATGATTCAGGGTTTTATCTTCTACCAGAGTCTCCATAGTTTCAGTGGCCGGTTGATTTGTAGTAGTGTCTACCGGTGGTGTATCTAAAGCAGGTGGGGGCACATTGTCAGTTATTTTAAAACTTGGTGGTCCACCTACCCTGCCTTTACCCTTGTCTCTGTCCTTTTGATATACTCTAATAGTTTTAGGTCTGAGTAATTCTTCCTCTTTTTCTTTCTTCCTCAGATACTTTAGTTACTCTGCCAGCCATTAATGCTACATGCCGGTGAGTAGTAGAGAATGCTAGCCGGTTAGCCTCACTGATTAATTTGTCTATTTCATCAGGTGAGTTAACTGGATGTACGACCAATATTTTTTCAATTTTAATCTTTTTATCTAGTTCAACAATAGATAATCTTCTAGCATCTAATCTCCTATACAAGTTATTTGGAATTTCATCGACAATTTGCATCAAAAATTTCTTGTATATATCTAAGTGTAGAATTACATTGTTCTCTATACTTTCCTTATCATCAGCTGATAGTGTATTGTACATTTTATTGATATTCTTCATCTTACCATCCTCTGTAATTTCGCTAAGAAGTTTGTCAATGGGGGCAATAGTTTGTTTCACCTTTTTCTTAGGAGTCATCTTCTTTGCCGGAGGCCTTACCGCCTGTTGCTTCTGTCTTGTCCTTTTTGGTGTAGGAGAAGGTGTGGGTGAAGGTTTCCTTTTCCTCTCAACTCTCTTGAATACAACAGGTATTTCACTTTCTAAAGAAGATCCAATCAGTGAAAGGTGAGTTTTCGGTTGAAGTTATTCCAACTCACTTTCAGTTATACCAGTTTGTTTTAGCACATCTTCCTTGATTTCCTTTGCATGTTGGGTTCCTTTTCTAATAGTTGCTTCTACCTTCTTAACTCTTTTCCTTGATTCTATAGTGCTCTCAATTGTTTCTGCACTACCAAATACTTTCTCTTCTGGTTCCTTAGGAGCTTCAAGGAGGGCTTTTGCATAAGTTTCTATGATGTTATCATCTATCTCATAGCCCATTTCAGTTACCCAGATGGTTCTATGGATAACTGCCTCCATCCAAATTTCATCTTTCTTGATCACAAAATAGATTTTCTTTTGATACTTATCCACAATAGCTTGTGATAGTCTTACTTTGTTCCTCATTCGAGCCTTAAATGCTTGAAAATGCTCATTTATGTTTTTCTCCCTATCCTCTCCCATATTATTTAATGGTTCTGATAGTTGTTTTCCTATCGGTATATCAAATCCAAAATCTCTAGCACCAATATCGAGTACTTGTTTGGTTATGTATAGCATCAGACAAACAAGTTTCCAAATCTGAATGTCCCCTTTTTGTCTCTTTTGATCTTACCCAAATTATCTATCAACTCATCTTTGAGCCATTCACATATGTCTATTCTTGCATTGTCATTTACCATATCATAGGCACTCTTAATACATAGGTTAGAAACTGAGTTTAACCTATTTGCATGTGTAGCCTTATAACCTGAGATCATACTGATAAATCTGATATTTGTATCCTTCACATCGTTTACCCTTATAGATCTCTTATCAAATGTTGCATCGGTTAGGTTTGTCACTAAGTCATTTGAGACCTTCTTAGTTTTGTTAGGTCTATTGCCGGTGGAGGGTAACCTTGTTACAACTTTTACTGCTTCTTTTGTGATTTTATGAATAGAGTCCAACAAGAAGAATTCACCATGTACTCTACTTAACATAATCCTTATGATATCCTTGGGGAAATCTGAGATACTTAGTATTTCAGTGAAACCTAGGGTTTCTACTATCTTAAGTTTAGGTTTGACATTTTTGGATTCATCACAGATTACAGTCTCATACATATTTTTAATTTCATCATCACCTAGTTCATCAATATGACAATGTATATACATTCTAGGGTCTTTAGCATATACTACTCCTTTAGGGATTTGAGAGAATGCACCTATGCTATCATCTTTCTTAGCAATTTCAGGTTCTAGCTGAAAAATAGGTCTAGGTCACTTTAAAACTTCAACAATAGTAGGGTTTGCAATAAATTCAAGAGTGGATGAAGATTCCATAGCTATAAATACCACAATTTGCCTTAAGGATGAATGCTTTCATGGATTGCTTCACTTCTTTTCTTGGAGTACCTTTGCTCAGAAAGTTTTGTGCTCTCGAAGATTTGAATGCTTAGTGAATGAAAAAGGAGCCAAAACACTTGCTTTATAATGTTATTTTTTGCCAACTACTGCATTTAATGCTTGTTGGTTAAGTCACAACTTAAGTCATCTGTCAATATAGAAGTAATTTCAACTTCTCACCATCAACTGAGGGAATAATAGCATATTTTTCATTTTGTTGCTAAACCCCCAAAAGAATTTTCTTCAGTTAGATGAAGAGTCTTCTTCCGGTGGAGTGTTACTCTGTTCTGTCGATCAAGGAGTAATCACATCAACCTTCTAAACTAACTTTCTGATCCATTGTTTTGAGAATTCTTTCTTTAACTCTTTTGCTTTTTCTTTACCTTTCAAACTAGGACCTTTGTTATTTGTCGGCGATGCCTTACTTCTACAAAATTTAGCAATATGTCCAATCTTGTTACAGGCATAACAAGTCACATTGTTCTTCTGAATAGCTTTCTCATATCCTATACTGGTATGTGTTCTGCATTGATTAGATAAGTGCCCAAATCTTCCACAAACATAACATCTCACATTCATTCTACAATTTTCTGAATTATGACCAACTCTGTTGCATTTAGAACATTGACCAGTGGGTGTATTAGTGTTCTAATAATTTCTAGATCTACACTGATTTTCTCTATGACCATACTTGTTATAGTTAAAGAATTTGCCATTAAACTTGTAAGCAGTAGGTTGTCTTACTAGTTTTCTATGATCATGATTGTTTGCAGTACCAGAGCTTTCACCAACTTCAAAGCCAAGGCCATTTGTATCACCATTAGGTTTCTGATTCTTCAACATGTCACCACGTTCTTCTGAAATTTTCTTGAATTTCTCCTTGTGATGATTTACAGCAGTTAGTTCACTTTCCAAGATTCCTTTTTCTCTTATGAGTTCAGTTCTATCATTTTGTGTGTGCATTAGATCTATCTTCAACATATCATTTTCATGACTAAGTCTTGTGTTTTCATTTCCAGCATCATTTAGTCTTCTGACCAAGTCTTATTCATTCTTCTTTCTATCTTCAATTTCTTTACAAATCTCATAGTCCTATCCTCCATCTCCTTCTATGTTGTACTGATCTCTTGTCTTAGCTTGTTTACCATATCATTAAGAGTTTCCTTTTCATTATTCTCATTCTGCATTTTTTCACAAAGTTACCTTCTCTTATTTCTTGCAATGGTAATATTTTCTTGAAGTGCTTGAATGATATCCTAAGCAGCCTTTAGATCATGTTAAGGTTTGATATTCTTCACCTTTTCTGCATCATAGTCTGGAAGAGCTATTTTCAATTGTTCTCTCAAGTTTTCCATCTCTACCAGTGACAAGATCTTCCTCAAGCTCTTAGGCTTCTAAAAATAGAGGACCAAGCTCTGATACCAATTCTTAGGATTCCCAAAGATACTGAGAGGGGGGGTGAATCAGTATCTAACCAGTTAATAGATTTAGTTGACTTAAAACATGAAAAACATATTAAAACTATGTATAGATAAACAAGAAATAATGTAGTAAACAAGAATAAAAACAACCACATGAGAAGCACACCATAACATAGTATTTTAACGAGGAAACCTGGTGTGGGAAAAACCTCAGTGGGATTTGTGACCCATAATATTCGCTTATTGGCCAATAAGGGAATATTACTCTTACAATAGGGGCCTACACATGCAAGAAGGCCAAGTGCCTAGAGCTCATTGCTCAATTACAAAAGAAGTCACACTGACTTACAAAATGGATTATATTAATCCAATGTCTTGTACTACTTCAGATTAGCATCTTCTATGCCAAATCCAGTACCGATTTTAGCTCTACTACATACATAAACCCTTAGCCTATAATTCACATATTAGATCTTCTTATCTCGCATCCTATCACACATCTTTCCTATTACAAAATGATCTCATACATATATGAGTCATATTACAACTCGACATGTCGACTTACAATGATTTTATAATTAATTACAAAATACATTTCAAACAAAATTCCTATTGGCCAGGGTGCCAGTATCCTTCCTTTCACTGTCGGTGTTTTGTGTGCTGGTGTAGAGTTTGTTGTTGCCGGTGCTGGTAACCTATCTTGCTGGTATCATATGATTGCAAGGTTGCCATCAATGACAAAACCTTCAATCACCTACAGTTTCTCATTGGAATGTGCATTTGCCAACACTAAATACCCTTGAGGAGAATTATGCAAATAGTGCACATAAATCCATAACAAGGCTACAAATATAACATAACCACAAGTTCAAAACTTTTCCCCTAAATTCCTTATGACCCCCAAGGCATACAAGCCTACAAATCCCCTTATGACCCCCATTTTATAAACATAATAATATGCAGCAAGGGCCACAAAAATCCCTTGAGAATCACTCTCTTCCAAAGAGAGCCTCTCACTCAAAAAGGTTGTCAAACAACCCTTCACCCCAAGGCCACTCTACCCTCCCAAGGATGAGTTTGGCCTTGAAAAATCCCATAAACAAGACATAAAAACACAACAAAAACAACAAATGGAAGGAATCCACACCTTCCTACACATACATAAAATCAACAAGGAAAAGTAACAAAGGAAACAATGCAACAAACAATCTTTTCAAATGCAAACAACCTCATACAATAGTTAGAAATTTAACCAACCTTAAGCTGCCAAAACGGTAAGAAAATTTGTAGGAGAGCTGCCTAAATCCACAAATTTTCTCCTCCCAAACTTAGCCAAAAAATCCTTCCAATACTTTCCCAAAAATTCTGCAAATCCTAAGTCTCCAAAATGGAGAGTGGGTGATCAAACTTTTCTCTCCCAAACTATTCCCTATGAAGCCACACCTCACTCTTTTCAACCCACTTGGGAAGGGTAAAGGATGCTCATTGGTTGGTGTTCCCAAATCCTTACACACTCCCTAACTAGGGCACCTCAAAAAGGGAAATGGAATGGGGAAAAACAATGACACTCATGAAGTGGGTTATCTAACCAAGGAAGGCTCTTCTAAAGATGAAATTCGGCCAGCTTGAGAAACTCACTTTTTGGGGAGGTTAAACAAGTTCTACGGAGTGGACACATGGCCAAATTTGACTTTCATCCATAGGCACATCATATGGCCCACTAAAAATGCCCCAAACTTGACCCCAAGAGTTAGTTTAACCCCTTGGAAGTCCACCCAAAGTTTACCTATGGGTCTACTCTGAGTTGACCCTCCTAATGGCTCCCTATCCTACATTTACTTGGGACCATCTAGGATAATTGAAAATATAAACATTGGTAAAATAAATTCCTCAAAAAGAGACATGACAATGCCAACTCAAGTTACAACACATGTGTCAAGTGACACTACAAAAGAATTACACATCACTAATACACACATGGCAATTGTCTCTTTTGAAATTTATAAATTAAACAAATTTCAAAATTAAACACTCAACCAAGCATAACATTTACAAATTAAAATACATTTACAAATGAGGGGTTGTCTCTCCAAATAGACAACCCCTAGCTTCACAATCGCACATAGGCCTAGGCTTGATTCTTCGAATAGTTTCCATGGTCACAATCACACATAGGCCTAGGCTTGATTCTTTGAATAGTTTCCATGGTCACATGGATAATTTTCCTGCACATCTCACTTGCACATTAGTAATTCCAAAAAATCACGCATAATATTATCAAATAGAATACAATTCAGACATCGCATAAAATTCTAATTATAAAATCAAGTATCCAATCATCTGATAACATCCACATACAATCACCTACTAAATGGCATCATTCTCATAAACATGGAATTAAATCATTTATAGAGCATGCAACCATAATTTCTAGTGTAAAATAAAGTACTACAAATCAAAGTAAATGACATGATCATATCAATGTTATCCACCACACCAGATCATATAAAATCTATGTCCAAAATGCATCACAATATAGTATCCAAAATAGGTCCAACATGAAAATGACAGAAATGCTATGATGGCTCGGGGTGGGGCCTCACATCTTATTTGTCCACTTCTTCACCTATATCCGATTCAAGGTATACAAAGAAGTACTCACTGCTTCTATCTACAAGACATATAGAATATCTTTCTAAATCATTAGAGTCCTCAAACAATCAATTAGAGTTATGTTTCTTCTTTCAGCAACCCCATTCTATTCAGGTGTTTTGGGTGTAGACATCTACCTCATAATCCCCTATTCTTCACAATAATTTTTGAACTCTTGAGAGGTGAAGTCTCCTCCTCTATCTGATCTCAAACATTTTTATTGGTTCCTCTCTCCACTCAAGCCTTGAAGACCTTAAACATGTGAAAGGCTTCAAATTTTTCTTTCAAGAATACAACCCACATCATTCTTGAGAAATCATCTACAAATGACATGAAGTACTAGTCCCCATAGAAACTCTTAGTCCTCGTAGGACCACACAAATCTATATACACCAAGTCCAACACATTCTCAGATGAATAAGATTTGTTGTTGAAGCTAGATCCAATCAACTTTCCTAGCTGACAATCTTTTTACATAGCATTCTCAGGTTTCATAATGTCAGACATGCCTCTCACGGACTTCATTTTACTAACATTTTCTATGCTATCAAAATTAACATGATACAATCTTTTGTGCCACAACCAATTGTCTTCTACCTTTTCCATTAGGTAACTTCCTACAATGGTGTCTAGGTAGAATATAATGCCCACCAAAATACCCTAAATAACTAAAAAATAATATACAAATGGAGATAAATTTTTTCTTAATTAAAATCTAATAATAGCTAATGCAACATATAACATCTCCATCTATTTACATTCATTGGCCAATTAACCAATATGAACATACATCATTGTTCATTTCATCAATTCATGCAAGCAGAAATAACACATCATCAATAATTTTTCTCTAGGGTACTTTAACATCATTACTTAATTAATTTCCACCATAACATACTACACACACATGATAGGTATATTTCACCTTCATTAATGTATCATATTCTAATTCTTTAACCATAAGATATGCAACCTACAACATTACTTTTTCCTCATGATATGCATAATTTCCTTTCTACCAATGCATCTATGTGAATCATTCCTATTTACTAGATCCAATTAACATTTTCTAATATATTCACTTATTAATCTATAAATATTCTTCCTTCAAGATTATTTAACATTATAACTAGCCTCTAAACATTCCATGAAATAATAAAACTAATCCATAATGCAATTCCATTCTATCCACTTTATTTCCATGATTCATAAAATCACATCTCTACAATAGTGCAAATGCAATGTCTCTAAATTATAATCTCCAACTACAATTCATCTTGCATTTATAAGTACATTAAATACATTATGAGCATAGCTCCTTCTACTAAATATTTCATCTACCATATACAAAGATATAACATTACATACATTCCATCTTATCCATTACATAAATCTGCTACAAGGTACATGCATAGTGCATCATGAAGAAGAATCCACATCCATGCAAGAAGATGAATCCAAGAGAACATCCCAATGGCTAAAAAGCACCAACCACCCGACCATTTGGAACCAAAGGAACCACCCCCCGTGCTAGGACATGACACAAGGTCCCAACACACACTTTAAAACTAAGCTGGCACCTATAACCAAGGAGACTAACCACACAAGGACTCTCAAGCAAGAACTCACACTTACAACAAGAATGAACTCCCAGAGGCATAAAAATCATCAAGACATAAATGCATCCAATATGGATAATCATAAATCAATAAGGGGAAACACATGTAGGAGTGGAGTGTCATCGCATGCTATCCTCATAACATAATAACATAATAACACAAGGCACTAGCCTGGTGGACATGTGGAGCCATCTCAACCTATGAGAGACTAAGGGATATTAGCTTACCATCTTCATGGCCTTCTCATGCTTATCCTAAAACATCCTCCCTAGGACTAAGTCATGAGACACGAATCAATTTATCATCTTATTAATTAATCTAGCTACCCAACCCATCAATTATTAGGTTATCAATTTTTTACAAATCATGGAAAACTCCAATGTGCCCTGGTGGTCTAGACTTCATGCATCCTTACAAGGAACCTCATGCAAGTCTATCTCTCATGACCCTAATCATCACAAGGAAGCCCACTCCTCCTAACATGGCCCAACAATAAATCACAAGAGGCTCTACCAACATAATTACATGAAAATAATACTCAAAGTAGCCAGCAACTTTCACATATACCCTTAGAACATGAACAGGGCTACAACAACATATACAACATCAATATAGCAAAATGAGCCTCTTGGCTAGCAATAACAAAGGCACATCAAGCCATGAAATGCTAACATCAAATAAAGATTAATATCACAACAAGGCCTAATCACTTGCTGGTCCAAAATAACATAGAAAATATCTCAATCATCCATGGCCTATCCACATGGAAGAGAGTCTAAAATACTCACAATGCATAGAAAAATAAATATACTCAAAACTATCAAAATGCATCAAAACCAATCAAACCCAAAACTGGGAAATACTAACAGACCTCAAATAAAGCCTCTGGTACAAAAATCATTTCTGAATGCATATCTCGGTAGATGTGTCTGTCAATAGACAACATACATTCCTTCTTTCCGGTGAGACATATTGATGACACCAAGTCATCAACCTCCAACTGTTCTGCACCAACCTTCATCTACATCCCGGTATCACCATATATGTTCCTATAGACTCACTAGCATCCTTTTTCATCTAACTACTTCTCCTCTCAACTTGTTTGTCAAAATGACAAACACACCATCTCAACTCCTCATTCTTCTTTCACTATCCCAATAGCACACCTTGTTTTCACTTGCTTATCTAGTGTGCATTTGTGATCTCATGCTCTGGAGGCTTCCTCATCTTCCACTTGTTCATCCAGTCTCCTCATTCAATCACCTGCCTATCTCAGGGTATGATTCTGCCAGTACAAGTGTGACTTCACCAAGGGGAGTGTTGGAAGTTGACACTCTTTGGATTTATTTTATTTTCATTGATGGCAACAAGATCTGAGGGAAGTCACAAACCAGCAATAGGAGGCATATACCAGTCAACATTGACATTAGAAGCATTTAGGTTTACACCGGCATCGACATCAATACTTCAAGGAAGCCGACATCAAGGAAGATTTATTTAATAAATCATTTTGTAATTATTGTTGAGGCCGACATTGAATATATTTTGTAAATGCATTATAAGATGACATAAGGCATATCATGTGTAATAGGTATGTAAGTCAGTCTACTAGGTCAATTTAAAAGATGTGGAGATGATGGTATTGTGATATAGATAGATATATATAGGTATAGTACAACTGTGAGATGCAAACTATATATATATATATATATATATATATATATATATATATATATATATATATATATATAAATATATATATATATATATATATATATATATATATATATATATATATGTGCAAATTATTTTTGTATGCGAACATTATATCATGCAATGATCTACATATAGCTTGGAAATCATTCTTGGAGGAGAAGTAATACCAGTATTAGTTCAAGTTTATGAACTAGTATAGAGAAAAACCAGAACCGGAACTCTATCTGGCATAGCAGATGCATTCTTGAGTTTATTTTCAGTAATTTACTTTGGTAGAAGGCTTGTAATCAGTGAGGCTCTTTAGTGATGAGTAGTATGCTCTAGACAATGTGCCTTCCTGCAAGTGCAGGCCCCTATTTTTTGTAATATCTTTTCATATGGTAGTGAACTGATATTGTGGGTCACAAATCCCACCGTGGTTTTTCCTCATTGAGGTTATCCACATATAAATTTTGTGTGTTATGGTGTTGATTTATGTGAATGTTTTATTTGCTTCTTGTTATATGCTTATTTGTTTACCGGTACATACATGCATGGTTTAGAAAGTTAACAATTGCTGATTCTACTAGGACACTGATTCACCCCCCCCCCCCCACTTAGTGTTCTCAGATCCCAACAATTGGTATCAAAGCTTGGTACCTCGCAAGAAGTTTAACAACTTGAGGAAGATCCTGAAACCAAAATATTTGAACATGGCTATGGAGAAGAAACTTGAGATGGCTCTTGAGGATTATGATGCTGAAAGGATGAAGAACTTGAAATTGCAAGAAGAATTGAATTATACAAATGAATTCATTCTTATCCTGTAATAAAGGTTATCATCTACTCAAGCCAAGAGAAAAAAACTTCTGCAACAACTGGATGATGAGGAGAAGAATGCTCTTAAGGAGCAATGTCAGAAAATAAGTCAAGCAAACATGCTCATGAAGAATGAAATGCAAGATCCGACCATGAGGTTATCAAAAGATATTAAGGACAAAAAGAAGGAAGATAATCATGTTTTATATTTGAAGAACAAGTTTGATGTATGCGAAAGATTTACTCATGAGAATAATCTGTTGAGGAAAGATTTGGCACACTCCCAGAATAATGAACAAGAACTTGAAAGACAAGTAACTACTCTGAGAGATGATATGACTACTGCAAGTGAGTATAAAGAAAAATTAGGATCAATGTTGCACAATTGGATGACTTACTGAAAAAATAAAGACAAATTGATTATTCTAGAGGACTTGGATTTATACAAGGTGAAAGCTTACGTACTACTAATGAATATCAGTCAATCGATATGTAGAACTCATCAGAATAGAGGAAACTGATGAGGAAATATAATGCTTATAAATTTAGGCATATGGCTAAACAATGTAGAAATAAGGAAAATCAAAACTACAATTTTGTTCCCGGTCAATGCACAAACTGCAATAAATATGGTCATAGATTATTGGATTGTAGAATGAATGTTAAATGTCATGCATGTGGAAATTTTGGACATTTTGCTAATTATTGTAGGTCAATAAATAATAATATCGGATATGTCAAAGCAATCTAGAAGAACAATGTTACATGTTATGCATGCAACAAAATAGGTCATATTGGTAAGTATTGAAAAAGCAAGACTCAACCGGTTAATAATGAGAAAGGAAAATAGAAGGTAGATGAAATACAACAAGATCACACCAAGAGATGGGTTAGAAAATTTGAAGAACAAAGTGGAGATGGATCTATACTAACAAATCCACTGGTAGAACAGGGTATTCCTCCACTGATAGGAAATTCCACCAGTAACTGAGGCATAAGCCTTAGGGGTTGGAAAAGACACTACTAAATTTTGTATATTACCTTGGAAGAGATCTAAGGAGATCTAGAAAGAGATCTAGAGAAATGTGTTCATCATCGATGAAGGTTACCCTGACACATAACTATGAAACCGACATCCGTAGGGTTGTTGGTTAAACATTAATTACAGAAAGTTAAGGTTTTTTCACTAATAAAAGAGGGTAAGTGAATTCATTTTCACTCACTGAGCATTCAAGCATTCACAATGAAGTTAAGGTGAATTAAGAGTGAGAAAAGTATTGAGAAAGGATTTTGAGCAATTATTTGAAGCACTCAATCATCCACCAACATTCACTCTCAGGTATTTTCCAACATGGCATCTGGATCTTGAGCACCTACTTTTATTGTGAATCCTACCATTGTCAAAGTCAAGGATAGGTTAAGGCCATTCTTTAAAGAGGTTCCCAAAATTGCCAAGAAGGAAGACTCTATGGGAGCATTTTCTAGGGTTCCTGACAGAGTAATGTATGTTGAAGATGTGAGGGCATACATTCACTGCACTCTTAAGGATTTGGGCACCAAAGAAATTAAAAGCATGTATTGATCAATGATTCTGGAAGACACCAAAATGATCAAAGGAGAATTCAAGACAATTGAGGATCTAGGGTTAACCGGTATTCTGTACATACCAGAATTCGAGGATGAGGTGATCAGATACATTCTGAGTAGGGTTCACAATGAATTCATTTGGCTAGAAAGACCTTACATGATCATGAAGGAGGATTTTCATGCTATCATTGACTTACTTAGGGTTGGACAAGAACCTGGTAAGAAAAATTCCAACACAGAGGTCGAAAAACTCATTGGTGCTACATCGGATAGCAGATCAATGAGGATAAGCACAATAACCAACACAGACATAAATTTTTCAAGCATGATCATAGGATATAAGGTAACTCAATCCAACCGATTGAATTTGGTTGCAAGTTCATGCATTCATGCCACATATCAGATGCTATAGAATAATGTGAAGTGTGACTTATGTGAATGGATGAGGAGTGAATTAATGCTAAACCTTACTAAGATCAAAGGAACCAAGAAAGCCACCTTTAGATATGGAAACTTAATTTTTTGTTTAATGCTTTATTTTCTCAATGAGCTACCCGATTTAGGAAAGAAGCAATGGGCTCATGACATACCAGTAGGTATGTAGATCAAGATAGCTATCACCAGTCTTGGTACCAGCAAAGATGAGAAACTTTGGGGGTATTTTAAGACTTTTCAAGAAAACATGAGGAAAAGGGAGATAATTTCAAAGAATATTGTGGAGAAGTATTCCATTGACATATGTTTCATGGTGAAAACTAATGAAACTCTCATGGAAGGAGTTGAACCTAGGCAAATATGGATTACTGAGCTTGGATATGAGGTAGATGATAGCATTTTTGAGCTTTATGCAAATATGTTGTTAGATGCCCCATTAGATGATAAGACATAACACTTTGGTATAGTAGGAGAGAAGGATCTTGAAGTAAAAAGAAGCTTTAATAGGAAGAGAAGAGAAAAGAAAATAGAGAAGATGTCTGCATATGTACAAGATGTGTTGCATAAGATAGACACTTAGCTGGGCTCTAAATCTAAATAGACAGTCAAACTGAATGAGGTTGCTACTGAAGAAGTGAAGAAGCCACAAATTCACATTTCGCCTATCACTTATGATTCTGATCCTGAGGATAATGAACCTCTGGCTTTCAGAAGTGTGCAAAGGAAAAATGTGGTAAAACTATCGATAGAGAAACAAAAGGTGAAAACTAGGAGGATACTTGTCAGCAAGGCAACTCAACCTACTACATGTCCGCCACCAATAAGAAAGCCTACACAGAAGAGGAAACTAGTCACACCAGCATCCACAAGCAAAAAGCAGAAGGGTGATGATACTAAAACTGGTAAGGCAACAATGACCTGTGCTGATATTATTGATAAAGCTACAAAAGATGGAATATTAAAGAATATATCAAAGTATTATGAAGATTTTGAAGAAAAAGAGAAAAATGAGTTAGAAGAGGCTATTTTACTATATATAGACATCTATAAGAAAGCCTTAGTTGAAATTTTAAAGGAGACACCTTTATCCCTATATAATAAACTTGAGGCTAGAAGACTTGTTGCTATTAATAGGGATAAGGAAATCAAGGAATTTGCACTTTTAGAAAAATGTGGTACTATAAATAATGAAGAGATGAAAAGATATATAGATACTGCTAATAGGACAATTTTCAGTAGTAAAAACAGATAGATAAGCCTTATGATGGGAAGATTAAATGAGGTGATAAATGAGACAAGTAAGGGATGGACAAAATTCTTTCTGAAAAACCCAGACTTTCTCAAATCTCAAGAAGAATTTGCAAAGGCAACATCCCCCACCATTCCTAACAAATCAAAAGGAAAGGGTATTTTGGGCAGTTCAACTGCAATTTTGGAACAACCACAACTGACAGTTAAATAGAGTGTATAGTATGTACCGACATAGACCAATTTTGAGTAAGAGAATGTATAGGGAAATAGAAACACTGTGGATGATACTCCACCAACTGTAACCAATACTGCACCAAGTGGCTAAGCCACCAGTGCAAAAGAGGTTGAGATGGACAAGATAAAGTCAACTGAGTCCATACCAGCAGGTAAAATTGATTCCACAACAAGAGTTTTGGCAATTGATACTTCTCAGGTCGAGAAGAAATCAATCTCTGAGTTAAGTCCAACATAATTAATGATGATGGCCACTCAGAAATTGCTAAAGGAAGGAACTATAGACAAAGGGTTAATTCATCAATCAGTCTCTATACTACACAAAATAATGCCTGACTGTCAGATTGAGGATGGAGAAAACCCTTTTGGTAAGCTCAAGACTTTAATAGAGTATATATCAAATAATTATCAATCTTTGAGATAGATTGTAGACTATCAGGCTTTGGATAGTTTCTCTGCAGCTAAAAGAGCAGTTTTTTATCAACTCATAGGAAGTGAGAAGAAGAAAATAGAAGACAAACTTATTCCCATTGAATTTTTTTTAAAACAATGTACTAATATTTGTAGAGTATGTTGTAATTTAGGAAATCTTGCAGCTAATGTAGATAGTAGAATTGAAAGAGTTCTATGAAAAAATGGCTAATATTGCTAACTCCTTTGATGGATTGACTACACTAACTACATCTGTTGATGGAAAAAAATTGTTCTTGGAGAACCAAGGTTTTTCTTTTGAGAAGGAGAAATATAAAATAATAAGGAGAGCAAGAAATTTAAGAGGATTGGTAAGCCCTAGACTTGATTCATTGGGTGTTCACAAGAAAGAATGCATGTATATGATAGCAAAACCCACACTGGTAGATACCTAGGAGAAGGAATCATTTTCCCACTTACTTAGTGGACTTGCATCAGTATCTAATACTTTCAAATCAGGCTGGGACATGTATCTTTAGTTTCTATAAAAGGCATACCCATAAATCCTGAAGATGACTAAGCTCAAGTGACACTAACAGTATTCTTTCACTTTTTTTATTCTTTCACCTGTCTTTGGAATTAATGTCTAAGAGGGAGTATGTACATATGTGAAAAATATCAAAAAAAATATTATCAGATGGAGTATATTGAGTGTATTGCTCAGGGGGAGCACACCCACAGGAAGTCTATTTTTCACATGAGTGTTACCATTAATGCCAAAGGGGGATATTGTTGGAAATTGAAACTCATTGGATTCATTTTGTTGTCATTGATGGCAACAAGATTTGATGGAAGTCACAAACCGGCACTAGGAGGCATATACCGACATTGGAAGCATTCGGGCCTACACTGGCATCGACATCAATACTTCAAGGAAGCCGACATAAAGAAAGATTTATTTAGTAAATCATTTTGTAATTATTGTCAAGGCCGACATTGAATATCTTTTGTAAATCCATTGTAAGTCGACATAAGGCATATCATGTGTAATAGGTATATAAGTTAGTCTACTAGGTCAATTTAAAAGATGTGGAGATGATGATACTGTGATAGAGATAGACATATATAGGTATAGCAGAACTATGAGATGCGATATATATATATATATATATATATATATATATATATATATATATATATATATATATATATATATATATATATATATATATATATATATATATATATGGAGATCATTTTTTGTATGCTAACATTATATCATGCAATGATCTATAGATAGCTTGGAAAGCATTCTTGGAGAAGTAATACTAGTATTAGTTCAAGTTTGTGAACTGGTACAAAGCAGAACCAGAACTGAAACTCTATCTGGCATAGAAGATGCATTATTAAGTTTATTTTCAGTAACTTACTTTGGCAGAAAGCTTGTAGTCAGTGAGGCTCTTTAGTGATGAGCAGTATGCTCTAGGCAGTGTGCCTTCCTGCAAGTGCAAGCCCCTATTTTATATAATATCTTTTCATATGGCCAGTGAACTGATATTGTGGGTCATAAATCCCACTGTGGTTTTTCCTCATTGAGGTTTTCCACATATAAATTCTATGTGTTATGGTGTTCATTTATGTGGATGGTTTATTTTCTTCTTGTTATATGATTATTTGTTTAGCGGTACATACATGCATGGTTTAGAAAGTTAACAATTGTTGATTTTGCTAGAACGCTGATTCATCCCCCCCTCTCAGTGTTCTTAGATCCCAATAGGGAGGACACATATTCATCTTGATGTATGTCCTAGTATCTTTCCATATGTCAACTTGCTCATAGAAGCATCATACACTGTCAACTTATCTCTTAACCTGTGATAGTTTCTTCATCTGGTGGGAGTTCTGCTAGTTAACATCCAAGCATCTTGCTCATTGTCAACACTTCACTTATCAATTAACATCCTCTCCATAACGATGATACACTATACCAATAATTTGTCCATTTCATCCACACATGTCAAACACTAACTTGTGTACTGGTGACTCAAGTGGTCATTCCTTTAAATGAAATTCGCTTCCTTACCTTCCTGATGTTTTGCAACACAAGGTGATATCAAAGATATCTCATCCTATATTCCTCCATGACAGTGTTGCATAAATATTTCTTATACCAGTAGCCATTGTTAGAATAACCAGTGGACAACTAAGAGGGGGGGAGGTGAATTAGTTGTCAACAAATTATATTAATAAAACCACTTTATAACCTTTAACCGGAGCAAATAAACATTGAATATTGGTTTAGAAGAAATAGATACCGGTAATAAATAAAACTTAAGAATGAAATAAAGAATTAACACAATGCAACCATACCACATAACACCATGATTTGTACGTGGAAAACTAGGTAAAGGAAAAAACCACGATGGGAAGCCTACCCACAGTCAGATAATACTTATGTAGAAAGTATGTGATTCAACAAGGGGCCTATACATATAGGAAGGCACACTTCTTAAAGAGTATTGCTCATTACAAAGGAGTCTCACTGACTACAGAGAGGTTATAACCACCTCAATATAATTGGACAACAATCTAGAAAAATGAACTACTAATGATAGCATCTACCATGCTTGATTATAGTCTTAGTGAAGCTCAATACCAAAGGACTTTGACCTCTTACATAAACCCAATCCGATCACCTATGATTAAATGGTATGATGAAAGAATAAGTATCCAGTAGAATACTGAGAGGGGGGGTGAATCAGTATACTGAAAAACTGATACAAAGTTCCCAAACTCAAATTCAATCACACAAAGTAAACATATCATAGTCAAGATCAATATTCATAAGAATACTTGACATTAACAGGTTTGAGTGTTATGGCAACTTTACACTAAACAACTCCAATCTTGTAAACATCAACAATGCTTAATGATATCTCAACATATTCATCTCTCAATGCTTCTAGTTTTCATGCCTTATCAGAAGTTAATCAAATCAACAAATAAGATCATAACCACAAAAATATTCAACACTTGACACAAATTTTTATATGTGGAAAACCCAAAGAGTGTAAGTGCACCAAAATGGTGAACAAAAAGGGGGGTATAAGTGGCCACTTTTGTTCTGAAAATAGGTAAACCTGAACTTCAAAGAGCTATTTTAAGGTCATGGACTCAAAAATAGGAGTTGAGAAAATAATAAGAACTGTAGTACTCTAAATCTTGTTTCTAAACTACTAATTTTTTTAAAAAATTGGATAAGATTAAGAGGGTCAAACCTTTCATGCACGAAAAACTGTTCCTGATTTATTCAGAAAAATATAACATAGCTATTTTCATGCATTGCACAAAATATATAGTTAGATTTAGTATTTTGCAAAACCCTTTGGTAGGATGATAGATAAGAGTGAGATCTAGAAGTTGTGTATTTTTTGTAATTTTCCGTTGAGTATTTTATTTTTTATGTTTTTTAGAAGTGACCGCATCCTGAAAATTTTGTACCTGTTCGTACGTTGGGCATAACTTGCATCAAAATAATAAAAAATGCAATTTTTTTAAACAAGTGTATAGAATCTAGTGTAGAACAATAATATATAATTTATTTTAAATTTGGTCAAGTATATCAATAGTTATTAAAAAAATGGTAGACATGTTTGTGAGGACTGTCAAGACACTGATAAAGAAAATTAAAGTTTACTATGCTAATGTTGTCCAAAACTAGAAAAATTTATATGGTCAGAAAATTAAGAAGATGTGTGAGATTATGGTGGTAATTTTAGAGATACCCACTTGATCACTTGTAAACCTGATGATGATGAAGTCAAGAAATCATGGTGGAGGATGAAAAAATGTGTAAAGGAACAAAAAAGGGGGGAAAATGGGCTTGCAAGCCTTAGGGTTGTTTTCCAACCCTCTCACCAACCCAAAACCCGCATTGGTTTTGTAAAACCAAAAGTACTATTTGCAGTTCTAAATAACCCGTACGGGTTATGTAAAACTAGAAATTTTTTTTTTTGTTTCACAAAACCCATACGGGTTATGAAGAACTAAAAACATTTTTTTTTGTTTCAAAAAACCCGTACGGGTTATGAAGACATAATAATGTATGCTTGTAAACTTAGCATTTACTACACATGTTTTAGACATACCTAGATGATATGTTTTTATGTATGTATATATGCATATCTATAGTTATATATACATATATTTATATAGATATATGTATATATGTTTGTATACATGCATGTATCTCTTCTTTTCCTCTCTCTCTCATCTTACTTTCCCCATCATTGTCTTTGTCTATTCTGAGCCCTAATTATCTTCCTTGAGTTATATCTCATCTCTCCCTCCCTCATACTTCTCTCTTTTTCAGTTCTCTCACCCTTTTCTCCTTCTTGTTCTCTCTCTACCTCATGTCTCTCACCCTCTCATCCTCCTACTCTCTCTTCCTATCTCATTCTCTCTCTCTCTCTCTCTCTCTCTCTCTCTCTCTCACACACACACACACACACACACACACACACACACACACACACACACACACACATTATACTATCCTTTTCTCACCCTCTCCCCCTTCTCTCTCTTTCTCTCCCTCTCCCTCTCCCTCCCCCTTTCGTTAACTTAAATCTCTCTTTCTCTCCCTCTCTCTCTCTCCTATACTCTCTCTCTCTCCCTTTCCCTCTTTATCCTATTCTCCCCATCTTTGCCCTCCCTTTCCCTCTCCCTCTCCCTCTCTCCCAATTTCTCCTCTCTCTCTCCCCCTCTCTCCCCTTCCCCCTCTCCTTTTCCCAATCTCTCTCTCTCTCTCTCTCTCTCTCTCTCTCTCTCTCTCTCTCTCTCCCCTTCTCCTTTTCCCATTCTCCCTATCTTCATATCCCCTATTCTCTCTTACCTCTCTCTCTCTCTCTCTCTCTCTCTCTCTCTCTCTCTCTCTCTCTCTCTCTCTCTCTCCCTCCCTCTCCTTTTCCCAATCTCCCTCTCTCCCCCTCTCTCCCTCCCCTTTTTCCTAATCTCCCTCTCTCTCCCTCTCCCCCTCTCCTTTTCCCAATCTCCCTCTCTCCCTCTCCCTCTCTCTCACTCCTTTTGCCAATAACCCTCTCTTCCTATCCCCTACTCTCTCTCTCTCTCTCTCTCTCTCTCTCTCTCTCTCTCTCTCTCTCTCTCTCTCTCTCTCTCTCTCTCTCTCTCTCTCCCCTCTTCTTTTCCCAATCTCCCTCTCTCTCCCTCTCCCTCTCCCTTCCTCTCTCCCTCTCCCCCTCTCCTTTTCCCTCCCTCTCCCTCCCTCTCTTCATCTCCCCTCTCCTTTTCCCAATCTCTCTTTCTCTCCCTCTCCCCCTCTCCTTTCCCATATCTCCCTCTCTCTCCCTCTCCCTCTCCCCCTCTCCTTTTCCCAATATTTCTCTCTCCTTCTCCCTCCCTCTCTCCCTCTCCCTCCCCCTCTCGCTCTCCCCCTCTCATTTTCCTAGTTCTACATAGCTCGTATGGGTTATGTAGAACTAAGGCCAAAACTTCTAGTTCTACATAACCCGTATGGGTTATGAGAAATTGTGAATGTTGACATATAAGGTTTCCATAACCTGTACGGGTTATGGGAAAATCTTTATATATTTTAGTGCCAATGGCCTAAAAACCAGCTTTGCAAGTTGTTTAAGGCCCCACTACTTTTGCACATGATTTTCTGGGACAGTAACAGTCAGGTTTTCATATTCTTTTGTCACTTTTGCTTTGGAATGATTAATTTTGAATTTATTTTATAATTTCTACTTTAGATAATAACAAAATCATGATCATTTGTTGTTTTTTTTCTTTGAAATCATGATTTATTTGTCTTGTATTTTGGTTTTTTTAAAGTTATTTTATTATTGTTACTTTAGATTGTAACAAAATGATGATCATTTGTTGCTTTTTTGCTATTTGATTGTGGATTGTCATCATGATTTTATGTGTAGGACAATAGGAAAGAATAAGAGGAACAAATGAACAAAGAGAGGTAGCAAAGGAAAGACAAAGGGAGCGTATGAAGAGATTACATGAAGGTATGTCATCTAATGCACCTAATGAAAGTGATGAACATTCAACAATTGAAATTGATATGATTAATGAACCAAATCAAAATGATCAACATACACCAATTCAAATACATATGATGAATGCACCTAATGAATGCAATGAACATACACCATTTGAAATGATTCGGTGAATGCACATGTTAATGAAATTGAAGAAGATATACCATTTGAATTTGATGTGATCATTGCACATAATGCACCTAATGAAAATGAAGAGCATGCACCAATCTTAACACCTCTTCGAATAATTCATAGAAAACCAAAGTTCCTAAAATATATTGATGAAAATATTGTGAAGCCAATGCATGATAAAATTTTCAAAAGAACTTGTAGAAGAACAGTTAGAAGAATTTGGAATAACCATTTTGAAAACTTAAATCAAAGTGGAAGATGCCAATTAGTTGTTGAAATGATTAAAAATCTGAAATTTAGAGAGACAATGAAAATTTTGGGGTTAAGAACATCCGAAACTAATAATGAAAGAACCATTGTGAGAAATATTTTTGATGCATACCAAGCCATTGGTTCGAAATCACGCACTAAAGATGCTAATGTTACTCATCGTGTCCTCACATCAACCATAATGGGAAAGGAAATAAAAAAATATCGTTTATTAAGCAAAACAAGCAAGTCATTAAGGATAAGTAGAACCACATTACACTATGCCTTAGAGAGGTGAGAGAAAATTGAGGATCCTAACAATAATTCTCTTTGGGCATTCAAGGGTAGACTCCCACACAAGGACAAGGTTGTTGTTGATGCACTAAGAATGTTAATTGAGAAATATTGGCATGACAACAAAATGGTTTCACCCAACCAAAGAGATGTTGTTAGAAGGTGAATTGGAATTAGTAATCATGAGCCATGTCCAAAAAACTATTTAGATACATCTCAAACACAATTTTATGAAAGGTTTCTTCAAAGCTTTCCACTCATAGACATTTCAAATTCATGCTGCATTTCAATAGAAAATTCTTTACATAATCCATCTTCTCCTCCAAAGATTATATCATCAACAAAACTTCTATAACCAAGATGTCATCGTTTGTCACTTTATAAAATAAGTTTTTGTTAGCATTACCTTTAGAAAAACCAATCTTCAAAAGATACTTATCCAATCTTCCATACCAAGCTCTTGGAGCTTGCTTCAACCCATACAAAGCTTTCCTTAACCTACAAACCATATCTTTGTTATCTGTCAAATAATATCCATCAGCTTGTTCAATGTAAACTTCTTTTCCAAGATCTCCATTCAGAAATGCATATTTAATATCTATTTGATATACTTTATAGTTCTTGTGTCTTGCAAAAGCTAAGAATAATCTAACCACCTCAATTCTAGCAACCGGTGCAAAGGTTTCATTATAATCAATTCCTTCTTTCTGAGAATATCCCTTACACACTAGTCTTGCTTTATTTCTAATAACCTTACCATATTCATTAAGTTTGTTTCTGAATACACACTTTGTTCCAATCACATTTTTGTCTTTAGGCCAAGGAACTAATGTCCATGTGTTATTTTTCTCAAATTGTTCTAATTCTTCTTCCATAGCTTTAATCTAGTGTTTATCTTCACATGCCTCACTAATTGATGATGGTTCAATTTGAGAAATAAGACATACCTCCTCATTTGCCAATATTCCTCTTGTCATAACTCCTTTATTCTTGTTTCCAATTATCTGTTCTTCAGAGTGATTCAGTCTTACATACCGGGGTGTATTCATTTGCTATTGTTTCTTTGTTATTGTGGAATTGTCAGATGATACCAGTGTAACTGGATCTTCATTTTGTATCAATGGATTCAATGTAGGTTCATTTGTTAGAATCTCTGCTGTCGATTTAGAGTCTATGTACCTTGAAGTTCCTCTGAATTGTTCATCAATCTTCACATTTGTACTTTCAACAATTTTCTGCAATCTTTTGTTAAAACATCTATATGCCTTGCTCTTAGATGAATAACTAAGAAATATTCCTTCATCAGTTCTAGGATCAAATTTACCAATATACTCATCTCTTCTAATATAGCATTTACTTCCAAATATTCTGAAATATTTAAGAGTAGGAATAATACCAAACCATAGTTCATGAGGTGTCTTACTGGTTTCACCTTTGATGTGAACTTTGTTGAATGTATAGACCGTTGTACTTACTGCCTCTCTCCAATACACATGTGGTAGATTTTCTTCTGACAACATACTTCTTGCTACATCCAAGATAGTTCTGTTTTTCCTTTCAACAACTCCAATCTGTTGTGGTGTATGGGGTGCTGATAGTTGTCTTCTGATTCCATTCACTTCACAGAATGTATTAAATTCCTTGGATGTAAATTCTCCTTCTTGATCTGATCTCAAACATTTGATTTTCTTACCGGTTTCATTCTATACCATTGCTTTGAACAGTTTGAACTTTCCAAGTGCATCTGATTTTTCTTTGAGAAAAGTGACCCAACACATTCTAGAGTAGTCATCAATGATTAGCATGAAATATCTATCACCTTGCAAACTTTTAGTTCTAGCTGGACCATATAAATCAATATGGATTAAGTCAAGAGCATTATTTGATTTTTCTGGAATACTTTTAAAAGTAGCTCTAACTTGTTCTCCAAATTGACATTCCTTACATACTGTATTGTGAGGTTTGACAATTTTAGGTAAATCCCTAACTGCCTTAGTAGTACTGATTTTTACCATGCAATCAAAATTTACATGACAGAGTCTCTTATGCCATAGCCAACTTTCATCAATATGTGCAATCAAGCATGTCTTTTCACTGTTATTCAAATGAAAGATATTACCTCTAGTTTGATTACCGGTTGCAATTTCCAAACTAGTTCTATTCATGATTTTGCATTTTCCATTTTTGTATTGTAACTGAAATCCTTTTTCAACTAATTGACCAACACTCAAAAGATCATGCTTTAAACCTTCAACATAGTAAACATTGTCAGTATTATGCTTACCATCAAGAGATATTGTACCTTTACCTTTGACCAAACAAGCTTTATCATCTCCAAATCTCACTAAGCCTCCATTATATTCTTGAAGGTTCAAGAATTTACTTTTATGTCCAGTCATATGATATGAGCATCCTTAATCAATGATCCATTCATCCTTTACTTCAACTTTAGCTACCAGGGCCTACTCTACTGGTTGAATGGTAGGTGTCGGTTGGTCTTCTGTTATAGAAAAAAAAACCCATCCATTGTCTGTCAGATCCTCATCAGAATCATTAGTCACTCCTTCATCAGCAAGATAACAAGATTTGTCTCTATTCTTCTTAAATCTGTATCTCTGATATTCAGGGTTAGGCTTGTATGTTCTTCTAGCTTCTTCTCTTAGTCTAGCATGTCTATCAGGGCATTTAGAAGCCATATGACCAATCTTATTATAGTTAAAGAATTTAAAGGATTCTTTACCTTCATACTTACTTCCTACTAGGCCTTTAGGCATTTTTCTTGCAAATAGTGCTTCAAGTTCTTCAAGTTCTTCATTTTCTCTCCTTCTTTCCTAAAGTTCTCTTGCATAAAAGGCTTTCCAATCAGATTTGTCAAATGATGGTGCAGATGATGTTGATGCCTTAAAAGCTAAATTTGTCTTTATAGTAGCAACATGACCAAATTCCTCAATTTCAAAAGCAGAGAGTTTTCCAATCAATGTATCCCTAGTTACTTATGTATTAGGCATTGTTCTTAACTCATTTATAGCAGTAACCTTCATTTTATATCTGGTGGCAATCCTCTTAAAACTTTTGAAATAATTTCATCTTCACTTAAGGTTCCTCCACAACATTTAATACCCAAAACAACTTCATTAACTCTTTCCATAAAAGTAGAAATCCTTTCATCTTCTTCCATTTTCAGATTTTCATACCTGACTCGGAAGCTTTCAAGTTTTGCAATTTTGACTATGGAATCTCCTTCATTGAGTGTTTCCAAATGATCCCAAATAGCTTTAGCAGTTGTTCTATATGATAATCCCATGATTTTCTGATTTGTTAATGTGCTCAAAAGTGCTTCTCTTGCTTTGCAATCATTTTCTTCATCTTTTCCCAAGGTAGGTGGATTAGGTTGACTAGGAGTAGGAGCAGTATAGCCATTCTTTGTAACTTCCCAAATATCCTTTCCAATGCAATTTAAATGTGTCTCCATTCTGATCTTCCATATGCCATAGTTGGTTTCATCAAGTTTAGGACTGTCCTTCCTGAAATAGTTAGTAGACATTGGATGTCCTCAAGTTGTTAAACTTTTGCAAAAAAGAGGACTAGGCTCTGATACCAATTGTTAGGTCCCGAAGGAAACTAAAAGGGGGGGGGGGTGAATCAGTTGTCTAATAAATTCAAACTAAAAACAACTTGATGTTCAATGCTGGTAAACCAGTCTTTTATACTGATAGACAGTTTATTAGTTAATTGCAATATCGGTAAGGATTCATGCATGAAACAAAAAGACAAAGTCATCCACAACACATAACACCAATATTTGTACGTGGAAACCCTGTAAGGGGAAAAACCCTCATGGGAAACCTTACCCATAATCAGATGATACTTCTGTAGATAGTAACTATATGCAAATGGGGTCTTCACATGCAGAAAGGCCAAGCGCCTAGAGCTCACTACTCAAACACAAAATAGGAGTAACACTGACTACAATTGGATGGTTAAATCCAATAAGGATGTACTGCTCAAAATAGCATCTTCATATGCTGGATTCAGTACTGGTGTAGTTCTGATATGCTTTCACCAAAACCTTGCTTCACCTTCAAATGATGTCTATGTGTATAGCTCTACTTATTCTCACATATACCTTCACACAATCCTTTTTTGCATATCCTTTTGTGAATTTCAGTACTGGTGTAGTTCAAGTTGTGTAAGGACACTTTCCCCCTTGGCACTATTGTCTTTATCGTTGATTTTGTTGAGAATTATATACTAAAGCCGCAAAATGAAGTACAATCTATGTATTACCACTCTACACAAGTTACAATTTTTGTACACATAGCTGTTAAGGCACAAATTTGCACCCTACTAAATTATAAGTTTAGCAATCTAGCCTAACATGGGATTCACTTTTGCATGTGGGCAATGCACAACTTGAAATGAAACCTCTGGTTCCTAGGCCGGTTCCTATTGGATAATCACCTAATACTCTCTAATATTGGACTAACTTTGCAGGGTAAAGGATAAGAAATTACAGAAATGGAAACTTAAAATTGAACTAAACTTAACTAGAACCTGGTGATACACCAAAATGTGAGAGATAAATGATAAAAACTGATCTCAGTCTACAATATTCTACTTTAATTGATAAACACTTCTTTCCTGTTATAAGTTTGCATAAGTATTTCATAATAAGGTCTTGAGATGAACCAATGAGGAATAGTAATTTTTCACTCAAAAATTTTGAACTTTTAAACACATACTATGACCTGCAAACATATACACCTTCCTATATTAAAGTACTGACTGAGACAAGTAAACAAGGAGCAATATAACTCACAAATTTAGCTACATCAATCATGTTTGTACACAAAAAATTGGAAGGATAACAAGGTTTGATTCCATAGAAAAATCACTCCAAAAGATGTTGTTTCATATATAATATCTCCAAATCTGAGTTACAGAATTTGTGCAAAAGAAATGCTAAGGACAAGAAAACTGTCTCTGAAAACATTGTTCTTGCATAAATCTGAACTAACTCCAAATGAAATGTCTCCAGGCACTAAGTACAAAAACTCCAACTGATTGGGTCGGATGCAAGAAAAGTGCCTCAAAAAGAGGAGTCTAGAAGACACCAAAAAGGGCTACAAACATGGAAAAGTCTTCTTTAATGAATAACCAACCAAAAAGACCACTAGAAACAGCCTCAAAAAGCTCAACCAAGTAATAAAAGCTCCCCAAAATGGTGAAAAAGTCCAACTTCGACCCTTTGCCTAAAAGTGCTCCAACCTCCCTAAATTCACTCCATTTGATTTCAAACAACCTCATGTTCCTATAAAAACATCCTTGTCTCCAAAATTATCTCAATTCCCTTTGAATATTTCCCAAGTGGTTATGCATGCTCCTATATGCTCTCCTTATGTCTCCAAACCGAAAAGACTTCTTCAATGAGAGCCTTATCTCTCCTGAATCAACTCATCCTTCAAAACTAAGTCAAAAGACTTAGTCTCCTTCTTGCATATGGATACACCTTTTACATTTTGAATAAAAATATTTAATTACAATTCATAATTGTATTGTAATTAAATACCTTTTACAAAAAGATACCATCTTTTAACCAAGGAAGAAAACAAAAATATATAAAAAGAATAAAAATAAAACATATTTGATATATCGATGGAAAATTAAACATCTATTTTATCAAATACATTTTATTTTTATTACTTTGTATATTTTGGAAAGCCCAGCGGACTTGAGGGAAAATAAAAAATTACAAAGGGCTTTTGTTACCCTAAAAGCTTTACACTCCATCGCATATTTCTCATTTTGCAAAATGAAAACAACAAAGAAGTTCTTCGAGGGTTTGAGACCCTTTGGTGCCGCCATTGATGTTCTGATTTTTTCCATCGCTTTGTGAAGTCATTGATGAAGGATGCTGGGCTTTCCAAATCTTCTCTTTAAATGCAAATCGTATTTTCTACAGGTATGAAAATGGCTCCTTCTTGCTTTATTTTGAGATTAGTTATGCCGTTGTTGGAAGTTTGAAGAGGGTTTTTACGCTGTGTCTGTTTTTCCCACATTTTGCATACATATTTACCAGGAAACTTACTGTGTGTCTGTTTTTACATATTGCGCATACCATTTACCAGAAAAGTAACGTGCTGTGTCTTTTTTCCACATTTTGCTTGTTTCGTCTGTTAAATTGTTTCCCTTTCATAGTAGTTGAATCTTTGACAATGTCCAAGTCCAAATTGCCATCACAACAGTGAGTACCAGCCTCACCATTTTATTTGGCATTCACTTTGGTATCTGAACTTTGAAGCCCCTTTAATTTTTTTTGCCTATTAATCTGTTTCACTTTCATAAGTGCTGTCTCTTCATCAGTGAACATAAATGGATCTGCTAAGTCTTCAGAGCAGTCACTTCTCTGATCTACCGACTTAACAGATTGCCATGCACTTGTAGCTTGTACATTGCAAGATGATAATGAAGTAGAAAGTGTCTTCTCAGTATTTATGGAGTTCACAATGTTATCCTGAAGACTAGAAATCTTCCCTGTTCTATGATTCCCTCGCATGCCATTAGGAGCTGAAGAAGAAGGAACTTTTTTTGCTTTCTTTCAAGTCTTCATCTACAGCTGTGATAGTGGAAGATATCTGAGACTCTTTCATTGTTTTTGTATGGCATTTTGAACTGTGACTAACATGTGCATCATTCTCAGGCACAGTAGAATTTCTATGTCTCCCATAAACTGAACTTTGTGATTTGTGCTTCACAAGAAGTTTAGACAACGTCTTGATGCAACTAATCACAAGGTTGATGAAAGAGAGTTCTAATCCTTTACTTTTTAGCAAAATCAACGATAAAGACAATAGTGCCAAGGGGGAAAGTGTCCTTATGGGTAAGGTTTCACACATAGAGCTAGGTGGTTAGATGAGAAATTCAAGTTGTGTAAGGACACTTTCCCCCTTGGCACTATTGTCTTTATCGTTGATTTTGCTAAGAATTATATACTAAAGCCACAAAATGAAGTACAATCTATGTATTACTACTCTACACAAGTTACAATTTTTGTACACATAGCTGTTAAGGCACAAATTTGCACCCTACTAAATTATAAGTTTAGCAATCTGGCCTAACATGGGATTCACTTCTGCATGTTCAGGTCTTCATCTACAGCTGTGACAGTGGAAGATATCTGAGACTCTTTCATTGTTTTTGTATGGCATTTTGAACTGTGACTAACATGTGCATCATTCTCAGGCACAGTAGAATTTCTGTGTCTCCCATAAACTGAACTTTGTGATTTGTGCTTCACAAGCAGTTCAGACAACGTCCTGATGCAACTAATCACAAGGTTGATGAAAGAGAGTTCTAATCCTTTACTTTTTAGCTTTAAGTTTGTCTCCAACAAATGCTTCTGATTCTGCTCACTTAAGAAAGTTGCATTTTCCATCACCTTCATGCATTTCAACAACACTCTTACACTTTCAATCATTTTGGACATTTTAGCTAATTTCAGGGCAGCATCCAAAAAGTGCTCCTCCAGAAACTCTTTTAAAAAACCAAAACAATTGATAGCAACATCACAAACAGCATCAAGTCCACCCAACTCCCGCAATCTTTCTTTGAAGTTTCCCCCAACTCTTCAAACTGAACCAGAGGTGTCTTCTAGCGCAACAGTAGATAGGCAGGTCCTCTCCAATGTTAATAAAGCAAGCCACTTTGAATTTAACTCCTGAAATTGAAAGAAATCTCTATCTTCATCTTGTTCACCATTTCCCACATGTATTTCCTTCATGCTTGAAAGCAACTTCTGAACCTTCATTGTGATTGCAACACCACCATGATCAACTCCTGCAAACGGTGTGCCCTCAGTTCCATCTCATGATCCCGTAGCTCTCCAGCCTTTTCAAAATCTTGGCCTCGAACAGCTTCATTCTTCTCTTTTGTAACCTACCTCAGTTCTTTGCCAAGTTCTTTTGCTTCTTCAGGAAGCTGTGAATGGCGGAGGTGCACACGAGAGCCAGCCTCATCAACTAGATCAATTGCTTTGTCAGGGAGAAAATGATCACTGATGTATTGATGTGATAATTTGGCAGCACACTCTAAAGCCTCATCAGAGTAATGAAGCTTATAATGAAGTTCATATCGTTCACGTAGTCCTGCCAATATCTATATCATCTCATCTACAGTTGGTTCTGGTACTTGTACGGGTTGAAATCTTCTCTCTAGAGCAGGATCTTTTTCAATGTGTTTTCTGTATTCATCCAAGGTGGTTGCCCCAATGCATTGTAGTTCACCTCGTGCGAGAGCTAGTTTTAGGATATTGGCCGCATCAATTGCCCCTTCTGCTGCACCTGCTCCAATTAAAGTATTGGACTTCATCTATGAAGAGTATGATCTCATCACTTTGTTTGATTTCATCCATAAGTTTTTTTCAGTCTTTCCTCAAACTCTCCACGATACTTGGTACCTGCAACAAGTAACCCCATGTCTAAAGTAATAACCTTTTTACCCTCAATTGTTTCTGGAACATCTCCTGAAGCTATTCGTTGAGCAAGTCCCTCAGCAATAGCTGTCTTTCCTACTCCAGGCTCACCAATAAGGCAAGGATTGTTCTTTGTGTGGCATCCCAATATTTGTGTAACTCTTTCAATTTGTGGCTGCCTCCCAACTACTGGATCAAGTTTGCCTTCCTCTGCTTGTTTTGTTCACAATCTTGATTGCATTTTATCCTTGTTAAATTTCCGACTTTGGCACATGCTGGGAGTGCATTGGCAAATGTGAAATGATTCACTAGGAGACCTGTTAGTTGCATTTGGTAAGATAATGTGACTGGTTTGTGAAGGTACCCATGTCTTCTGTATGCTGTAATAACTGTATTCATTTTACAAGCTTCACCCAAACTTCAACATAGATTGAATAACAGTGCAGATTTTCCTTGCTCCAATTAGTCATAAAATGCCATTGCTACCTCATGTCTCCTGACTGTGCATTTTGATCTTATGTAGAAATGAAGTTTGAGCACGGGCTCGTGACACTCATTTCATTACCAGTTGATTCTGATTTCATTGAAGCTTACTGTTTGAATCATGCATTAAAAAAAACTCAGATACTCTGTTTCTATACCAACCTGTTGCATTGAATTGTTTATCTTCATGATGTGGTATTGATCCTTTTAAATACTGTAAGGTTTCACATTGAAATAATATGTCCCTTAAAACAGTTTATTCATTAATGTTTTCTTTTCATGCATATCATGAATAGTAAAGTAAAAGGTTTCATATTTAAAACAAACATGTCCCTTTGATACTTCAGTTGGTTTCTTCATCATTCCACTTTGATATTCCGAGATTAGTTACTCTAAAAGGTATGTCGGGCTCAAACTTGAAGGGAGCCTCGGTTAGGGGCACATGCCAATTAGAGTAACTAATCATCTGAACATGAAACAAACACATTAGCATAAACATTTCTTTCTCCTGAAACAGTGATTTGTGTCTTTATCTTTCCCGCCCTTTCAAAACAGAAATAAGATAGGATATGATAAATGATATATTGTAGGATAATCTTTCATTGCTTAGATCTGTTAGATCTAACACCTCTTCTCTTTTGTGTAGGAAAGTAGGGGTTTTTCAGAATTTGAAGATCGAGAAAACAGTCATAAGGGCAACGGGACAGCCAATAACCAGTCAAAGCAACCCAAGGCAATGGCTTGTTATCCTTACACTCACTATTTGATTCTATCCTTTTCTGTTTTGGATATGTAGGAAAGATAGAAATGCTAAGCTCACGGCTTGTGTGAGGTTTTAAGAAATTCAGTGTATATAAATATGCTTCAAATGCATGAACTCAATTTGTAATCTATCATTGTTCAATACAAATGAAAATACCCCCCTTTTCTTTTTTAACACTACAATGTACCTTTTTGTAAATGCAATCATTTGATAAAAATGCATCCTTTGGCTAAAATTACATGGGTAATGAAATTTTAGATAACAATAGCATTCATGCATGCACATGATAGCACTGAGGAGGATAGAAAGGTTATAAGAGAATATCACTTCTGCATCAGCGATGATCATACTCATTCCTCAGAGTTTGTGCAAGGATGCTTTAAAGTCTTCTATGATAGTTTATGGGAAAGAGATATAAGATACAACCAACACTTAATATGGTCAGACAATTGCACTGCACAATTCAAGAATGCAAGGATGTTCTACTGGTTGACTAGGGTGCATGTGACAAGTGGTGTGCAACATTTTTGGAATTTCTTTGAGGCGAGGCATGGAAAGGGAGAGCGTGATGGTGCGGGAGCATGTGTGAAAAGAGATCTTACCAAAGAGGAGTTGAAGTACGAAGGTGGTGCAATGTTAATAGATGCAAAAACAATTGTGCAATGGTGTAGCTCTATGATGGGACCAGGTCCTGTAGGTAAGTCTATGGTTTCTAGATATTTTTGGTTAATAAGTGAATCTAACATTGAATCTAATAGGTAAGTGAATCTAAGTGAATCTATTATTTCAGTTCATGAAAATATTCACTCTAATGGCTACTAAAAAATAGGGTTTTTTCCTAAAGCTAGATATGTCTAAAGCCTATGATAGAGTGAATTGGCAATTTCTTTTCAGAATTATGAAAGATTTTGGGTTTGGGGAAATATTTATTCAACTTTGCTCATAATTGATGGAAACTCCCTCCTCTACTATTATTGTTAATGGATCTCCTTCTAGTTTCTTCAAAAGCACAACAGGTCTAAGATAGGGGGATCCCATTTTCCCTATCTTGTTTACTATTTTAGCTAAAAGTTTGGGTAGGTTTATAATTGAAAATGTTGAAGAAGGTAATCTCAAAGGCCTGAAACCTTCATCTTCCAATGTAACTTGTACTCATGAACAGTTTGTTGATGATTTGATTACTATGGGGGAAGCAACTATTAGGGAAGTAAGAAATATGAAGAATGTTATGGATATTTATGAATCTGCTTCTGGCCAAAAAATTAATTGGGATAAGAGCTCATTGCTATTCATCAATACCCCTGTTCAAAGACAATTAAGGATTGAAAGAATTCTTGGATGTAAAATTGCTGAGTTTCCCTCTACTTACTTGGGGCTTCCCCTTTGTATTAAGTTGTCAAACAATTTCTAGATGAAGCTGGTTGACAAATTCAACTTTAAATTGGCTGGTCAAAAAGGAGCTATCCTTAGTCAAGTAGGCAAGGTTACACTGCTTAAAGCTACTCTCCAAAACTTGCCTATTTATGCTCTTAGTCTATTTAAAATCCCTAGAAAGTTTGCGGAGGCAATTGAAAGAATCCAAAAAAAGTTTCTTTGGTCGGGAGAGGAAGACAAGAATAGAATTCCCCTTATTTCTTGGAAGAAAATCTATTCTCTTAAGGCTTATGGGGGGTTGGGTTTAAGGAATATTATCTCTATGAATAATGCCTTATTAGCAAAACAAATCTAGAGAATGAAAGGGGGGGAAAGAGAATGGAACTTAATCTAGAAAAAGACATATCTTTATATGCAACCCTCTGAGGAAGAATTTCTAGATAACTCCTTTACTATTGAAGGTTCTGCAATTTGGAATGCAGTTCAATCGGCTAAAAATTGGGCTGGTGCTGGAAGAATGTGGCTAGAAGAATGTGGAAATTAGGGAATGGAAGAAGTATAAGATTTTGGGAAGACAGATGGCTTCTAGATAAACCTTTAGAGGAAATTCCAATCCTTAAAGATTGGAAATATTGGTTCAAAAATAGGTATGGGGGTTTGGTTAGAGACTATTGGAGAAATCAGAAATGGACCGAGTTCAGCCAACAATGTCCAGGATTAAAGTTTCTTGAGATTTTTCTTTCTCATAAATTTTTGAGGGACAATAAAGAGAATAGTTTGATTTGGAGGGAGACATCAGATGGGAATGACTCTGTGTCTTTGGTTGTGGCTATCCACAACAAATTTCTGGAAGACCTATTTGGGCTAAAGTGTTGAATAAGAAGTTAATATCTTTTTTTGGATTTTTATCCAAAATAAGGTGTTGACTCTTGACAACCTCCAAAAGCTTGGATTTGTTTTTCCTAACAGGTGTTCTCTTTGTTGCAGGGAAGAGGAGTCTGCTTGTCATATTCACTACCAGTGTACTTTCAACCAGGAAATTTGGAAAAATATTTTTAGTAGGTGGAAGTTAAGCTAGGTTTTCCTGAACTCTCTAGGGGAGTCCTGGTAGCAATGGTATTGTCCTAATTCCAACCCTAAGAATGTTGAGCTATGGAAACTTACTTTCCCTAATGTTATCGGAAACATCTGGAAGGAATGTAACAATAGGATTTTTAGGGATAAAAGTGCTAACCCTGAAGTTGTGGTGGATAAAATCTATAGAGGTGTATTTGAATGTTTAAATGGAACTGGTCATGGTTTGGCAGCTAAAGAAGAATTTAATGCTAGATGAAACCTTTCTATTACCAAATCAAGTAAGGAAAAGGGTAGGGATGGTCTGGTGTGGTGCTTTCCATCTCAGGGATGAATAAAGGCCAACTTTTATGGGGTGTCAAAGGGGAATCCAGGTAAAGCTGGTTATGGGGGCATTTTTAGGAATACTTTTATTATTGCTAAGAATCTAAATCATGACAACTTATGGATGGAGGGAGACTCACTGAATATTATTAAGTGCCTAAAGGAGGAAACCGAGCCATCGTGGTCTATAGAAAACATAATTTTTAAAGCTAGAGAAATTATTCCTAGCTTCAAAGTTATTATAATTGAACATGCCTTTAGAGAAAAAAATTTGGTTGTGGATGGCTTGGCAAACGTAGGCATTAATTCTGAAGCTCAAAGCATTTGGCATGGGGAAGATAATATTAATTTTAATATTAAAGATCTTCTAAGAAAGGATATATTCATGGGGAAATAGGGACTGCACAATCAATTATGATAGTTGTAATGAGTTATCTTTACATTTATAGAAAGGTTATGATTACTTGGCAAAGTGGCAAAATCCTAATCAAAGATATTAATCCTCCACACACTTTGTGGGTTAACATTTTCAAAATTTTGAGAGACAACGGGAAGGAAGCTCTGAAATTACAGAAGAACAAAGTTGGTATTTTGAATTTGAAGATGGGAGGGGATCTAAGGAGGGAGGAACCTGATAATATCTCTAGATGGAAGGAAATGCCAAAGGTATGGACGAAGCTGGAAAAAGGGTTCATGACAATTTTCATGGAGAAGCTGGTCGATTATGATAAAGGTAGGGTTAATCTTGGAATCTCTAAAGTTACTGAAAAATGGAGTAACCGGTCTTTTAAAATCCATGGTGTGAGGTTTAAATTGGATGGGGGCCTCATAATGACTGTAACAGGTATTCCCCACTCAGGTCTCAATTTTTTTAGAGATCTGAAATTTTCAAATAATGCGGTTAATCTTTTTCTGTGTAAGGAGAAGGAGAGGGCAAAAATTGGTAAAGCAACGGGGGGTTATTATGATGCTTCCAACATTAAGAAAATTTGGAGCTGTGTGTTGAATGCTATCATGGAATACATTATAGTGGAGGGTCATTTTACTAGGTCCCACACATACCATTTTGTGTTGTTAAATCATTTCAGGCATGAGAAAAGGGTTTCCTTGCCCTACTACCTCTTCAAGTCTTTGTCAAGGTCTCTTAATAAGCACAACAAGAATCCTTTGAGCCTGGTGCTTCATCGTGGCCTTATTTTTCTCATATATGAGCACTGCAAAATCCTTGTTATTCAAGAAAATAAGAGATTGTCTATGTCTCCATGGAAAGCTAAGAGAAAGGTGGAGGAAGGCAGACCTAGCAAGGAAGAGCCGACTCAAAGCAAAAAGAGAAAAAGTGCTACTGGGATGAAAATCCAAGAGGACAAGAATGATTTAGAGGATACCGAAAAAGATGGGAGTGAGATGGAAATGGATGAGTTTGGAGGTGAGGAAAGTTGGAAAGAAGAGGACGTGGGGGAAGAGGAAGGTGAAGCTGAGGATGTGTTTGACCAAGATAGTCCTACTCACAGTGCGACTTAGGCAATGACAATAGCCAGCCAATGGTGGAGAAGGATGATAAGGTTAATGAGGTAAAAGAAATGGATATTGAGAAGGAAAGAATAAGGAACCCGAACAGGAAATGATCAAGGATAATCTAAGCAAGGATAAGGAGTGTGCTGGAGAAGGGTTATTTCTGGGTAATCTCAAAAACCTATCTAAGGCTAGATTGGGTTTTGACAAGTGGACTTGTGAATTTATAAAGAATATGGAAAAAAATAGGAAGCAGTTGGAAGAGAAAATGAAGGAAGATGAAAGGTACCAGAAGCAATGGAAGTAGGACATGGAGGAAAAAGATAAGAAGATGAAAGCTCAGATTGATAATCTGGAGGAAGGAAAAGCTACAATGAAAAACCTATTGGGCATGATTCTGGATATCTTGACTGTTGTTACTAAGAACCTAGAGTAAATCTCTAAGGTCCTTGAAAGCTCTAGCTCTCCCAAACCGGTCGTGGACATTGGCATTGATGAAGATGCAATTAAGACAAGGATTGTGGAAAGCACTCTGGGTGGAGCAACAAAGAGAACTAGGGCAAGCTTGAAGAAAGCTGTTGTGGCCTCCTCTAAGGAAATCCCTAAAATTAGTGATAATATTAAAGAATTGTATGGGATTAGCGAAAACTTGGCTAATGCCCTGAAAAATGTAAAATAGTTCCTTTTCTGTGCTTTGTCTGTTTTGGTTGGTCATTGCTAGTATTGTGGGGCTTTTATGTTGGTTTTTGCTAGTTGCTATGCTGGTTTTTCTGATGTTTGTTCCTTCTGGTTTCTTAATGCTCTTTTTTCTTAAGGATCTTTTGTAAAGGGTTTCGGGGCCCCTTCAAAACCTACTTTTACTGTAATAAAAAACATTGAAAACTATCTAGATTATTGTACACTTACTAGATCAAGTGACATGCATTCATTTAGAAGTTCAAATGCAATATCACTAGTTATTTATACAAGACATATTGCATGCTTTTGCTCTTCATGTATGCATTTTTTGTGGGATTAATGTGAATCAAAAGAGTGGGTTGACCAATAGTCTTGTAGACCTTTGCAAACCTTAGATACATATCAACTTCCTAGAGCACTACAAATGAACCAGATTGAAGCATCAGTGGATTTTGACCATGTATCAAACATAGTTGAACTAGGTAAAGGGTTGCAATTCGCTACAATTTTAAGCTTAATTTATTAGTATTAACTTATGCTGATTTTGGTATTAACTTATATCCTTCTATTAAATGCAAGTCATGTATATGCAGTTATTGTGGATGAGAACAATGAAAAAGAAACATATTACTTTTTGTGTCATTGTATTGAGGTCAAAAAGAAATTGACTTCTACAGTGGTTGATGGAGAGGGTATTGAGTACCCAATAGGATCTGTTGTTGTGATAGGGAAATGGCTTAGAAGGTACAGTTGTTGTGTCGAGTTGTATTGAGACCTCTTAAACTCATTTATTTAATAGTCGTTGTATTGATTTTGGCATTATCCTTCTATAAAATGCAGGTACCCTATCGAAAATTCTAATGCCTGGTTGTTTGAGGACTTTGAGACACATAGACATATTCTTCATTACTGAAACCTTCTTGTTGCAACAAATATTCATTTGATTAAATATCATGGTAGACCTCTTAACAAGGATTTGTGGAAAGTTTGTGAATCAGACCACAAGGAAATACTTAAGACACTAAGGGTTAGAGCTCATCTAGAAGGTTCACTTGATTGATTTCGGGCCATCTAGAAGAATAATTCTACAATATGGTAGAATAAGTTTGACAATTTTTTATATATCTTTTGCGAAACATTGTAACTTCACTTTTTTGGATGTGCTCTACATGCATATGAGCTATAATTTGCATATGATCTGTAATGTGCATATGTAGATGCCAAATTTTGTATATAAAGATATCAATGCGTTGTAATGTGCATATCTAGATGCTAAATTTTGTATAAAAAAACAACAATGAGTTGTAATGTGCATATCTAGATGCTAAGTTTTGTATAAAAAAACAACAAGTTGTAATTTGCATATTTAGATGCAAAATTTTGTAAATATAAACAGTAATGAGCTTGATCATTTATATAAGATGCCAAATTTTATATATAAAAGTGTCCATGGGGCTGATTTGCAAATTTTGAGAGCCCAAATTTGTACCATTTGATTATAAAAACATTTGTGATAAAATTGTACCATTTGATTATAAATAACTGAGTCTGACTTTGACATATGTTAAATAAATTGCAAATGGGTATCTGAATATGCAATATTTTTTCCAAGTATTTTGGGAAAGTTTTGAGTTATTATAATATTACTCGGTTTGAAGGGCTAGTAGGAATAGTCCAAATCTGAGATAAGATTTTTTAGGTAGTAAGAACATGACCCCATAGGTTCAAATGGATCATCCATAAGTGCCACGCTCTCCGAGTTATGCTATGTCAAAGTTTGACCATTTTTCCACTTTGAGCGCTCAAGGGAAAATGTCGCTATGAGGTGGCTCGTAATGATGAGATGCCTTGGGGAGTGAGAAAAGGGCACACCTAGTGTAGACCCAACCACCTAGACATGCTCGTGCTGATGGTTTATTCCCATGACAAGCAAAACAAAAGATGCACTATTTTGCCACCTCTCACTAACAGTTTTTGATGATTTTTTATGCGATAGAAAAAATATCATGACAAGAAAATGGAATCGAGCTCCCCAAAACTAAGATAGGATTTTTTAGACAGAGAGAAAATGACCTCATAGGTTCAAACAAATTGTCCATAAGTGCCACGGTCTTTGAGTTATGGGACATCAAAGTTTGACCATTTTTTCCACTTTGAGCACTCAAGGGAGAAAATCGCTACGAGGTGGCTCGTAATGATCAGACATCTTGGGGAGTGAGACAAGGGTACACTTTGTGTAAAAATAACCACCTAGATGTGCTTGCATTGACAGTTCGTTACCACGACAATTAGAACGAAAGATGCACTATTTTAATACCTCACTGATGGTTTTTGATGTGACAGAAAAAATCTCACCACAAGAAAATAGAATCAAGTTGCCTAAAACCAAGATAGGATTTTTTAGGCAGTGACAACATGACCCCATAGGTTCAAATGGATTGTTCATAAGTGCCATGGTCACCGAGTTACAGGACGTCAAAGTTTGACTATTTTTTCTACTTTGAGTGCTCAAGGGAAAATGTTGCTACGACATGGCTCGTAACAATCAGATGTCTTGGGAAGAAAGAAAAGGGAACACCTAGTGTAAAACCAACCACTTGGATGTGGTCACACTGAGGGTTCATTCCCATGACAAGCAGAACAAAAGATGCACTATTTTGCCACCTCTCACTGATGGTTTTTGACGGTTTTTGATGTGATAGAAAAAATTTTACCACAAGAAAAAGGAATTGAGTTGCCCAAAACCATGATAAGATTTTTTAGGAAGAAACAACATGACCCCATAGGTTCAAATGGATCATCCATAAGTGCCATGGTCTCTGATTTACGGGACATCAAAGTTTGACCATTTTTCCACTTTGAGTGCTCAAGAGAAAACATCACTACGAGGTGGCTCATAATGATTAGATGTCTTGGGGAGAAAGACAAGGGAACACCTAGCGTAAACCCAACCACTTGGATGCACTCACATTGATGGTTTGTTCCCATGACAAGAAAAATGAAAGATACACTATTTTGCCACCTCTCACTGACAGTTTTTGATAGTTTTTGATGCGACAAAAAAAATCTCACCACAAGAAAATGGAATCTAGTTACCCAAAACCAAGATATGAATTTTTAGGCAGTGACAATATGACCCCAAAGGTTCCAATGGATCATCCATAAGTGCCACGGTCTCTGAGTTACGCTACGTCAAAGTTTGACCATTTTTTCCACTTTGAGCGCTCAAGGGAAAACGTCGCTACGAGGTGGCTCATAACGATTAGATGCCTTGGGGAGTGATACAAGGGCACACCTAAAATAAACCCAACCACCTAGATGCACTCACACTGATGGTGCATTCCCATGACAAGAACAATGAAAGATGCTCTATTTTGCCACCTCTCACTGATGGTTTTTGACAGTTTTTTATGCGATAGAAAAAATCTCACCATAAGAAAATGGAATCGAATTGTCTGAAACCAAGAGAGGATTTTTTAGGTAGTGAAAACATGACACCATAGGTTCACATGAATCATCCATAAGTTCCATGGTCTTTGAGTTATGGGATGTCAATGTTTGGCCATTTTTTCCACTTTGAGAACTCAAGGGAAAACATCGCTACAAGGTGGCTCGTAACAATCGGATGTCTTGGGGAGTGAGAAAAGGGCACACCTAGCGTAAACCTAGCCAATTGGATGTGCTCATGCTAACGGTTCATTCCCACAACAAGCAAAATGAAAGATGCACTATTTTTCCACCTCTCACTTATAGTTTTTAATGGTTTTTGATGCGACGGAAAAAATCTCACCACTGGAAAATGGAATCGAGTTGCCGAAAATAGAGATAGGATTTTTTAGGCAGAAAAAAAATGACCCCATTGGTTCACAAGGATCATCCATAAATGCTTCAACTCTTCTTTTATATTAGTGATTTGGATGAATAGATGTGTCTCTTACCCTAACGCAGACTTTTTATGGAATAAAATTTAAATGAAACCTTACCTAAGCTGACTCATCCTTAGATAAATTTCAAATCTTCTTTGTGTGCTCAAATCTTGTCTTAATTGGTTCTTGAAATGATGAACTTCACTCCATAAGCATGATTTTATGAAATAATAACTTCACTCCAGTCTCTTCATGCACAAAGGACTCAAAGAAAATTCACTCAATCAAAATACACAATATCAACATTACCGGTATCAGTACTTGGGTATACACAATATGAGCAATAGATAGTTTAAAAGTATACACCATATGAGTTACAAGTAATGAACAAATTGGATCACATTTCAAGACATATACACAATGAACAAATTTGATCACATTTCAATAGCAAATAACTAAGTTTCAGGAATATCATGTTTCATATATATCAAGGAACAAATTGGATCAAATATCAAGTTTCATATATATCAAAATGAACAATAATCATTTACATATATCAAAAAATGGCATAGATGCCAAATCAATAATAGTTACAAAAATTTGGCATGTGCCATGTCTGTCAAAGTCGATATATACATATACAAATGTCAAATATATAAAAATTTGGTCCTTCAATGACCACAACTATAACTATATGTCTCTATCAGTATCTATGACTGTGGTGGATCATCAAAATCGAGCCTCTTTGAAGCAGTATGTGGCTCTGCAGGTGGCTACACAAGGACAATTCAAATGTCGAATCAGATATGTTTTCTCAATAAAACATCAAAATAACTAAATACTAAACTCTAAATTGCTTGAAGTTGAAATGTTGATTACCTCATCTCTATCTTCTGCAATTTGGTGAGGCTAAGGATCCATAGGATGTCCTGAAGGAGGCTATAATTGGTAAAACAACATTAATACATGTTAATGACATATATGTCAAATAACACATAATAACTAAAAAACTAAAGCATACCGAAGCCTCAGATGGATGTGATGTGGTCATCGGAGGCAAAGTCATAGATGAATTAGTTATGACCATTTCCTATATCCATGGTAAGTGATCCAAAAGGAGTTAACTAGACGGTTTCAACTCCATTGTACACTTAGTGAAAAGAAGTTGATCTAAGATAGACATACCTTTTGCCTTGGTCATGTTGGATCCCATAATATACGTGTAGGATTTCTACTGAAATGGAATGGTAGAATAATAGTAGGAAGTTTGGAAGGGGCCTATAATAGTTTAAAGAAAATCACACAAGTTAATAACCCAAAGTTGTTGACAAACTAGATAAAACAAATATTTTTAACATATGTAGAAAAAATGCACACTGAAGCCTCATATAGTTCTCCTATAACCTTAGGAGGCCTAGTTGAATCTAATGCAGCTATTACCACTTCCTGTATGAAAAATGATAACATATGATATAGACATAAAATGATTTAGTTATTTTGAACAAGAAAGAATGCAATCCAAAGTGAATATGAAGATATCACCTCTTCCCTCTGCTGAACCTCATCGACATCAGGTGCATTTATTAATTCCACAAAACCCATATGTTTCTGTATATAGAACAAATAAATTAAGTGCATTTATCAATATCTACATATACATGTTTAATCATAATACATTTAAACAATTGAATTTAAATTGTAGTGAATTACCTTCTATCGTTTGGGTGTTCGAAAGGATATCTTTTTTTGCCTTGGAATGCTAGAGGATGGCTTTCTCACATGAGATGTCCTCGAGGCAGGTGGGGTAAACTAATGGAAAACAATTAACATAAGGGAAGAGAGCATGTATTTAATATATCACTTAAGTCAAAAATATATAAATCTACATGGTATCGCATAGCTATCTTGGCCAAAGTCAATGGCTGAAAGCATGATATCATCAAGTTGGGACATCTCAACCATGGATAAGCCCCACAAAATATCAAGTAATGATACATATAATTAACAAAATATATTTTGAATCCAATGTATTATTATATTCTTAACAAATTTACAAATCTTTACCTCTTGTGGTGAAACTACTCGTGATCGTGGAATCTACTGAATAGTATGTGGTGTACTCCCACCACCTGTTGCACCCTATAATGCATTTTATTTATATGTCACTTCAAATTGTTCTAAAGATAAAAATTCATTTCTTTTTATAAGATTTAGTCATTTAATTAATAACATGTCATAAACAGAATTAAATGCACTTGTGTCTGATAGAGAGGGTATAACATATTGAGCAATTCATTGGTGAGGGCCACGTCCTCTATAGTGGAAGCATTGGCATCTACTCCCGCAACATGTACACGAATGAGATGTCCCACCATCCTCATTCGCATAATCGTCTACACCAGAGCATACACCCTGGTAGGTGGAGCACATATGTTGAATGGGTTGGCTCGTGCCAAATGATGCATGAGGTGCTGCTGATGAAGGAGGTGCCACTGAGGAAGGACGTGCTGTTGATGAAGGAGGTGTCATTGATGAAGGAGGTTTTGCAGGTGCTAGTACATCCTTTGCTTCAACTAGTTGTGTGCCATGCTGAACAATGACATCAGTCAATGATGCAGTTGCCTGAAGAGTCTGTAATTCCATAGACTCCTTCAAGGTTATAGGGACAGTGACATGAACCATGGGCATAGGAGTTGTATGCCTCTTATGTTGTGGGTCTACCACCCTATGGGCCCCAGGTCTATCTTGCACAGAGCCTCTCCCTCTACCCTACAATTGTCAGATGTCAAAGTAATTTGGCTTCTCGCTAAGGATAAACTCACAATACAACTTTCTCAAAAAATATAGAGGCACCTCCCAATTATTACAAGGTGGTTGGTCAAAGGCCATATACCACCTATCCCAAAAAGCTTCTTTCAGCCTACCATGAACACACCAATGTATAAAAAACCAAGTCGTATTTAGTTCTAGGTTGTTACTGGTAATAGGATCAGTGAAAAGAGAACATATGTCAAGTTACCTATGCCTTTTTTCTTCACTTGATCATATGACAACCCATCCACATAAAATGTTTGACATCTATCCCTCCATGAACCCCATTTTGTAACCTCCCTAGATACCTCATTTTCACTATTAGCCATTGTTTCTAGTGTTCTAGCAAGGGTTGAGTGGTGCCCAAGCCTAGAGGTCCTCAACCTATTCACCAATATAGAAATTTGAGCACTATTTTATCTAAGGGGATTGATGAGATCCTCTTGTGTGGCATCTAAATGATCTAATGGAGGATATGGAGGGTTTTGGGGTGGTGGTGGTTGTTAAGGAGCAACATTTTTAGGATTTTGAGGATTTTCTTGTTGCTCTTGTGCAATGTTAACAATGTTTTCTTGTGTTGCTTGTGCAGGAGGAGGTCTTTGTTGTTTATTTCATTTTTTGGGATTGCTTGAAGAATTCGACATCAAATTAATAAAAACAAAACTTAAATCAATTAAAAAGCCCTAATTTAATTAAAATACAAAGAAAAATTATCAAACAAATCAAATCTTACCTATTCTATGGGGTGCCATTGTTGAAAATTGCTCTCAATGTTGGGAAAATAAAAAATAGCTGCAAACCCGTGCAGGTTCTATGCTTTTTGGCTTCTCCTTGTTGTTTTTCTATGGGTTTTGGCATTGAAAATGGCTAAAAATTTTGGCCTTAAATCAAAAAATCTTCAAAAATCATAAAACCAACAAAATACAAAATAAGTGTACCGATCAAAACCCGTCTAGCTGATTTCCTCTTGTATACTGGTTTGCTCTATTCATTGGTTTTGTATTTGAAATATTTTTTTATTTTCTTTCAGTTATGCACACAAAGGTTAGAAAGTATAGCTCCTAGGCTTTTATATAAAGCTGAGTGTCTAGATGAAGGTGTGACTAATGCTAGGGCTTGTTCTACCGGTTGAGTAGTATGTACCAGTTGATCTTCTATTATAGCTGATGAAGGTGTGACTAATGATTTTGATGAGGATCCAATAGACAATGCATGGGTTTTTGTTGCTATAACAGAAGATCAACTGACACCTACTGCTTAATCGGTAGAACAAGCCCTAGCATCAGTCACACCTTCATCTAAACACTCAGCTTTATATACAAGCCTAGGAGCTGTACTTTTTGACCTTTGTGTGCATAATTGAAAGAAAATTAAAAAATATTTCAAATACAAAACCAATGAAATTCAGCCTCAACACAAGGTGCTTTCAATCCTAATACACTCACACAGGTAGTGGCAGACAGTCGTATGAACTTCATATAATGAAATTGCAAAAAGCAAATCCCAACAACTTGGGTTCACAACAATACTCAAACACTTCTGCTGATCAATTTGCAGCCAATTTTGAATGATCCTTGTTGTAGACATAGGAAGCCAGTCCTTTTATTGTGAATAGATTAGTATTAGGTCTAGTTGTTAATCTTGATATTAGACGAAGTAGAAAGAATCAGAGAATTGTTTGCACCACTGAAAGTTCCAGTCACATACACTGGTAGGAAGCAAGTAGATGATTCAAAAAGTGACTCAAATGAGTATGAATGGGGTTCAAGCCACCTCTCAGATACATCAAACAACTAACTTACTTATTATGTATATTCTTCTTCACATCTAAGTGACTAGTAGACGCATCTGAATATGTAGGGCCTAGGGTTAAGTATTGAAGCCTCTTCTTGAGAGTGAACATACTTGTTTGTTGCTCCTCTCCCACCATGTCACATAGCTCCATTGAATTTCTTGCATTACTTCATCACAAATATATCATTGTTTCCTTCTATTTTGATAGAGTGATGAGGTAGTTTTATCTAGAGGAGGACTATCCTTTAGAAGTTCTGATCTACATCGACACTCTCATAGTTTCATGAGACCGAGAGTGAGACCTAGACCTATTGTAGATGAGATAGACACCAAAAAATAGTTAGACACCAAATCTCGTCTGAATTTCAAAATTTTTGCAGATTTGGATTCGTAGGACAATTTTCTATCTCCTAGACCTGGGACCTAAATCTCTAAGTGAAGAGTAATAGCTGATCATATGGCTTGTACTATTCTTTGGGTTCTAGAGTTTTGGGGAAAAGAGAAAGAGAAGGCCAAGGAAAGGAACTTTGAAACCTCGAGGTTCTAGATTTTCACGGAGAAGAGAAAGAAGGCCAAGCAAAGGAACTTTAGAACCTCAGGGTTTCGGAGTTCCAAGGAGAAGAGAAAGAAGGCCAAGGAAAGGAACTTCAGAACCTTGGGGTGTCGGGGAGAAGAGAAAGAGAAGGCCTAGGAACTTTCTTCTGACAAGACAACACTCCACACTTCATAATTCCATTTCTTTTCTCCTTGATCAACTGGGGCAATGCTAGTCCATGGATCATATCTCTAATCAGTTCTCATTGATAGACCAAGAGTGTCATAAAATGACAATAGTTACTTCTACTTACAATGTGTAGATTTCCATAGCTTAGTGTGTCATCACCTAGAAACTCTCTTGCAATCCATTTTAGCCTATATTTTTTTATCTACCATGGTTAGCATTCAGTTAAAAAGCACTTGAGGAAGTTGTAAGAAGCTCTTTTACGATAGGTAATTTGAAATCATTTGGTTCCTGCTGAATATTTAGGCATAGTTTTGAATTTAGAATATGTATCCTTCTGACAAAATATGATACTTATTCTGAAATGTGAAACTTCTCCAATATGCTTTCTTCTTGCTTAAAATTGCCAGAAGCCCTGCCAATACAATTGTTTTTTAGTTTTTTCACTCCTAGATGAAATATTGACATTGACACATTTAAGTTCCTCTTTGTTCTCTGGGGCTGAGGCCAAGGTGGCATATTATCATTAATTTGATTGCTAGTAATGCATTGGGTTTTGAGGAACTTTTGGTTTTTTATATTGTTTTTTCTCTAGGCTTGGTGTTACCAAGCCTAGCACATTTTTGAAATTTTAGAACCTGCATGCGTTATGAAATATTTTGTTTTTTTGGCATGTGGCCACTTTTTTGTTGACCATCTTGGTGCACTTACCTAATAGGTAAAAACCATGGTGAGATGAGACTCACAAGGATAGCTATCTGAACTCTTCTGAAGTTTTCCCTATTAGGAGCCAAGCTTGTTAAAGCTTTACAATAAGTCTTGTTAAATAATTTTGGTTAGGAATCACCCGGTTAAGGGATTTACAAAAATGCCTTGATGAAAAGCACAATACCCTACTAGGAGTAACCTCGCTAGAGGATTTAAGAATCCAAGCTAATGGACCACCTTGTTAGAGGATTTCATAAGTAACCAAGCTTGTTAGAGCTTACCCAGTTAAGGGATTTTAGTTCTTCTATAATTGTTAGAAAATAACAGGTTTTCTTGATTTGTCTTAATAACACTACATTTGCTTGATCAAATCCTTTTAAGCTTCAATATGCCTTTACTCAAAGTGAAGATCCATTCACTGGTTAGGAAACTACACACTCAACAAGTTTCTACCAATCTTTCCAACAAATTTTACAAAGAACTTCATCGACCTTAAATACATATCAATTAGGTCGGTAATACAACAAAAACCTAATTCTCATCATCAAGATTACAAACAAGTCTGTACAATCTCGATTGTTAGAAATCTTAATAATCGCTTCACATTCTTCAAGAAAATTCCAACCGCTCCATGATCACTGCTTCATCAAACTTTGTAAATCATCACGCGTTATGCATTAGATGCAATCCACTTTCCTCCTTCCCTAGAAAACAAAAAAATGTGCCAAAACAATATGAACTTACCCTCATACAATGTTCACACATGTCTCCATCATTACCCCTCATCAAATAACAAACCAACAAACTTGATCGGTTAGGGTTTAACAACTGATAGGGTCTACCAGTTACATTGCATAGAAAGGTTTAATCCTTTACACCGATTTACTGGTTCAACTCACAAACTTAACATACCAATTTACAACATCCTCCACAAAGCTCTTCCTACCGGTTACTAGCCAATATCAAAAACAACAATATCAACAATAGCATGAATACCATTACTAGTCCAATTGACATCAATGACAACATATTGTTAATGAAATCTATATGCAAAATGCCAACAATATCCCCCTTTGGCATTGATGGAAATACAAATATCAACGCCTCTGATTGCTGCTGAGATTGGTGATTATGTATCCTCATTTACATTACCAAGTAGTCACCTTGCTCTATCTATCTCTAGCTTGCCACTGGTTCACCTAATCAGACACATACTTATGTCTGTCTTCAACCTGCCATTGGTTCACCTAATCAAACACATAATTTTCCTCCTCAATCACATAATTCTTCTCCCCCTTTGAAAGAAATGCCAAAGTGAAAGTAAAAACATGTAATTCTTCTCTCACTATGCATCAACAACATACTACAACTTGATGCTCCCCCTGTGGAATACATCCACTTCTTCATCAATCCATGTAAGATTCTACAAGTAATTCAGGGACTGACGCAATCAACATCATGCTCAATTAACTTCATGAAGAGGGAAAAACACTAATTGACTTCTAAGATACTCAAAAGTGGTCTTAGGCAGAGGTTTGGTAAAGATATCTGCAAGCTGCTCCTTAGTAGAAACATGCTCCAAGATAACATCTTTACTTTGAAATTTTTCCCTGAAGAAGTGATACTTCAATTCAATGTGCTTAGTCCTTGTGTGCAAAACAAGATTTTTAGAAATGTCTATTGTACTTGTATTATCACACAAAATCTTTATTGGTTATGATATTTTCATCTTAAAACCTTCCAAAATGTGTCTCATCCAAATACCTTGTGTGCAATTCATATAAGCTACTACATAATCAACTTCAGCAGTAGATTGTGAAGTATAACTCTTCTTTTTACTACTCAATGAAACTAGCATTCCTCCTAGAAAGAATGCTCCATTGGTAGTACTCTTCCAATCATCAATATTTCTTGCCTAATCAACACCTATGTATGCCTCCAAATTAAAATTGCCACCATATGGATACCATAACCCATGGTCAACAGTACCTTTCTAAAAATTCTCTTGGTTGCCATAAGATGTGCTTCCTCTGGATTTTTCTAAAATATAGCAACAATACCAACTGCATGGGCAATATCTGGTCGACTATGAACAACATAGTGTAGTTTTCCAATCATTGACCTATATTCCTTTTCATCTACAGACTTAGATGCATCTTCCCTGGACAACTTACAACCTGTAACCATTGGGGTTCCAACCGGTTTACAGTCACTCATACCAAAAGTCTTCAAAACCTCATTCACATACTTAGATTGAGTAATGAAAATACCATTCTTCATTTGTTGTATTTGCAAGCCTATGAAATTTTTTATTTCTCCTAGTAATGACATCTCAAACTCATTCTTCATTTCATCTACAAAACTATTGCTCATGTCACCATTGCCTCCAAATATAATGTCATCAACAAATACTTCACTGACCAGTATTTCATCTCCTTGAAACTTGAGATAAATGTTGTTGTCATCACTGGTTCTAGCAAATCCTATCTTCATTAGATATGTATGAAGCCATTCATACCATGCTATGGGTGCCTGATTTAATCCATACAAAACTTTATGCAATTTGCATACCATGTCTTCCTTATATGTCAATGCATAACCATCACACTTCTCTATATAAACCTCTTTTTCCAATATCCCACTTAAAAATACAGACTTAACATCCATCTGGTATACCTTGAACTTCTTATGAGCTACAAATGCAAGTAAAGTTCTAACACCTTCCAGTCTTGCTACTGGTGCAAAATTTTCTCCATAATCTTCTCCTTCTTCTTGCACATAACCTTTGTAGACTAATCTTGCCTTGTTGTGAACTACAACACCATCTTCATTTAAGTTGTTTCTGAACACCCATTTAGTACCTATAACATTTTTGTTTACCAGTTGGGGTACCAGGGTCCAAGTGTTGTTCTTCTTAATTTGATCCAATTCCTCCTCCATAGCTTTAACCCAATGATCATCACCAAATACCTCCTTAGCACTTCTAGGTTCAAAGGTGGAGATCAGGCAAGAGTTCTCTCTTATTCTCCTTCTAGTTAATACTCCAGCATCTTTATCCCCAATAATCTGTTCAGGACTATGATTCAATCTCACATACCTAGGAATAACATGATCATTCTCTTTAGGTTCAGCTTCTTTGTTATCATCTTCTTCTAAATTTATTTGTTTTGGTTGAACAAGTTCATCAGGATTTTCTTTACCAAATTCCGATTTAATAGTTTCAGGCTCCAAAATCAAAATGCAAGGATATTCATCCTTTTTCTCTGAACTGGTTCCTTCTGAAACTTCAGGACATTCATCTACACGAACATCAACACTCTCAACAATTCTCTATGTCCAGTTGTTGAAGCATTTATAGGCCTTACACTTGGTGGAATATCCAAGAAATATGCCTTCATCACTCTTAGCTTCAAACTTGCTTATGTAATCACCTCTTTTAATAAAACATTTACTTCCAAATATCTTAAAATAGCTAACATCAGGTGATCTCCCATACCAGTATTCATAAGAGGTCGTGTCCTTACCTCTTTTCACCATAACTCAGTTCATTGTGTAGACAACTATACTTATAGCTTCTTTCCAAAAAAAATTTGCTACACCTCCTTGTATCAATATAGTCCTAGTAGCTTTAACCAATTACTTGTTTTTTCTCTCTGCTATACCATTCTACTGTGGTGTCTTTGTTGCAGAAAGTTGCCACTTGATACCATTCTCATCATAGTACTTAGTGAATTCCTCAGAAGTAAATTCACCTCCTTGATCTGTTCTCAGACATTTAATCTTTTTTCCACTCTCTTTCTCAACTAAGGCCCTGAATTCCTTGAATTTACCAAAATCTCCATTCTTATCCTTTAGTAATGTGACCCACATTATCCTTGAACAATCATCAGTGAAGATCATGAAATATTTGTCACCTTGAATGCTTATTGTGCCAACAATGCTTCAATTTCCACTAAGTTGTCTTCATCATCAGCATCTCTGTTGGATCTAGATTCATAGCTATGGCCGGTATTTTTACTTCTTCTCATAGATGGGTTAGAGACAAAAGATCTAAATGTTGATTCTGATTTTTGTACACTACCATCATAGCCATTTAGTTCAAAAGCAGTAAGTTTTACAATAATAGAGTCAAGAGATACCTTTGTCTTGTCAATGGATTTTAGCTCTTGAATAGCTGCAACTTAGATAGCATAGACTGGTAGTAGGGTTCTTAGTATCTTACTGATCACTATGGGATCTTCCACTTTCCCTCCTGCACTCTTTATTTCACCAACTATCTCTTTTATCTTTTGACCATATTGCTGGATATTCTCACCTTCAGACATTCTCATGTCATCAAAATTTCCTCTTAGACTCTCCTCTTTAGAAATCTTAACATGTTCATCACCGCTATAAATCTCTTCAAGTTTTTTCCATACTTCATATGTATTTTCAAGACCATGAACATCTACATATTTAGCATCAGACAGGGAACTAATAATAGCCTCTAATGCTTGATGATTTTCTTGTTGTTCTTTCTTTTGATCATCAGTGAAGGTTCCAGTTAGTGTACTATACTTAGTTTCTATATGATCCCAATACTGACTACCAAGACTCTTAATGTAAATATTCATTCTGTCGCTCCATATTCTATAGTTATGTTTGTTGAACTTCAAACCTTCTTTCTTCATCATGATCTACAAGATCTTTTCCTCAAGTTGTTAGGCTTTTGGATTAAAGAGGACCTGAGATGCTCTAATACCAATTGATGGTATGATGAAATAATAAGTATCCAGTAGAATACTAAGGAGGGGGGGGGTGAATAAATATACTAAAAAACTAATACAAAGTTCCCAAACTCAAATTCAACCACACAAAGTAAACATATCACAGTCAAGATCAATATTCATAAGAATACTTGACATTAACCAGATTGTCTGTTATGACAACATAACAGTAAACAACTCCAATCTTGTAAACATCAACAATGATTAGTCATATATCAACATATTCATCTCTCAATGCTTCTAGTTATCATGCCTTGTCTGAATTTAATCAAATCAACAAATAAGATCATAACCACAAAAACATTCACCACGTGACACAATTGTTTATACGTGGAAAACCCAAATGGGTAAAAACCACGGTGAGATGAGAATCACAAGGATAGATATTTGAACTCTTCTGAAGTTTTCCCTATTAGGAGCCAAGCTTGTTAAAGCTTTACAATAAGTTCTGTTAAGAACTAATTCCAGTTATGAATCACATGGTTAAGGGATTTACAAATATCCCTTCATGAAAAGCACAATACCCTATTAGGAGTAACCTCACTAGAGGATTTAAGAATCCAAGCTAATGGACCACCTTGTTATAAAATTTAATAAATAACCAAGCTTGTTAGAGCTTACTGGGTTAAGGGTTTTTACTTTTGTTGTAATTGTTAGAAAATAATAGGTTTTCTTGATCTGTTGAATAGCACTACATTTGCTTGATCAGATCCTTTTAAGCTTCAATCTGCCTTTACTCAAAGTGTAGATCCATTCACTGGTTTGACAACTACACACAATAAGTTTCTGCCAATCTTGATAACAAATTTTACAAACAACTTCATCGACCTTAAATACAAATCAATTAGGTCAGTAACACAACAAAAACCTAATTCTCATCATCGATATTACGAACAAGTCGGTACAATCTTGACTATTAAAAATCATATCAACACTCTTCACATTCTTCAAGAAAATTCCAACCGCTCCATGATCACCGCTTCATCGGACTTTGTAACTCATCACGCACTATGCATTAGATGTAATTCACTTTATTCCTTCCTTAGAAAAAAAACAAACATGCCAAAACAATATGAACTTATCCTCATATAATGATCACACGTGTCTCCATCATTATTGCTCATCCGATAACAAACCAAAAAACTTGATCGGTGAGGGTTTAACAACTGATAGGGTTTACTAGTTACATTGCATAGAAAAGTTTAACCCTTTACATCGGTTTACCAGTTAACTCACAAGCTTAACATATCGGTTTACAACATCTTCCACAAAGCTCTTCTTATCACTTACTAGCCAATATCAAAAACAACAATATTAAGAATAACATGAATACCATTACCGGTTCAATTGACATTAATGACAACATATCATTAATGCAATCTATATGAAAAATGCCAACAAACTAAAAATGGCAACATGATCGACCAATTCTCCTTTGCATATGATATTTCATTCCATGACCATTATCACCACACCATGATCTACAATGAGATCTTACATCAATTTATACAAACCCTAAGTCTTAAACCAATTAGATCGACCACCTAAAAGATATTATAATAAGATCATTACATACATCCACATTACAATGATATACCATGTCGGCTTTAGACCAAAACAACATTAACCAATCCATAAATCATCCCAATTTCGTGTATAGAACACGTAACATGATACTAGTCCATAACCTAGACCTAAATAGATTGACCATGCCAAAGCGATGTCTCCAATCAATTGAGGCATGAACAAAGATCACCTTCTGCATCCTGAATTCCATCTAGAAGCCACACCAACATCACATATGCATCCTGTCAAAGATTCTTAGTAAAAGCTCTGCTAGTAAAACCTTAAACCCTTACTAGTATAGGCCTACTAGAGCGTATGATAGCATCCAATCATCAAGTCAATACCAAATGACAAGAACATACTCCAGAAACATCAAACCAAACATATTCCATTGATCTAAACATGTCGATAGAATCCAACTAATAGTCCCTTCTGTCGGTAACACTAGTTACCAGTAACCAAAATATGTGTGTCGGTAACTAATCATAACAACTAGTGTTGACATCAATGACAAAACATCAATGCAACACATAATCAATTCCTTCATATTTCAAAAAATCTCCCCCTTTGGCATTCATGGCAACACTAGATGTGAAAAAGAAAACATCTAAGTGCCAAGAAATGCCAAAAATTTCTCATAGAAAATAGAATAATGAAAAACTGAAAAATCCCAGCAACTCCCCCTGAGGAGTGTAGTCCAATCTGAAACTGATCTGAATCTCTCTCCCATATTGCATATTATGACATTATTTTTCACATATAACTCTCCCCCTTTGACATCAATGCCAAAGATATGGCATAGATATCAAAATCTTGTGAATCTCAAAGTTGAGTACTCCCCCCAAGTAGTAGAACCACTACATCAATCTAAAGCAAAGGATAAAGATGATGATGCATACCGGACTGATGGTCTACTCCATCGATTATGTTTTTGTTGGAGGGTTAGATACCCTAACATCTCTCTCAAATATTCAAATGATTCCTTAGACAATGGTTTAGTGAATATATATGCAATCTGCTCTTTCATGTTCACATAAACCAATTTGACTTCCTCCTCTTCTACCTTTTCCTTTTAGAAAGTTATATTTTATTAAAATTTTCTTAGTCTTAGAGTGAAATATCAAATTATCAGATATGTCAATAGTTGAAAAGTTATCACAACATACATCTACCGGTTCACTGCAATTTACCTTGATATCCTTCAACATTTGCTTCATCCACAAGTCTTGAGTGTAATTAGTTGTTGCTGCAACATATTCAGCTTCTACAGTAGATAAAAAATACATGCCTACTTTTTACTGATCCATGAAACCAATTTCTTTCCAAAAAGGAAAGCTCCACCAAAATTTCTCTTCCTGTCATCAATATCTCATGCCCAATCTGCATTTGTATATGCACATAAAGTGAAGTTATCATCTCTAGAGTACCATAAGCCATATTTTGTTGTTCCTTGCAAATACCAGAATATCCTCTTTACTGCACATTCATGATTTTCTTTAGGATTGATTTGATATCTTGAAATAATACTTATTGTATTCATAATATCCGGTCTATTTTGAGTTAGATATAACAATCCACCAATCATAGACTTATACCTTGTTGAATTTACTAGTGTAGATGTGTCTTTGATAGATAATTTCTCACTTGTCACCATAGGAGTACTTACTGATTTGGAACTATCCATACCAAACTTCTTCAACAATTCCCTTAGATACTTAGTTTGAGAGATAAAAATGTCTTTGTCAATTTGAGTAATCTATACACCTAAGAAAAATATCATCTCACCAATCATAGACATTTCAAATTCATTCTTCATATTATTAGAGAATTCCATGCACAATTTATCTTCACCTCCAAAAATGATATCATCAACAAATACTTCAATAATCAGAATATCATCATCAGTGATCTTGTAATATAAATTATTGTCGGCACTGCCTTTAGTAAAACCAAGCTTCAAAAGATATTTATTCAACCTTGCATACCAAGCTCTAGGAGCTTGTTTCAATCCATATAATGCTTTCCTTAACCTACAAACCATATCTTTGTTATTTGTTAGTGAAAATCCATTAGGATTCTCAATGTATACTTCTTCCTCATGTTCACCATTCAAAAATGCACATTTAACATCCATTTGATAGACCTTATAGTTCTTGTATGCTACATAGGAAAGAAATAGTCTAACATCTTCAATTCTAGCTATTGGTGCAAATTTCTCACCATAATAAATTCCTTCCATTTGAGAATATCCTTTAAAAACCAGTCTAGCCTTGTTTCTTACAACTTGACCATCCTCATTTAGTTTATTTATAAAAACCCATTTAGTTCCAATAACATTCTTATTTTTAGGCCGAGGAACTAAAGTCCAAGTCTTATTCTTCTCCATTCGATCTAATTCATCTTCCATAGCCTTTAACCGATATTTATCTTTAAAAGATTCAATAACAGATGCTGGTTCAATTTGAAAAATAAGACATACCTCTCCATTTTCTAGTATTCTTCTTGTCATAACTCCCTTGTTCCTATCTCCAATGATTTGATCTTCATAATTATTTAATCTTACATACCTTGGTGTCTTCTGAACTTCAGGTTCACTGTTCTAATCATCTGTCACAGTTGATTTTTCTAATTGTATCAGTGTATCTGTCTCAATGTCTTGTACCAGTTGAGGCATTTCTAGACTAGTTATGATCACTTCCATTGTCAATTCTCTGTCAGATGATATAGATTGATCTTTGTATTTCTCATCCACTTTCACATTTGTTCTCTCCACAATTTTATGCAATATTTTGTTATAACATCTATATGCTTTTCTCTAAATTGAATATCCAAGAAATATCCCTTCATCACATCTAGGATCAAACTTCCCAATTGAATCATCCCTTTCGATATAATATTTACTTCCAAAAATTCTGAAATATTTAAGTAGGTGTATGTCCAAACCACAATTCATAAGGAGTCTTACCAGTTTCACCTTTGATATGAACTCTGTTGAATGTGTAGACTATTGTACTCACAACTTCTCTCCTATAGATGCAAGACAATTTGGCTTCCACCATCATGGTTCTTGCTACATCCAAAATGGTTCTATTCTTTATTTCCACTACTCCATTCTGTTGAGGCATCCGAGGTGCAAATAACTATCTCCTAACTCCATTTATCTCACAATAATTTTTAAATTCATGAGAAGTGAACTCACTGCCTTGATCTAATCTCAGACATTTGATTTTCAATCTAGTTTATGTTTCCACCTTTTCTTTAAAGATCTTGAATTTCTCAAAAGCTTTAGACTTCTCCCTTAGAAAAGTCACCCACATCATTCTAGTATAATCATCAATTATTAGCATGAAGTACCTATCACCTTGAAATCTTTTGGTCCTTGTTGGATCATATAATTCAGTATGAATCAAATCAAGCACATCATTAGATTTATCATGTATGCTCTTTAAATAAGTTCTAACTTGCTTTCCCAATTGACATTCCTTACATATTGGATTATGAGGCTTTATAATCTTAGGTATATCTCTAACTTCCTTTGATGAACTGATCTTAACAATATAATCAAAATTAACATGACACAACCTCTTACGCCATAACCAACTCTCATCAATATGAGAAATCAAACATGTCTTATTACCAGTGTTCAAGTGAAAGATATTACCTTCAGTCTGAGTACCAGTTGCAATCTCCAAACTAGTTCTGTTAATGATTTTGCATTTTCTATCTTTCAATTAAAGTTGGAATCCCTTATCCACCAATTTACTAGCACTTAAAAGATTATGATTTAAACCTTCTACATAGCAGACATTATCCATATTATGCTTACCATCCAAAGAAATAATACCTCTACCTTTAATCATACATGCTTTGTCATCCCCAAATCTAACTTGACCGCCATTGTATTCTTCTAGGGACATAAATTTTCTTTTATCTCCAGTAATATGGTGTGAGAATCCACTATCAATTACCCATTCATCCTTGTCTTCAACTTTTGCTGCCAAGGCCTTTTCTTCATTCTTGATAATCGGTTCTGGTTCATTTTCCTTTATAGCATAGAACACTCATTCCTTTCCACTATCGGATCCACTAGTAGAGTCTCTTACCAGTTCATCATCTAATTCATCACTTACTCCGTCCTCATCTGCTATGTAGCATAGTTTTTTTTTCTTGAATCTATATTTGTTCTGATTAGGCTTAAATGATTTCTTAACTCTTTCTTCAAATCTTGCATTCTTTTTAGGACATCTAGATGTAAAATGACCAATCTTATTACATGTAAAACATTTAAAATGTGCTTTTCCTTCATACTTACTTCTTACCAGTCCTTTAGGTACTCTTCTAGCAAATAAGGCTTCAAGTTGCTCAAATTCTTCATCCTCTTTCCTCATATCTTTCAATTATTTTGCATATAGGGATTTCCAATCACTATTGTCGATAGATGATGATGTATGAAAAGCAAGTTTAGACTTTCCAGCTCCAGAGGGTCCAAATTCTTCAAACTCAAAAGAAGATAATTTCCCAATCAGAATGTCTTTGTTAACTGAAGTGTTTGCCATTGTTCTTAATTCATTAATTGTAGTAGTCTTCATCTTGTAAGCCAATGGATTTTAAATATTAGTTGCCTTAGGATCTACCTCAAGCGGTTAAGCTTCTGCAAAAGAGGACCAAAGCTTTGATACCGACTGTTAGAATAATCGGTGGACAACTAAGAGGGGGCTGAATCAGTTGTCAAAAGATTATATTAATCAAACCACTTTGTAACCTTTAATCAGAGCACATAAACATTGAATATTGAAATAGGAGAAACATATACCGGTAAGCAATAAAACTTAAGAATAAAATAGAGAATTAACACAATGCAACCATACCACATAACACCATGATTTTTACGTGGAAAACGTAGTAAATGGAAAAACCATGGTGGGAAGCCTACTCACAGTTAGATAATACTTCTGCAGAAAGTATGTGATACAATAAGGGGCCTGCACATGTAGGAAGGCACACTGCCTATAGCATACTACTCATTACAAAGGAGTCTCACTGACTAGAGAGAGGTTATAACCACCTCAATATAATTGGACAACAATCCAGAAGAATGAACTACAAATGATAGAATCTACCATGCCTGATTATAGTCCCAGTTAAGCTCAATACCAGAGGCCTTTTATCTCTTACATAAACTCAATTCATTCACCTATGATCTACCAAATCTCCTTCGCATATGATATTTCATTCCATAACCATTACCACCACACCACGATCTACAATGAGATCCTACATCAATTTATACAAACCCTAAGGCCTAAACCAATTAGGTTAGCCACCTAAAAGATATTACAATAAGATCATTACAAAAATCCATATTACAATGATATACCATGTCGGCTTTAGACCAAAACAATATTAGCCAATCCATAAATCATTCTAGTAACGTGTAGAGAACATGTAACATGATATCGGACCATAACATAGACCCAAATAGATTCACCACGCCAAAGGGATGTCTCCAATCAATCGAGGCATGAATAAAAATCATCTTCTGCATCTTGAATTCCATCTAGAAGCGTCACCAACACTACATATGCATCCTATCAAAGATTCTCAGTATAGGCTCTACTAGTAAAACCTTAAACCCTTACTGGTATAGGCTTACTAGAGTGTATGATAGAATCTGATTATCAAGTGAATACCAAATGACTAAAACATACTCCAGAAAAATCAAACTAAACATATTCCATTGATCCAAACATGTTGGTAGAATCTAGTTGATAGTCCCTTCTACTTGTAATACTAGTTCTTCTACCAGTAACCAAAATATGTCTGTCGGTAACTAATCATAACAATTAGTGTTGACATCAATGACAAAACATCAATGCAACACATAATGAATTCCTTCATATTGCCGATAGTCATCCCATACCAGTTGACATCAATGACAATACAATGCCAACAATCTCCCCCTTTGGCATTGATATCAACTCATGTAGTATCCAGCATACTACATAATATTTCTCGTCCTATCTATAGTCCTATGTAATATGTTGTATACTATAGAATCCTTCTACCCCTTGGAAAACAATGGCAGAGGGCACTATTAGGGTCTCACTCCTCCTTGTTTCTACCAGGCACTAATAGAAGTCCTTCTCCCATTTTTCTTTATCGAATGTATCTTCTCCTTTGATACCAATTGTTACAAATTTTTACATCTTCTCAAGTCATGAACCTTGAGATGGAGGACTCATTTCATCAACTGACACCAATTGAGTATGCAAATTTGATACTATTTGGTAAAGCACTCAATTGCAGAAGGGTGTGTTAGTGAATACTATTTACCTATCGGTCAAACTGCATCACCTCCCATTTGATCCCAAATTTCTTTAAAATCAAATGTGATTGTGCTATGAATACAACCAACCAAAAGACAAGCAAATACCCATATCCATGAAATTCTCCTAGGTATTCCTACTGCAATTTCCATCATCTGCAGTTTGGGCATTTAGTATCCTTAAAAGTTGAAGCATGCCGGCTCAACATTGTAAGAACTTGAACTCCCCCTGAGTCCTGGATCTCCTTTAAGCCATAGGAGATATCTCTTGTGCATTGAATGCACAATGTCAGTCCATGCTCTCATCTTCCGGCTTCTTCCTCCATGTCTTCTTGATTTCTTTCCTTTCCACATATGCAGTCTTGGGAGTAGTGTTGGCCTTCTTCTCCTCATTGGTCCTCTCTCTGTAGATAGTGCTATAGTAGCATATAGCATCCATGCCAATCTCATGATTGGGGAACCTTCTTAAATAGTGGTTTGCTCTTCCTTTTTTGATCATGCCATTTTGGCTGGTTATTGGTTTCCTTGAAATCCTTGATTGTGCAGGAACATTTCTCCTATTGTTCCAAATAGGTCTATGTTGCTCATATCCCCTATAACTTCTCTCACATTGAGCATGATTGATCCACTGATTGCCATAGGAATGCATATTCTTCTTCCTGCATTCATAACTTCTATGACCCAATCCATTGTAGTTATAAAACACAATATTTACATTTTTAGGAGCAGCGCATGGATTCTTGTTAGCATAACTGAAAAAAAGAAAACATGCATGTTTCTACTCTATAAAAAATTCTTCTTATATGCATGCAATCTATAGCCACCTGATTTATTATACCTAGGAATAACACTCTATCTATTCTTAGACCTTATTTTATATTCTTCTACCCTCTGGCCATAATCTTTACATGCAAAACAATAACCGGAGAAAGGAGGCATATTACTTACAAATTTATTTTGCCAAACATGAGGTCATCTTACCACTTTGGCATCTCCATATCTTCTTCTTCGGAAATGAATCCTAGGATGTCCATTCTTTATAGGTCTTCAATTAAATCCCTTCTTCTTCCACACTTGACTTGATGTGTGGGCAACAACATCTCCTTGTCTTCTACTAGTGGAAGGCCTTCTAGGCTGCCTTCTCTTATTCTTGCTTCTGGTGAATCTATCTTCTCCTATTTTCCCTTTTCCTTTCATATTTACATTGTTCCTCTATGCAGCACCATTCCTCACCAATTGTAGTTAGATCAATTTTCTTTCTTGGAGTATTTCTGACCATTAAGGTCTGACCCTTTTCATTTCCATTTGAGGAGACAAATTTAATATCTATGTGGGAGGTCTCTTTTCTTGTAGAGCATTCAACAACAACACATCCTAATCCTCCAATATCCTTGGAATGTTTTTATTGATTCAACATTTTGTCAAAGGCTTCAATGCTGCCATCATACTGTTTTCTTACCTTGAGTTCATTTTTGTACTTCTGAAGGTTTTTCCTTAGATTCTCCATTTCCACTTTCAACTTCTGACACTCTTTGTCCTTTGTTTCCACTTCTAGCTAGAGATCCTCACATCTTCTCTCATTATCATCAAAGGTTGATTTCAATTTACGAGTCAATCCTTTTGCCTCTTCTAGTTGAGATGTCAATATGCAGATATTATTATTTGATTCTTGAAGGCATATTCTCAACTAACTGCATTCACCATGAACTAAATCTTTGTACCTTTGAAAATCCTTTCTAACATTTTTCAACTCTTCTAGTGCACTTACTAGTTCACTTTCAAGATCTACTTCGGCTTCATCTTCAACATCACTACCAAGCACATCTTGTCAGTGGGATCTATTTGCCTTGTAACACTCTGATGTGTACACTTCACTTTCTGTCTCATGTGCCATGAAGAGATGAGTTTCCTCTTCATCAAAACTACAGTAGCTAAATGATTTGCTATCAAAACTTCCACATGCATCAACTTTTTTGTTCTTCATTCTTCCACCATCCAATTCAACAGTGCATGGCTCATTAGCATAAAGCTTATTCAATCTATCCCATATACTTTTTTCCAATCTACACTTATCTACTTGTGAGGAGACATCATCGGTTAGTCCACTGAAAAATAGCCTTCATGGCTTTATCATTTCACAAGGATCTTTTATCTTCTTCAGAACTAGTGGGAGGACTGACATTCCTAGGGAGACCATTAACAACCGCCATCCAAACATCATAACCTAGGGAGGATAAGTAGACTTCCATTCTGTACCTTTAAATGGCATAGTTTGATCCATTAAATAGATGATTAGGGATTGAATCATACTTAACCATTGTGTCCTAGATAGGATCTACCCAAGCGGGAGAAAGCTTGATAAACAAGGTACCTAGGCTCTGATAGCAATTGTTAGACAAAATGCACCACTGAGGGGGTGAATCAGTGGTTCTCAAACTTTTCCCTTTAACAATTTTAGGTGAGCATACTAGTTCATAGATTCTAACACAATGCATACTTACTGATTAGAGGAGAGACCACCACAAATACAACCATACACAAAGGGAAATCACATAACACTAGAATGTACGAGGAAAACCCAAGATGGGAAAAACTTGGGTGAGCAATGTCACTAGAGTCTATTGCTCCAATCCAACTTTACAATGAAATCTATTACAAAGTTTAGGGCACCAACCCAAGGAGCTACAACCCCTAATTTAGGGAACAAACCCAAGGAGCACCAACCCCTAACTTATTTATGGGCTACAAGCCAAAGGAGCTACAACCCCTGCTAATTTATGGGCACCAACCCAAAGGAGCTACAACCCCTACATTGAGCTACAACTCAGTGATCACAATGATATCATAAAATTAAAAAGTAGTTATTCTGTTACAAGTGAATCTTGTATCCATTTCATATACTTTACTTTGCTAGTGAGACACCTTCCCTGCTACACCAGTTCACCTCTCTTTGCTACTGCTTTATCATTTTACACTCTACCAATTCTCTCTATTGGTCATTTCTTCTCTCAACTACTTTTCTTCTCTCCACCACTGGTCTTGATAACTCAGTCAAATATCTATCATTTGATTCTTTATGGTCCTTAGCATCCCTTCTCTACAATCTTCTATGGCTCTTTTATGCCGATTTAGTCACCACTGGTTTCCTCCTTTGTCAGACTCAATGGCAGACTATTGGCTACCTCATTCTTACTGCTTGAACTCTTCAACCTAATTCTCTCTCACACTTTGACTCTTGATGAGCACTTGACTGACTTTATATGTTTTGCAGCAGAAACACTCTCTCCTTTAGCACTTAATCACTTCACAACAACTATATCCTCTCCCAGCCAGCAACAACTAACAATATCTTTGTCTTGCATATTTGTAGCCTAGTCTTCTTGCCAAAATCCATATTCAAACTTGGCACCTTATGATTTTCTTCACTGATCACAAGACACACATAATCCAATCAAATCTAATTGGATCTTAGCACAATGATGGCCAACCTGCATATCTCCACCATCTTCTCACCTTTCAGAACACACCTTCCTTTTTCAACAACCTGCAATCAATCTATCGGCACACCTCTTGGTCAATCACCATTAATGACTAGATGGATTTACTCAACAACTTCAATCTTCATCTAGATAATCTATATTGATTAGTGTACACTATGGATATGGTATGATTTGTCCTGCCTCAAGCTACAACCCCTCTGCAAACATCCCTCAAGATTCGCAATCACCATTAATGCTAGACCAACTTCCAACTATCTCATCATCACTCTATGCCGACCTGTGTAAGTTCACTACCTTGACTCCACATGGAATCCATGTCCATATCCACCTTGGCACATTTCTCTTTCGGTTCAGTTTAGTCACTGACCTTCCACATAACCGATACACACATACCGGTTCACTGACCCTACTGAGACAAATCACCTTGCCAATTATCCTTCTTGCCATCACATTTTCTATACTGCTGGTATAACCCTTATGTCTGCAATTCACTACTCTTCCATTGAAACACCTCTATGAATATGTTCACTTATCAACACCTTAGCCACTCCAACAACTCTCCTTATCCTTCAGTTTGTTGCACACCTCTTTATCAGGTGAGAACCTTATCTTCCTTATCTCTTCTCTAATGTTTCATTGGCTGACATAACATATCAACTATCACTAATACAGATCTTAGTAGATGCATCTGCTGGTGGACAACATACTTTCCTTCTTGCTAGTGAGACACATTGATGACACCAAGTCATAAACCTCCAACTGCTTTGTACTAACCTTCATCTGCATCCCAGTATCACCATGTATGTTCCTATAGACTCACTAGCATCCTTCTTCATCTAACCAGTTCTCCTCTCAACTAGTTTGTCAAGATGACAAACACACCATCTCAACTCCTCATTCTTCTTTCACTTTCCCAGTAGCACACCTTCTTTTCACTTTCTTAGCAGGTGTGCATTTATGATCTCATGCTCTAGAGGCTTCCTAATCTTCCACTTGTTCATCTGGTCTTTGCATTCAATCACCTTCCTATCTCAGGGTATCATTCTACTAGTATGAGTGTGACTTCCCCAAGGGGAGTAGACATCTTCATCTTGACATATGTCTAGGTATCTTTCCATATGTCAACTTCCTCACAAAAGCATTATACACTATCAACTTATCTCTTAACCTATTATAGCTTCTTCATCCGGTGTAAGTTCTACTAGTTATACTAGCAATCCAGTGGCCTGCCCATACTTCACCTCTAGTGTTGATGTGATTTAGGTAACATTCAGACTCTTCATCACAAACAACATCCAAGCATCCTTCTTATTGTCAACACTTCACTTATCTGTTGATATCCTCTCCTTACCAATGATATAGTGTATCAGTAATCTATCCATTTTATCCACACAAGTCAAACACTAACTTGTGTATCGGTGAATCCAGTGGTCATTCCTCTGAATGACATTTTCTTCCTTACCTTCCCGATGTTCTGCAACACAAGGTGATATCAAAGACATCTCATCCTATATTCCTACATGACATTATTGCATAAATATCTCTTATACTAGTAGTCATCCCATACCAGTTGACATTAATGACAACACAATGCCAACACTTCTTTTGAAACTACATGTCCCAATGATTTCCCTTACAGGACCCCAAAGATGCATTTCTTTGGGTTCAATGAAATGCCAAATTCCAAACACTTTTGGAAAACTAGCTTGAGATAATCAAAATAATCGTCTTCATGTTTTGAAAAAATTCATTAATTCATCCAAGTAGATGAGTATAATTTTATTGATCAACTCCTTAAAAGCCAGATCCATAGCCCTTTGAAAAGTGGCACCTGCGTTCGACAATCCAAATGACATTTTCTAGTAAGCAAATGTTCCCCATTTGGTTGTGAAAGTGGTCTTATGTTGGTCTTCTGGCTTTACCAACATTTGGTTATAACCAAAGAATCCATCTAACATCAAAAACATCTCAGGCCCAACCAAGGTTCTTAATAACTATTCCATTGGTGGAAAAGAGTAATGGTCTTTTAGAGAAGCTTGGTTCAAGTCACAAAAGTCCACAGAGAGCTAGATATCCCCATTCTTTTTTCAGACTAGTACCAAATTTGATACCCATATACTATGCTTGATGGGGTAGACAATCTTGGACTCTATTAATTTCCTCAACTCTTGTGCCATAAGATTCTCAATCTTTGGATTGACAAGTCGCTGCTTTTGTTAGACCGGCTTGGCCCCATAGGCAAACTAGATGGTGTTTTAGATGATGCTAGAGTTGTAACCCTTCAAAGCTTTATATGATCAAGCTATCATGCCCATGTATTCATCACAATATCAAGCCAACCTTTCTCATTCTTCTAGGGAAACTCCCTTTCCAACCTTAAGTGTTCTCCCCTTTGCTACTGACATTTCAATGTAGTCACCCTTATTGGCTGTGAATTTTTGTTTGTCACTTTTAGCATCATTATGATCAAATAAATTCTCCAGGGTGATCAATCCATTTGGGAGCTTATTGGATTTCAATTGAATGATTTGATCCACATAAACCTCCTTTACTTTAGATTGCATTTGATCAAAAAAATCTCTAGAGTTTTGAATGAACAAAGCAATTTGTTTATCACTCTCAAAAACTTGCCAGTGGGTGTCATTGTCTGAAATAGATGGTTGAATGACCACGTGGACTGCCTCAGGGTTGGTAAGAAAATTTGTAGCAGAGTTGAATTGTGATCCAATCATGGCCATCCAATCAGTGGCTCCATTTGCCTTTCCAGGAATCTCTTGGATGTTGAAAGCATCAAAGCTTTCGATCAAATCCCATGTCCTATGGTGATAGGACTTCATGCAATTTTTTAATCTAATTTCAAGTTGTAATAAATGCACAACCTTAAGGTCTTCTAGATACACTATTTTTTATCATTTCATTCACTGGATTATCAAACCTCCATAAATATTCTAATTATCAATTGTGTAACTAGTATCCACCATCTACAACCATCCTTGACCAGTTACAGATCTTCACAAGGGGGTTCTAAAGATCTGCATGATAAACTGCCCCCTAAGGCAAAAATGCCCTATTTACCGAATGAGGTTCCATCACCGGATTCAGGTGTGGAGCCACTGCACATTTGAATCTTCCTTTTTTACCCACATCTTCTTGTGCTAATCTCTGATCTCTTCCACTTTAGCTTTTCCTTTTTCATCTGATTTGTTCTTATTCATCGATGCATTCTTGCTTCTACAATATCTTGCAATATGAATAGGTTTGTTAAATGCATGAAAAACAACATTCCTTTGCATAGGCTTGAATTTCATTTGATTGGGTTTCATCCTACATATGTTCTAAAAATTATTTATCACTTTTTTGCACATGTTTGACATATGACCAAAGTTGTTGCATAAGAAACATTGACTGGTAAATGTAGGACCATTGTTCATCACTTTATTCATTATTCCATTATTCATTCTACTTCTACATTGACTTTCCATATGAAAACAATTACCACAAAGAAAACATTTACCATTGAATTTAGAGGCATTAGGCTGTCTTATCAGAGGTTTCTTAGTCTTCTACTGATTGGCCTGACCAGAACCAGAGGACTCTCCTTTCTAAAATACAAGTCCTCGCATGTCTTTTCCATGTCTCTATCTTTCCAGCATCTCATCCAACTCGGATAAACTATCTTTGAATTTTTCTTTGTACTCATTAGTAGTAGTCACCTCATCTCTCAAAATTATGATCTTCCTTTCAAGTTCTTGTCCATCATTCTTTATTTACACCAATTCAAGCTTCAACTGATCACTCTCATATGTCAAATCTGAAACATTCATCAGATCTTTCTTTCAATGATTGAGTCAAACTTTCTTCATTCTTCTTTTGGTCTTCAATCTCCTTTGTGAAATTCATTATAATAGCTTGCATCTCATTCTTCAAAACTGCATTCTTCCTGGCCAACTTCTCACATTCATTGGTCTTATCTTGTAGGATTTGATTGTCAACACTTTGTTCTTATTTCTCCTTTAGCTTATTCATTAGCTCCTTTCTCTTTTCTCTAGAAGTGTTCAATTGATCTTTTAGTGTCTCAATGAATTCTTCAGTTGCATTCAAATTTCTTTTCAAACTACTCTTTTCATTCATCACTTCATCAAGATATTCAAGTACCACAATAAGTTGTTTATGGAAACTAGAGTTCATTGATTCAATCTTTTGGATCTTCCTCAAGTTGTTAGGCTTCTTTGGAGGAAATAGGCTCTGATACCAATTGTTGGAATCAATCAACACTAAGAGGGGGAGAGTGAATCAGTGTTCTATAATTCACAAATTTATTAAGCTGACTCTTTAACCATTAGATGCAAATAACTGAAAGTAAGGTGCAAAAAAATAAACCAATTAAACATGCAACCATAACAACAAGATTTTTATGTGGAAACACAAAAGGGAATAACCACAGTTGGATTTGAACTCACAATATTATTATATTATGACCAGTAGTAAAACAATAGTATAAAAGTGGAATGCAATTGCATTCAGGCACACTGCCTAGAGCTCATTGCTCAATTACAATACATGGTTGTAACCCTAGATGACTCTATGTCCTACAAATGAGATATAAAAGAGAATAAAATATCTAAACTAGAGAATAGCATCTACAAATACCAGGAATCAGTTCCAATTAGCCTCAAGAATGATCTATTCTCACTGTTCTAGAAAATTGCTATGTTCTACTCTGCTCCCAAATACTAGATCATTAACACTCATGATGCACACATGAAATTGTGATTAATCTCTTCCAACACAGTCTTGCACACATAAAATCACCAAAAAAGATCATCCAAATCAATCTTATATATCCATACCACTAAAATAGATCTCCAGCTAGTTATCTTCTCAAAACAGTAAAATGTGAAACGTGTAGGCTCATGTCGGCTCAATCCTTCTACAAATCCTTATTCTAGACCTAGGGCATATGATCACAAGCTTCCCATAAGTCTTCTCAATCACCTCAAACTCATCAACCTCCACCAAAATCACCTCAAGGAACTTGGAGCACATGCCATACCATCAAACAAGAGAATAACCCTATTCTTCCTTCAATATTGGATACCAGACCAAGAAAATTGCACTAGAATCAACATTGAAGGCTAGAATTGCATGAAAATCATCCTCACACATCCAATTAACTATTCCAATCATTGCAACCAAAACTGCACCACTAGAAATGAATAATTCTCACTGGATCTATACATTGAGTTCCACCAACCAGACTTATGCTTCATGAATAACTAAACTTACTCAAGACTTTTGGTAATCCCAATTTCCATATACCAGATAGGATTACTAGGCTAAGTTTCAATCAATGAAAACTTCTAAGTAATCTCCATGCATCTAACATCATCAATGTTCACTAGAACATCACTAGAACAATGTCTTTTGCTAACAAGAGAGGTACAAGGCTAGACTGGTGGTCAAGTGCTACTCCTTGACAGAGGGAGTTGATTTTGATGAAATATTCACTCTTGTTGCTAAGATAACTTCTATTAGATTCCTATTATCTATTGTTGTTTCTTGTGATTTAGAGTTGGAGGAAATGGATGTTAAGAATGCTTTCTTGTATGGGGATCTTAAAGAATAAATTTATATGTGACAACCTAATTGTTTTAATGAGAAAGGAAAAGAAAACTTGGTTTCTAGGTTAAAATGGTCATTATATTGTTTGAAACTGTCACACAGGATATGGTACCAAAAGTTTGATGCCTTTCTATTAAACTTGGGTTATGTTAGAAGAAAAAAGGATCACTGTGTTTATATCAAGATTATTGATGATTAGTTACTAATTATTATCTTGTATATTGATGACATATTGTTTATTGGTAATAGTACAATGATGATTAGAGAGATCAAAACATAGATTTTTGGCACATTTGATATGAAGGATTTGGAGGCTACTAGATATATTCTTGGGATGGAAATTAGAAGCGATTGGGTTCATAATTTTTTTTTCTTAAGTTAGAGTAAGTATATTGAAATCATTTTGCAGAGATTTAAAATGTAGGACTATAAGCTAGTAAGTATTACATTTCTAGTTGGTACTAAGTTGAGTTTAGACATGTATTTAAATTATGATGATGATATTGAAGAGATTTATAATGTTCCTTATGTTTGTTTTGTTGGTAGTTTAATGTATGCAATGGTTTTTAATAGACTAGATATAGACCAAGTAGTGGGAGTTCTAACCAAGTTTATGTCTAACCTAAGTAAAGAGCATTAGAGTTTTGTTAAAAGGGTATTAGGATACTTGCAAGGTACTTCTAATTACTGGTTGGTTTATGATGGTACTAATGATGTGGATATTTTATTGGGCATATAGTGTTTTGTTGATGCAAATTGGGTAGGTGATTTGGATAGTCAAAGGTCCACTAGTAGCTATGTATTTCCTTTGTTTGGAGTAGTGAGTTGGATGAGTAAAGGTGGTGCAAGGCACCTAGCCCTCCAAGAATGAAATCTTTGTTTTCTTTCTACTTTGTGTGTTATAAGTGTGATGTTATAATGGACCAACCATTGAGGACTCAGTAGAGCCATGGTTGAGTTGTTCAAGTTTTGGTTTGAGTCAATTGTGCTCAGGATGCTGATAGCTTGAGAAGTGAGATGCTTAGGTAGTTCACAGATAACATACTCCAGATGAATATATTCATGTATTAGGGGTCAATTGAGTTGTGTTTAGTTGTTCTAGGGTGTATGAGGACCTTCAAGAGTCTTAGAATGCATTAGAATGCAAAATTGCATCCTAGACCAAAAGTTGTCAAAAAGTTGTTGAGCAACATTTTACAATTTCTTGCAAAAGTTGCATTTTTGGTTATAGGCATTAGGAAGTTGGTTGAGCCAACTAAAACAAGTGGATATAAGCCAAATTTCACTTCATTGTATGGGTTGGAGGATTGGAAGTGCAAGAGAAAGATTTTGGTTTGTGAAGCAACCTTGTTTCCACCGGTTTTTGACAGTTTTTGTCTTGTTTTCCTTCTTTGTATGGTCTAGTATGGACTAGATGGTGTAAAATAATTGAATCTTTGAATTTTCATTGTATTTTATTTCATTAAGGTTGATTTGCAATTTTGACTATTCCAGGTTGTAGAGATTTCTTCCATTCTTTGCAACTAGGAGCAAAACCCTTGTAAGTAGGGTTTAAGAGCAAGAAATGGCTCTAACCTAGGCATTCTTTGATGGAACCTATTGAAATCACTAAGAATGATAGGTTAGGGTCTATACATAGCTTAGGAATAGGGTGTGTGGTGTTGTAGGTCTAGGAGGAGGAGAAACAATGAAGCCCTAGGCTCATCGCTAGGAGTAGGTGAGTTAAGACAACAAGAAAAGTGTGATTTGTAAGCATATGGTGATTGGTGTAGGACCAAGTGGAAGATGAATGGAAATCCATTTGAGTGCCCTAAAATTTTCCCAAATTTTTTGGAGTAGGATATTTGACTGGTGTGGAGTTTTAGACCCATCTTACCAAGTCACCGGCTAGGCCTAAAACCCTTCAAAATGGTGTAGCATTGGAAACCCCACATGTATGGATAATCCAGATGCACTTTTCTAGTATTCTCTATAACTTTGAAAAGGGTACTCAAATCCATGATTTATTCCTAGTCTTGTTTGGGACTTTTGCAAATTAAGACCGTAAAACCACCTAGGGAAAGCTAATGCAATTAGGCCTATTTAGGTGCCAGTAGAGACCTAGAAGGATTAGGAAGCCAAGGCGATGCATTTGGTGATCCTTAAACCTAAAAACACATTGAAGACACCTTGTAGATGCATTAAGAAACCATAGGAAGTTTTTGTGTATTAAGATCCTTGCGGGAGTGGTTGGAGGCCAGGAGAGGAGTGTGTGAGTAACTAGGGTGGAAACCTCAAGTGGTAGAGTTGATTGTCCAGAAACCATTGGCTATACCTAGGAGGCAAGTAAAGAAGGTTCAAACCTTGGAGGTCTCATTATCATAACCCTTGTCAAGTGTCGTAGGAACGACTTGAGTAATTGAAGGGTTGAGTAGGAAAAGTCACTCAAGAAGGTGAACAAACAAAGCTCTAAGGAATTAAGTTATCAATGGAGGGAATAATGCAGCTAGCAAGAAAGTTGAATTTTACGAATGGAGGGAACAATGCAGATGGTTCGTCTGGTTCTGCTGCCTCTGTAACACAAGGACCCATAGTTGATGATGAGGATGGGAGTCTGGATGGGGACCCACGGCATCAGGACCCTCCTCCTAATCATGATATCTTGAAAGATTCTTCCAAATTGGGTCCCGAGGGTGTGAAAGCTGATTTGGAAAAGGTGACTAAGGTGAAGGCTCTCAAACCATGGAATCACCTTTTTGCAAACAAACCCACTGGTAAATCATCCTTCCCCTCTGTGGAATACATTTCTGACAAAAAAACCAATAAGCTTGCTATTGCAATTCTTGATATGGTCATTGATCATAGTATTTCTTTAATGGCCTTTTCTTTAGTGGGAAATTTTGTTGGGCCACGACCCAATATTGAGGATGTTAGATCCTTTGTTAAGAGGAAATGGAGGCTCAAACGTCAGGTTGATGTTTCCACCTTGTCAAGGGGGTTTTTTGTCTTCTCTTTCTCCTGTGGGGAAGATCTAGAAATGGTCTTGAGTGGTGGACCATGGATGTTTGGTAGATCTTCATTATCCCTAAGGAAATGATCCCCAAATATGGAACTCAATGACTCCTTTGAATCTGCCTCGGTCTGGGTTAGGCTACCTGACTTGTTGCTTGAATTCTGGGTGGAGGATATTTTTTTAGGTATTGCTAACTTGTTTGGGGAGCTTGTTGCGATAGATCCTATGACAACAGCTCATAAGAGACTGGTTTATGCGAGAATGTGTGTCAATATCTCTCAGAATATGGATCATCCCAGTTCTATTTATTTAAGATCCAAACTTGGGGAATGGGAACAGACTATAGAGTTTGAGTCCCTCCCCTTTGTGTTCTTTTCCTGTAATAAAGTTGGACACTAGGCTAAGGCTTTCCCTAGTAACCCCAAAAAACCTCTAAAGACTAATGATATTCACAAACCAGTATGGAGAGAGAAGATTATCATGAAGGAGGACAGTAGAGTGGAAGAAGGTAGTGGAAGTCCTAGAAACCCTAAAGACTTAATAGAAGCTGATAAGAAAGCTAGTCCTATTAAGGTGTCTCTTTTGGAGGAAAATAAAAAGGTTGAAAATAATGGATTTGAGATCAAAATAGTTAATGGTTTTGAAGCTTTACAGACTCAGGAGGAAGAGAATGTAGTTATAGAAGAGATCCTTGAAGAAGGTGAGATTGATGATATGAACAAATTCCAATATGAGGACATTCAAGCTTCAGAAATCTAAAGTAATAAAGTTTGCCTACATGATTTTGAAAGACCTGAAGTTACTTTTGAAGGGAAGAATGAGTTTGGATTGCCTCAAGGTACATTAAACTCTTTATTTCAAAAGGCTAGAGTTGAAATGCCCACATTATCCTAGAAAGGAGGAGAACTATGGAGTAATATGCAAGCTAAACACAAAAAGGAACATGAGGAAGAGAGTATAAGGGTTGGAAAAAGAAAAATAAGAAGACAGGATGGTCTAATGGGGTCAAAACTAGAACCAAATCTACGGAAGATATTGGTCTTTCTAAATCTTCGCAGGGTCATAAACCCATGAAATAGCATAGGGACCAAGAGAGTAAACAAAACATAGCTAATGGAAGGCAGTGAACTATTTAGGATTCCTGTCATCAGGTTTCCAAATGAAGGCAATCTCTTGGAACATTCGAGGCCTAAATGGTCTCAACAAATAGGATATATTATAGAATCTTATTAGAGACCATAAGCCGGATATCATCCTAGTCTAGGAAACCAAAATGAGTAAGGAAAAAGTTGATAATTTAAATTTCTTCAAACATGGTGGAGTCTATGGTAGTAGCTCGAATGGAGCCTTAGGTAGGGTGGCTATATTCTGGAACAAGAAAACTATTTTAGGAGATATCATTGATGAAGATGGTAATATTATATCAATGAAATTTAAAAGTATCACTGAAAGAAAGGAATGGGCAGTTACTAACATTTATGCCCCAAATTCCAAAGTTGCTAGGAGTAAATTCTGGGATAAAATCCAGTTGAAAATAAGTTTTTTTTCCCAAGATAGCTAGTTGTTGATGGGAGATTTCAACAATCCTTTACAAGGAACTGACAAATTTGGAGGGACTCAAGCCTAGTTGGATAGCAAAACTGATTTGATGGACTTCATCAATGCAAATGCCTTGATTGATACTAATCTTACTAGAGCCTCTTACACTTGGTCTAACCGAAGGGATAGAGATAACCTCATTTAGTTAAGGCTTGATAGATCCCTTATCACTCATGATTGGATCCTTTCTCATAGATGTTCTTTGTTAGTTATCAATAGAATTGGCTTGGACCATTATCCCATTTCTTTTGTTGCTGAGTCTATTAAGAGTAAAAAGTGTTTTCCTTTCCGGTTTGAGAAGATGTGGATATCTCATCCTTCTTTGGAAAAATCCATTGCCAACTAGTGGAATATTGATTTGTATGGATCTGCTATGTACAAAGTTGCTAAAAAACTTAGAAATATCAAAGATAACATTAAGATCTGGAATAAGATGGTTTCTGGTGATATTTTTGTTTCAAAAAAAATGTTGAAGGAGGAATTAGAACAGATTCAAAACTCAATATAGAAAGATGGCTATAATAAGTATCCTAAGGCTAAGGAAGATGAAATTTTAGTCAAACTTCACAACATTATTTCTAGGGAGGAAAATTTCTGGAGATAGAGATCCAGGGCTATCTGGTTGGAAGCTGGGGATAAGAACACAAAATTTTTTCACATGACCTCCATGAAACATAAAGATGCTAATAGAATATCATGACTAATTGTTGAGGAAAAAATTCTTCTTAAAGATGATGACATTGGGGATGAAGTTGTTAGCTTCTTCTCTCAGCTCCTTACAGGTAGTAGGGAGATTGACATTGCTAAGCAACAGGACCTAGTTGATAACATTCCCAAGATTATTGAACCTCACCAGAATAAGACTCTTTCTGCTATCCCTTCTACTGAAGAAATTAAAAAAGCTATTTTTTCTTTTCAAGGGGATAAGGCTCTGGGACCGGATGGTTTTCCCATGTTCTTCTTCTAGGAATATTGGCATATTGTGGGGAAAGATACGGTCAATGTTGTTAAAGAATTTTTTGGAGCCAGAAGTATCCTTAAGGAAATCAATTCAAATTTCATTGCCCTAGTCCCTAAGGTGGCTAAGGCGGATTCCATGGGAAAATTCAAGCCTATAAGTCTTTGTAACTCCTTTTATAAGATTATCTCTAAAGTTATGACTTCTGAACTTTTGGCTATTCTCCCCTTCATCATCTCAGAGGAGCAAAAAGGATTTGTCCCTGGTAGGCAGATTCTGGACTCTATTATTCTTGTGCATGAGAATATTCATTCTCTTAATGCTGCTAATAGAGAAGGTTTCTTGATAAAATTGGATTTGGCTAAAGCTTATGATAGAGTGGAATGGCAGGTTCTTCTCAAAATTATGGAGGCCTTTGGTTTTGATGATAAGACAATTAAAATTGTTAGAGAACTGATCTCCACCCCAAATTTCTCTATTCTTATCAATGGATCTTCTTCTAGATTTTTTGAATCTTCTAGGCGACTCAAGAAAGGAGATCCTATCTCTCCTATTCTTTTCACCATCTTGGCGGAGAGTATGAGCAGACTGATTCAAAAAATGAAAGCTAATAAAACCATCAAAGGTCTTCAACCTTCCTCTGCTAATGTATCTTTCACTCATCAATAGTTAGTTGATGACACTATCTTGATGGGATACTCCTCTATTGGGGAGGATGTTGCCTTCAAAGGTGATCTTAGTTCTTATTCTTTGGGGACAGGTCAGCAAGTCAATTGGGAGAAGTCAGCAATCTACTTCATGAATACCCCTATTTTAAGGCAGCAGAGAATTGCTAAGATTATTGGGTGCAAGGTGGAATTGCTTCCCTCCACTTATATAGGTCTTCCTTTGGGTTTGATCCCCCCAAACTTCTTCTGGAACTTTTTAATTGATAAAATCAACAAGAAACTAGCTGGCTGGAAAGGATCTATGTTATCTCAAGTAGGAAAGCTACAACTTCTTCAAGCTACCTTCAGAACCATCCAGTCTATGCTCTTAGTCTGTTTGGTATTACGGCTAAATTTGTTGAAGGTATAGAAAGAATTTAGAAAATATTTCTTTGGTCAGGGGTTGAAGAGAAAAAAGGATTTCCTTGGTTGCCTAGGATAAAGTGTGTAAGCCGAAATGTAAGGGGGGTTTAGGTATTAAAGCTCTTAAAAATTTCAATAAAGATCTCTTGCTAAACAGATATGGAGGGCTTATGGCATTAAGAAAGATTGGAATCAGGTGTGGTTTGATAAATATATTCATGACCAACCCCTTCATTCTCTTGTCTACTCTGAAGACATCCCTGTTGGGTCTTTCATATGGAATAGTATAACCAAATCCATAAAAGTTGCTAAAGCTAGAGCTGGATGGGTCCTTGGCAAAGGTGACAAAATCAAGTTCTAAGAGGATGCCTGGATTAAAGATGAACCTATATTTAACCAAGACTATATTAAATTCATTGATGAATGCAAAAGAAGGTGTGGGCCTTTGCTTTGTAATTACTAGATGAAGAATAAATGGGTGAGGCTTGATGCTATTTATGTTGGGTTTTCGGGGCTTCAGTAGGATATGATGTCCTTTTCTGTTAATAAAGATTTTGATGATGTGTTTCTTTGGAAGAGTAATCCTAGGGGTAACTTCACTGTTTCTTTTGCTTACAATCATACTTTCACTCAGATTAGCAACCCTATATGGACTAAAATCTGGAATAGAGTTCTTATTCCTAAAGTTAACATATTTTTTTGGCTTGTAGTTCATAACATGATTTTGACTATTGACAACTTGACCCGTAGAGGATTCATGCTTCCTAACAGATGTGAGGTATGTCAGAAGGAGGAAGAATTAGTGGATCATTTGTTCATCCATTGCTCCTTCACTTGGGAAATCTGGAGTAAATTTTGGGAGAAATGAAAAGTCGATTGGGTTATGCATAATACTCTCAAGGAAGTTGTCTGGCAATGGATCTTTCCCACCAAATACCCTCTCATCAAGATTATCTAGTCCTTGATCCTTCCCATGACTTGTTGGTATATCTGGAAGGAGAGAAACAATAGCATTTTTAGGGAGGCTAAGTGAATGTCTCAGGTGGTTTTTGAAAAAATTTGCGGGGCAATAAAAGAAAACATTAATATTCCTCATAGAAATAACAAGCAATGGATTTACTAATATGAATGACACTGAGAAGGGTATCCTTACAGATTGGAATTTGATTAACAAGGTGTGTAAATATAACAATAAGATTAGGAGAGAAAATTTCATCTGGAGATTTCCATGTTATGATTGGGTCAAGTTGAATTTTGATGGGGCTACCAAAGGCAATCCTGGGAAGTCTGGAGGGGTTTAGTTATCAGAAACTCTCACGGTGTTTGTATTGTTGCTATTGCTTCCCCCTTTGGAATTCAAAACAATCACTTTGCTGAAGCTCAAGCCATGTTGAAATGTCTCTAGCTTGCTCAGGGTTTTAAATTTTAAAAAATATTGCTGGAAGGGGATTCCCTCAATATTATTCAAGCTATTAAAGGTTTTAACTCCCCCTCTTGGAATATATTCAACATTATTGAAAATTCCAAAAAGTTATTAAAAGATTATGACAGTGTCTTCATCTCCCATACGCTTAGGGAAGGTAATAAGGTTGATGACCTTCTAGCTAATGAGGGGGTTTATTTAGAGGACACTAAATATAGCGGAGAAGCCAATTGCAAAAAAGATGTCACGGTGCAATTATTATATGATCATGTCAATGGCTCAAGTTAATTTTATCATTACCCCTTTTGGTTTGGATACCAAATGTAGAGATTGGGGTTATCTGAAGTGTCAGTTAATGATTTTGTTAAGGCATCGTTATTATGATCAAATGTGTAATGGGGATAATCATAATAAGTGCTGGAGTATCGTGGCCATCATTAAATACTCCTTCAAAATCAAGGAAAGAACCCTATTTTTTGAACTCAACATTTTGTTCAAGAGCTCATGTTTAAGTTTTGGTCTTCAGTTTGTGAGCATTTTGTGCACTACTGAAAAAATTGACCTGCATTTCAACATGGGAGGTAACCTTAACCGGAAAAGCGAGTGGAAATTTTGGAGGAGGCTCCATCGTTATGGTTTCATAGACTACATGGAGAAGTTGCATGGCAGAAAAAAGTTGGTTTCATGTGGCTTTGCTAAGGGATGGAACAACAACAAGGTCACTCTATTTGGTGAGACCTGGAAGGTTGATGAAGACCTAGTGGCGGAAGTGACAGGATTATAGAAGGAAGGCACCAAGTTCTATAGAGACCAAAAGTTTGCAGCTGAAGCTATTAAAAATTTCCCTAAAACTAATGATGAGAGGGTGTTGCTCGTCAAGAAAGACAATGTTTCATACTACATCCCCTATCAGGTAAAGTCCTTCTAGTAGAAAATGCTAAGGGTTTTTATGGAATTCCTAACTATTGATGGTAGATTCATGAAGGTTTATAACTATCATTTTGCTACTCTTAACCACTTCCACCATGGGATTAAGATCTCTTTGCCTTTCTATTTAGCTTCCTCCCTGAATGATAGTTTGGCTTACCATGCCAAAAATCCCAATTCCTATCCCATAGCTCATCAAGGGCTCATTCTGCTTATTTATGAACACTTGAAGAAAAAAGTTAGGGTTAGTAAGGATGACCATCTGGTGGCAAATGTACATATTATAGATAGTCACGTTGATTCTGAGTCTGATGATGATTTGTCAAATGCTCCTCTCCATAAAAAAGGAAGAGTTGATGATGCTGATAAAGAGGACATAGATGATGAAGCTAGTATAGAGGAGGAACTGAGGAAGGAGGCTGATTATGAAGCGAAGAGTGAGAATAAAGGGGAAGCTGGAGAAGAGGAGGAGATGAAGAGAAAAGTCTCTATTGAAAAGCCAACCTCAAACCCTAAGGCTTCAGATAGTAGGAATGTTGCCTAGAATTCCATGGAGGAAGCTAACCCTATTTCTGTGAGCTTTGAGCGGGGAAGGGAAACGACATACTCCATTTTAAATACCACCAGAACAACATGCTAGAATCTTTCAACTTCTAGAAATAGGTAATTGATAATATTACCAGTATTCAGAGTAAACAAAGGGATTTGGAGTATAAGATTTAGGTTTTGATTAAGGATACTAATACTAAGAAAAAGGATGCAGAGGTGGATAACAGTGAGGCAGAGGATGAAATTGAAATGTAGGATTGGTCAAAAAAAGACTTGATAAAGGGAGACTTCAAATACCTGGAAGATGTTATCAGAACTGTTAAAGATAAAGCTGAGGTCAAAAATGAAGCCATCATCAATCGGGTTGCTAAAACTAAGAAGGCTTTGAATAATTTCATGAATCACAATCTTGAGGTCCTAAGGGTTTCATATCAAAATATGAATGCCTTGGTGGATTGTCTGGAGAGGAACCAACAGAACAAAGAAATGGTGATCGTTGATGACATGTCGACCTCCAGCTCTGCTCCCCAAACTTCTAGGTGCAGAACAAGGTAGATGACCTATGATGTGGAGATAAAGTCTAAAGACATTCATCTGAAGTAGGAGAATAAAGACCTTAGAGAAGCCACTAGAGCTATGATGATGTTGGTCAAGGATGCAGAAGAGTCCATAAAAGTTTTTATTTGAAATGTAATCTGGTCTTTGTTAGCTAGTCTCTCGTTGGCTCTGTGCTATCCTTTTTCCTTGCTGCTATGTTTTATGTTGGTCTTTTGCAACTTTTCTATCTTTGTCCTATTTTCTCTTGGTTCTTTCATGCCTATATTTTCAAATTGTAAGCTAGTTTCGGGTCCCTTAAAACTTGATTTTCCTTAATAGAAAAACAAAGCTCCAAGACTCTTTGTATCGGAGTGGTATCAGAGCCATTCTTTGAAAGATTTGGTGTATGTCAGATTGTGAAGAATAAGAAGAAAGTTCAATGCCTCCAAAGGCAATGAATCTAGAAGCCATCTGATAGATAGTCGTAGAGATGATAGAAGGATGCAGAAGGAAGTAGAGGAACCAAAGAGGTTAAGAAGGAGAAGGGAAAGGTTAAGACAGAATAGGGTGATGAGACTGATGAAGAAGTGGAAGATGGAGAGGAACCAACAAAAATATCTATGCCTCAAGACCAAAAGTTATTCTTAGATGTAGTCAAATCCATTTCTAAAGATAAATTGGATGGACAAACCACATATGGAGGAAACCTTAATGGAGAAGAGTTGCTAGATTGGATAGAAGCTCTCAATAACCACTTTGATTACAAAGAGGTAGCAGAAGAGAAAAGAGTAAATGTGGCCAAGTCAAGATTGAGAGGATCAACATTGGTTTGGTGGAATATGAAGCAAGAAGAAAAGATACAAGAAGGCAAAAAGAGGATAACTTCATGGGAGTGTATGAAGATCAGACTTAAGGAATAATTCCTTCTTGGAGATTATGAAGTTCAAATCCATAAGAGATTGCAAAATATGAAAAAAGGGAGTTAGATATCAATACATATCCAAAGGGGTTCCAAAAACTCAATTTGAGGGCTAGGAAGCATGAGAATGAGGTGGAGAAGTTGGCTAGGTATATTAATGGCCTTAGACATAATATATAAGATGAGATAAGTATCCTCACACCAGACAATGTCCATAAGTTTTTTCAATTGGCCCTATGGGCAAAAGAGAAGATCAAAAGGAGGAGTGAAAAAAATCAAAAAACATAGGGGAGGTAAGAATTTAAGAGGTAGAGGAAACTTTGGTAGAGGGCAGAAATAACAAAGAAGTGAAGAGCAGCAAGGCCAAGAAGGCAATGGAGACTCTCAAAGAGGAGCATTTAAAGGATCCTATAGAGGAAGGAGCAATTTTAGGGGTAGGGTTGGAAACTTGGGAAGAGGAAATACAGTCTTCACCAGTAGTTGTTATCATTGCAATCAAGTTGGACATACCATGACTAAGTGCCTAGGGAAAGCCTCAAGATCCACAAGCTCATACATGGGGGAAAGAAGAACTCAATTGTTGCAAGAGGAGGGACACTTAGAGTGTAACTTCTTGAATCACCAAGGTAGGGCTAGTGATAGATGGAGAAAACTTGATGATGAGGAGAAAAATGATTAAGATACCCCAAGCTCAAGAGCCACCACAAAGGAAAATCTTGTTTAGGACCACTTGTAGGTCACATGGGAAGATTTTGTAAAGTGATTGTAGATTCAAGTTCCACTGAGAATATTGTCTCAGTTGAAATGGTGGACAAACTCAAATTGAAAAGATTGCCTCACCTCACTCCCTACAAGGTATCATGGCTCAACTAGGGTCAAGATGTATTGGTTGATGAACAAGCATGGGTGGATTTTGAAATTGGTGAGTACAAGGATAGATTATTATGTGACATATTGCCTATGGATGCTTATCATTTATTGTTGGGCCATCCATGGCAATATGATGTGAGAGCTACTCATGACGGGGAGAAGAACAACTATCTTATTGCCAAGAATGGGAAGAAGTATCAAATGGATCTACTACCTATACCAAAGGAAGAAAAACAAATAGGCTCAATTGTGATGTTGATGAGAGGAAAAGAGTTTCTGAAAGTTTTGAAACAAGAAGGACATCAAGGCCATGCTATAGTGTTGAAATCTAGAGATGAAGATAAGGTACATCTAATGAGTGAAGTGCCTTAGGAGGTGTAAGGTCTACTCAAAAAATATGTAGGAGTGATAGGGGATAACATACCTGATTCTTTGCCTCCAATGAGTGATGTAAATAATCAAATAGACTTAATACCAGGGGCCAATCTGCCAAACAAAGTTGCCTACAAAATGACACCTAGTCAAAATGAGGAGATCACCAAACAAGTGCAAGAACTCTTAGACAAAGGGTTTATCAAGAAGAGTTTGAGTCCATGTGTTGTTCCTACTATGTTAGTACCCAAAAAGGGAGGCAAATGGAGAATGTGCATGGACTCCAGAGTAATAAACAAGATTACCATAAGGTACCGGTTTCCCATGCCAAGGATTCAAGACCTATTAGAAAATCTAGGAGGTGCAAGCTAATTCACAAAGGTGGACTTGAAGTTTGGTTATCATCAGATCAGAATGAAAATTGGATATGAATGGAAGACATCCTTTAGAACCAATGTACGCCTATATGAGTGGTTGGTGATACCATTTGGCCTCACCAATGCACCTAGGACCCTCCAAAGACTCATGAATGAAGTCTTAGTTGAGTTTATTGGTAGATTTGTAATTGTGTATCTTGATGACATTTTGATCTACATCAGGTTCAAGGAGGAACACCTCAAGTATTTGGAGATGGTTTTGAAGAAGTTGAAGGAGGCTCAACTCAATATTAACCTTGAAAAATGTGAGTTTTTGAATATAGAGCTTGTATACCTTGGTTTTGTTATTTCTCATGGATGTTTAAAAATGGATCCAAGTAAGGTAGAAGCAATACTTAATTGGCCTATCCCTAGGGGTTTTGTTATTTCTCATGGATGTTTTAGAAGCTTTCATGGAATGACATCTTTTTATAGGAAATTTGTGAGAAATTTTATCAATGTTTCTGCTCCTATTCTCAATACCATTAAAGGATGGATTAAATGTCACTTTAAGTGGAAGGAGGAAGCCAATAAGGGTTTTGAAATATTGAAAACCAAGATAGCAGAGATGGCAACCCTTAGATTGCCTGACTTCAATCTGGTGTTTATAGTAGAATATGATGCAAGCCAAAGAACAATAGGGGCAACTTTAAGCCAAGAGGGACATCCTATAGCTTTCTTCTCAAAAAAGTTAAATGAAGCTAAGAAAAGGTACTCCACATATGACTTGGAGATATATGCAATGGTTCAAGCATTGAAAAAATGGCATCACTACTTGCTACTCAAAGAATTTGTGGTCTTTACTGACAACCATGCCCTTAGTTTCCTCAATGGGCAAGACAAGTTGAACGATTAACACTTAAAGTGGGTTGAGTACCTACAATCGTACACATTCACTATCAAACACAAGAAAGGGACAAACAAGAAAGTGGCTAATGCACTAAGTAGGAGAATCATGACTGTGCATGAGATAAAATTGCAAAGTGTGGGTTTGAGTGAGTTAAAATACCTCTACAAGGATGATAAGGATTTTGCAGAGATATATAATGTTTGTACTGATTTCTCTAACACCTCACATGTGTCTTATTCAGAATACATGATACAAGAGGGTTTTCTATTCAAAGGTCATCTTCTTTTCATACCTCAATGTTCTATGAGGCAAAATATTATTCAAGAGAAGTATCAAGGAGGTCTTGGAGGTCATTTTGGAATCGATAAGACTTTGGAGCAAGTTGGTAGGTTTTATTATTGGCCTAAGTTGCAATCAGAAGTGAGAAGGTTTGTAGAGAAATGTACCATCTACCAAAGAGAAAAAGGGACCTCAAGTAATGGAAGTCTATATCAACCCTTGGTCATACCTCAGAGGCCTTGGGAATGTTTTAGCATGGATTTTGTGTTAGGCTTTCCTAGGACACCAAGATGATTTGATAGTGTGTATGTGGTGGTAGATAGGTTCAGAAAAATGGCACATTTCATACCTTGCAAGAGCACCAATGATGCCACCTATATTGTAGGCCTCTTCTTCAAGGAGATAGTCAGAATTCATGGTCTACCAATCAACATTGTTAGTGATAGAGATGTGAAGTTTTGGAGCCACTTTTGGAGGACACTTTGGAGGAAGTTGGGCACCAAGTTATCTTTCTCATCTTCCTATCATCCTCAATTAGATGGTTAGATAGAGTTAGTCAATCAGTCATTGGGTAATTTGCTAAGATGTCTTACAAAATAACATGGGTAGACTTGGGATCTAGGACTTGGACAAGCAGAATATGCATATAATGACTCAGTGAACCAGAGAACACATAAAATTTCTTTTGAGATAGTGTATGGATTCCATCCTAGGGGTATATTAGAGCTCAAAGATCTCAGTTTAATGGTACCTAAGAGCGCACAAGGGGAGAACTTTGCAAAAGGTATTAAAGAGGTGCATGATAAGGTAAGGTAGTCCTTACAAAAAAAATCCAAGTAGTATAAGGTTCAGGTAGATAAAACAAGGAGGACGATACAATTTAAAGTAGGAGACTTAGTGCTAGCATACCTTAGGAAAGAGAGACTTCCAAAAGGATAGTCAATCAAGCTTATGATGAAGAAAATTGGACCTCTCAAGGTGGTGCACAAGTATGGGCAGGATGCATATAAGGTTAAACTTTCTCCTACCTTGGGGATATCTCCTATTTTTAATGTTTGTGATCTCTATCCATACAAGGGAAGGTCACCCATAAATCAAATAGACATTGAATCACCGGTTCATGAAGAATGGATAAAGGATTTGCCACCTAGTCAACCGGTTGAGTTAGAGAGTATCTTGGATACCGAGTAAAAAAGACAAGGAAAAGAGTCTATAAGCACTACCTTATCAAGTGGAAAGGGTTACCTGATTCAGATTCCATGTGGATGTCAGAGGCATATATACTACAACATGGAGTGGAGATTTCAGAACTTATAACTCAAGGGACTTGAGTTGTTTGACCTAGGGGAATATGGTGTAGGGCACCTAGCACTCCAAGAATGAAACATTTTTTTTTCTTTTTATTTTGTGTGTTATAATTGTGATTTAATAATGGACCAACCATTGAGGACTTAGTAGAGCCATGGTTGAGTTGTCCAAGTTTTGGTTTGAGTCAATTGTGCTTAGGATGCTGATAGCCTGAGAAGTGAGATGCTTAGGTAGTTCATAGATAAAGTACTCTAGATGAATATATTCATGTATTAGGGGTCAATGGAGTTGTGTTTAGGTCTTCTAGGGTGTACGAGGACCTTCAAGAGTCTTAGAATGCATTAGAATGCAAAATTGCATCCTAGAGCAAAAGTTGTCAAAAAGTTGTTGAGCAACATTTTGCAATTTCTTGCAAAAGTTGTATTTTTGGTAATAGGGGTTAGGAAGTTGGTTGAACTGAATGAAAAAAGTGGATATAAACCAAATTTCACTTCATTGTATGGGTTAGAGGATTGGAAATGCAAGAGCAAGTTTTTGGTTTGTGAAGTAACCTTGTTTCCACCGGTTTTTGATAGTTTTTGTCTTGTTTTCCTTCTTTGTATGGTCCAGTATGGACTAGATGGTGTAAACTCATTGAATCTTTGAATGTTCATTGTATTTTATTTCATTAAGGTTGATTTTTAGGTTTGACTATTCTAGGTTGTAGATATTTCTTCCATTCTTTGCAACTAGGAGCAAAACCCTTGCAAGTAGGGTTTAAGAGCAAGAAATGGCTCCAACCTAGGCATTCTTTGATGGCACCTATTGAAATAACTAATAATGATAGGTTAGGGTTTGTAAATATCTTAGAATTAGGGTGTGTGGTGTTTTAGGTCAAGGAGGAGGAGAAACAATGAAGCCCTACGCCACCACTGGGAATAGGTAAGTTAGGACAACAAGAAATGTGTGATTTGTGAGCATATGGGGATTGGTGCAGGACCAAGTGGCACATGAATTGAAATCCCTCTAAGTACCCTAAAAGGTTCCCAATTTTTTTGGAGTAGGCAATTTGACTGGTGAAGAGTTTTAGACCCATCTTGCCAAGTCATCTGTCTAGGCCTAAAACCCTTCAAAATGGCACAACATTGGAAACCCCACTTGTACAGATAACCCAGATGCACTTTTCTAGTATTGTTTGTAGCTTCCAAAAGGGTACTCAAATCCATGATTTACTCCTAGGCTTGTTTGGGAATTTTTAAAATTAAGATCCTAAAAACGCCTAGGGGGGGCTAATGCAATTAGGCCTATTTAGGTGCCAGTAGAGACCTAGAAGGATTAGGAAGCCAAAGTGATGGATTTGGTGAACCTTAAACCTCAAAAAACATTGAGGAAACCTTGTAGATGCATTGGGAAACCATAGGAAGTGGTTGTGTGTTAAGATCCTTGCAGGAGTGCTTGGAGCCTGGGAGAGGAGTGTGTGAGAAACTGGGGTGGAAACCTAAAGTCGTGCAGTTGATTGTCCTGAAACCATTTTCTATACCTAGGAGGAAAGCAAAGAAGGTTCAAACCTTGGAAGTCTCATTATCATAACCCTTTTCAAGTGGCATAGGAAGGACTTGAGTAATTGAAGGGTTGAGTAGGACAAGTCACTCAAGAAGGTGAACAAACAAAGCTCCAAGACTCTATGCATTAAAAGGACAACCTATAGCTACATTATGCACCATTTAAGTAGAACACATGGACTTTAAACATGCTTCTAAGGATGAAGTTAGGTTACAAAGACATGGTAGTTGCATTGGTTTTTATTGCAAGATAGTGAGGATTGAATGTGATAGTCAAAGTGCAATATGCTTGGCCAAAATCCTATGTATCATGCTCATACTAAACATGTTGATGTTTAGTATTACTTTGTGTGAGAGATGGTTGAGAGCATGCACATCTTTATTGAAAAATTTGACACTTTGGATAATGTTGCAAATTCTCTCATGAAGCTAGTGACCATGAATAAGTTCTCTTGGTTTAGGAAGGCCATGGGCCTTAATCACTATACCTGATTTGTATTTTGTATGTCTACGGGGTAATTTACAATGTATGATGTCAAGTAGGAGAATGTTAAGATTTAGGTGTCATAAACCATTTAAATTGTAATAATTTATTACTTTCTTAATATATTTTGTAACTTACCCATAAGAGGTTAAACCATTTAACCAACAATAGTGAAAGAGACCATGTAAAGGAGAAGTTACTTTTATCATTTTTCTTTGGGGAAAAGGATAAAATATATAGGTGACACCTTTTGGAAGCTTCTATTTTTAGTTGTTTGGACACTTCTAAGTGGTTGTAAGAGCATCTATGATGGTTATAATATTCATTATTCATATTTATGATGAAATTCTTATGCAGGTGCCCATGTGTGAGAGATGCCTTACAATAGTTGTAGGAGCATCTATAAGAGGATATTTTTTGGGCATTTTTGGCTCATTTCAAGGAGATACATGTGAGATTTTCTAGGTGGTTTTGTAGCCTATTGTTTGGTGAAACCATGGTGGTATTTATCCTCACAAATCTCTATAAATTGGGGCCTTGAGATAGAGTTATTTATTTAGTCTTGTTTAGTTTCCAGGATAATGAAGTGTTGCCATATTTTATAGAGGTCTACAAGAGAAGTGTATTATTGTTGTAATCTTCATTTGATTACTAATATACTTGCTTGTAATTTTGTGGTTTTTTCCTCCTTGTTTCTATTCTGCAACCACTTTGTGAAGGGTTTATCTTTAGTTTTAAATTTGCAATAATATTCATTTAAATTCTATATTTTAAGATTTCTTCACCTTGTTTTATTACTTCTAGGCTCTCTCTCCCCCTGATATATCCCTCTTTCCATCAACCTATCACTTCCTCCCTCCATCTCTATGACTTGATATCTCTCTAAAGTCTCTCCCTCAACCCATTCCTCTCTCTCTCTCTCTCTCTCTCTCTCTCTCTTTCTCTCTCCATCAACCCCTTCCTTACTCCATCCATCTCTCTCACTTTCTCTCTCTCTAGTGTCTCCCTCTCTTTCCATCCCTTCCTCTCTCTCTAGTCTCTCCCTATCTTTCCATCAACCTCTCATTTCTCTCTCTCTCTCTCTCTCAGGACTCTCCCTCTCTCTCTAACTTGATCTCTCTTTGTCTAGAGGTGAGAGACCTAGAGCCTAGGGAGAGAGGAGTGAGGGACCTATTAAGAGAGATAGAGGGGGATAGAGGTAGGTAATTAGATAGGGAGGGATAGGTAGAGAGAGTTATATATGGAGGGAGGGAGAGACATATGGATGAGGAGAGTGAGGGAGAGGGAAGTGAGAGGAAGATAGGAATGAATAGAGATGGGGTAAGGAGGGAATAAAAGGTAGATAAGAAGAGATGGCAGGAGATACCTAAGGAGGGGAGATGTAGAGAGGTGAGGGAGAGAGAGATGTTTGAAAAGAGAGAAACATGGGTAAGGAGATAGGGAGAGAGGTGGAGAGGGAGGCAAAGAACTATTGAGGGAAGAGAATTCAAGCTTGGGGAGAGAGGAGTGAGAGATCTAGATGGAAAGATAGAGGTGAGAGAGATATAAATGGAAAGATAGAGGTGAGAGAGATACATGGGGAGAGAGGTGGGTAATGATATAAGAATGGAGAGATAGAGAGGTAAAGATACAGAGAGACCTAGTGATGGGGAGAAATAGAGGGTGGGAGATAGAAGTAATGGTTGAGATATTTAAGAGAGAGATAGGGGAGAGAAACAATAAGAGAGGTAGAGAGAATAAAAGAGATAGAGGAAGGAAGGGATAGAGGTACCAATAAGGAATGAAGGCGAGGTATAAATGGAGAGAAGGTGGGAGAGAACTAGAGAAATAAAGGTAGTGAGGGGGAGGTGTGTGATGATATAGAAAACATAAAGTGGAGAGTGAAGGGTAGGAAAGAGATGTAAAGAGGTGGCGTTAAAGATCTTAGGGTTGAGAGGAGCTCAAGCAAGATAGAGAGATGTAGAAATGGGATAGAGGAAGATTGATAGAGAGAAAGATATATAGGTTTAGAGTTTGGTGAAGATAAAGATAGTGGCATAGAGAGAGTGATACACGAGTGAGAGAAAGTCGATAGAAGCATGATGATTATTGAAATTTAACTATGTTCAAAAATTTAAATGATCATCTAGAATCATCTAAAACCTAGAATCTATATATTATAACTTTTAGAGATCTAAAACCACTCTCAAGTATCCTGTCAATATATACATGAAATGTAACTCAAAGTATAAGAAAGAAAAAAGACATATTTCATGTAGGGTATGTGCAAGATCACAATGTACCAAAATAGGCCCTTAAGGCAATGAAATTTCAGAAAATTAGAGTTATGCAACTTGACATGAAAATTTGAATAAGTTGTGAACATTATTTTTAAAATATGTAAGAAGAGAATATATAGAAAATTGAATGTAGTTTCTAAGCTACTAGTTTTTTTTTGGAAAAAAAAAATTCTATTTGATGAAATTTTTTAAATTTCAATGTAGTGGTACTAAAATTTTAGGAAAAAAATAAGTAGACATATGTCTGACCACCCTAATCACAATCAAATCACAATATTTTTTTATAATATTTATAATATAAGTATTAGACTCATGTCTAGATGTGACAAATATATTTTTTAATGTTTTATAAATTAAATAATTATTTATGATTTTTTTACTACAGCTTTTCAGAAATTCAAAAACTCCTATGTCTGACCACCTTAACTTGGTCAAAACCTTATGAATTTTTTTTAAAATTTTTTCCCTATAGTAGATGAAGCATAGGATGTGATGCATGTTTCGGATTCAAAAAATGTTGTACCATTTGAACGTTATGAGTGTTTTTCAATCAGTCTATCAATCAAGACTATTGTCAGAATTTAATTAGAAAATAAATAATAATTATTTATTAAAGTCGAAATAAGACAAGCCTTATATTGTTGGAAAGTTGGGTTATCCTTAAAAAACCCTTTTCATTTTATCAATTTTTGCTACAAAAAAAGTTGTCAGCCACCAGTGCAAAGTTTGGAAAATCAAGGAATACTGAAAAACACGTTTTTTCAGTTGACTTTCCAGGCTTGTCACTTCCAAGCCAAATACCAAAGCATTCCCGAGCTGAAATTTGAGATTTGAAAATTTGACTACAAAAATCGAATATCCGATTTTAATAAGTAAATTCTCTAACTAAATTTGCCCATAATTAATCTAATGTTTATTAATATATTAATATATTAATTTATAAATAAATTAGTATATGATATTAGGGAGAGGGAGAGGGAGAGGGGGGAGTGGGGAGAGAGAGAGAGAGAGAGAGAGAGAGAGAGAGAGAGAGAGAGAGAGAGAGATGGAGAGATTAGGGAAGAGGGATAGAGAGAGATTAGGGGAGAGAGAGATTAGGGGAGAGGGGGAGAGAGAGAGATTAAGACACCATAGGACCCAAAGTGACCCAATATGGTGTCATAATGGGTTGTATGGTGTCATAAGGTGTCATAAGGGTTCATGGGACACCATATGACCTTTAAGGACAACATATGACCCCTTATGACACCATATGGTGTTGTTAGGGGTCATATGGTGTCCTACGGGGCCATAGGACACAATATGACCCCTTAGGACACAATATGACCCAAACCAACCCAATATGGTGTCATTAGGGATCATATGGTGTCCTAAGGGGTCATTAGATGTCTTAAAGGGGTCATATGACACAATATGATCCACTAAGACACAATATGACCCATAACGACCACATATGGTGTCTTAAGGGGTCATATGGTGTCCTAAGGGGTTGTAGGACACAATATGACCCCTATGGACACCATAGGACCCCTTATGACACCATATGGTGTTGTTAGGGGTCATATGGTGTCCTAAAGGGTCGTAGGACATAATATGACCCCTTAGGACATGATAGGACCCAAAGCAACCCAATATGGTGTCATAACAGGTCATATAGTGTCCTAAGGGGTCATAAGGGTTCATGGGACACCACATGACCCCTAAGGACAACATACGATCCCTTATGACACCATATGGTGTCGTTAGGGGTTGTATGGTGTCCATAGGGGTCATATGGTGCCTTACGACACCATATGACCCCTTAAGACACTAAATTGTGTCGTTATGGGTCATATGGTGTCCTAAGGGGTTGTAGGACATAATATGACCCCTTAGGACACCATATGACCCAAAGAGACCCAATATGGTGTCATTAGGGGTTATATGGTGTCCTAAGGGGTCATATGATGTCTTAAAGGGGTCATATGACACAATATGACCCACTAGGACACAATATGACCCATAACAACCACATATGGTGTCCTAAGGGGTCGTAGGACACCATATGACCCTTTATGACTCCATATGGTGTTGCTAGGGGTCATATGGTGTGCTAAGGGGTCATAGGACATAATATGACCCCTTAGGACACCATAGGACCCAAAGTGACCCAATATGGTGTCATAACAAGTTGTATGGTGTCCTAAGGGGTCATAAGGGTTCATGGGACACCATATGACCCCTTATGACACCATATGGTGTCGTTAGGGGTCATATGCTATCCATAGGGGTCATATCCAGTGTCCTAGGACACCATATGACCCCTTAAGACACCAAATTGTATCGTTATGGGTCATATGGTGTTCCAAGGGGTCGTAGGACACAACATGACCCATTAGGAAGCAATATATATATCTCTCTCTCTCCCTCTCCTCCTATCTCTCTTTCTCCCCCTCTCTCTCTCTCCCCTAATATCTCTCTCTCTCCCTCTCTCCCTCTCACCTAATCTCTCTCCCTCTCCTCCTCTCTCTCTTTATGTATCTCTCTCTCTCTCTCTCTCTAAAATATGACTAATAAAATCCAATATCGGATTTAATCAAATATCCAATTTCCGTCGTTTCCATTAATGTGGCAGTTCAGTAAAAAAAAGCGGCAATGAGAAATTTTTTTTGGACAACAAATTTATACATTAAAATCAGATATCTGATTTTTGTACATAAAAAAGAGCCTTGTGGGCCATTTTGTGGATTCCAATGGCCCACGGTCTGCATATTCTATTTTTTGTTGACGATCATGGGTTTTCAGATAGGTTGAGACAAGTTTTTGCTTTTGGGAGATTCTTAAAGTCAAATCTTACATTGTCAATCATGTAAGAGCATCTGTGTGGAGGGAAATAGGGAGTAGTAGTCGTTAGAAGTCTAAACGCAAAAGAAAAATTTCAAATGACCAAATTGAAGTGTATAGAGAAAGAGATAGAGAATATCATAGGAGGAGAAGACAAGGTATGTTAAATATTGCTAATGTTACTTCAAGTGAAGATGAATTTGAATTTGAAAATGTACCACAAGTTATTGAAAATAAAAATGTAGATTTTGAAAGTGAAAATTTTGAAAATGTTGAAAGTGATAATGAAAATGCTCAACATGTGGAAAATTTTGACATAGGAGGTGAAAATGTGGAAAACTTTGACATTGAAGGTGGAATTGCTCAACCAAGTGAACCATATCTAACACCTAATTACTTTAGAAATGAAGACCCTCTCATGGATGAAAGACAAATTCCAAATCCAAGACCTTCAAGAACCTCAAAATCATTATTTGAAATCGATGAGTAAATTATTGCGAATCTTGAAGGCAAGAGGTCAACAAGAACCGTTCGCTTGTGGGCTACACAACTTTTCAACCAAAATTTTAGCAATAAGACATTGACTAAGAAATGCCAACTCTTTGTGCAATTGCTAAAGATGATAAAGATGAGACCATCTCTAAACAAATTGAAGATTCATATGAACAAGAAGATGGAGAGAAATTCTATTATTGCAAAAAATCTATTTGACGCTCTCAATTCTATTGGAAAGAATACCAAAGAAAGAGATAAGAGAGATGCTCGAAGATTGATAACAACCTCCTTAGTAAGCCATCAATTGAGGAAGGCTCGTCAAATGAGACAAACTTGTGGTAATTTTAACATAAACTGTAAAACTTTGGATAGAGCACTTGCACGAAGACAAAGACTTGACGATCCACTTCAACAAGATACATGGGCTTTTGGTGGGAGGTTTCGACATGTTGATAGAAAGTTGACTGACAATGTGAAGGAGGAGATTCAACAATTTTGGCACTCTAATTCTAGAGTGTCACCCAATGTAAAGGACGTTTTAAAATTAAGAATTAGCAACCGAGACTGCACATTGCATCCCAAACATTTCTTGGAATCAAGCCAAACAATGTTGTACAAAACATTTTGTGAAGTACATCCAACTTTGTAAACATCACAAAGGGCCTTTGAATCTTTGAAACCATTTTATTATGTTCCTCTTATGATTCACAATACTTGTTGTTGCAAGTACCATGTGGAGTTTTCAATGTACCATAAACTTTTATGTCATATTCGTTCTATGATGCATACTGATGAGATGTTGTAGGAGTGTGGTGCAATGCTATTTCCGAGATCATCAAGAGAATTGCAAGATCTATTTTTATGCCCTAGAGATGATGGCTTCTATTTCTATAGAAATGATTGTTTGAATGAGAAGTGCTCAGAATGTGGTGGGTTGTCAAAGTTTGTTTCATGTTTTCATGAGGGAAGCAAACACAAGTTTGGAAAGAATTATGTTGAGAAAAAAAGATATGAGACAATGAAATATACTTTGAAGAGTGGAGGTGAATGTTCTAGATGCAAATTAGTCTCAAGAGAAGTGAGTATTGCTGATTTTATTTTGGATTTTAAGGAAAATATTTTCTACAAGTATGCAAGACACACTTATAGATCTCAGTGGTTGGATCAATAGTTCAGGATGTGTAAGATCTCTTTCCAAATTGGCACTATTGTATTGGTGGTTGTTTTTGCAGAGAACTATACATTGCAACCACATAATGAGGTACAATCTCAGTACTACAATTTAGTCCAGATTGCTATTTTTGTTCACATTACATATAGACATGCTCTTGATAGTACAAAAGAGGATAGGAAGATAATCAAGGAGTATCATTTTTATATGAGTGATGATATATCACACTCATTCGAGTATGTGCAACATTCTTTCGAGAATTTTTTTGAGTTCTTGCATGAGAAAGATATTGCAATTGACAGACATATAATATGTTCAGATAACTGTATGGGTCAATTTAAGAATTCCTGTATGTTTTATTGGTTGAGTAGAATGCATGTAGAGAGGAGTATATGTCATATTTGGTGTTTTTTTGAGGCAGGGCATGGGAAGGGAGAGCATGATGGAGTAGGTTCATGTTTGAAGAGAGCTCTAGTTAAGAAGCAATTAAGGATTTCACGTACAAATTTCTCTAATGCATGTTCTATTATTGATTGGTGTAGTTCAACATTGTCACATGGAGGTGTGCTTGATTCAGGAGTGACTAGATTCTTTTGGTTGGTTGAGGAGGGAACAGTGGGAGATAGATTGGATTTTCAAACAATTAAAGATTCTTCAAAGATGCATTCATTTCTCAGCTTAGATGCAAGTACATGGACCATTTGGACACGAGTGTTGGCTTGTTTTTGTCAGAGTTGTGTTCGGTGTGATTGGGATCAATGTGAGTCAAGTGAGTGGGTTAATACATGGGTTCCCCACTATCTAACTCCTTTATCTCAAAAAATATCCTTGTCAAATGATGACATGGAAAGTTCACTTGAGTATGACTGTCTATCAAAGTTTGTACAGTAGGGACATGTTTTTGCAGTTATCGCACCACAAGAGAATGAAGAGAGATCAGAATATTGGTTGTCACAATGTGTACAGGGAAAACAAAAGATAACACAACCAGTGATAGATGATGATGAGCTCACATATCCTACAGGTTTAGATGTTATTGTGGGAACTTGGTTGCGAACATACATGATTAGAAATAATGGCATACCTACATTTGAAGACTATGAGAGATACAAAACCATTATAATGTATTCACACCTTATTATAGCTACAAATGTCAAGTTGTTGAATCATCAAGCAAAAACAAAGACCAAAGAGCTATGGACAGTGACTACTACTGATCATGAAGCAATACTAGATACTCTTAAGTAAAGAGATGACCCTTTAGGTACACTTGAGTAGTAGGTCTTTAATGGTGCCTTATTTTTTTTATCATGCATTTCATTTCAAACAGTGATCATTAAACCTTAATGTTCAAGTTTGTTACATGTATATTAAGGATGTGTTGAAAATGCAAGTCTATTGATGAACATTTTTTTTGGCAACACGGTTTTTGTATGCACATAGCGGGTACACTTGATATAATCAGAAGGGGTGCATTTTTGCAACATGACTTATTATCATGCATTTGATGAGCTTTACAATTTTTGTTATTAGAGAACACTCTTTGACAATTTTTGATAAGATAATTATCGCAAAACTTTTATGCTCATGGAGGTATTTTTTGATGATATATAATAGTATCACATTATGATTTTTGCATCAACATAGTGGGTTTTGTTGATATAATTCGAAGGGATGTATTTTTGTTGTATATAATCCCACCTTTTCATTTATTATCATACATTCAGTTGAAGTGATTGTCATAAATCCTTTATGTTCATCCATGCATTTTATGTGTAGACTAACAATTCTTAAAAATATAGGTTCATGCTAGATCATTCGCTGTTGACAATGTTGGCATATGCACACTCCAATGAGACATCGTATGTGATTGAAGGTTTTGTCATTGATGGGAACCTTACAATCCTATGACACTGGTAAGGCATTACACCGGCATCAGCAGAACACACTCTACACCGGCACTCAAAACATCGACACCGACACAAAGAAAGGAAGCATACCGGCACAGAGGCCAACAGGATTTTTGATATATTACATTTTAGTTTATTATTGTAAAAACCTTGTAAGCCAACTTGGAAAGTTGTAAAATGACTCTTATATATAAGAGAGATCATTGTAGACAATTTTGTAATGAAGTGATGTAAGCAAAAAAATAAGGAGAAAAAGATTAGGTAGACCTATTATGCGAAATATAGGTTAAGGGGTATATGTAAAGAATAGAGAAAAAACTGGTACTGAATCTGGAATTGAAGATGCTATTGTAAAGTAGTACAAGCTATTGGATTTTTATAATCCACATTGTAAGTCAGTGAGACTTCCCATTTGAGCAATGAGATCTAGGCACTTGGCCTTCCTACATGTGCAGGCCCCTATTGTAAGTAATATTCTCTTATTGGCCAGTAAGTGAATATTGTGGGTCACAAATACCACTGAGGTTTTTCCCACACCGGGTTTCCTCATTAAATCATTGTGTTATGGTGTGATTTTAATGTGGTTTCTTTCATTTCTATTTATTGCATTATTTCTTGCATATCGGTACACTGTTACAATATGTTCTACATGTTTTAAGTTGAAAAATTCTAATTACCGGTCAGATATTGATTCACCACCCCCTCTCAGTATCTACGAGTTTCTTAACAATTGGTATTAGAGCCTCATCCTCTATTTTCAGAAGCCTAATAGCTTGAGGAAGATCTTGACACTGGTAAGGATGGAAAATCTGATGAGGCAACTTGAAGCAACTCTCTCAGACTATGATGCAGAAAAATTGAAAAATATCAAACTAGAAGATGATCTAAAAGCAGCTCAGGATATCATTTAGGCACTTCAAGAGAATCTTACTATTGCAAGAAATAAGAGAAGAGAACTTTGTGGAAAGATGCAAAATGAGAATGATGAAAAGGAATCACTTAATGATATGCTAAGTAAGTTGAAACTAGAGAACATAACTACAAAGAATGAGATGCAGGATATGACTATGAGATTTTGTAAAGAGACTGAAGATAGGAAGAAAAATGAAGAAGAATTGAACAGAAGACTAAGTGATGCAGAAAATGAGAACACAAGACTCAGCTATGAAAATGACCTTTTAAAGATAGATCTAATGCACACTCAGAATGACTCCAATGAACTGATGAGACATAAAGAAGTCTTAGAAAGAGAACTAGAAAATGCAAATCAACATAAAGAAAAATTCAAGAAAAGCTCAGAAGAACTTGGTAACTTGCTGAAGAATCAAAAACCTAAAGGTGACACTTCTGGAATTGGCTTTGAAGTTGGTGAAAGCTCCGGTACTGCAAACACATGGGATCATAGAAAATTAGTAAGGCAACCTAATGCTTATAAATTCAATGGAAAATGCTTTAACTATGATAAGTATGGTCATATAGCAAATGAATGTAGGCCTAGAAATTATGAGAATATCTACACACCCACCAGTCAATATTCTAAATGCAACAAAGTTCGTCACAATTATGAGAATTGTAGAATGAATGTGAGATGTTATGTTTGTGGAAGATTTGGACATTTATCTAATCAATGCAGAACATAAACTGACATAGGTTATGGGAAAGCTATTTAGAAGAATAATGTAACTTGTTATGCATGTAACAAGATTGGGCATATTGCAAAATTCTATAGAAGTAAAGGATCACCAACAGACAATAAAAGTTCTAGCTTGAAAGGTAAAGAAAAAGTTGAAGAGGTTAAGCAAGAATTCTCAAAACAATGGATTAGAAAAGCTGATCTAAATATTGGGAATACTCCTCCACTAGTAGAACTAGTTGATGCTTCACCGGCAGGATAGAATGATGCTCCACTAGTAGGAAGTTCTTCATCAAATTGAAGATAGTTTCCTTGAGGGTTTGGTGATCTAATGACACATCTGCTATCATTCCCTCGGTTAGAGATGAGAAGTTGGAAATTACTTCATTACCGGTAGACATGTTAAGTTACTACTTAACCGACATGCATTTAATATGCTAGATGGTAAATTAACACTATAAATTTATGGTTTTGGCTCCATTTTATTTCATCAAGATTTCAAACCTATGAAGAGCGCGAAGATTTTTAGCTAAGACATTTTTAGCAAGAGGCAAGAACACTTCAAGAAATCATCCATCCTAAAGGCAGTAAAAGGTATTTTATCATGGCATCCACCTTTGCACTTGAATATATAGCAAACCCTACTGTTGTCGAAGTTGTAAAAAGACCTAGGCCCATATTTCAATTAGTTCCTGAGGTAGAAAAGAAAGATGATACTTTAGGTGCTTTTTCTCAAATTCCTAAGGGAGTTGTTTATGTTGAAGACCCCTGAATTTACATTCATTGTAACATTGAGGAACTAGGAGATGAAGAGATTAAAACCATGTTTAAATTTGTCATATGTGATGAATCCAGTAATGTAAAAGATGAACATAAGATCATTGAAACCCTAGGATTTACAAAGATCCTTAGCATTCCTGAATTTCCCAAGGATGTGATTAGGATAGTCTTAAGCAGGGTACATGGTGAATTTTTTTAGTTAGATGCAATTCACAAAATCACCAAGGAAGTTGTGAAAGCTGTCACAGGGTTACCAACCATCGGTAAAAGGCCAGACAAAACTAAGAAGGTCTCCAATGAACTATTTATGAACGTAACTAGTGCCACATCTGATAAAAGGTCCTTAAGAGTCAATGATGTAAAAGATACTAATGTAAGATTTATCAACATGATTTTAGGATATAAGGCAACTCATGCAAACAGACTCAATTCAGTGTCAATTCTGTGCATTAAGAGTGCTTATGACACAGTCATAGATAATGCAAAGATTGATGTATGTGAGTGGTTGAAGGATGAATTAATTGACAACTTAGGCAAGATTAAGAAGGACAAGAAAAGAACTTTTAGGTTTGGAAATCTACTAGTATGTCAGATGCTACATATAACCAAACAGGTTCCTGGTATAGGATACAAAGAACTTGGATATGATATACCGATAGGAAAACAACTAACAAAACTATTCAACAATATGGGAGAAGATAAGGAAAACAATATCCATGATTTCTTTCAAGCACTTAAGGCCAAAATGAAGAAAAGAATCAGATTATCACAAAAGATTGGTGACAAATATATGGATGGAAGAAGTCATCCCAAGAACAATCTGGGTAACAAAAATGGGTTATGAAACATATGACCTTATCATTGAAACATATACTAAAGCACTTTTGGAAGCCCCTAAAGAACCAAAGGAAGAAGTATTTGGTAGTGTAGAAACTATTGAAAGCCAAATACAATCTAAGAAGAGAGTGAAAAAGGTCGAATCAGTTGTGAGAAGAGGTTCTAGATAGGCAAAGGCCATTAAATAAGATGTGCTAAAACAAACAGGTATTACTGAGGAAGAGTTAGGAACTTTACAACCTAAAACTCACCTATCACCGGTAGGCACTTCTTCAGAGAATGACATGCCTACAAATTTCAAGAGAGTTGTAAGGAAAAGAGATCCCTCACCGGCAACCACACCCTCTCCTAGGAGGACGAGACAAAAACAACAATTAGTGAGATCTCCAGTAAGAAAGGCTACACCAAAGAAGAAATTGACACCTAAGAAGAAGAAGAGGATAAATAAGGATATGGCCCCCCTTGACATACTGTTGAATGAAATTACAAAGGAAGGAAAACTAAAGAATATAGAAAAATTGTATAACACTCTAACAACAGATGAAAAAGAACAAGTATAAAACAATGTTATTTTACACATGGACATGTATAAGAAATTTTTGATGGAAGTAGCAGATGAAGTACCAAATGAATCATTTCAAAGATTGGAAGCAAGAAGACAAGCAGTAGTAGAACTTGAAAAGAAAATAAAGATAGAAAAGTTGCTTGCTGTATACCTAGTGAATTCACCCAAACAAATTGATGACTTAATTATTGAAGCCAACCGGTCAGTATTTTCTACTACACACCGACACATTGCTTTAATGGTTGGAAGAGTTAATGAGGTGACTAAGGAGACAGAAAATGCATGGGACATTTTCCTAGTGGAAAAATAAAAACAAGAAGAATACATGAGCCACAAACCTATAAAGGTATATCAGAAAGAAAGAGACAAGGGTAAAGGTAAAGTTGGTGGACCACCTAGTATCAAGGTTAAAGACAACTTACCCCCACCTCCTTTGATTACTCCACCGGTAACAACAACAACTACAAAAAATCAACCCACAGTTGAAAGTATGGATGTAGAGGATGTAAATCCTAATCTTGAAGTCTTATATACAATGGATGTTGATACTCAAAAGATCAACATTGTGGTAGACAAAGATACAACTGATAAGACTGACATAGCTAGTGAGCCTCTGGTAGATGAGCAAACTGAAAACACACAAGAGAAATTGGTAGATGTCAGAGTGCAATAGGTAGAAACTTGGACTCAGACTGAGACAATGCAACAAATAGAGAAAAAAACAGAGCAAAAGGCTCCAGAATAGGAACAACAATAGGTACAGGAACAAGTTCATGAGGAAACAGTGTAACTAGCAACTGGAGAAGTAGAAAAACCATTGCTTAAGGAAATACAAACACAAACAGACCTACTAGAGGTCAATACAAGCTTGGTTACTTCCACCGGCGGTACTCAAAATGTACGTTCCTCATCATCAAGCTACAAATCAACTAATGTGATTGAAGTACTTTTAGATTCAATTAAAAGGATAACAGATTGCAGTTCACAAGCTTATAAGGCAATAGATGATACCATACCAATTTTGAAGGTAATTGCTCTTAACTGTAATATAGACAATAAAGATTCTTTAGGACAACTTGATACTTTGTGTAAATATATCACAGAGAACATTGAGAAAATAAAGGAAGAGGCATTGAAGGATAAATTGGAAATTAAAAAGCAAAGATTCTTTGATGAGCAGATAAAGAAGTGTACCAAGGATTTCAACACACTTCTATCAGAACTGTATAACTTATTGAAAGAGTACAAAACTCTGTACAAAGAGACCTGTAAGACAAACTTTTTGACTATAGACATAGATAAGAAAATAAGCAAGGTACAGGATGAAATCAATAAACTTGCTGATAATTTTGTTAACTCACTTGATACATTATCAATTTTTGAGCAAAAGATAACAAATTTTGAGGAAGAATTACTTAAATTAGAAAGAGAAAAGGAGAGAATAGTGAATAAGGCAAAGCATCAGAGATTAAAAATAAGTCCAAGATTGGACTATCTAGCATCATTGCGGAAGGAAATATCTGAGGCATTGATACAGGGACAGAAAACACTGGTAGAGAATTTGCAGCACCTCACTAGTACAGCTAAAAGAACAAAGACAACATTAAGAGATAGTAAAAAGTTTATGGAGAGTATAAACTTGATTTTGGCAGATCTATTTCAAATTGTAACTACCTAGTTACAAGGTTGAAACTACAAACTCTACTGTAATGCCCACCAAAATACCCCAGAGAAATATAGCTAAAAACATGCTAATTTAAATTTTTTTTTTAACAATACAACACATAACATAACTTAAGCAATACAGTGAGCACACAACAACACTTAAGTGTTATGAACATAGAATAATTCAGTCAAGCTACTCAAACAATTATGCAAGCAGAATACAATAAATCATTACTACTAACTCCCTAGGGTATCTCAACGTCATTACTTAATCTAACTACATAAGGAATAAGCATTTACTTTTTTCCAGTTCAATACCTCATAATTTTAATCATTATACACACATAGGTGCAACATAGAAATACCTAACATTCATGATATGAAATCTACTTAATCTTTCATTTAACATGAGATTCTATCTTTCAATGCACATCTATTTCCCTCTTCACTTAGATTCATTTTATACACCAAGTCCAAATGTTCCTATTACCTTTAACCAACCTTTGACTATGGACATCACCATTCATATATTAGGATTAACCCTTACATTGCATTAACATAATTTCCATTTATGATTAACTTCCACATAATCATTTATGATTCTATGCTTCTAGCATACTTATTACTTCATCATGATTCCTAAAGTACATAAGGCAATACTCACAAACCATTTAACCCATAGCTCATTTAATACTCATAAAATCTCTTACACTATATCAACTAACCAACAATCATCTCATTACAAATCAAGTAACTACATGAATTCATCTCAACACAAACTAAGGTACAATATCCTAATTCCATAACAACTAATAGCATCCACCAAATGGAGATATAATTCTTAAACTATAACACATGATACATTCTAATACTTTCCTAAAAGACAAGCATTCATTTTACCATCTACCCATACACTCACTAGTAATTTCCATTAATAATATTAGGAATTCATTCACTAAGAAGATCCATACAATATTTCATAAGGAACCTTCAATCACACCCCAATCATTATAAGATTTCAATTCAATAATTAGGTCACTGTCTACGAAGTATGATACTATAATTTCAAATAATTTAATCACAACTCATAAACATGTCTTAAAATATCTTCCAACATTACTCAAATTCATACATCCTATCAAGACATAACATTTCTTCTACTTAAATCATTAGTTAAAGACATCATTTCAGATCTAATACCATTGTCATAACATTTACACCATTTTCTTTTAACATGGCTTATCAAGAACATGAAATCCATCATTAAATTCTAAACCACCATACTTATCCACATCTCATGCATCCATTTCATTTAATATAAATGTGTTACAACACAAATCAAGGTTCATCATTACAATCATATACCATAATCAAAATCTATCACGATATCTAGAACAACATAGCCATTCCTCATAAACATGATCTCTTTTACAACCATTATATAAGAATTTCATTACATAGGTCACATCATCATTTACATTCTTGCTGTAATTATTATCCATGAATAATCTAAAGAAGCATCCTCATCCACACAAGAATAATCCAAAGACAAGAACATCCCAATGGTTTAAAATCACCAACCACCGGACCATGTGGAACCAAAGGAACCACCCCCCATGCTAGGAGATGACACAAGGTCCCAACACATAGTCTACATCTAGGCTGACACTAAAAACCAAAGAGACTAACCAACAAGGACTCTCAAGCAAGAACTCACACAGAGCCACAAGAATAAACTCCTAGAGGCGTAAAACTCATCAGGACATAAATGCATCCAATAAGCATAATCATAAATCATAAAGGGGGAACACATGTAGGAGTGGAGTGTCATCACATGCCATCCTCATAACATAATAACATAAGGCACTAGCCTAATGGACATGTGGAGCCATCTCAACCTATGAGAGACCAAGGGAGATTAGCTTACTGTCTTCACGACCTTCTCATGCTTATCCTAAAACATCCTCCCTAGGACTAAGCCATGAGGCTCAAAACTATTCATTATCTTGTTTAAATGAGTTATAGTTTTCCCATCCCAATAAATTCATTATCAATGTTATCACTTGTTTACAAATCATGGAAAACTCCAATGTGCCCTGGTGGTCTAGACTTCATGCATCCTTACAAGGAACCTCATGCAAGCCTATCTCTTGTGACCCCGGTCATCACAAGGAAGCCCACTCCTCCTAACATGGCTGAATAATAAATCACAAGAGGCTCTACCAACATAAATACATGAAAATAATACTCAATGCAGCCAATAACTTCCACACATACTCTCACAACATATGCAAGGCTACAACAACATCAATATAACAAAATGAGCCTCTTGGCTAGCAATCAACAAAGGCATATCAAGCCATTAAATTTGCTCTCATTAATGAAAGTAAAACCATAGCAAGGCCAACTCACTTTCTGCCCCAAAACAACAACACTTCCAACTCACCAACCATAGCACATCAATGTGGATGAAAGCACAATTCTTTCCCCAATAACATAGGAAGGTAAATATGCTTGAAACCAACAAAATACATCAAATAAAATCAGATATAAAACTATAAATCATCAACACCCTCAACAATGCCTCTGGTACAAGAATTAATCCAGAATGTACCACAAAATCAAGCAACTAGCAAATGAAGGCCTATTTATCAAAAAACAAACAAAAAAACAAACAAACAAAACAAAACCAAGCAAAACCATGCTCCAATCAAAATATTTCAAAAATATTATATTCCATACCTACCTTCCCAAAGTTCAAGAAAATAAAATATATTTTCTACCTACCATAAACTTCTAGCCAATCAATTCCAAGGGTAGGTAAAATAAATTAAACCATTGACCTGGGGTGAAAATAACTTTTAAATAAAAGAATACAAATTACCCCCTTTTAATTACTCAATGGGTAAAATAATATTACCCAATAAATAAAATTCACTTCAACATTAAATAAATAATACACACTTGAAGGCCAATATTAAATCAAAACTCCATGCATGACACAGACTCAGAAAGACAAACCCAAAAATACAAATATTTCCCACAAACTATAGAATAAAACCTTACAACAAATTTATGCCTTCATATATTTCATTCCTCACTATACAAATTTTAGATTCATTTCCCCAAGCTCACACATTCAATCTATAGACACGGAGCATACAGGAAAACTGTAAAATAAAATATAAAAAAGTAGAATACATCTCCAACCTGTAACCCATGTTATGGAAGAAGCCGAAGAAGAGATCCCACAAGCCAAACCAAATCAAATCCAAGCTCTAGCCAAAATCCAAGAGAGAAGAAAACCAAAACCAAGAAGAAAACTTGTTGGAGAAAATTTTCCAAGAAGAATCAACCCACGAAAAAATCACGGAAAAGAAAATAAAAAGACAAACATTAAACAAAAACCCTAGCCTCAATCTTAGCCAATCAAAATATTCCAATCTATAGTATATTTTACCAACCCCACCATATAATATAATTTTACCTCCCTTTTTAAATTCAACCAATAAGAGAAGAGGGTAGGTAAGGTAAATATAAATCATGTTTTATCATTTTATTATTTATACAACCCACTTAATATAAAAGTCAAACTAATAAATAAAACATGAGCCACAATTAAATAAATTAAATGGGGAAATTAAATTAAATAACCAAAGGCTCATAAATGAATTAATGAACTAGATAAACATTAAAAGCCAAATAAATATTAAACCATAGGCGATTAAATAAATAAATAAATACCAATAAAGGTCAAATCACAAATAAATATAAAACACATCATAAGCTAAACAATAAAAATTAAATAAATATTAAATCATCATTAAAATAAATGAACATTTGAAAATCAAATAATCAAATAACCAAAAAGACAAGAATCCAATAAATTAAATTACACATTAGATAACCATATAATCAAATCATTATTAATCAAAATAATTAAAATAAACATCATTAATTATTTAATCTCGCATCAATAATCAAATAGTCAATCTCAACATAAAAGGAATAATCAGCCAATACTAACATACTCACAAGACAGAAGAAACCCAGCTTACTAACTATCATGACGACTTGTGCCAAGACATTGATGACTCATAGTGAACAACTTAAACCTAGAGTATGTAAGGGGAAATTATGCCAACTCTGAACCACATACCATTGGGATTTAAAGACACACTCAGACCTGTGGAGCCAGGTGGAGTTGATGTCTGGTACCTACAAATCCTGTATCCACAAAGCAACGATACAACATATGTATATATAAATTATAACAGACAAGGGTTAGAGAATCGCAATGACACATCCCACTCGCAATGAGTGATGTGGAATTGTCTCTATCCTGAAGACAATCATACAACAATCAAACACAACATAAGATCAACTCATCATAGATAATCATTAAATATGGTTAGTACATAAAAACATCATCAAGTGCTTGATTAGTATAATTCACTATTATAGTAAGGCATGTAAAATCCATCAATAATTATGCTCATCAAATCACATGATCAATATAATCTTTTGATAGTCAATCACATAATAAGCGTATAGTGTCTAATAAATCACACGATGATTAATGATAGTATCAACATCCTATAAATCATCTGAAATAGCCTATGCCTAATAGTGTTTATCACGCATGAATTAAAGGTCAACTCTAGTCAAACAATTCTAGTTAGGGGTGGACCCTACATCCTCCCCCCCTTAGACTCAACTTACTCCTGGAAGTCATCAGAGTGAGGGTGAAAACTAGTACACATAAATCAAAAAATTTCTCTTAAAACAAACACATTATAATATTTTCTAACTCCAATAAAGATAACGGTAATTATTCGAAAAAAACATGTTACATGAGGTAAATGAAGCACCAATTGTTATTAATTATGATATGTAAACTAATTTGTTAAAATACTTACAAGGGAACTTCATTTTAACCATACTTGCAATACAAAGTTGTACTTTCAATCACTGATTCAAGCATCAATAAGAAGACATCACTACATTTCACACTAGTATTCATAATAATACTCCCTCAACATCTAGTTGCATGCAATAGAGAGAGAGATATATATACATTTACATAATATCTTACACATATGCACCTATTATATTATTGAACAAATCATGTCATAAGCCTAAATGAGTGAAATTTTCTTAGAACTAAGCTTCCTCAAATTAAATGTACTTAAGACCTCACACTATAACCAAGCATAAATAACCTATTTATTTAAGAGAACAAATTTCATGACATTCAAATGTCCTAATTTCCACCATGCTTACACTGCTCTACACTTTATACAAATGTTAGATGCAATCCTTATCCAATCAAATCATTCAGAGGGCATCCTTAATCCAGTATGTGTACACAAAGATTTGAAGGCAAGAAATCAGCAACTGCTTTTTATTTAACTATTCCATAATTTCGGACTTCACAATTCCAAGGCACTTCTATCTACTATGAACTTTTAGAAACTTACCAATAAATTTCACCTTATTAACACTTTTCATTTACTCAGCTAATAACAACATTATCTACTTGTTTTCTTAGTCTAGTGCACTTTTTCGTGATGTCCTCCCTTGCACACACTATCAGAGGTTCAAAATGAACATGATAGAGACAACACTGGCTCAAGATATGGGCCAACAATACATCGACACTCAAAATGACCACCATAGACAACAGAAGAGGAGGTCAAAGGAAATATCCTCAAATCAATTCATTAAATTAAAAGAGGAGAAAAGTTGCCAGCGAAATCAATCAAGAAATTGAAGTGTGACAAGTGCCACCACAAGGGAAAAATAAAAGAAAGAAGAAATCAGTGGTCATCCAAAAGTAAATAAATCTCAAAAAAAAAATACACATTAATCCTTATGACACATCACATAAATCATAAATTAATTCAAGGAAAAATAAACGATTCATCCAACCATATCATGAGGTGACTAACATTAGTCACACCAAAGGGAGTAACCCTACACAACATCCAAGGGTGAAATGCATTGAATGTGTTAGAGAGTGCACACCATATTTTAAGACTTTTATTTTAATCCGTATGTCTATATTCTTTTCATTATTTTTATGCAATTCAATATTTTCAAAAATCTAGGCAATTATCCTTTATGAAAGTTGACATAGGTAGGAAGAGATAAAGAAACTACACACTCACACATGCACAAGAAATATACTCATACCATTACTAATTTTCATGATATCTTATCTATACCATGATCGTATTCACCAAGTTATAATAGAAACAGAGGTTAGAGCTTCAATTACTCACTTGATAGTAAACTACAACACACATTATTTCCGTTAATGCACAACTAATAACCTATAGAAGATTAGAAATTGCTTCATAAGGTCTTTAAGCAATTTAGTCAATCATATATTTAAACAAGCAAAATAGGTCTCATTACAAAATCCAATGTTTAATATCAATTCTACTCTTACAAATAATAATATTATGACATACTTCTAGTTATCTAAGTTAAGAATATCTCAGTCCCACTTCCAGATCTTAGTTTTCTTTTCATCTAATACCACTTAAATTACAAGAACACACACATCATTCTATTTAAAATCACTTCCTATTATTACTTGATTACTATCATTCATAGACTATGTATTTTCAACATTTCAAGAAAAATTGGCATTTAGAATCCCAACACAATTTTCATATAGTTAATTATCATTTTATCTCATTAGAATTCACTAAGGAATCACTTCTTAAAATTCAAATAAGGCAATGATATAGTAACCTTTCTTAATTTATCAATCTAGTTAAGAGAAATATTTATTCAATGCCACACAATTCCTACACAAAGCTAAAACTTTTATCTTGCCAAACCAAATAAAGACACAATGATATCATTTTGATTTCTACATATGCAATGCACCAATCCTTGCTTCAATACACATATTTATCTCCTTTTAGTTTCCTGATACATTTCCTATTTAAATGATGGAATATTATATTTAATCAATTCTTCCCTTAAAGAACAAGGATCATGAATGCAATACCTAAATTTCAGTCTCCAATGCAAATTAACTTCATCTAATCTTCCTTTTAACGTTTACGAGTCATATTCATAAATCATTATCCAGTCCTTCTACTTAATATCAATAACCCCCAAGTATTTGAATCCTTTACCCCAAAGAGAGAAGAGGAAGGAAGGGATATTGCCACACAAATCAATACACACAAATTTATGCAAACTCAGTTTGAGTTTCCTAGTCATGCCAAATGCAGCTACCACTTTTAAAGGTATGCAATTTCAACTTCCATAAGATCTCCTACCAATACACATGCAACTAGAAATCCCAAATCCTTTGATAGCTATGATTTCCTCAAACAATCTTTTATTACATACAAAATCACACATATACCAAAACAACCAATAGTTCTATGGGTAATCATTACATTACCAACTAACTTCGTTACATTTCACATAAGAGATTAAAATAAGGAAAAAGGCATTCCAATTACTTCTATTAAGAACCACATACAATTCCTTCAATTTTCACATCATGATCTATACTAAATTCTTCCTAAATTTATAATACAAACACTTCATCCTTCTATTCATAGAAAGATCAACATAACAAACTAATTTTACGATTATCACATTAGTTAAGAGGATACACACATTCTTTTCTCATTCTGCAACATAATTAATTATGTATAAGGAAAGCAACCCTAATCATTCCAGTAAGCACTAGAAATTTATAGAGCAAGTAAGAACATATAGACAGTTCTCTTACTCTGAAGACATGCATATGGAATAAATACACCCTTTACTTAAAGTTGTGATTCCTAAAAGGATTTAGAGAGAAACACAAGGCATAGATATCTAAGATTCCAAAAATTCCAATAACACTTCTTCTAACACAAATCTCAAAGAGTAACTTAATTCAAGGAACATCAAGGCACATTCACAAGACTAATAACAATATCCTTAACTAGAGATCCCAGTGTTGCAACTTGGGCTTTGATATCTATTGACATC